>NC_057928.1:7500000-8125000 GCF_017639315.1 Drosophila ananassae
TCTATAACACACACACACACACACCCCCCTAACACACACTTATCTTGATTTGGAAACCAACAACCTGTTTTCAACTGTTTTGCTTTGTATCTTTGTAACACTCTCTCATCCATATATAATCGATAGATTAGACCGATCTATTGTTTCCAACCCGTTAACAAAAGTACACCAGTTGAAAGTGTTATTTGCGATTTTATCCACACACCCCTATCCACACACCTATACCTGTATACCTGTATACCTGTATACTGTTCTTCCTTCTATTTTTGTTTTTTAGTGTTTTGTGATTTGTGTTTGTATATTTCCTGATTTTCAGATTTCCGGATTTCCCATTCAGTTCTCTCCTTTTTGGTACTAAATCTCTCAAGCTGTAACTCTTCCGAATGTTTAGTTCCATTTTTATAGCCGCTGTGTTTTTTAGTGTTTTTCTCCAACAACTTCTCCACAGTTGAATTTGTTTTCACTTCCGAAATGAATACTTAGCCAAGGTCTGTTTTGCTAGGAGCTGACTCGATTTAGGCCATACCCATACAAAATTTATAGGCACTCTCGTCCCCCCGTCCCGTTTTTGGCTAAAACGGCAAGCCACTTGCCGCTCGATTGTTTTTCTCAACTTTATAGTGCAAGAACACCCCCTCCCTCCTTCAGCATCGTCAACACATTGTAAACTAAATGTCAACTCTAACTCTCTGTCTCTGTCTCTCTATATAAACCCTCTATATATATTTTTATGAAATCAACGATTGGCAAAAGCTTTTTATGTTCCTTAAGCTCGACAAAATGACTTCCTATGTGCTCACCGTTTACTTTTTACCTCTGTGTGTGTTTGTGTATGTCTAATTGGCCAAGCACAACTCCAAAATTACCCACAACACACATACACACACAAACATCCGTCCACGCCCACTCAAACTCACCCACATATATGTACCACCCTAAAAACTAAAAACAGCAACCAAAAAAAAAAAAAAAAAATAGAAAACCATCAAAAACATTTCAACCCTTTCCGGAGCATTCTTCCTTCCATTTCTATGTATAAAATCGAAGCATAGCATACGTATTCCCCACAAGAACCACTCCAAAAGTATCTTAAACTAAGCAATACTCTTGCCTCTCACCTCATGCGTATTGTTTCTGTCTTCTTCTTTTTATAGGCCCACCTATAAACTCAAATAATTCAAAGCTTCAAGATACATTTTATAGCCTTACTGCTGCCAAATCGCCATTCCCAAATAAAAATAAAACATATCTATTTTTATCTTAAAGCAAAATAAAAATAAAAACTAAAACTACAAACAAATGGTGTGTGAAATCCGCTATTCTAATTCACTTAAAATTAGTATAAAATTTAAATAGATGTTTATTTGCTAGGTGCCATATGTATTTTTTTCGTCAATAATGTTTTTGAGCAACTGCAACTTTTTCGTATAGCTGAGCAAAAAATAAAATATACAAAAAATCAGAGTAGTAGACTGATTTGGTTTTCATTCGGCGCGTGCATTAAAAACAAAGCAAAAGCCTAAACACATTTAAAAATGAAATATTAAAATATAAAATACAACAATAACAGAGCGCACCGCTTGCCAATTTAACTGTTTCAACCGTACATTATATATTTAATTTTGCTAATGGAAATTAAAGAGCACCCGAGACGAGCTAAAGGAAAGCCAGACGATTTCCTAAAAGTAGGCAGCGAAAACTAATGTACAATGAGCGTCCTGCGTAATGCGTCCATTGTTTCCTGTACCGCTGTGTGTGTGTTTCTGTTCCTCATATATAACATACATACTTATATAGAAATACTTTTTGGGTTTTTAGTCACATCTAGTCTAACATGAACAACTACAAATACAGATATAGAACAACTACAACAACAACGACAACAATTCACAACGAACTAAAAACCAAAACCAAATAACGAGCAAAATGAAAATTCCATCAATCCGTGTGTGTGTATATGTTGCAGGTCCCCCTGTGGAGGTTGGCGTCACAATGTATGTCCTCAGTATCAGTTCGGTTTCGGAAGTTCTCATGGTACATACGTTAATATATACCAAAAACTAAATAAAAATAAAACAAACTACAAACTACAATTTACAACAGATACAAACAAGAGAAAAATAAACATTTTTCTTTGTGTTGTGTTTCATTCTTCCTTATTTTTTTTTTCTCTTAAATTCAACTCTCAAAGAAAGAAAATCAAAAATTAATTCATAAACCTACTCGTATACTTCTTAATTTCTCTCAGTCTCTCTATACCTCTTACCTGTAACTATCTCTCGCTCTCTCTCTCTCTATATATCTATCTCTCTCCTGACTTTCTACCTCTCTCTATATATAACTCCCATATCTTTAAACTATATGTTTATATCTCAATGTCTGTCTCTGTTGCTTAAAAGCTCATTTTGTGTCTTAGTATATTTTATTAAAAACTCTATTTATTTTTCATTTCGATAATTGGCCAGAGACATAAAAATTCTTTACGATTACGTTGATTCACTTTTGGTTCGTTACGACCATTCAAAGCCAACTGCAATCCACCCGATTTACAGTATAAATATATATCTATATACATAATACCATTATAAATATATCCAAAATTTCTAAATTACAAAATTAAATGTTGTGTGAAACGAATTGTTATTGCAATGCAATTGCCAAACAAAAATATATCAAATTCCAGTGTTGCATATTCGTTTTGTGTTTATTGTTTCATTCAATGTTAATACATAGGCAATGATTGTTCGCAATTGTTTGTTGTTCCATTTCATTTATGCTCCAAGCAGTTTACGCCAAAAAGCTTCTTCTCAACTCAAACAATACTACTACAAAAATAAAATAAACGAGATACACAAGCTGAAAATCACATCAGAAATTACTTTTAAAAACCGAACAAATTTTTTTTACAAAATTTTGATGTTAATCTTTGAGATCAGAATGTGCTGCTCTCTCTTTCTTCGCCACTCTGTTTATCTCTTTCTCTTACTCCAACTGAACTACTATGCTGCGTATACTGTCGCTTTGAAATGCCATTTCTATTCGTTTGTTGCCTTTTGCGTTCCATTAAGTTTCATATTGCTCCTTGTCTCCATCGCGCCCCAAACCACCTACCCATACCATCCACCCACCATTTCCATTCCCATTTTCCATGGAAAATTGCGAAAAGTCAATCAATCTAATTGCTGTATAAATCTTTATTTATCGCCTCATCGAGTACATGGCTGAAAGTTCCATCCCATCACCATTATCATTATCGCCGCCACACCACCCGCACACTGACACAATGCTGGGCCTCCAAAAGTCGAGAAACGAGAGATATTTATGCCATATTCATATATCTTTATATCTATACCAGGGATGCCCAGTCCCATTGCTCTCGTTCCTCCTTTGTTGTTGGATTGCTCTGTCATATGGGTAGAGCAAAATCATATACGTGTGCTGCTCCCAGTATAGGCAAGGCAAATTACAATAACAATTTTTCGTAGTTTAATAACACTTAAACAGTTTCAACACTTTTCTGGCATTTTGTTGTTGGATTGCCGAAAACTTTTCACTGCAAAAAATCACTTCTTGTTGTGGTTTTGGACAGAATGGTTGACTGTGGAACGATGCATTTTTTCTTTGTCGAAAATTTTCTTTGCGAGCAGCAATGTATTATATGTAATATAATAATAAGCGGAAACAAAAAAATTAATTTGGAAAGGCATTTTATTAAATGCTATGCTAAAGTATCTGCGTCACAAGCCGATATGGAAGCGCAGTAAAAAAAATTCGAAAAATAATTGAGCATATTGAAAATAATTATAATCCTAAAATTAATTCTCAATTATCCGAAAAAATTTTTTTTTTTTTTTTCTGTTGAAAATGTTACAAAAATTTTTTTCAGTGATACGATAGAAAAAAAAAAAAAAACTATCGCTCATATGTATTTGTGCTTTTGTGCATAGGTATTGGAATTTGCTCTGTCATAAGCAGTGCTTGGGCACCCCTGATCTATACTCTCATATAACCGTCATTCTGCTACCCAATTGTACTTGTTGTGATCTCTGGTATGCAAAGTGCAAAAAAAATCAAAATAACCACAGCAGTCCCATTGACGAGGGCTGCGCGCATGCGTATTTGTTAAATAAAAAGTCAAGTGGAATATAAATGAATATGAATGAATATCAAAGTAATCCACACAGCATATACTCTAGCATATATAATCAGCTCGGTGTCGATGTGTTCGTCAAACGATATATGGAATAAATATACAAGGGACTTGAATGCCTGTTTCTGTGTTTTTTTTTTAGTTTCTTTTCATTTAATCCTTTCGCGGGGACATTGAGACAGGGACGATGGCAAGATTTAGTTCTTTTTCCTTCTAATCAAAAATACTCTATATGATATTGGATTCTTAAATTAAATAACAATAATTATTCTGTACGCCGCACGTTCTTATTTGTTATGTATTTTGTTTCTTACAGCTTCTAAAAAATATTTTCCAAATTATTTAATTACTAAACATATATCATAAGGGGGGATAGAATTAGGCCCCAAGGGAGACATTTATTTTATTTATTCTCCGCAACACATTGAATCGTTTTACACTGTCACAAATTCTATCTTTTTCATCGAATTTGCCAGGATTGAGGGTGAAAAATAGAGAGCAACCAACAGAACTAATTGGCAGAAGATGATTTCTTGAAAAAGCAATTAGACTTCGCTGCACTTTTGCTGCATAAAATCACAAAAAATACAAATATATCAAAACACTCTCTCACATTTTAAGAAATGTTCGTATGACACAACTGCACCGTTTGGCTTTGGCAATCAATTTATGCGAAAATAACATGCCCAACACGAAAGTAAACATGAACACACTCTCGTATACACAATCCAGCAAAGTAACTTACAACTTACAACAAACTTACAGGAACAACAACATGTTCATTTCCAGTCCGATCATTTCTTACATGACAATTTTTCATTTCCACATTTTGTGTTTTGCTCGGAACAGAACAGAACAGAACAGAATTGCTACGCTGCTAATGAAAATAATTCAAAAATAAACTGAGCCAATGCCAAACCGAAACAAGAACAACAACACGCATACACACAGATATATACACACAGCACAACTCAGATACAGGATACAGATACAGGGCATACAGATACAGATACACAATGACATCGCAGACAAAATTTACATAAGGCAACCCATCCAATCCAATCCAAATTCAGCCGAGCAGCGAGGCAGTTAAAATCAACATGACACAGTCACAGAAAACAAACAACAACATGAGGTTACAAAACAACGAACAACAAACAACAAAAAAATGGGTAACAAGGACCAAAGATACACCATACAACCATGCCACATGCCAATATATATCTATACATATGTAAATTGTAAATGGTATAAAAAGATATATAAAAATAAAACAAACAACTCGATAGACCCTCTCACGTTTGGGGTTAATTGTGATGCCATTGTAGGCACATTTCCATTTATATATACTCGTTAACTGACATGCACATAAGTATTCGTATTTAGAGTTGATTTTGTGTATGTGCCAAGAATAAAAAATACAAAAATAAAATACCAGGTTGACCCCAGATCCCCAGAGACCCCTTTTTTGCAAGAAAATAAAAACAAACCAGAAAAAAAATATATATATAAAAAATTCAAACCCGAACAGAGTTATGGAAATTGCATTTAATCCACACTTAAATTAAATTCCATTATCGATTGCGCTTTAAGTTACCCTACCACTTCAGTTTTTAGTCCTTAGTTCGTATTACAATTGGTTTAAAAACAAATTATGTTTGAGCTTTTGTTTTGTGAGTTGGGCGTGCCAGAAGCCGAGTGGAAACCAAATCTGCCAGTTAAACTTCAAAACGTTGATGCGAATGCGAAGAAGATTGCAGGCAACCCACGACCACGAACCGTGTGCAATTTTCGCATCATAAATATTATATTGCCTTTATACATATACATAATAAAAAAAAAAAAGAGAAAAAAGAAAATTACGTATACGCTCTGTAGACAGACACAGCTAAACGAGCAGCTCGTACAACTCAGCGTGCGTTAAAGTACTGCCAAAGTACCCAAAAAGCAAGCAGTGTGCGCTCTATAAATATTTATAACTACTTACAAATGTTATTACCTGCTGTAACTACTACAACTACTTCTATTATTATAGCATTTGCATTTACATTTACATTTATCTTTAGCATTTACATTTGCATTTACATGCTTTTACGTTTAATTTTTGGTTCGTTGTCGTGACGCGCTTGAATATAATGATATGCAAGACTGAGAGAAACAACTCGAGTAGTTGTCTTTATACCGTCCCTAAACCCTAACCTCTCTCTAACCGAATAAAAAGAATCCACACACACACACACTGGAAATCCACCTAATCCACCCACCACCCACCAACCACTACCACCTCACTCAAACACACAGATACAAATACAAACAGAGCCACACAGCCGAATTGTTTGTCGTTTTACAATCGAATCCCCAATCGAATCCAAACCAATCCAATCCGTAGCCTAGAAAACGCTTAGCTTCGAGCCACTGCAGCAGGACAAGCCGAACAGCAGAAACTCAAACCGAAAACTCAAATAAAACAATGAGTTAAGCCAAACTACCGATACTCCTGTATAAAGCCAGCCTGTTGCCATAGATGCCAAAGTAGTAGTTACCAAAAAAAAAACCCAAAAATATCCCCTCTAGTAGCCAGAAAAAAAAGCCAAAGCTACTTCACATCACAGCAATGAATCCATACGAATATTTGTGAGAGGTTTCTGTACTACTTATATGCTTACCCGATCCCAATTAAAGTCCTTTATTGCTACTGTATATAAGCCTTTAACTTGAAACTGAACTATTTTTTCCATTACCTGTTTGTTTTGATTTCAACTTTAGTTTCCTTATTGACGAGTCCCAATAAGTCTGTACAAAAAGTTTTAATTCGAAGTTTTTGCATGCCATCTAGCCACCCATCCTGTCTTCCTGTATAATTACAAAAAGAAAGATTAAAATTTGAAATTGTTGCACGTTATGATTCAACTTGATTTCAATTTGCCGCAAGACATTTTCTTTGTGCGTTTGTTAAGTGTATCTGTTGTGCCCAAAAAACTTTCCGCCTAGTTTCTACAAATTCAACTCTAATCTTGTTTCCATCTCTAAAACTTTCCTATAATTTGTTAAAATTTTTAATAAATAAACACACAATACTTTAGTTATTAGTGGTTTAGTTTAACTATTAAGTGCTCACTGCCAATTTTTACTAATATGAATAACCTCTCAATCTCTTTTTGCTACCTTCCCCTATTTTTAAACCAAAATACGAAAAAAATCGAAACAAAACCGAATTGTGAATTAAATAGGACTTCACATTGGATTTTTACTTTCGTCAATTTTGGACCGATCCTCGTTTAGCGTATAGAAAACGACCTGGTGTAGAAACACTGTCGGTTGGATCAGAGTTCATTAAGAATATTTGGGTACCTGACACCTTTTTTGTAAATGAAAAACAATCATATTTTCACATTGCAACAACCAGTAATGAATTCATACGTGTGCATCATTCTGGATCGATAACAAGAAGTATTAGGTAAAAACAAACTCTCAACTACCGCAACTACTGCAACTACTCCCAAAACTCTAAGCTCTTAATGAAAGCAAAAAAAAAATACATTAACATTAACATTAATTAATTGTCTGTATATGTGTATGTGTATTTCAATATTAAACAACAATTCACCCTACCAACCAACCAACCAACCAAAAACAAAAACTAACCCAATACCAATAACCAACCAAAAAAAAACCTCCAACCTCCAACTATTTAAATCAAAAAATACTTCAGCATTCTACTAACGATTTCGTTTGAACAAATTATCATTTTTGGCCCTTTTTGCAACTAACTTTTTTTCTGTGTGTGTATAAATCGATGTTGTAATTTTTTAAATCTATACGAAAATGGAAAAATTCTACAGAACGAAAAACAGTTTTCTTCCAAACGATTTTACGATTTAACGATTATTCAAGTGAGTTCAATTGGCAAGTGAAAGTGAAAGAAAGTTGGCAGCTTTTCGAAATGACAAGCCGTATTTGTACATAGACTATCTTTTATTTTAACCAGTCCAGAAAGAAATTAGTGACCGAAGCGCGGCCAATTTTAATAATCGATTGGCTGGGGATATCCTGACTCATTTCATATCATCCATGGGATAGTAAGACTCTCGCATCACTTCGACAAAGCCCCCTCTCGATAAAAAAACAAATGTATGTGGCTCATGTAGTGTAAACAACAAGCATATTACCTCTCCCAGAAATCGAAAATTGTTCAGCATCGACTACCAGGACTCGTGGGTACCTGTCTCATGTGTATCTGACACCGCAAAAAGGTTTGACTGGCCGCAGTAGCAGGGCTACTGGGCGCACTATTTTCTACTACCTTTAAACAAGAATCTGTCCAAAATAGCAACCAAATAGCATCCCCAGCAGCCACCAAAATCAAAACCAGAACTGCAATCGCAACAATGTCATACCATAATAGCCAAAAGCAACAAACTAAGTATGAGTAGCGTTTAATTTTTTGTAGCTGTAAGCAAACTTAAACAACGACTTAACAACCTAACAATCTATGTAAGCCTACTAAAGCCTACCCTATGATATAAGCCCTGCGTAAGAGCCAATCGCCTCACTATTTACAACTAAACTGCCACTCAAAGTATCTCTCACTTACCAAAAATAAATAAAACAGCAGCAAAATATATATAAATATTATAGCTCATATCCAATTGAACTCGCTCTGTATGTAATGACTTGAACTTGAATCCCCCAAGATTCCCCCCCATGTATATAGTACTAGAGTCTGATTTTTAAAGTATCTCTGCTCGTTTGTTTGTTGATGTCCTCCCAGCTGCCTTTGAATCTGTTACTAATCGAGTGCTTTCTTTCCCCCAATAACTCCTGCCCAAAAAAAAAAATACAAAATATCTCCTTTAGATTGACAATTACCGCATCGTGTCCGATGAATCTACAATATTTCCCAATGGATCGCCAGCTGTGCCACATTGAAATCGAAAGCTGTAAGTACTATGATCTCAATTACCACTGAACTCTAGCCAAGTAACTAACGCAATTATAATGCTAAGTGAAATCCAAGTAACTATTATGTCGAGAAATGTTAACAATTACGAAACAAAGCAATATGTGAACAAGAAACCAACTCATTCAGAATGTGAAGCAGCCAACTCGGCAGGGGAGTGGCCAAAATGAGGTGTCCAGTTTGGGCCAAAAATTGCCGTTTTGTCAAGTGCTTAGTCGTTTCGCCTTTTAACCAAATTGTATTGTAGCCTGCACCTATTAGCCAGTAACCAGTAACCAGTAACCAATACCCCGGTGCCGGAGCCCCAGCTGCACCCGAGTCTTGGCCACTCCAGTTAGCCGAGTTAAATTCAATTCAACAGAACAGAACAGAAACTGAACTGAAATGAATTCAACTCTCAATTCTCTCAAGCAAAGGCCGTGCGCTGTTTGTTCGGTGTGGGCAGACAATTTAAACTGAAATCATATGTGAAAATATCCAACCAAACCAAACCAAACCAGAATCAAGCCAGAACCAAACCAAACCGAAACCAAAACAATTAAAATGCAAGCAAGTAAATTTTAAGTGCCTCGACACAGACACAGACAAAAGATACAGATACAGATACAGATACAGCTACAGAAACAATCACGTTCAAATAAATAAAAAAAAAAAAACACACACACAGAGCCTCAAAAAGCAATTAAGATGCCTTTGATGTCAATTGTGAACAGAGCAATTATGTTGCAACAAATAGCAGGAAATCGAATTGAATAAAATTTAATTGTCTTTAGGTGGAGCTTAGGTTGTGTGAAATTGAATTTTCGGTTATGAGGATAAGCACAGGCTCTCAATAGATTCAAGTACTCTTTTTATTTGTCAATATATATATATATATATGTGTTTTTAGTTTCGTTGTGCATATTTTGTTCAATCAAAATCAAAATTGTCCCCTCGCCCAAGCAAAAGAAAATAATCAAATCAATACCAAACTCATCTAAAGAGTTCAACTCCCACCTCAGATATTTTTGGTCATTTACGTATTTGTTTTTTGAAACTTCCACGAAGTTGCAAAGTGTCACAGCATCTTTATCCGCATCTACCCGAATGATTTACCCAACAACAGCAATCAACCAGTATCAGTATCTATCTATATAAAGTATATATCACTTATATATCATCGCAAGTGCAGTTCACAATTTCATGGCGCCGTGTATTCATGATGAAAAATTGGTTGGTTTTCGGTCGCCTTCTAAATTTCAGGAACCATGATACCGAAATATGATAATATATGCCTCTGCCTATAGTTCGATGGTTTTTTTCTTACTAACCACGTCCACTCATATGCGTCCCTGTTGGATTAAGTTGAATAATTATAAGTCAAAATACCCCATACACAGCACGCTTTTGCTTAAGATCTATTATTGTATATACGTTCCAATATGCATACCATTTACGTATACGACCTCCTTTGTCAAAACTCGCCAAACACACACCCGAAAAACATTAGCCTTAAGACTGTATCTATTCCAAAAACATCATGAAGAGTGTGTGAGCTAAGTATTCTGTTTATAAGTCCCCGCTAATCAACCAAAACACCACTAAAACGAAAAAAAAAAAACTAAAAATACAGAACATGAAAACAATAAACATCAATTAATTAACTACTGCCCCCCTTTTTGCAACAACAACTACAACCACATCTACCTACAACAACAATCTTCAAAATCAACAACAATGAAGTCGGTTACACGATGCGAGATATCCGATATTTCTGGAGAGATGGACTGAGTAGTGTTGGCATGAGCAGTGAGGTCGAACTACCGCAGTTCCGAGTTTTGGGACACAGGCAGAGGGCGACCGAAATAAACCTAACCACAGGTACCCCCATACATTAAAAAAATCATAACAAACCAATAAAAAAAAAACCATATATATATCTATATCTATATGCAAAAAAAAAAAAAACAATATAATAATAATAACAACATCAATATAATCACATTACCATTTCCTTTGTTTTTTTAAAACAAGCATTTTTCAACTTGAACTTTTAACCAGTTTTCCATTTTCCGTTTTCCGTTTTGTCGTAATGGATTTCGTAATCGTATTTTGATTTTGTGTTTCTGAAAAAAAAGGGTTAGCGCATATCCGAGAGTAACGAAACACGCACATTTTAACCAACCAACCAACCAACCAAAAGTTTTGTGTTATTTTCTCGTCTACTTCTAATACTACTACTACTTCTTCTTCACCAATATATATATTTATCGAATATATCTTTATCGAGTGCTAACCGTAACTTGTGCTACTAACCAGAACAATCGAACCCACTTTCCCCCATCTACTTGCTACCTATATATACATATATATATTGTGTTTTGAAGTGTCCTCTACTAACCTCTGTTGTGACTACTCGTTGATTTCATCTCTTCTTTATTCTCTCTTCCATTTCTTTGATTATCCTTTCGTTTAGTTTCAACCGATTTCTACGATTAACCGATTACCGATTACTCTTTACTGTTTACCAATTTACCGTTAAATCGATCAGTAAAGCAGCAGTTAGTGGCGTAGTTGAGCGATAGCTAGGAGCAGCCATTATGATTTTCATTTCCGTTATCGTTTACATTTCCGTTTCCGTATCCGTTTCGATTTCAGTTTCTCAGTATCAGTATCAGTTTCAGTTTCAGATTTTTGTTTCATTATTTCGTGTCGCAAGAGAGTCTAGTTTCGTTTGCTTGGGTAGGCAACTAAAAGCAACTAAAACGCTAATGAATACTAAGTAATCGACCTAAGTAAATGCCAAAAAAAAACGAAAATAAGAAATTTGTAAAAGCCAATGACTAAAATAAACAAATAAAAACAGATGACACAAGAGCACCCATTTCTGACACCAAACATCTAGTTAAGTTTTATTAGCTTTAAGCCAAAATACTACTGCCAATAAGAACAAACAGTAGCTGTAAGTCAACCAGAGCGTGCCTACTAAATGCTCCTCAATATTTAACAACTTACAATTAGTTATGCTTTGCCAATGAAAATTCAACAATTATAATGCATTTTTAGCGCAATTGTAATATACGAACAATTAAGAATTTTAGAATTTCTTCTCGATTAAATAAATCAAAAAATATATTTTTGAACAACACTCAAAGCGACAAGTTCTGAATGAGACTATTAATCAACAAAAAAAAAAAACAACCAATATATACAAAAAATTGAAAAATGTTCAACCAAAGCCTTATGGAAAAAAAAAGAACGAAACCACAAACCAAAAAAATTCAAATATACTGCAAAAAAAAAAAAACTGATTTAATTGAATTGTTATAAAATTTTCTATAATAGAATAGAACTTATTAATAGTCTCACGAAATGTATTTTTTGTTTTATGCATATTTTTCAACAACAACAACAACTACAACGACAACCTCACCACCGAACTGTGCCAACAACAACAACTACTACTACTACCAAAACAACTGTAAAATAAACTCGTCCAACAATTACAACAACAACAAATACGACACCAAAACTAATACAAAAACTGAAAAACCCCAAAACCAAAACACCAAAACTGTACAATATGCAATTTCAAAAACATAACAACTTAAACCACAACAACAACAACAACAACGAAACAACCAAAACAACAACAACTACAATTAAAACTAAACTATATACACAACTATATAGTCGGCTACACGATGCGTGACATACGCTATAAATGGAACGAAGGCCCCAACTCGGTCGGTGTCTCGAGTGAGGTTTCGCTGCCCCAATTTAAGGTCTTGGGTCATCGTCAAAGAGCTATGGAAATCAGTCTTACCACAGGTACCTGTAGACGGTTACCGATTTTCTTTTAACTCAAACTTTACTTTTACCTACCTATATATATTTATATATACATATATATATACAATACCGATGATGACTTATCTATATATAAACATATATCTATATATAACATACTATATATAAATATATCTCGTTATGATTTTGCGTTTTTTTTCAGTTTTGCGTTTTTGATTCAATTCTACAACTTGAGGCTCTTTATTTCGATAAGTTTTGCTTATGAGTTTATGATTCATTTATCGATTCGAAATAATTTTCTCAAGCAGCATTTGTAAAAAGTTATCCCCAAAATTCAATCATGTTATGGAACAGGCTTACCAAATCGAGAAGAGTTGGAACTCGAACCCTGGTTCAAGCACCCACCACCCCGGGAGCTTCAAGCTGGGTTCTGAGATATTTAACTGAAACCCGACCCGAAGAAAAGTGAACAGAAAATATGAAAATGCATGTTAAGCATCCTAAGATTTTTACATAATTTCTATTTCCATTTAGCTAGAGTTTGTTTCATCAACTTATCTAATCCATAGCATACAAAATACCAAGCAATAAAGTTAACAACTAAAATAATAATAATAATATTACAAAGTGCATTTAACATTTAAAACTAGTCCACTTTCATAGTCTAGATACTAGACTCTAGCCTGATAGACTCTTCGCGTCCTAGAGCTTTCCCACTTTAACTCGTACCTACAGGATACTACTGTTCATATATCCTTTAACGCAAAATCAACGCATGTTACAAGCTAGCAACAATTTTCCAACTTTAGTTTGTTCATCGAATTGTTTTCCTTTCGGCTTACTTTTACTTTCCGATCTCTGAGTTGGTTCCAACTTTATTTTGAAACGCTCATAAGTTCATAAATTACAGCAAACCATGACAAGAACAGAAAAACAATCGAAAAATAGAATAAAACCCAATCGTATCATTGGTAATGCCAAAAGAAATGCAAAAATCAAACCGAATCAAATGAGAAATCAATATGAAATTGAAAACCAAATCACCTAGCGACCTTTGTATCATAGAACCGAACTAAAAAGCAATGAGAAAAAAAAAAATGATAATCGTATGCAAATTATTAAGAAAGTAATGGAAATAGCAAAGCTTAACTGAATATGGCTTTTCCTTAGTAAATCATGCTTTTGATTTATGCCTGACACATTATTACAATACTTATAATCAATTCAATTTTTTAAGCTGCCAAATGCCCACACTCATACTCTCATACACACACATACACATAATTTTATTAACTAGTCACAGAAATTAGTTTTTACTACCAATAACAGCAACAGCTATCTAAAAAGTATTTACCAGTAATTTAAAACGCTATCAAAACTCATTAGCATAATCAAACAACTACAAACAACGACAACAATCAACACCAAACATTCTGTATTGTAAATCAACAACAAACAACCACAACAACAGCATTAATATTTAAATAAAACAAAAAAAAAAAAATCGAACAACCAAAAAGTTATGCAACATATATTAAAAATTTTACTCAAATCCTAATACGCAAAAAGCATTCAAACGTTCAAAATTATCGAACGAGAAACAATGAGAAGTTCAAAACCATTTTATACATACTTTATGAATATATATATATTTACCAACCTAAATCAAGCTAAAAATATCTTCAAAAAATATATATATATATCGAAAATACAAAACGCCCTCCCAAGCATGCTCTCATCTTATAAAGTTTCTTTTACAAAATCTTTAACAAAATAAATATATAACTATATAGACCAAACAGCAACAGCATTGCAGGCAATTCAAATGCTCCTAATTAGGTCTTAGACTAGCTGCCTCTATTCATATTTCTTTGTATTATTTCCGTTTTACTCCTTTGGTGAGATTTTTGGCCAGTTTCAGTTAACCTACTCTAATGCAAGCCACTATTTTATTTCTCAAGTACTTTTGACTAACCTTACTCCTATAATCCTATTTTTCGTCAAACTAAAGAACTGAGGTTCTTGCAGAATGATGTCTAAAATGAATTATTTAAATATGAGTGAAGTGGAACGTTCTGCAAGGATTCGTGTGGAATGCTTAGAATATTTTTCAAGTTTAGTTATTGACCTTAGCTTTGACTTGACCATTTACCATTTCGTTTTTAGCCCACACTTAAGTACCTAAATATCTGTTTATTGACGTACATATATTGCCTGCCTGATAACGAAGCCCCGTCTAGATCGAAACTAACAATATTTTCAGGAAAAGTGCCAGCCGATCATGATTTCATATAAAATGCGCTCATACTTGATTTTTACTCTTTGAGTTTTATATTTCAGTTTAATTTTCTTTTAATTAAGAGTATTATTTGTGTTTATTTTTGATTGGTGAAAGAATACCTACTAATATTATTTGTAAATATTTGCAAACGAAAATAAATCTTAGCGAAAATAATACTAATAATATATTTTTATCTCTTTCTCTCTCTCACTCTCTCCTCTTTCCGCAAAAAAAAAAAATTAAAAAACGCTTAACAATGAATGATACAAAATAAATGAAATTATAATTAATTAAATCTTAACAACTAATTCGACGATTAATAATTGGCGAGGGCAGGCAACTATTCGCGATTAGCCTGCGAAATTCAGTTCGTGCGTTCGATGGGCTACTACCTTATACAAATCTATATACCCTCTGGACTGATCGTTATTATATCATGGGTATCATTTTGGCTCAATCGCAATGCAACGCCGGCGCGTGTGGCGCTCGGTGTGACAACCGTGTTGACAATGACCACTTTGATGTCGTCAACAAACGCAGCGCTGCCAAAGATTTCGTACGTCAAGTCGATTGACGTCTATCTGGGAACATGCTTCGTTATGGTCTTTGCCAGTCTACTGGGTAAACAAACTAAAAACTACCAAAAAAAAAACTACTACCCCGAACAACCAATTCCAAAAAAAGCAACCGCCCCAAAAAAAACAAACACCATTAAACAGTAGCAATACGATTTTACCCCCATATCTATACACACCAATACAGCCAAAAAAAAAAAAATAAATCACAACACACACTATAACAGGATCACACAGGGATCTGCTCTGTGAACTCCGAATTTATTATTTCGTGTTTTGTTTCCGTTTCCGTATGATTTGAATAATCCTGGCGCAGACAAGCCGACAAAGTCGCGTGCCAGCCTTGAGTTTCCTTTACGATTTACAAACACTTTATGCCAGCTTTCCGTGCCACGCTTAGCGTTGTGCAATCTAGAATAAACAACAGTTGCAGATACATCCAGAAACACACAAACACACCAGATATTTCCCACCAAAACGATCTGCGTCTTGAGAAATTCAAATTAAATTAAATGCAATTTATTGGTCGAAAAAAAAAAAACAGGAAAAAAGCGCAGTGAAGTTTTGTTCTTCCACACAGTAAACAGTAGTTTGATTTTTTATCTAAACTTGAACTATTTCACTTTTCTTATGGAGCCAACAGACTGCAAACTGGTCCATCCATAAGGACGCTGAAATGCACTGCACTTGAGGCACAGCCGCCCGACTCAAGCCAAAGATACTTTCGCATTCGTAAGATACGCATCTCTCAAGAGATACATTTCCAAATTTCTTGTATCTTGTGCTTCGGTGCTGGTCCTGTCCAAAATGCTAACTTTCTTTTAACTTTCTCTCTAACTATCTTACAACTAAAACTCAATTCTCAAGCAAAACAACTTACACCCACAACTACAACAACAACTCCAACAAACAGCAACAACAACAGCAAGATAAAAAAAAATATCTAAAACTCAAAAAAAAAAAATGAGAAAAGAAACTCAATAGAAAGAAATCTCTTTTTTCGTATTTGTATGTTCTTGTTAATTTTTCAATACAAAGAAAAACTATCATCCAAAGAAAATGTATGCAAATTCATAGATACGCGCCTGAGACTATACTACAAAAAAAAGTATGCCGTAAAGGCACGAAAATTTCCCACAAAAACACCCACGTTCCACCCACCGTCTATCACCTGTCCCCCTCCTGTTTTTCACATCGCACCTAGAATCGAAGCATGCTTCAGCCAAAAAAGACAATGCAAAGCAAAAACCAATATCCAATTCACCAGTCACATTAGCCTCTCCATATATACAATCCGTATATATGCCAGTACTATATACTTACTTATATAGAAGCCGACTCTCAGGTTGAGTTTGTGTTCAAGCACCCAGACGAGCAAATCTCACACACTTGAGCGAACACACTTCAACCTGAAATGGTACCCAGATATCAATATACGCCCAGCTTCCGCCAAATGCAAACTGCAAACTGCAAACTGCAAACAGCAAAATGCAAATCGCTAACCAACAACTTCAAAAAAAAAAAAGAAATCTGTACAAACAAAAACTACGCACAAACAAAAGAGAAAAAAAAAATAACAAAATAAAATAAAAGAATTTAGAGCCCAGGGTACGAGTAGATCGATTAAATCAATTAAAACCTAAAACCAAAGCTAACAATCGTTGAAAGGGAGCGCAAAAATAAAAATAAATACGAAACCAGCATGCCCTGCGCCACACCTGGCTTGACTCGCGATTGAATTGAATCAAAAAAACAATACAAAAATAGAGAACAGACACAATACACTGTAAATATGGTTCAACAAGTCGTCGATCAACAGCCAGAAGACGCAGCCACCCGAAGACTCTTCAGACAACAGAGCCCCGCAAAAAGAAATCATAAATAAATTCAATCCAAAAACTGCGCCCAGTAAAGTCAAAGTCGAAAAGTATCTGAGAGATACGAGTATCGGCGATTTGGAGCCCTCAAGTTTGGGTCACTTTAACGCGTGTCCCAGACATGATGGCTGCCAAATTGCAAAATTATTAATAAGAAAATATATATAAAATCGCACCAGATAGTAGATAATCCCAAGTTAGGTAAGATATGATTCGTAGCCTGCTTTCTGTTTTGTTTTATTGCCTTTTGCAGCAAAATGGTTGCGGAAATGCGATGGGGTAAGTACTCGTTACTAGTTAATCGTTACTCGTTACTTCCTGTCCGCCATTTTCTATCCATCATATTCATCGGCGAGTAATCGAATCTGTTGGACTTTTTTTGAATAAAATCCTCCCAAATAGCCTAAAAAACTCAAAGAAACCCCCCATCCAAAACACTCAAATCAAAATCTGAAATCTGAATCTGTAACATTCCAAAGGATAACAAGAACATCTGAAGAAGCTGAAGAAGCATTACGAGGAGCATAACAAATACGAACAAATGCTGGAAATTTTCGTGTCCTTTATAACGGGCGACTCTGTTCAATGAATTTGCATTTAAGGCACGCACATGAACATTTTCCTTGAATGATGGTCTCAACTGCAGAAATAAATGTGTACATAAATCGTTTGGCTTACAAATGACTTTTTCCACTCATTTCACAAAAACAAAACCAACTACGGCAGAAAACCGTAAACACGAACACTCACTGACACACTCACTCGCATACAGACACACTTCAATTGCTCTGTCTCTCCTTCTCTGTCTCTCTAGAATATTGCTAACTCTCTCTCACACACACCCACAACACCCAAAACACCCACTCACACACACACACACAACCAGACACAAGACTTGTGCTTTATTCGAATTTTCCTTTGCCTGGCTAAAATGGAAATACGAAAATAAATTCACTTTAATTTTTGATTTCACTTGCCCCAAAACCAAACACTGAACAACCAATCTACAATATTCGTTCCAAACGACTCTGAATGTTACATAGCTTGAGTCCTGCCCCTCCGAAACATCCTCCCGCCCATCCTTAACCCACTTACCCCCCAAAAACATCCTTCCAAACATTTTACCTCTTTAGACGTTGTGCGCAAAATGAACAGAAATTGATTGCTAAATTCTTCATGAAAATTAAATTTCTTTTGTTTTTCTATTTGTCTTTCTTTGTATCCGACTGAAAAAAAAAAAATGCCAAAAAAAATAAATCGAAACCCACCCTACCAAAAAAAAACAATGTAAACTACAACAACTGCAACAATCCAACTATATCTGACAACTACAACCAACCAACTACAAAAAATATATCATCCGTACTTCATGTGGAACTCGAACTCGAACTCGACTCTAAATTCTTGAACTGCATCTGCATCTGCATCTGAACCTACCGACTAAATCCCCACCCACCACCAAACCGTATGCCAAACCGTCCATCAACAATGTATCTAAATCTATCGAAATTAATCGAAATTTATCGCAATCTATCAACCAAATTCCAAACGCCACCTACGCCCATCAACAATCGATTAAAATTTGAAATTATTTTGAAAAAAAAATACAAAATCTATCGCCTAAATTCCAAACATCAATGATCCAATTTCGAAAACCAATCGCCCAAAATTCAAAAACGATCTGAAATTCGAACTGCAATCTGATTGAATTGAATTGATCTGATCCAAAATCGTTATCGTTTCGTATCGCATCCGTTTATCGCTATCAATAGAATACGCCACCGTCGGCTACATGGCAAAACGAATTCAAATGCGAAAACAAAGATTTATGGCGATCCAAAAGATAGCCGAGCAGAAAAAGCAACAGCTCGACGGCGCCAACCAGCAGCAGGCCAATCCGAATCCTAACGCTTCCGGCGGAGGCGGAGGAGGCGGTGGCGTTGGCATGGGCCCTGGTATGGGACCCGGAATGGGAGGCGGACCCAATGTGGGCGTGGGCATGGGCATGGGACCGGAGCATGGCCACGGGCATGGACACCACGCCCACAGCCACGGCGGGCATCCACATGCGCCAAAGCAAACAGTGAGTAACCGCCCAATCGGCTTTTCCAATATCCAACAAAACGTTGGTACGCGCGGTTGCTCGATAGTGGGACCCTTGTTCCAGGAGGTGAGATTCAAGGTCCACGACCCGAAGGCCCACTCCAAGGGCGGAACGCTGGAGAACACCGTGAACGGTGGCCGTGGCGGACCGCAATCCCATGGGCCGGGTCAGGCGCAGGGCGGCGGCGGCCCTGGCGGAGGCGGTGGCGGTGGAGGCGGCGGCGGTGGCGGACCGCCAGAGGGAGGCGGTGATCCGGAGGCAGCGGTGCCAGCCCACCTTCTGCATCCGGGAAAAGTAAAAAAGGTAAAGGTAAAGATCGTACATGATGCGGCGACAAAAAAGTATTCAACACTTTTCCAATGCATACTAACAAATACTTTTTCTTTCATTTCCCCGCCCCCGTCCGTTCCTCTGATTGCCGAATATCCTTTATCCTTTTCCTGTAATCACCAATCACCCATCAGGACATCAACAAGCTCCTGGGCATCACGCCATCGGATATCGACAAGTACTCGCGCATCGTATTCCCCGTGTGCTTCGTCTGCTTCAACCTGATGTACTGGATCATCTACCTGCATGTGAGCGACGTGGTCGCCGATGATCTGGTGCTCCTGGGCGAGGAGTAAGGTGGGAGCACCAAGGAGCCAGGAGTATGGACCCCCCCAAAAAGGGTCGCCAGGACTCGCCAGGAGTGAACAGCGCACCAGAGAGAGTCAAACTGTGCAGGGCGCTGAAAAACCACACACACAAACACACACAACTCTAAAATTAAAAAAAAAAAAACATTAAAAAACACAAAAACCAAAAGAAATAGAGGCAACAAAACTAATTTTAACTAGCGATATATTAAAAAAGCAAGAAATTATTGTTTATTACTAAAAAAAAAGAAACAAACAAAAAAAAACAGAAGGAAAAAGGACACACACATATTACAAGGTCGAAAGCAAAGAATATTGTTAAATAGATTTACACAGGTATAAAAAAATGATGAAAAACATTAGAATTAAACAACCAAATGAGTATAAATGAATGAAGAATAATCAAAAGCAACAGATTAGCAAATTGTAGTGAAAATTATATAACGAAACCATAAAACCACAAATATAACGATCAAAATCATACGCAACATAGGCATTAATTGAGATTAATAATGAGAAGATAATGGATGATGATTGAACGACTAGGGGATACCCTCGATACCGAAATAGCGCAGTCAAAAGTCAAAAACACACACACCAAATAATAGGATATTGAACAGAGATTGAACAGAATGTTGAAAAGGACATGCTAGGACTTTTATTTCAAAGCTACACAGTTTCGATTATCTTTGAGGCGTTTTGTGTTTAAGTTTAAGAAACGAATGACCTTTGCTTCCCCACTTCAAAAGCAAAACACCCAAAGAGTCTTCCTCTAATTTATAAGTGCGTTCTAGCCGCCCCCTCCATGCCCCATTTTGAAATCCTTTAGCCGCACGCTCTCAACCAAAAAAACAAAAAAACAGAACCAAAATTTATAGAGAATCTTGAGAAAGTACTACTAGTCACTACGTTGATCCATTGATTGCCCATTTAGTTGGTTGATTTGTTTATTCAGAACTGACTTAGCGCTTCCAAGAGAAATGGCCAAATTTATTAGAAATCAAAAAAACGTAGTGCAATGAACAAATTTCGACAATTGAGAATCAGTTTAGCGAATCATTATACGTTTCATTAAGTTAACTTTAAATGTAAATTGAGGACGAGGACGAGGACGAGGACAGGAGGAACGAAGAAATGGGTTGGGTCTTTAATCATTTGCACTCACAATAAATACGAGATGAATATTATGAGATACTTTGAATGAACGGCACCTTTTATAAGCAAAAAACATCGGAGATAAGTCATACAAATAGTTAGTGCAATTGACATAGAGAAATAATAATATGAACGATAACGATTCATTTTAGTTACACCAAATTTTTATATCAACTTTAAAACTAACAAACAAATTATTCAAACTGCACTCAGTCACTCTCTCTCTCAATCAATCGATCACTCAATCACTCACTCGATAACATAACTCGATAAACACCACAAGAATCAAACTCTCAAAGAAAGAAAAATAACTTTTCGAAGACAAACTTTGCGGCACCGTAAGAAATCAATCTAAAGTCTAAGTGAAAATTTTCAAAATGCAAGCAAGTAAGCCCCAGTAATGATTAAAGAATACCTAAACAGTAAACATTAAAACGAATATAAAAATAGAAAAATAGACATAGAAATATGTACACAAGTATAAATGAAACTGCCTAAGAAAATAGCGTATAAGTCTAACAAATAGTTGCTAACAAATAGTTAAAAAAAATGAGTTAAGATCAAGCAAAGGATGATAATTGATTTTCAATTTGTATATACAGGACACACTCGAAACTCGAACTCGGAACATTCTCAAAGCAAAGTAGGAGCAAAACTTCGCAATTGAATTAAACTTAGTTAATGTAATTGAATCTAGTTAAGCGATTAACTCAGATACGTTCAAGCAGTCAATAAAGCCGCAAAACATACAACAGATACTTACGATGCACCTAAGTTAGCCTAATGAATACACACACACAGATACAGATACACGACACACTCTACACATACTAAACAACCGGACAGATACAGATACAGGATACAGGATACTGGACATAACACAATATATACATTATATATATACAATTTGAATTTTCGCTCAAGTTCCTCGATGAATCACAGACACAAATGAGAAAGAAACAAAAGTTAAGTTAATTAACACATAATTAAAGGCAAGTGAGTTTAACTTTAAACATAAAAATAATTAAAATAATATACAATTTAGCACAATGGAGATAATTAAGCAAAACCATACCAAAATATCATCAATGAATTTTAATTTAGTGTTTATGATTAGTGCAAGTGCAGATCAGATCGTAAGGCTAAAGAATTTTGTACAGTTAGCTAAAGTTAAAGCTAGGATCTAGTTATATGCCATACAATATGGTCAATACACTACCACACACTCTATACACACACACATGTATATAAATATAAAGTTTGGCTTAAGAGACACTCACACAACCAGTATATGAGGTATATTCATATAACGTATTTAGGCACCTACGTATATGTAGCACGAGTTTTTTATATGTAAACCAAGGAAGAAATTGTCCTAATCCAAATACCCAAACCAATCGATCGATAGAAATCGAAAAAAACAATTAACTGTATATACGAAAAGTACTTATGAATGGAACATGGAACACTGGCAGTGTAATCGATGGATGATGATGAATGATGACAGCTATGGAAGCCTAGATATACATATGAATAAGATGAACCTTTAATCCCCCCTCCCCATCTTAAGGACAACCTAACCAATTCTGCAAAACGACTACCGGAGAGGCCCCAAGGAGAATTACTTTATTAACGATCTAGAACAGACACGATAATACATTTTACACATGCCAGAGATTAAAGAGAATAAAAAAGAAATGTAAGACAAGGTCGAGTACTCGACTTTTAATACCCTTTAGCCAGGAAAGTATCTTGATTTGTCTGTCTGCTTTCGAACCTAAAAATTCAATCTGGTGTTTCTTCAACGGCTAAAGAGTATCCGCATATTTTTAACTAGGAATCTGAGCAAAAGGAAAGCAATATGAGATTTAACCAAAATTAATTTTATTAGCCATTTTCTAATTTACTAATTTACTGAGCCTGAGCCAAGTGAAACGGATTTGAAGCAAACTGCAATTGATCTACAAAGGACACAGAGAACATTCCCAAAGAAAATAGTTACAGCCCAAGAGTAAAAGTAAAATCGGTGATAAAACAACATAATAATATATATATCTGCTTATATATTTAACACAGACACAAGATATATTTTGTAGCTATACAAAGGTCAGGTCAATCAATTATGTTACCGAAGACACAAATCAAAATGTTTGTAAAAGTTTAGAGACAAAAATTGCGGATGATATTAATTTGTAAAAAAAAGAAACAGACACACACACAACATGCTATATTATATAATGAATATCCCCTTAAAAATTAAACTCAAATAAAATTATGATGAACAACAAATAGCTGCTCAACGGTTTCGGAGCGTATTTCCAAAGAACGTAAATTAAAGAAACAAAAGTAACATTTTATTTGTAAACAACGCAGAGGCGACATAGTTGACGAAAAGGGAGTAACATTTTTAAAATATGAATGACGAATTGTGCGTTTAATTTTTCATATGGGATTTTTTACTCTACAACCTAGTTTATGATATTATTTGTCGAGATCGAAGATGGAAAACCAAAATAATTTAGTTGGCCATAGCGAGAACATTTTTTATAAACAAATTATTGAGGCGAGACGATGAAAATGCATATTATACGAAAGTATTTATGCAAGAGCATTTAGGACAACAACAAGAAAAATATAAAAAAAATGATAAGCAACAAAAAAAAAATGATGCAAATATGTAAAATGTTAAAATATACACACAATGAAATGTTTGAAGCATTTTTGGTGTTGCTGTTTAGACGGCAACACCAACACCAACGTTTTATAAAGCAACCGAAATGGAGAAATAAAAAATAATTATATACATATATATATATGATGAGGAGGAGGAGCGATATATACATATGTGCGTGACATGATGTATATTTAATTATATATATTATATATGTATGGTGGTCTCAAAAACAAAGCAAAACCAAAAACATGAAATTCTAAAGTATTTAGATAAGCAAACCAACAGTTTGGGAACCCCTAGCTACTAAGTTTAACCACACCAGACACAGATACAGATCCAGTAATACTTACTAAAAAAAAAACCAGATCCCAATTCCAGCAGATCGCACCGAATTACCAAATACCAAACAAAAACGAAAAACAAAAATAAAAACATTTTTAAAATGATTCAAAGTTAATGCAAGTGAATATTATTATTGAGAAATAGTCTATAACCCTAGGCAGCAAGACGAGATATTGATTGAGCCATGAATTGTTAGCGGCATTAGTGCCGAAAGTTAAATACACTATTCAAAGGACACACACACACTCACACAGACACACACTTATGGTTGTACGTTGCATACTTTTAGTTTGTTGCATCATTATTAATTATTATTAAAAAAAAAAAGAAGGAAAATGGAGCATTCATTTTAGAGGCCACAGAATCATTGTCCGTTGACAGGCGAACCGTTTGCTCAAGCAAAGTAAAAATGCGAAAATTTGTTATTACATTTTAAGATTAGGCACCCATTGATCCAAAGTATGATCCACTTCCCCGCGGGCTCTGGCTACCACGATTACTAACCACCAAGTGTGTTTGATTTTTCAGTCAAAGAAAAAAATTAACCAATTTCAAGTCTCATACCATCATCAAGCAATAATGTCAAGCAAAAACTATATATTCGATGTGGAGTGTATCTGTATAATTTTTGGTTTTATCCGTCCATCAAAAAGAGTTCCTAAATGCAATAAATGAACATTTTTTATGATTACCAGCCAGTCAGAGCCATCCCGCCATCCGTTCGCCACTTACGATCCGATATAATCCCCCGCCCCTAGTTCAAAAGTTGGTCTGCTGTCAATTATTGGTTCCACAGATAACCCTCAGATAATTATTTGTTTATTTTTCGGTTGCTCAACCATCCATCAGCCTCAGTCTTGGAATGCAAATAAAGGGACACATCCAATAAGAACCCCTCCCGACAAAAAATAAGTATATAAGCAAGAATATGTTTGAAGGTCCCCCTGGGAAATGGGGCGGAAACCCCAGAGAAAATAATTTAAAACGTAATGCGTATGTAATGATTGATCACTGATCACAAATTTTGACTGTGTTAATTTCGTTATATAAAATGAAAAACCAAAATTGAAAATACCAAAAAAATTAAAAACAAAAACCAAAAAAAAAAAAATGAAGAAAAAAACTGAAATGAGAATAATTATCTATAGCATATAAAGAATAAACACACACATAAAAAAAAATAATTAAAAATTGAAAATAATATGAAATGAATGTTACAAGAAAGTAAATGAAAATAAACACCCAAGAAGGAACCTATATTATTAAGTTAAATACTAAAACTAAAAAACATCCAGAAGGAAAAAATGCAAACCAAGAAGAAAAATATTATAATATTGCAATGAAGTGAATATAAATAAAGATATGTAAAAAAATTACAAACCACCAAGTGTTTTATTGAAAGTCTCAATTTCTTGCTTCAAAGTGGAGATTTTATTTTTAAGTTTTTGTTGGTTTTTTTTTTTTGTTGAACAGAAGGTTTGATTAACTCACTGGGCAGGTTTCAAAAATTACATACAATACAATTTTCTGCTTAATTATGATTTATGATTTTCTGTCTTTTTTTGTAATCTATGTATGATTATCCTTTGTGATTATATGATTATGAAGTTATCCGATTGGTGAGTTATGAACTGGAATATTCGAGTATTGCAAACATAGTCTCGTATTGAGAAGGCTTTTCACTAATTCAAAGTCAAATATCTTCTTTCTGGCATCCAACATTAACTTAGACCATTTAACTAGACACGGAAAACATTTAACTAATTAGACTAGTGCTGGCATTCAATTACAACAATATATAATATTAATTCCGCAGGATTCGCTCTTAGGCTTTGATTACATTCCATTATTAGTTCACTATAATGTGCAGAGGTCCTAAAACTAGGTGTGAATCGAAACGAAATACCGAGAACGAAAAACCAAAATGAATTGACAATAAAGTTGATTGGCAACTTGGCTATAATGCGGCTAGTAGATCAAGCGAATGGCTAACTTAACGGCTCCTCTAGTTTACTTAGATATATATACATATTATTGCTCGATTAGTTGTGGATGCTGATATTCGAAGACCCGTGTCTGAGTGCTACATAAGTATTTGTCTTTCAAAACGTTTACAATACAATATTGCATTTATAATATATATATATCCGATGTATTCCATACGTGTCTGAGGGTATAACACATTACAAACTAACATAATTATGTATATATTTAAATAGTTTATATTTATATTTATATATCGTATGGTGGTTTTTGTTATGAAGGCCCAGTTGATGTCTAACTATAACCCCAGAGGCAGTCAAGAAAAAGTATTCCAATGAATGTACACAATTTGAGCGCTGTACGTGAAAAGGAGAGAGGGTCCTCGACCTGCTATTAGTACATGTGGCGTATATAGTTTCTATAGATAGTCCTGCTATTGTGTCGTTGTATGCATATTAGTCGGGCAGTCAAAATAAACTATTTTTATTCCCTTCCTGATTTGTAGAGTCCGTCTGAGTCGGTTTAAAAGAGACATCTCTAGAGTTTGACATCCTTGAGGTGGGCTCGCAAAAGAATCCTTGAAACACTTTAGCAAACGAAATATTTCATAGCATACTTTTTGGGGCCCTGAGAAGAGAGATCAAAGTACTCGAGATCGCAGTGTTATTTAACCTAAAAGTGTTTGGATTTTTTTTTTTGGATAGGATTCAGGATTGTGTGAGCCTAATACTTTTTTTTTTTTTGTGGATTTCAAGTGTTGTGGTTGCTACTGTGGTTGGATAGTGGTGGTGGTGGTGGTGGTGTTGGTGGCTGTGGCTGTGGTGTTCCGCTGATCCGCTCTATAACTGTCCGTGGCTATAGTCTATATAGTATATATCTTGCTCATGGTCGTGTGCCTAAAAGAACAAAAAAGAAACAACATTGAAGTAGCCGACCAGGAGGAAGAGACTGTCAGGAGTTCGACTCGAGTTTAAGCGTTCGACTCCTTCAGATTTTGCAAACGTGCCAATTGATTTGAGTCCAATTCCTCGGGTATGCTAGCTCGCCCACCGACCACCTGCTTGGGCGCCTCAATATCCTCCTCGTCAGCTGCAGGACCTCCATTCACGTCCAAGTCATGGGACTGCTCGCCTCCACCCCCACCGCCCCCTCCCGATCCCGATCCTGCTCCCGCAAACGCATCATCGAAGTTGGCATCGAAATTGGCCTCAAAGTTGGCCTCAAATCCTGATGATCCGCCGCCTCCGCCGCTGGACTCGTCCTTGGTCTTCTCGTTGAACGGATCGTCGGCTTCCTGGAAGGCTGGAACGGTCTCCGAATCGGTGCCCTCGGAGAAGGACTGTTGGTCCTCTGCATCACAGGATGGATACTCGGTCAGTGTTATGCTCACCACGGGCCTCGGCCCACCCGGTTTACCTTCTTTGGCCGCGGCCGGTGCCGGAGCGGTCTGGGGCGATGGCGATACCTTGGCCAGCGGCTTGGGCGCCACATCTGGCTTTTTGGCCGACGCCTCCGCCTCCGCCTGCTTGGACGGCTTCTCGGGCTTCTTCTCCTCCTTGGCCTTATCCGTATCCGTGTCCTTATCGGACTGGGAATCGCTCTCTCCTACTGGTGGGAAAGATTTATCGGCACCGTCTTCAACCATGGGGGTTGCAGCGGTAACTATTATTTGTGCCATACCTAAGTTCAGGGTGTTAGCGGTGCTAGCCGCCGCCCCCTTCTCCCCCTTACTAATCCCCGGACCAGGCTTCGGGCCTCCCGCCGGCGGCAACTGGGGCGGCGGCAGAGACGGTGGCGGCTGACCGTCGTCACTTAGATCGTCCTGGAAATTGGTAATAATCTCTATTAGCATATCATCATTCATTTTAGTCATTTTAAATTAAATTTTATACCATTAGTTATAAAAATAAGTGACTTTGATTTTTTAAAAAGTGTAAAAAGGCTTAAATTTGTTTTTTAAAATAAATAATTAAAATATGTACATTTTTATACAATTTTCAGGAAGTATTCTTTGATTTATCCTTTACATTTTTCAAAAATCTTTTTAAAAATGCGAAAGCACTTGTATTTAAAATTCCTAACCTAACTATTTTATTTTTAATTAAATATTTTACCTCCATGCCAGGCTCTTGGATGAGTACTGAGTATGCGTTAAAAAAATGAGAAAGTATTCGTTTTCTTAGTCAACAATCGTATATAAGTTAAATATTTCTTATATAAGTACAATTCATTGATCAAATAGTTATAGAGCGGTGAGTTGGAAACCAAAAAGTATAGGATCAAGTCAAGGCAGCCTTGGAACGAGAACTATCTAGGTACACGATAGAGATTAAGAAGAAAATCAAACAAAAACTAAAAAGTATAGAAGAAACACATAATTTGCATAACTAAGGATACAATTAATCAGAATTGGTTTTCGGGGCACAAACATGCGGGAATATAGGATGAAAACTAGGGGATTTCATAAGTTTTATTCGGTTTCCAGTCTGGTAACTACAGGTCTATAAATGGAAACCTGATATATGGTATTTATATACAAAGAGAGGGGGCCTTGTGATTTATTTATGGTATATATTTTAATATTTTTATTTTTAAGAAGAGAAACCTCAAAAGGATTATAAATATTATTGAGTATAATTTATAGAAATCTAAATACCAAGAAGAAAGGCTCAGTTTAAAGTTTAAACATTGAACAGTGATTAAGAGGATTTTTAGTCATGCTCCAAACTTTGGAAATTGAAAATATTTCCCTAAACTAGAGATACTGAATCAAGAAGGTGAAAAAGTTCGGGGGGGAAAAGATATAGATTTTAGATAAGAGATTTTTTAGATAATTTAGTAAATTACCCTTTTTGGCAGTTGTTTGGCTTGGATTGTTGCCTTAAATGACACAGAGACACAATTACACGGAGAGAAAAGAGAAAAAGTAGCCAATGCAAAACAGCAATGAAATAAATACGTGATATTTAGACAAAACTAATAACCAATTAAAGCATTTGAATGCAATTAAATAGAAAATTCAGTGCGACACACACAGAGATATTCTTGAAACTTTATAATTATATAGAAACAATTAAGCTGCAAAAAGGAAGATATCGAAGATGAGCAAATAACAGTAACACGACACGACACTTGGTTAACAATCATCCTAAAGATAGTAGAGAACACTGTAAAAAAACGTAGGACATTTCTTTGGTTGCGGTTTTTTTGTTTTTGTTTTTTTTTTTTGCTTTCGGAGAATTGCGAAGTCTTTTGGAGGCGAGAGACAAATTAGCACATTAACGGAGAGCAGAGGAGAATAGTTACAGTGATGGTGGTTTTTTGGTGGTAACATTTTTTTGGTGGTTAGTGGTTAAGTGGTGGTAGTAGTGGTACAAGTGGTTAGTAGTTACACGAGCTGCACTTTGGAGAATAGGTTTACCTCTAGAGAATATAGAAGCAGGTATAACAGTACTTTTGATTCAAATTTTCTTTTTTTTTTTTGCTTTTCTTTTTTTTTTTTTTTTTTTTGACAGTGAAAGTTTGAAAAAGTATACAAATGTTTGGTACTAGAGGAATTTATATTGAGTGATAGATTGTATAATATAAAGAGATATTGAAAGGGGAAACAAAGGACCAGGTGTAAGCGGCCTTGAAAGGACTAAAAATTTACCTGGCGGAGGCATGCTCGGGGCAGCCGCACCGTTTGGATACACACCGCTATCCTCATCTGTCAAGGAATAGAAATTATGGTTATTACTTTAATAAACTACTTCATGGTTTATTTAGAAGTTAACTAAATATATTTACGAAAAATAAACAAGACAGAAAACACAACAATAACCAAATAATATAATAAAATAAGTCGAAGGATTATAACCCTAGAAGAGGTCTATTTAATCGGCCATGTTTTCATACTTCTTGAATAAAATCCCCAGAAAATTGCACAAAAAATAAAAAAAAATATATACTTATAATCTATAATGATGCAGATTAGTGGAGAATCGATCTATGAATCGATTAAGGTATTCCACTCAAGATTCGGATAAATATGGTCAAATATATGGCCTTCGCGATGGGCCATGTAGTGGCTCCATGCGATTTTAATATTTTTGAAGGGGGCCCTCCAGAAAAGTTGACAAAAAATGGAAAAAAATTATGTTCTTAGATTTTGATGCAGATTTAGGGAGAATCGATCTACAAATCGATTAAGGTATTCCGCTCAAGAATCGGATGAGTATTGCCAACGATATGGCCTTCACGGTGGGCATTATTGTGGCTCCATGCGATTTTAAGATTTTTGAAAGGGGCAGCCCAGAAAATTTAACAAAAAACATAAAAAAAATACGTTTGTAGATTATGGTGCAGATTTATGGAGAATCTGGAGATCTACGAATCGATTAAGGTATTCCCCTCAAGAATCGAATGAATATTGCCAAAAAAATGGCCTTCGCGGTGGGCCACATAGTGGCTCCATGCGATTTTAAGATTTTTGAAGGGAGCCTTCCAGAAAAGTTGACAAAAAACCTTAAAAAAATTATGTTCTTAGATTTTGATGCAGATTTGTGGAGAATCAATCTACAAATCGATTAAGGTATTCCGCTCAAGAATCAGATGAGTATTGCCAAAGATTACTTAACTTAGGTAAAATTCAAAAAAAAAACTTAATAAAACAAATTTAAAAATTTTAATTTCACTCACCTGCCGTGTCCTGGGAGCCAAACATGTCCTCGGTAAGCTCCAGCTCCAACTCATGGGCGTACTCTGGCGGCAGTGCCGGGGCGGGGGGCAGGGCAAAGGTCGGCGCCGCAGTGGGCGGAGGTGACTCGTCGCCGCCCTCGCTGAGCGGCTCGCCCATCTCGTCGCACTCCTCGACGACCAGCGAGGGGAAGTTGCCGAACCGCCCGTCCAGCTCGCCCTCCCACCACCCGTCGTCGACGCCGTGGGCGGTCTTGGTGATTATCTTGATCTTGTCGCCCTCCTCGAAGGTCAGCTCGTCCTCGGCGGTGGCGTCGTAGTCGTAGAGCGCGATGCACCATTCCACGTCCGATTTGGGGCGCTTCTGGGGCGCCATGATGACCGAGACCTGGTCGGGCGATTGCATCGAGTCCACCGTCTGATCTTCATTGTCAACAGTATAATCGACAGATGAGAATGAGATTTGAGAGCGCAATTGATTGCCTGAAGTACCATTAAAGGCGCTGCCGGCCGTCTCCTGGTCGATGTCCAGATAGTTGTGGGGCACATAGCCCTCCTCGCCCCGGTAGTTCCTGGCCCGCAGCCACCCGTCGCCGTCACCCTCGCCGACCACCTCAAGCTGCTCATTCTCGACGATGGTGAGCTCGTCGGGATTCTGGGCCTGCAGGAGGAACATAATTAGTATTTTTTCCACAAGGATATTGCCAGACCATTACCGTATAACTGTAGAGTGCAGTGCACTTAAAGATGGCCTCCTTGGGCTCGGGTACAATGGGCTCGTCCTTGTCCTCCTCCTCTTCGGCCCCCCAATTGACCTCGGTTGGGTCGTCCCAGCCCCCACCCCCCATCATGGATGAGGAGGAGGCAGCAGCAGCGGCGGCGGCTGAACTGGAGGATGTTGCCGCAGCGGCGGGGCGCTCCTCGGGCTCATCATCGCTGTCGCTGAAGGTGCGATCCCTGGACAACTGCTGCTCCGCCTTCGGCTTGGCCTGAGCCTGTGACTGGGCCTGGTTTTGGGTCTGAGTGTCCTCCTTGTCGCTGTCGTAGAAGGAGTCCGAGCTGGGATTCTCACCCTGCCCGGAGGCATCGGTACGCATCGAAATGGAGCTGGCCGAGCGAGTCAGCTCCTGCACGCCCATGATCTCCGCCTCCTGGACCCACTCGTCCACATTGATGCCACCATCCCGCAGACACTGCAGACAGGCCTCTGCCTTGGCCTTCTCCGTCTCGGAGCGTCGGATCTGGTCTCGGAACTCCTCGATCTTGGTGTCCAGATCGGGTCCATTGGGATCATTTGGATCGGTGCGTTGTCCGGAATCCCTCAGCGACTGGCACAGGGCCAGCTTCTTGGCATTCTCCCGTATGGAGGCGTTCTCCTTCACCACCCTGCCGGCCAGGTTCTTGGCCTCCTTGGTCAGCGTCTCGGCAGCGGAGTCGTGCTCGGTGGTCACCTTGCGGACCGGATCGTTGTCGCATGCCTCGAAGTCGTACTGGATGTGCTGCTTGAGAACCGGGTAGAAGAGGTAGCAGCACTGCAGGTTGTACTCCCGGGTCAGCTGCTGGGCCTGATCTCTGATCTTTCCGAAGCTGTTCTGCGTGGCCGAGCAGGTCAGCAGCTCTGTGCGTCTGAAACAAGGGAGTTAAAAATAAATTATTTAAATGTTATAATTATTTTAAGTAATATTTTCTTTTTAGTCAATGAAGTATAGTATTTTGAAGGCCCTGAAAGATAAGACTTATGGTTTATCTTATCGCGGAATTTTGGAAACAAACAAAAGCATAATCCCCGAAAGAATTTTTAATTAGTAATCACATTTACGCTTTCGAAACTCATTACTTTTGAGGGATTTAAGAAAATATGATAATGAAACTACTTTTTTTTGAGGAGTTTGTTGACTTTTTGGAAATAAAAAGCCACTCTATACAAAGCCTACTGTTTTAAATTATGGAATTCATAACAAAGTATCTCAAAGATAGTTCCCAATTAGTTAGTAACTAACTTACCCCATCAACATCAGGTACTCGGCCACCCTCTCGAACACATAGTTCTCCATGGTGGTCATCGTGGTCTGCAGATCGACGGTAAAGTAACGATTCTGATGGGCATTGGCGGCGGCCAGACTGAGGATGTAATCATTCCTGGCACCAGAGGACTTCTCCTCCAGCAACTCCTTGCGGGAGGTGACCCGGGCACTGTTCTTCTGCAGCGAGGTGATCGACTGGAAGAACGAGCCCTTCTTTTTCTTCAGCTTCTCCTCAATGTCCCTGGCCTTGTCGCGAACATCGTGGGCACAGTGCTCCTCGTCGAAGTACGACTTCTTGGTTTTGTCCACATCACCCACACTCAAGTGGAGTTCCTTCTGAACGTTTACGATTCCGGATAGAGAGCGCTTGGCGATGGCCAGCTTGTAGTCCCGAAGGACCTTGGCTTCGTCGGCGATCTGCTGCTGGAACACCTCGATGGCAGCCAGACGAGCACGGGCCAGTTTTTCATTTTCCTCAAGGACTGTGCGCCAAACACTCCACATGTTCCTGCAACAAAAAATATATAGTAAAAAAAATATAAAAGAAATAAATATCCTTGAGAACCTACCAGCGCTCCTCCATGCCGTCCATTTTAATGTCTGGTATGTTGGGTATTTTCTTGTTCAGATACTGGGATGAGATCTTTAGCAAGGCTTCACTGTACGACTTCTCCACCGCCGAGCGCTTGATGGTGAACTGGCGGATGTCCTCCAGCAGGTCGCACTCATGCTGGTTCTTCAACTGCAACTTGGCCACCTGCTCCGTGTGCAGGTTCTTCAGGAATTTCACATAGTTACCCTGTAATATCGCAAAAATATAATTAATAAATAAAATATAGTAATTTAAAAAGAGATGTGGTCTAAAAGCTTACCTTACGCGGCGGTGGCTGCATCTTGGAATCTATATATACTCTTTACTGGCTACCGGGTCTCTAATATTCTTCAAATCCGTTTAATTCAAGCTCCGATTAGATAGCCTTACATTACCTCTAGAAGCTAAAAATATTCCAAGCCATGAGTTTCAACTTAAATGCGAAATAAATGAGGTTTCTTAAGCCAGTTTTAATAAGAAGAGCCTATTTTTAGAGGACATTTTGTGGGTGGGTGTGTGGGTGGAGGTGCGAGTGGGTGGGTGGGCATTAACGGTTCTCTGCGGCCCAGGGAAACTTATGTAACAAAAAGGAAAACCATTCATGTTTGCGAATGAAAATTATGGAAAATCTATGAAAATCATGAAAATACTTGAAGCTATTTTTAAACTCTATTTAGCTGAAAAATTTTCCTGGCCAAAGCCCACGCAGCAGCCCCCTAATTTTTTTTTCTTCTGGGTATCGATTTCTCTGGCGCCCCAGACTAGCTTAGGTTTTAGTTTTGGTCAGAAATAACGGTATTTTAATCACTTGGCTAACACTTTTCTTGGCCATCGCCAGGTTTGTTCAATTTTCGGTTTAATCTATACTTTTTCTGGCTCTTATCTGCAACTTTTTCTTTGGATTTTGGACAATTTTCTCAGAGTCTCAAGACCGTTGCTTACTTATCGATTTCGATTTTCACGTCGTTTTGTGTGGGGAATTTTCACATGAACCGTTAACTGCTGCTGCGCTGCTGCTGCGCAGGAGTGAGAGCGCCAAGAGAGCTGCCCTCCAGAGAGACAGACAGAGAGAGAGAGAGAGTTTTCTACTTTCATTCATAGAGTCAAGTGCCGTGAAAAAAAAAATGGGGAAAAAAAAACGGTAACAAGCACATGCGCCCCCGAGGGTGGGTATTTTTGTTTTTCGGCCGTCAGCTGCTTGATAACACAGACTCTTGAACCGTAACGGCACTTCAATTAGCTATCAGGAAACTGAAATTGCCTTCAAACCGAAACAGTATCATATATTGACACCTGGCGATCGTCGACTGCCGCCGAAAAAATGTATGCGCTGGCATGGTAATACGCATATGCTGCCCTATCGAAGTGGTTTAATTGATAACTTGGCCAAGAAGTTTGATAATTGGCCAAGAAGTTTGAAATGATAAGATTTTTCCACTCGCGCGAAAAAGTAGGCAACAATAATGAGCAATCTTTTGGTATATCAGGTAATGATGTTTAGTATTTTTAGAGTTGCCACTTCTTAGTTACCGGGTAAGCCAAAAAACACATTTAGGGACAAAAAATAGATATTTTTAAGCTAAATATTTTACAAAACACAGTAAAATATAGTTTTTAATCATTTTAATTTGAAATTAAATAAGCATTGCCAGCCCAAAATTGTACCGGTAAAATTTGTAGTACCGTTTCAGCTTTTAACAGAAATACCAAAATCGACGGTGCGGCCCACTATCAGTATGATTTGTTGTTTTTTTTACAAATAAACCTCAGCCCAGGAAATGGCCACGAAGCTAAATGTAAACATCCGCACTTTGCTGGCCAACTGCGAGGACCTGGCCAAGAGCGAGCAGAACTTCTGGCGGCTGCAGAAGTTCATCAAGTCCCTGGACACGATGCTCGACGAACTGGAGGCCATGGACGACCCGCAGAGTGCTCAGCGGATACCGGGCTACTTGGAACGGTTGCAGGCCTTAAAGGCGGCCACAGGATACACGGAGCCAGCCGGCGCAGTCCACACAAACTCCTCCTCCCAAAGGGAATTTGGAGAAAATGCGCTAAAGGAAGTCCGCCAGCTACAGAACACGAAACATCACAATGAATTGCGGAAGGAACTACTACAGGGTAAGGATTCTCGCCGATTTCTGCATAGAAGGATAACAAAGTGTTCTTTTCAGAGGGCGATGCCCTACGACGACGCCGGGCCCAAGAGGAGGGCTCAAGTCCCGCAAACACCAGCATTCCCAACTCTTCCAACGACATGACCGAAGCCGCCAAGTATTACACGACCGCCCAGGAGAAGATCACGGAGCACATGCTGTCGCTGACGCGGAATCTGAAGGAGCAGACCGAGACGGCGAATCGCATCATCCGCAGGGACACGGAGGTGGTGTCTCGCTCTTCCGGGATGGCCGAACGCAATATTAACTCGCTCTCTAAGGAGGCTGACAAGCTGGAGCAGCACTCGAAGAAGGCCTACAAATGCTGGCTCTGGCTGATGATTGTCTTTGTAATTGTCACGTTTATAGGTGAGTCATGGTGGAGAAGTAAGTGGAATATCTGGCAGTCACTTCCTCCCTAATTTAATTAAATTATTTCTTCACTTCTTTAACGAAAAACAATCCATTATTGATCTTGTTTGCTCTCTAAACGAGTTCCTCCCTTAATTATTTCAAGAATTTATAATCATTTACATTATTTTTAAAGTCTTGCTAACCAAAAACAAGTTTCCACTGACTCAGAATTAATTAGTTCGATTTATTGCACTTCCAATGGGTTTATTAACCTCCTTTCTGTATTACAGGTATGGTTCTCTTTATGAAGATTATGAAAAAGAAGAAAACGTAGGAAGGCACTCCCTACTTCAAACCAAAAACTCAAGATTATATTCCTAAGCAAGCTTTATTGAGATCGTTCTACTACCGAGTTCAAGAGGTTATCCAGCCAGAGCCCCCAGAAATCGAAACAGACCCCCATATAAACGATCGAAAGCCGCCCAGCGATTTATTTATGAATAATAGTTTATGTACAAGCGAAAGCGATTAAATTGTGGTGTTGAGCATGTTGGGTCTTTATCTGTAGCCTATTCGGCAGCTATTAGCTCGGTGACTCCGTTTTTGGTAATGAGCTGCAGCAGAGATCCGGTTTTGGGTCGGTCCTGGTTTTGGGTCCACTTCTGAAAGAGTCCAGCCACCTCCGTGAGGGGCGTCCAGGTGCCAAAGTCCGCCTCCGGCATCCACTTGCGGTTCATGGGGGTGTCCAAAGTGACGGGGAGGATGGACACGGCCAGGGAGTTGGCTGGAAGGCCAGACTTATCGCCGCCCAGGGAGCGGGTGAGCTGGTGGACAGCTGCCTTGGCCATTCCGTAGCCAATCATACCGGGAGTGCCCTCCAAAGCGGGCTTGGCGCCAGTGAGTGCCAGCAGACCGCCCTCCTTCAGATACTGGGCAGCCACAGCAGCGGATATGGCCGAAGTCCATACACTCTGCTTCCACATGAGGTCGGCGTTCTTGGCCAGATCCTTCTTGGCATTCCCACCGGCCCATCCGCCGGCCACGCAGATCACAGCATCTAACTTCTGGCCACTGAGGGATTCCCCGACCTTGGAGACCACCTCAGCCTCCTGGTCCGCCCATGCGGCGTCGCGTGGCACCACAATGCTCACATCGGCCTTCTCGTTCTCCGACAAATCAATGCTGCCCACCCACTGGAGCGATGGAGTTTCCAGGTGAAGGTTGGTGGAAAACAATGGTTAATGAGGCACAATTAGCAGGTGAAAGGGAAACTCACATAATTGTTGGCTTTGAAGTGATCGACGCAGGCTGATCCCAAGGCTCCCTTGCCGCCGTAAATGAAGACTCGACCCGCGGACATGATTCGTGCTGCCAGTTTGAAAGCTAAAGTCGATTTGATCTCAAGAAATTCGAAAAAATTCCAAAGTGACTCAAAGAGCTTGGAGCACAGCTGGGGTTTTTTGAAACCAGTTCTACCGGAAAGTGCAGGAGAATCAATTTGCAAACTTGAATAAGCTTTTGGCTCTCAAAAGAAAACGGCAGCAACAAGTGGAAAATCAATAGCCAGATAGGAGTCAATACGGCCACACTGAAAACCGCGATGTTTTGGTATTTTTTTGTTGGCAATTTGGTATTTCACAGCTGATGGCTGCCATCTCTTGTTGGTCGCTTATTTTTGAAAAGGAAAATGCGTTAGTTTTTCTTGCTATTTTCCTCTCCGAGAGCGAACCGGTTATGCATTTACGAACCGGGTAAATGGATAACGGATAAAACCAGCCAACACGAACCTCACTAGATGGCCTATACCACAAAAAACGTACCACCAAATTCCCATTAAAAGACCAAAATAAATTGTAATTTATTTGAGGCTCACGATTCAAAGAAATCATCGCTTAAGATATCTTCAGAGGGGGGAAATGCGTGAGAATCGTTAGTTGTTTTGCCGCAAATACCAAAAGAGAACCACGAGAAGGCTTACGCGCCGTGGCTGTTTGGTCGAGTTTTCCTCAGTTACGTCACGACAGTCAGCCACAGCTAAACGGTAAATATTGGAGGGAGTTTTCCGCGAGAGTTGCAAGTTGGAGAATACGATAACCACCCCCCACCCCGCACCAGCAGAGCAGAGTGCCCAGTTGGAATTTCCTTTGGCCGGAAAAACACACATGCGTTTTCTGTGTTTTATTTTAGATTGAGCAAAGTAGACGGCGCGTAGTTTTTCACACTGTCGTGAGTTTTCCTTACGTTTGCCGCCTCACACTCATTTCTAATTGTGATTCGTAGGAAGTAAGTTCTCTAGTGCAAAATATTCAAATAAAATAGTATAATTCCATCAAAATAAATCGGAACACAACAATAAATACAAGCAAACACCACCAAATATCCGAAAAAAAAATTCCTTTAAAAAAAAACGAAAAAAAAAAGTATCTACTACTCGTCGCCATCGTTTTTGGTCTTCTTGTGTTCATCCGTTTCAAAAAAAAAAAGAAATAAAAATAAAAAACGCATCGAGATTGAATAATATTTAGTATCTGGCATCACGCAACTGCAATTATAACTGTGAATTTCAACGCGAGCGACAACGTACGCCACAAGGATAACGTAACGCAGCATAACGTAAGGACTAATCCAAGAGGACTATATAACGGTGAGTTTTTTTGGAGCGCCACTGGGGGGACATTTCAGGGAAAATCAAAAAAATGCCAGGCGAAAATTCTTGGCCATGCAACTCGTTTTTTTAACCCGCTCTTGTGTAAGTGTGTGTTTTATTACCTCTCTTTCTGGCGTGTGTGTGTGTGCGAGTGCGAGTGCAGCGGAAAACGTGTATTCTTAAGAAAAACCAGAAAATCGAAACCCGGAATTGGGTCAGTGTGTCAAACGCTCCAACTCCAAGTCTGGCTAAAAGACGGGCTAAAACGTGTTTCATGGCTAAGTCGGTCTGTTCTTTTTGGTCTCATCTAGTCGCAGCTGCGCCGCTGTTTCTGCCTCTGCCACTGCCTCAGCCTCAGCCTCAGTCGCTGCTCCGCCGCTCTCTGTAGGCCTAAACAGCATCGCCTCCAGAATGCCTAAAAACTAGCTGCATAGGTGTGAGTGGGAGGGAAAGATAGTGTCACCCGCGCGATTAACTTAGATACTAAATAGTGACAGGTAGATCGAAGAAAAGGTGATCATTATTACTTTTTAATATTAATTTTTGAATTCCCTTTTCTGTCAGAATTACTTTTCTTATTATGTCACCCTCAGTATTGTCGAGTCGATCATGAAAACTTCTCTGCCTACCTCTCTCTCTCTCTTTGGTCTAGCTACTACCTCTCACATGTATTTTTTTTTTCGGCCACTCACTTCACTTGATCTTGCACTCGGTTGCAGTTGACAGCGACAGCGACTGCGACTGCGAAGTCGACTGAGGCGCTTTTACCTTGAGCACGCCTGCACTTGTCGCAGCCTACCTCCACCCCACCCTTGCCACCTGGCCCTCCCCCTTCCGCCAGCCAACACCTTTCGAAATTTGTAGTGGCTTTTATTTATGTTTCTTCAGCTCGAGCTCTCTGCTCAGCGGCTTTTTTAATATTTTTGATGTTTGCCAATAAAATTATTACGACTTGGCCGACTGCTAATGCGTTTTAAGGTCGCCGCCGCCACTGTTGATTTTGATTTTGATTTTGACCCAATAAAAAAAAAAGAAAAAAAAAGATGCTCTCGTTCACATTTTTCGGGCCATTTAACGTGCGCCCGTTTTGGGTCCAGGATCTGATTTGATTTATTTCACCGTTATTTATTATACAATGAGGCGCGAGAGAAAGTAAACAAGAGAACAGACATGGGCGTATAAGAAGGGGGTCTCCATCATAAGGGGTTTGCTAGAAAATATCCTTAAATAGTAAGCAAGGACATGCTTGAACATGAATTAGTAAGTGAAGTGAAGCAGCAGTCTCTCCTCCCACCCCACCCCCTGAGGCGCGACCCTGATAAGAGAGGGGGAAAGGATAAAAGTGACAGCCAGCTGGTGCTCATTTTCCAGGATGCGAAAAAAGGGATAGGAAAATAGGAAAATGGCAACGAGGGGGTGGGGTAGGGGATTGGGATAACAACGCGGAAGAGGCTCCATTATAGGTTGCTGGTTTACTAGTTAACTGGGCCCAAACAGAGCGAAAGAGAGGCAAGAGTGTGGGGGATTGAGAGAGAGCGAATCAGAGTGGGAGGTGGGTGGGGGGTGGTGACACTGAACAGTGGAGCACCTTCGTCATCGTCACTCGGCCTGTATAAGAGCTATAAATAATGCACGCGAAGAGCAGCCGATGAGAGATTGCGGGAGAGATTGGGGAAAATGAGAGAGACAGAGAGCTAGGCAGCGCTGCCGCTTTGGGGGGTGTGTTTGATTTTTGCAGTTAAGAGCGAAAAAAGTGGCTTTGATTTTCGTCGGCGTGCTGCTCAGGGGACCCCCCCTCCCTTGCTCAGGGGACTCGGGGTATGACAATTTTGGCAGACGATTCGACACCACCACCCCCCCAGAGGGTGTCCAAGGCCCCAAGCGTGTCTCGTGGAATTGATAACAGTAAGTGTTGGCCATTAGGTTTGGTGGTCTCGGGAGAGCGGTTTACTTAATTCTCTTATATATTACATAAATGATTAGGTGATTAAAAAATCTCTTTAATTTGCAAAGTGCATAATTTTGTTTCCCACTCGAAAGTATTTCCTTTTCTTGGCAGTGGGTAGTGGGTTGGTGGGTTGGTGGGAGTGTGTGGGTGGTTGCGTGGGCAGTCGCCCCACATTTGCATGCCCCACAAGCACACTCTCTCCGGTTCTCCCGCTCTCTCTCTCTCTCTCGATGTCTCTCTCTTTGGACTGGCCCGCTCTCTGTATCCCCCAGTATATAGCCCGAATTGGGATAGGGATGCGAAGGCTAGCTAACGGTAACCTATATAATTTTTTGTTTCGTTTCTAACAACAAGCACATCCTCCTTGCCCGGGACGGGGGGGTGGGGGAACAAGAGTAGCATACCACCCAACCACCCACAACGGAACCTCTGGTGGTGTTTTGGCAGTTGAAGGTTCTTCTGCCTTTTTTTTTTCACTTTTTTACTGTTTTGCTTTACATTTTAAAGCATTTTTTTTTTGATTTTTTTGCTCTCTCTGGCAGTGATGCTGCCTTTGCTTTGCTTTTGGCTTTGAATTTAATGTTAAGTATACGCATCAGTGAACCCAATTTAATTATCATGATTGTTTCGCTCGCTGTCTTTGCTTTTCTCGCTGGCTGCTGATGAAATTCAGATTTTCCAACTTCACAAACAGACGCTCAATTTTCCGACGTGCTTTTTCTCCCCCTCCCCCTCCCCTCTGATTTCCCTCCGATTCTGCTTGCAACTTATGTAAGTGAAACGTAGCGCGAGCTGATAAAAAATAAAAGCACCGACTGTCCATAATTACGAGCTTTAGATTCGCTCGCCCTTCGCTTTTTTTTTTGTTTTTTTTATCAGTGGCGTTATTTATGCGTTCTCCCACAATGACAAAAAAACAAAAAAAAAGTACTAACAAAAAAAAATAGTAAAAAATTGGGCATTTGAAGTGCAGTCTAGCGGAGAGAGAGAGAGCCGCCTCGCTATAAAAAAATAAAATGTTTGTTGCTTCTGTAGCCAAAAAGCCAAACGAAAAGCAATTAAGTTGCCACGGATCATTGCACAATAAGTAAAGAATCAAAAAAGCCCGAAACGGGCTGGGGGAAAACATAACTGTGTTTGCTTGGCCAACCGTTTACGCCGGCAGAGAGGCTGCTGCCAGCGTCGCAGCTGGAGCCGACAGCGCTGCACACTTTCGGCTCATATGAATAACAATAGTTGGTTATTTAGTTTAGAAGCCAACCAAAATCGGTTAATTAGTCTAGGGCCGAAAAACGAGGTGTTGCTGGTAGGCCAGTTGCCACGCCTCGTTCGAGCGGGAAGTTGGCCAGAAAGCGGGATTAGCATACAGTGATGGCTCGTAAATGGGGGACTAAATGATTATAATATAATTAATATAATATAAGATTAAATAACTATTCTAAAAACATGTGTAGCCTGTAGTTTTCTCGTCACCTATTGAATTGACCTTATTCTCTCTCCCTCTCTTGGACAGTCCCCGTTACTAAATCAGATAATGGCAACCTTAACCGTTATTAGATCACTAAAGTACAGCTGCTCCTCTCTTCCGCCGTCTCTTTCTCAGCCACAACAAATGTAATCGCCAGGGGAGAGAGGGGGGACTATGTAAGTGAGCGGTGGGTGGGTGGGTGGCCCTAAGGAGCTGTTTAATAAATAGGCCAAATATGTAATATTGCTAAAATGTGTTTATATTGTAATATTTCTTTTCTCGCGAACACACACACACACACAGGCATGGTGGAGCAACGCACGTGCATCAGTGCATCCCTCGAATCCGACCCAAAGAGCAAGCGCGGCCCCAAAAAGAGAGCAGCAGTAGTAGTAGTAGTACAAACGCTCTCTCGCGCTCTGCCTGATTTTTCTGACGCTGCTGCTTCAGCTGCTGTCACTGTCGACGTCGACTGCGCTGTTGGGGGCCCCCAAATCGTCGGCTGTTCGTCAGTTGGGGCTCCGTGAGTCGTTGTTCTACCGTCGTTGTGATTGCAACACATTTTGATTTCGGATTCGGATTCGGATATTCGGATTTAAGAACTCACGATTCTCCGCTACGCTTTTCGGCCAACAAAAAAAATCATCAACTCTCTCGTCGCGTTTTTCACGTTAAAAAGGAAATAGAAGAAATAGAAGAAAACCAAAAAGTTCTACATTTTATTATAACGCTCGAGTTTGTAAAAGTATGTGTTAGTGTATGTGTGTCTCTCTGTGTGTGTGTGTGCCAGTTTTTCATGCGTTCTGTGGCTCTGCTGCTGCTACCGCTGCCGTCGCTGCTACTGCTACTGCTGCTGCTGCAACAACAATTAACAACAACAATAACGACAACAAACAGTTACCACATCTCTCTCTCGCCTCTCTCTCCCTCACTCGTTAGCCCGTTTATATTATTTTTAAACTGCGTTTTTTTCGCCAAAAAGCCATAAAACCAAAACACAACAACAACAACAACAAACATTAACAAAAAATTAATACACTTTTAAGTGCTGGCCAGGCCAGCGGACAAAAGTCAACGAACAACAACTATTCTGGCCCCAAAAACAAGACACAATAAAAGATATTCTCCAACTCGGACATACGTAAAAGTACGAAAAATATACAAGTATCTTTGAGATACTAGGTATGGAGAGGTCCGTGTGTGAGAACGTACTTGATTTTGGGCTCACAGGCGGCCAAAATAACATGGCCAGAATTATGGCCAAGAAGGAAGTTGGTCGAAAATGGGGAGAATAGATTTTTGTTGTTTTTTTTGTTTTTTATGCGTGACATGGACTAGTTCTTATTGTTATTGTTATTGTTGTTGTTGTTATTGGATGGTTGTTTTATGTTGTAACGGCATTTTTGTGTATACCGAAGCAGTAGCAGTAGCAGTGGCTGTAGCGGTGGCAGTGGCAGTGGCAAGTATTCCGCCCACAACAAGCCCCCCTCTCTCCTGGCATACCTTCCTCCCATTTCCGCTCTCCTTCCTCCTCCCACCTCCCACCTTCCACCTCTTCCCTCCTCCTTTGCCTTTAGAAAATAGTCACAGTTATATCAACGAGGAATCTCTTTCTCTCCTGCTCTCTCTCCCCCAACATCCTCCCCCTCTCTCTCTCCTATGCTCTTTCACCACAGTCGTCATCGCTCTCCCACTCCAGCACCCCCCCCTCTCGCTCGTAGCCTTTTTCGCACACGTTGCGTATACGTAATGTCCGTAAACAACAACAACAACAACGTAGCGCGCACTAGAACTGGCAGAAGAAGACCTCGTATAGTTACAACCCTTCGCCACCCCCCCTATACCCTATACCCTCTATACCCCTCCCCCTTTTGTGCTCACATGTGCGGAAGAGAAAGCTGGAAAATTTGTTTATTCAAATTTTTCCTAGTTGGCCTTTTTTTCCCCCCAAACTGCCATCTCTGATGAGTGGATAAGTGGTCAGCTCTAATTGAAAAGTTAAAAAAAAAAATATAAAATAATTATAATAATAATAATAATAATTATTCAAAATCAATAGAGAGAGAGAGAAACACGGTGCTAATATATGTTGAAAGTTTTAACATCAATTGTTGACAGAAAAATAAAGTGAGATATTTTTGGGAAATAATACGACGAGTGGAAAGTTTTAACTTTGATACTTTACTACTAAAAAAAAGGTAATTTAGTTGGAGATCTGTCAGATACTATATGCAGTGTATTTTTAGTTGCATTCTGTGATGAAATGTGGAGAAGCTGTGGAAAGAAAACGCCAACAGTTTTCGAAATAACCCACGCGGAGCGGTCTTCTTGTCTTCTAGACAAGAAGAATCTACAAGAATCTAATAAGCTGTCGAGAGAGCAGGGAAGAATTGGGGAAAGAATTGCTATCTGTATCTGAATCCGAACCAATGGGATCTGTCGCCTGGGGATAGAGACTTTTTCTTCTCATAGAGGGTGATTCTTAAACGATTTAAGTGATTTATTATATAGTAATAGATTAGTAATAGTATAATTAATTCCTGTGTAGATATTTTTATAAAGATTTGCTCTTCAAAGGTCATGGGGGGGTAGAGGAAAAGGAGTCTCTCTGGAGCGAGACGCTGACTTCCCTGCCCTGAAGCCCTTCTAGCCTGGCTTTCAATTCAATTTTAAGTAATAGATTATAAAGTAATAGATTAGGAATAGTATATATATATAGTTTTCTAATAAAATTATTTCCTGTGTAGATACTTTTTCCCTCAAAGGTCATGGGGGGTAGAGGAAAAGGAAGCTCTCTGGAGTTAGAGACTCCGGACTTCCCTGCCCTGAAGCCCTTCTGGCCTGGCTTAAAGCTTTCAATTCCGTAATTCCCTTCTTGTTTTGGCAACAAGGCAGAGGCCCTGCCGCCTTTTCGGCTTACATAAATAAAAATAAGTATTCCCCGAGGCGTCCAAGAGCTAAGAGGAGCAGTGGAAGCATCCTCCCTCCCAGAGACAGCCGCGCCAGCCGAGACACCCTGTACATAAATCTAAAATTATAATGCGCACCGCTCTTCAATATTCATTTCTCGGCCTCCTCCGCCTCCGCCGCCGCGACACCATCCTAGTTGCTGTTTTTGTTCTACTAAGAGTATATTTTATTTTTTTTTTACATTTTTTTTCCTCCCCGAATGTCGCCTAGGCTACACCCTCCTCTGGCTCCTGCTCGTTACTCGAGAGATTTCTTCTTTATAAGCGACATGGCACGCATGCCAAAAGAGCTAAAGTACTTTGCTTATATGTTTTCATTTAATTTTCTCGCTAAAGATACAAAAATGGCGACAGCTGTTCTAAAAGGGTGGGGGGGTGGAGGGGAGGAGAGCTTGCCACGCCTCTATGAGGCGACGACGACGACGACGGCTGTCGCTGGCAATAAAAAGATATATAATGCCCGCCAGGATCTGTTATCGAGGCAGAGAACTCGTAAACCAAGCCAAAGTTCAAGTAGGATGGAGGGGTGGGGGCCATGGTGGGTTAAGGCCATAAAGAAAATCTGTGTCAAAAGGAAATGCCTTTAAGCTTTGACTTCAAGAATCAAGAAACTAATCCGAGGCCACCCCAGGGGGTCTAGTTCGCTTTCTTTCTCTTGGCCATGTTAACACTTTCACCCATTTCTCCCCTACCACCATTTAGACCAACTATTTAGACCAAAATATATGCAAAATGGTCACAAAAACGGTAATCAAACTTGCACTCTACCGTGGAGGTACGCTCTTCTCGACCATTTGGACCGCAACGCAGGCCAGGCCGTCCGAGAAACAGCTACAGATACAGCTAACAGATACTACAGATACAGATACAAAACAGCTGCAGATACACACAGTGACAGAGACACACCCACCTGAATAATGTATCTATGGTGGCATGAGGAGAGGGTCACCAACTTTGGGATTTGTTTCGAAAAAGTGTGGCCATAAATAGAACCGGACTGCTGCACGCACTGTTCCCAATTTTGGTAGCAACTCTCCCACCCTCCTAGACCCCTAGACCCCCCCCCTCCCTTGTGGCAGCAATTATATAGCTTTTTTGCATAAAGTATCTATAGAAGTTGGAACTGCATTGAAGCGAGTCGCAGAGCCCCGAGAGCCATTCATTTCATTCATTCATCTAACGAGGCTTGGCTTTTTGTATTTTTTTTTTTTTTTTTTTTTAGTTTTTTTTTACAACTATTCCGTTTCCACGCTTCATTCATGCATTCGAACAAAAAGATAATATTAGTTATCTGCATATTTTCACGGTTCTCGCTGCCCACCAGCGGATATCCATACACATGTCTCTGTATCTGTATCTGAGAGATACTAAATGTGAGAACTACAAGCCATTTATGCCTGTTTCAAGTGCTATTTTGTTTATTTAGGCCTAAGATCATGTTCCTAATCGAGTATTTCGTTTATTTTGTTTACAATTTTGATGATATTCGGCAGCTGGTAATCGAGTTAATATCTTAGAATCTCAGCAGGCCAGGCACTTGGGCCAAAAATATCTCAAAGATATTTTCATTAACTTGCCTGCATCTCTCAGATATCTGCAGTTTTGTGCGGAAATCTCATAGATAAGTGGCCCACCCAGAGACTAGGTCGCCAGAAACGAATTTAAGGCGCATTTTGGGCCAAGAAGTGTTGCCAAAAATTAAAGAAGCTCTGAAACAAAAGCGACAGCTGCACAACCAGATACAAAGATACTTAGATACAAAGATACTTAGATACAAAGATACATAGATACAGATACAAAGAATCGTATGCATATGGAAGGGCTGTTGGTTAGATGATTGAAGTGAGAACTAGAGAGGCGTTGCTCAGCTGCGCTTTTTCACTTTTAAGACAAACACTACACCACTACCACTACTACACACTACCACTAACACAATAACCTCACATAGATACTCACACACACACACTCACACCCTTTCGGTCGACCCATTGTCTGCATTTTTGCATTTTAATTTTATGCCTTTGGCCCGGCCTGCTAGGAAGATGGCAACAAAGGCTGCCAGGCAGAGGCAGAGGCTGTGGCAGAGCCAGCTGCGTCTACAGAAATAGTTGCCACCTTACCCCCACCACCCTCTTAACCTCCTCAACCCCCACCCCCCTTTTGAGTCACACTTTTACGTCATTTTCTTTTCACTTTTTTCTTAATTGTTGGCCGCCTTTGGCTTTTGCGTTTCCTTTGAGTTCTCGTTTTGGCTTTTTGTGTGATTGCATTTTTATGGCTGTCGGAGGAGGAGAAGGAGAACCTCCTTGAATTTGCATATTTATTTTTCTTTTTTGGCAGTTCCACCTGCTCTTCAGAGCAGAGAGAGCTGAGCTCTAGTGGGTATTGCGTATACGCCCCGATGGTCTGGTGGCCTAGGCTGCCTCAGAAATTGTTTTTTAATGACTTAATTTGGCGTAACAGTTTAATGGATGGCTTTCGTCCTAGCTCCTAGCCTCGGCTCTGTATCAAATTCCGCTTAAATCCTTTGTCAGCATAGACAATAATCCTGCGGGCGAAAGGAGCAGCGGCAGGCAGGACAGTCATCGCTCATACGCAGTGTTGTCGGTGTCCTCCCATCTAAAGTGGCAATAAATCATCAGACCGAAATGTGCTTCAAACACACACATACATATGCTATTTTTTTTTATAGTAGGGGGAGGGGGGGACCTACTATATATTTGCTTCGAAATTAATTCCGAAAACCGAATTCGAAAAGACTTCTGGAAAGTTTGGACAAATATTGGACGAGGGTCAGGAGAGGGAACAAATACAACTTGTCGAAAAGTTTCATTGTTTCACACAAGTTTTTCGACTTACAGGATATGCAAGGATATATGTGAGTGCTAGTATGTGGTAGTATGAGTGTGCTAGTGTGTGTTTTGATGTGTGTGCTAGTGTGTGTGTGGCAATTTGTGCTCGCGCTTTGGTAGTTTGGCGTTTCCCTTTTGCTGCCTTTCAGCTTTTGGGCTGCCAGCTCCTTCAGCTTCTGCCGAGGATTATGGATTTTTTTTTTTTCATGACACACACACACAGGATGGGGGGTGCTCGCCCTCCGCCCTGCGCCCTCCAGTGGCAGGCAAAATGGATGCCCCGATGGCAGGCCATCAATTTAGCTGCGGAGGCCTCAGCTCCCATCATCATGACGACGATGATGATGATGTTTGTCTGTTGGTTTGTCTGGGGCAGCTCCCCCTCTCCCTCCACTCTTGCTCTGCCCCTTCTCTACCCATGTGTGCCACAATTTCCTTTCACTTGACTGACATCCAAAAGGACTTCGTCCTCGCTCGCCGCTCTCAAGGATTGTATAACATGTTGGCGTTGGTTTTTTTTTTTTTTCCCCGCTCAGGTGAGGGGTGATGAGGAGAGGGGCTGGGTGGTGGGGTGTACTTCCACTTCCGGCGCACTGTCAGTCAGTGCATCCATGCCTCTGTGAGTGTGCCATTTTTGCGCTTTCTCGCTTCACACTTGACTTGCCCCATTCAGTGGCAAAGTTTTAGGACCGCAACTTCAATTGACCTTTGCTTTCCTTGCCAGTTATCCTGCTGCCGTCCTGCCACCCACTCCTCCACTGACTTTCTTTCCTTTTAAGTTATTCACCAACACGTACGCTTTAGCGTCATCGTCATGCCTCAGCCATCAACATGATTTCCTCCAGTCCCTGCCACTGCCCGTGCGACATGCCCTGGCCTCGCCTCCTTGCTACTAATTTCCACCCAGCCACCCCCCCTGTGGGCCCACCCCCTGGTCGTTATGTCCTCTTAAACTCTTTGAGCCTGGGCGAGCTAATTGTCCTTATGTGACTTGGATGCGGTTATCTCTGACCCAGCGAGGATACAGAAGCACCTGCTGGGCCAGGGCCTTTAAAGAGAGAGTCCTGTAGCCTCGAGGAATATTAAATATGATTCAATATCCTTTCGTCCTTTTGCTCCTTCTTCTCTTGTTTTTTTCTCTGTCAGCTTTTATCGCTCGACTGCGGTCTGCACTACATTGTTTTTCGGCAAGGACACACGAGCAAGGATGTGCAGGTGTATCCTGCTCCTTCTTATCGCCAGGACTCGCCTGAATCTTGTATCTTGACTGTGGCCTGTGTGTATCCGTGTCGGCCAGTTTAGTTTTAAAATAGTGCTTACGCTTCTGGGCCTCGTCCTTGCCGCCGTCCACCTCCGCATCCTTCCTGTTTCCTTGGCCACAGCTGGGTTGGTTGGTTGGGTTGCTGGGTTTTCCTTCATTTCCTATTATTTTTTCCCCCCTTTTTTTTGTGCTTCCCATCTCTGTATCTGTGCCAAGTGAAGCCCGCACCCACGCTGCCAGCCAGCACCGTTTTGTAGGTCAAACTTGCACTCTCTTCAGTGCACGCCCACTTTTCCGACCCATTTTCCTTCCGACCCTTTGCCCACCCACGCAGTCTGGTTATTCAATAGTTTTGGCACTCCGCTAATTGCATTGCCCTTCTAGTCCGGCCCGAGCTACTACGCTCCAAATGCGCCAAAAAATATGCCAAACACAAAAAAAAATATATCCAAACGCTATCAAATATTGAACAACAAATGGCCAACGAATTGGGAATTAATTTTTCATTTTCTTTATTGGAAAATGATTTATTTGGCGCGCGGTTACACATTTTCGCGGAAAAAGGGATTTAAAACCAATTCCTGGCGAGTGAGAAGCCAAAGCCCTATTACCCAAAGGCTGTGTATCATATTCACGGAGGAAGTACCTGGTGCCTTGCATATTTTTGTGATTATTCTCGTATTCATCCCCATAGGGATGTTATGTTCTGAAGGTTTCTCCTCAGCTGTTGTGCTTTTTATAATGGGTATAAGGGTATGCTGTATTCGTGGGAGATCTCAGTTAGGCTGTCTCTGTAAAATAAATACTTTTTTTTGATAATATTTTAATGCCAAACTATTCCAAAGGGCTATTTATATCTATTAACCAAAATTCAGCTAAATCGGGCTATTTTTGGAGGAGTTGTAAGCTTTCTTAATGCAATGGCTTGTTCTTTAGCACCTAAAAGTATGCAACACAATTTTATTTTAATGAATATTAGTCAAAATTAATATCAATTTCCCTATAGAATGAGTGTAGAGTGGAGTACCGGGTATCTTTCAGTCTAAAAACCCAACTAAATCCCTCCTTACTTCCATTTTTTTTTACCTTTCTCCCAAAAGCCCACTAATTCAGCCCTCCTCTTTCCACTTTCCACCTTCCACAATTTGCAGCCGTAAACTCTTTTTCCTCTTTCGGTGTAAAATAAAATTCTTTTGGCGGTTTTCGTTTCGTTTCCATTGGCATTACTCGCGCAATTTTCGCACGTGGAATTTAGCAATATAGTTGGGCACGAGTGGAGGTGCCTCCTCCACAGCCGACAGAGTGACTGACTGACTGACTGACTGACAGTCTGAGTGAGGCCGGGGTATAGTGGGTGTGGGAGTTTTGAGTTGCCAGCTACTGGTGTACTGGTACTAGTGCTGTTGATTAAATTCCATTGATAGCGCTGGCGTTGTCATGATGCGAGCAATATCTCCCTTGCTGACTCTGTGATTTTCCGGCTGACCTCTGTTGTTGTTGCTCTGTGTTGCTGCCACATCAGTTGCCATGGCCGATGTCAGGGGCTCCGGTAATGAACATTTTAATAATTCAGCCAAGAGCGCTCTACTCTGTATTCTCTTTTTGGTTTGCCGCTTTTACTAGCCCATCTCCTGGTCCTGCTCCTGCTCCTCGCAATTTTTGTCATCAATTTTGCTAATGCCCTGGTATAAAGTTCTCAAAAATAATTTCATAATATTGTAAATAATTAAGAGCCGCACATAAATCATGAGCCAGAGCAGCAGCTAGCCATCTCTCCCTCATCATGAATCATGTCAGGGGCACTTAGCCATCGGCATCGGAAAATCAGCTTCAGCTTCTGTATTCTTTTTGGCTTTCGAGGCTCACTGGGTCACTTTATGTTGGCCACAACATCCGCCCAAGAGTCTAAATCCATTCCGCAAAGCTTTTAGTTTTTCACAATTTTCTGATGCCAAAATATTATATTTTTGTATTCCAACAGAGAGACTGCCCGCAATATCTATATCATCCGGGGATATATTCCGACAACGTCATTCCCGGATAAAATGAAGAAAACGATTTTGTTTTTCTTTCTTCTCCAATATCTAAAAATATTCAAAAAAAAAATATATATATTTGCTCATTTTTTGTGACGCGTTTTAATGAGCGGAAGATATATCTTTCTTTATGTGGATATATTTTGGATTTTGGATTTGTTTTCTTTCAGAATTTATAGCCCGTAGCGTATGTACTGATAGGTTTGATAATTTATTGGCCGAGATAGTGGAAAATGGGTCGAAACTAAGGCCATTATCACGTGTTGGCTGTTGGCTGAAAAGTTTCCCAAAAAACACACACTCTGTCTATTAAACAGATAGCTCATGTTGAATAGTATCTCTGAATCGATTAAAATGCCTGGCATAGCAGAGACAACTTCAACGCGAACAGCAATTTTGACATTTTCATTGTTAATGAAAATTTAATTATGCTTTCATTGCTATCATTGCCAAGCGGACAGGCGGACAGACTGATTCACGTCGTTTTCTGGACGATAAGCAACCAGCAGAGTCGGCCCAATCATCGATGAGCCCTGAGATACAGATACAGATACTGGTATATAGATAAAGATACAAATGTGGAGCGTTAAGTGGCACTGCTAGGCCAACAAACATGCGACGCTAGAAACATGCAAACATCCATCTACTACACACATCACAAATGTTTGACGAAGGGGGGCAGCTCTGTAGATACTTTATTCTACACAGAGAACAAAACAAAGAGAGTTTATATTTAGTTTGTTAGTTGCATTTTCCAATAGAATATTTGCCAATAAAATGGTTCTAGTATTATAATTTTTATTCTTTTCTCAATGTGTTGGATGTTGTTTTTTTTGTTGACAAGGCAAGTTGCGATGTTGCTGCAATCCGTTGCTGCCTGACTGGCCTGGCCTGGCCTGGTCTGGCCTGCCTGCCGTTGTTAAAATTAAACTCTATGTGCTATTTAGTTGTCTGGTGGCTGTTGCCGCTTCTGAAGGTGAATTTATGGTGCACACATGGTGTTCGAGCGACTACCTCTGCTAGTTTCCTCTGTATCTTGTATCTGTATCTGTATCTGTATCTGTGTGCCTGCCTACCTCCTCGTGTGACATATGTCGGCTGTGCCAGAAATAGATTCTTTTTCGAAATGTAGGGGGCATTTCTTTCAGAGATTCAAATCTTCTGCTCACTCTCCCCACTCTTACTCTCCTCCCAGCCATGTGGCTGATTATTTTAATGACTTATTAATGAGCACAACTAATTCCCCATATTATTATTATTTGTTTCTCTTGCAGATTTCAAAACGATTTCAATCCCAAGGAATACAGCCAACTGTATACATGCGTGCTAAAACCGTAAAGTCAGTGAATGCAACTTCGATAGCTATATCAGCAGCCGCCTAATACCGCCATCCAATCCGATCTAATCCGATCCGATTCTCGACCTCGACCCTTTAAGAAATCTAAGAAGAATCCCCAGAAAACTTATCTCGATAAGTGCGAAGCCGAAGACGAACCGGCATCGAGTGATAAAATAGAATTTGGCCAGCGCGCACCCCACTACCCAGTAACAGCCTCAAGATTCTTCCCTTCGGAGCCGCCAACTTTCGTCTGGAGACGACACCACCAGAGATGCACAAGATAGCAGCCGCACCGCCGCCGGCCGCAGCGCCAGCCGGAGCGCTCGAGGCACCACTGGCGGGTCCCAAATACGGCACACTCATCCCCAATCGTATCTTTGTGGGAGGAATCAGGTGGGATCACCTCTTCCAACTTCCTCCAACACATAGCTAATAAGGTCCTCCATTTCAGTGGCGATACCACCGAGGCCGACTTGACCCGCGTCTTCAGCGCCTACGGCACCGTGAAGAGCACAAAGATCATCGTGGACCGCGCTGGGGTCAGCAAGGGCTATGGGTTCGTCACATTCGAGACGGAGCAGGAGGCACAAAGACTGCAAGCGGATGTAAGTACCACTCCATTGGCCTTCCGTTCCGCTAATATATATCTCGCCTGTTGAAACGTTAAGAGTCGATTATGATTTCAAAAAAAAAAAAACAAAAAACAAGAATGGAAGGACGGACTATTTTTTGTAGAGAAGAACACTTAAAAAAAAAAAAATTGATACTACTCCGAATCTTTTAGGGCATTACCTGACCCATCACACACAAGTACTACTTCTACTCTACTACTACTACTACTACTACTACTTCCATGAGACGTCGGTTCCGGTTCCTTCTACTGTAACTACTACCGATACAACCGATTACAACCGATACCGATACCGATAACCGATATTGATACTACTCTACCCTCACATAAGATCTAACGATATCTTATATAGAGAGATATAATATATAGGATGATCAGATGTACCGCCTTAGGTACGGACGGCACTTTGTTCTTTTATAAATTTTCTTCTTATTGCGTTTTTGTTGAGTTTACGTTTCCGAGTTACGTTACATTTCCGTTGCGTTGCCATTACGTTACGTTACATTCGATTCCGTTGCGTTCCTTATTACGTTTCATTGCCAGAAACAACAACAACAACAAAAAACACACAAAGAAAACTCACTCTTACTCACACCCACACTCACTCACCCAGTTACAGTTATATAACCCACATTAATACTCTCTCTCCCAAGCGTAGGCAGCATTTTTTTTCACTCTTTCAACCTATATATATAATACATATATTTCTTTGATCCCACCTACTCACACACCTACACCCTCTCACACACACACACATAAATCGTATAAAGTTTGCCCGTTAAGCTGAAAAAAAAGAAAAATTAAAATTAAAATGCAAACAATGTTGAGTTCGTTGCACTGTTTTTTTAAATGCTCATTTTTATGCAATAAATTAATTAAACAAAATTATAGCAAATTGCTCAGTTTTTGGCTCAGTTTTTGTCGAATATAACAGTTCTCGAAATATAGACAATATTTTAGAACAATAGAGATACAATATAGAGAGTACCTTAGTGCGTTGCCTTGTTGCCTTGAGTTTCCAGTTTCCGTTCCAGTTTCCATTCCAGTTTCCATTTCCATTTCCGTTTTAAGTTCTCCCGTTTCCGTTTCCGTTTAAACGTGTAAAGTTGCATTGTTGGCACATCTTTTACGTTTTTTTTGTCTAATTTGTTGATTACGAATCGAATTGCGATTGTGTATTGCACCTTTTTTTTGTTGCCAATTGCGGACTTGAATCGAATTAATAATTAACGAGGCTGAGACAGAGGCTGAGGCAAGTAAGTGCGCCGTAAAAAGTTCCTAGGGAATAGTAGTTCAAAGTTGGTAGTCCAATCACCTGCTCCCCAGAGCCCCTCCTCCTCCTCATAGTAGTTAGCCCACGCGCTCCAGCTACCAGCTACTGCTCTGCGGTTGCAACTTTCCTCTATATAGACTCTAGATCTGGGATGGGCTGGGCCCAGGCCTTCGGGCCATAAAAAGTTGCATCTCTCTCTCATTATAAAATGAACTTGCCGAGGCCATATTTTGTTTGGGCATACTAATTGATTATAATTATTACATAACTAGTGGTGGAACCACCTTTTACCTCTCTGTAGGTGAACTGATGCAACTTTTACCCATTTTCAGAGCAAGTTCTCATTTAATTTTTAGCCTCTATTCAGTACTGAGGCACCTCAGTGGCATATTAAGTTGAAAACTTTTGCCGCCCCGTCATTAATATGCATTGTTGTCGTTCTGGGTACTGGATGTACTGGGTTTCTACTGTGTTTGTTCTTGTTAGTGGAGAGTCTGGGACACGAGTGTCCTTGTGAAATGCAGAAGAGAGGAAAAACTACAGAACTATATCAAGTATAATGCCCGCCGGCAGAACAAGGATAACAACGACCACACATACACACTTTCTATGAAAAAGCTGAAACGGGCACAACATCAACAATAAATACAACAAAGAATAGCAGCACACACAACACATCCTTTGAAAATGAAACAACAAAGAGACACACACATTACACTAATTAAATTTCATTTAGAAAAGTTTTAGCATTTAGTTTCGAGTTTCAGTTCCGACCACACGAACTCATCAAAAGCCACAAACATCAAATAAGCGTAGTGTTAATTCCCAAAAAGGTATCTGGCCGCCCTCCCCCGCTCTCTAAATCACATACTATATAGTACTATATTCCAAATAAATCTCTGCTCCTCTCCCCCCTGGCGTTTACTAATTTGTGTGAATATGTTTTATGAAAAAGGCCAAAACAACTAATCCTAACAGCCCATCGTCCTGCCTCATACATGCATAATAAGCGCAACACAAATAGGAGCCATCTGCAAGGATTAGAGTGTCCTTTCTACACTAAGGAGACCAAATATCCCCCATTAGTGTTTTGGGACAAATTTTCTGCCAAGTGCATTACTCAAGTAGGCAGGTAGACTCTTAAAATGATTTTAAATCATTTTAGAGTGGACCAACAGAAGGGAGCAGCCGCCGCCTGTTTTGTTGTCCTTTTTATGGCTCTGTGTGTGTGTGTGTTTGGGTGTTTGGGTGTGTGCTTTACAAGGAATCGTGGCTAAAACAAAGGGCCGGGCCACCGTAAAAGCCAGCAACCAAAAGGATTCTTAATTAAATTCAGTCAAGAAAAGAAGTGGTTAAGAGAAAGAGGACAGCTTGGAGGCTTGGAGGGACCTGCTCCTCCTTGCCATACGTTTCATCTTTAGTTTACTTTCTCAACTGTTGGCCCTTTGTTATGGCCCTTATCCTTATGTCGCCGAGCCGAGCCCAGCCCAGCCGAGGACGAGGACGCTCGAGGGCGGCCGACTCGAACATAAATGAAAAGAATGTTTGCCCGCCGGCGGTCAGAAAAAGGGTAGGCCGCGCGATGCTCAGGTTTTCCGTGACACCACCTCTCCCCCCCACCATGAGTCCATTTCATTTTCCACAATTTTCTTCTTAGTTTTTTTTGTTTTGTTTTTTTTTTCTACGGGGAAAGTAGCCGGATCTCCTTGGCCCGCAAACATTTGCTTAGGTTAATGGTTATTACCGCTGGCAGGACTCGTCCTGTCCTGTCCTCTCAAGGAGTCGTCGGTGCTTATCTGGGTGTCCTTTTCATGCATTTCATGCGCAAATCACAAGGGTATCAGCCGGGGACTAATTGCCAATTAAAGATGAACTGGTCCTGGTCCTGGAGCCTTCACAGAAGCTGAAAGAAGCGTGTGCGTTAGTAGTTGGTATTAAATCTATGTAAATTGGCTGATTTATTGGGTCGAGGAGTTTCTAAATGCAATTTTAATGGGAAAGAGGATTACCAAGGATGCTCCCTTGAAAAAGGACTCCTTAGGTAATCCGACTTGAAAGGAAATGCGATTTCCGGTAGAGGAAGTTTTCCGGTAGAGATCCCATATATTTTTATTTTTTTTACAATTTATTTAACTTGGTTTTTGATGTTTTTTAATTTTTTATTTCTTTTACAATTGTTTCTTTTTTGTTTAAAAATTATTTCAATAGTTATTTCAATATTTAATATTAAACACGAGACGAGAGAAGAAACAATACGAAACCCAAAAGCAAAGCTTTATTTCACGAAATTGAATTTGTTCTTTAATGCTTTTGTGCCATTATTACTGTTTTTAATTTTTAAATGAGTTCATTATTCTGGTTAATGAATTTTTGTGTTTTTGTTTGTTGATTAAAATAAACATGTTGATTTTTGTGCCACCCCGTCTTCGTTGAAACAAAGTGGCTATAGAATTTTTGCTTTTAAAGCCAATTGAATAAAATAAAACAGCGAAATAAAAAACACAGCCAAACTATTTATGCAACATATGTACACGACATTTTTGTAATAATATTTAATTTTTTTTTTAAATAAACACACACCACTATACCACACCACTATATAATTACAGCATATAATTTATATATTTTATAAACAACTTTGGTAATGGTAATAATTTTGCCTTGGCACGTGTTTCTCTCTCTCTTAGCCATGGCCGTGCCATAAAAAAAGAACTGAACAAAAAACCCAAAAAAAAAAATAATATATATAAAAAAAAAGACAATAAAAAGCGTTGCGAATTAATTTTTAACTATTTTTGAGAATTTTTTGATGCTGCTGCGTTCGATTTGAATTTGAATTTCTTCGTTCGGCTTGTGTGTTCAGAAATGCAATATTTCGATTCTAATGCTCCACTATTTATGCTTTCTTTTTTGTATTTTTTTTTTTTATGGAACAGGGAGAGTGTGTGGTACTGCGCGATCGCAAACTGAACATTGCACCGGCCATTAAAAAGCAGGTAAGCAGGCTATACTTCTCTACTAACTTGGCTAAAATAAATTGATAATCCCTTTTTTTAAAGCCCAATCCTCTGCAGTCGATTGTGGCCACAAACGGAGCTGTTTATTATACCACCACGCCGCCGGCACCCATCAGCAACATCCCCATGGATCAGTTCGCAGCCGCTGTATATCCGCCAGGTTAGTACGGAACTTACTAGTATATGATAGTAGTAACCCCTATCCCCAATGATAGTCATCATGTGAGCTTCACTTTGCTTTTATTTATTGACATTTGTGTTTCTTTCTTTCTTTGTAATTTCATAAATATTTCAACTTCTATTTGAACACCACACTACTTCATCTTCACAACTTGAACAACTATATATGTACAACACCACCACAACCACCAAAAAAAACAACCAACCATCATCATTTGGGAATAAATTAACCAACATAGTTACTGACTTTACAGCCGCTGGAGTGCCAGCCATCTACCCACCTTCAGCCATGCAATATCAGCCATTCTATCAGTACTACAGTGTGCCAATGGTAATTATTTTAACTAATTTTCAATCAAGAATATATAATTTAAAATATAAAATTAATAATTTCAGAATGTACCCACCATTTGGCCTCAGAATTATCAAGGTGAGTTGAAGATTATTTTGTAGAATATATAGAGCCCTTTTGTGGTCGTATTTTTGTCGTAGCCGCCTACACATATCGGTATTTGCTTTCTTTTCTTTCATTTTTTACTTGGCGCACCACCTACAACAACAACAACAACAACATCAACAACAACCACCATCACCATAAAAAATAGGTTAAAAAAAAAGATACATAAAAATAAACAAATTTTCGTAGTCGCCAATTTTTCGTTGAGAGCTGCCCTGAATAATTAACTACAACAACTACAAGAACAACAATCTGACAGATGCAGATGCGACAACAACAACTACATGAAGAACAACAACAAATACCATAAATCCCCCAACCCCCCAAACTCTGATCGAACTGCAGCAGCAGCCGCACTCTCCTAGTTTATATAATTTTAGTTTCATTAAAATTTAAGTTAATGCCTATGATTTTAATTTTAATTTATGCTAAGTTGGAGCTTTAGTTTATACTCCTATTTTTTGTTAGACACACACCGCCTAATATGTAAAGGATATGTACATGTATTTTAAATTAGTTGAATGCCATGTCCACGTGCTAGTAGCAAAAAAAGGGAGAAAATTCTTCAAAAATTCAGTTTTTTATTCAGTTTTTATTTTTAATTTTCCATTTCGGTATTGCTTGCTGTACATACATATATATAGCAGAGAATGATTTGTAAATAGTAGTAGAGTCTCGGCACACCTGCTTGGAATACTATAATACCACAAAAAAATATTATAAAAAATATCCATGGATATTGTATCTCTCTCTATATATGAAATGGAAATTTTTGGATTATTTTGTAGGAATTTATCCATGTTAACTTTGAGGATGCAACAGCAACAGCAACAATATATAGTGATGCTACAACTACTACTACTACAACAACAGCAACAAACAGCCACAACAACAACAACAACAAGTAAACTACAACAAAAACAGTATAGAATTTATATAAACACACACACCAACACCAGAAGCACAAGCTTACAGACAAAAGTACACATCCCAGCTGCAATTTCGGAAATGTTTAGTCAAAGGAGGTAAATCTTATAGGAAGGACACTCTCACACTCTCACACACACACATGCAGGCACTCACACTCACACACATGTGCAGTGACAAGGAAACCATTGCAAAATGCTGTAAAGTAAGCTGCTTATGTTATTAAAAGGTAGCACTGCTGTGTGGGAGTGTGGGTGTGTGTGTGTGGCAGTAGGGGAGTAGGGGGAATGGTGGGGGGAGGCTGGAAACATTTATGATGTGCAATTAGCGGAGAGGATCGAGTGGGGGGAGGAGGGTGGTCCGGTCCACAAGGACCATAAGGACAGTTTTGACAAACTGCAGTGAGTGTGGAAAGTCAGCAAGCGAAAGACAGAGAATAAATCGCATAAGAGAACACTTGAAAGAATATTAAAACTATATTATATACAAATACATAACTGGATTAAACAGAGAGGAGGCAGCTGCAAACACACACACACACACACACACTGAACAAGCATACTTATATATAAATATTACATACTATAGAGAATAACTGAGTAAATTGCATACACACACATACTATAATGGTAGCTAAGATTGAAGATGGGCAGCGGGTTAGCGGGGCAGCGATCGAAGATTAAAGACATAATATTATGCATAAATTAATTTATATACATATATACAGTACATATAAAGCGTAAAATTACTATAACTCGTAACTGTAAACTGGTATACTGTTATACACAGCCACATACAGCGATACAAAGCAAAAAGATGAGGATATAAGCAAAAAAGGAGACGACAAAGTCAAACTACACGCACACTACTACACTACACAACACACTAAACACACGCACACTAGCGATTTCTGGTCAGAGAGTCAAGGATAAAACATATGTCCTTAACTCTCCGATCGGAAGGCGGTAGAAAACACTAGAAAACTAACTTGTAAGCCAAGCAAAAGAAAACTGAACTAAATTTTAGTCTAAAATGCAAGAATACTAAAGGAAAAAACGTAAAATTGATAAACCCTAGTTACTTAAGTCAAGCAAAAAGTGAACTAAAATTAAACAAAAACAAAAAAAAAATCAACTACAATAAAGATATTCAAAATATGCTAGCTAAACAAACAAAAAAAATGCAAAACACACAACAACTCCCAATTAAAATGTAAAGGGGAGGCATATATTAGAGAGACTATTAAAGGAAAGCTAAACTCAAAGCTCTAGCGAATGGAAAATAGATAAAACTCAAGCAATACATAGACACTCATAGGTGTGTGTTACACAACAATATATAGTTAAAATAAAATAACAATTTAATAAACTAATGTACAACCAAAAAGAAAATGAGAAAAAAAAAATACTTCAAAAGATAAAAATTAGGAAAATCGTACTCTGCAAAAATGTTGATTTATTATTTCTGTTTTTCAACAAAACACACACACACACCCATTGTAATTCAAAAACTTTTGTTGTATCTATATTGTTATGATGATGATGGCATCAAACTAATCAAAAACACGAGAACGAGAACGAAAGCGAGATGTGTTAACCAAAATTATTTAATGAAATACAAATGCCGAGATATACATTTGCGGGGGCAGACCACGACCGGCCGGCGACCATCGATCGAATTCCATTCAAAATTGGTGCATCATTTGGCTGAATATGAAGAATACCTTAGCGGAAAATTCAAAATAAAAATATTTATATATACGTATATGCCTTATTGAATGAAACTAAATTATTTGCCCACAAATACTGTTATCGTATTGTAATTGAAAATAATAAACCAACCCAGAGGTTTCAAAAATACCTGCTAAAAAGACGAACAAAAAAAAAACTGAACCGATAACCGATATCGTCGAGGTCGCCAGCCCAAAAACCAAAAATAGTCGACATGCTGCCGCCGCAAATGGCATTTCGAAGCGAAACTTGTTGACAAATTTTTACTAAATTGTTAAATAGTTAAATACAAAACCTTTTTAAATCGAATTGTAACAATAATTAGAAATCAGTCTTTGTTGAAACGAACAAAAACAAAATATAAATGGAATGGAAAGCAATAATTCAATAAGGCGTGCTCTAGTTAAAAACTAATACTGAAGTCAAGTCGATGAAGCAACATAGAAACCACCAACCGAGAGTACTTACATTTATGTCAGTCAATAGGGATTTCATTTAGTTTGAAGTTAAAGGATGTGTATGTATGTATATTCAATTAAGAGAGAGCCAGGGTTCTTGAAGACAGTTTGAAGACAGAGAGGACAGAGATAGAATCCAAATTGCTGGGAATATTGGTTAGTAGTAATGGTGAGAATGGAGAAAAGCAGGCAGGGGTCTAATTTTTGATATCAGTTTGATTCACTCTCACTACCTTTTAGTCAGGCCAACCATCCCACGTTCCCAGCAATTTTATCTTCCGCAGACTCAAAACTCAAAACACTTAAAGATCAGATCATAAACTAATAAATCCAAGGCATAACTTAAGTATATACGTGATATTTTGAAAAAGCGAAAATTCATAAATTGTTTAGGTTTAAAACAATATTAAATATATATTATACGGATATATACATATATACATTATAAATATAATGCCAAGGCATAACTTAAACCATAATGATTAATTAAAGAATGAATGAACATTTTTGCTGACAAAAAACGAAAAACAAAATGAACAAAAAAATGAAAGATATCGAGTAAAATGTTTGTAAACTCAATTTATTGTACGACTTGAGTAGGAGAAGAGGAGAGGTTCTTAAGTTTTTACTGAACAGCAAAGAGCAGAGAGCAGATTGTCCCATCGTAAAAATCTATTTAGTTTATATATAGTAAATATTTATATTATATATACATATATTAAAATGAACAAATGGCAAGTAACAAACAAAGAAACCAACAAAAATGCAGAAATAGCAATTAGACGGAAGTGAAGAAAAATTATATATATATACAATACAATATATATCATAGCGCAAAAAATATATATATACATATATATATATTTTAATGAAGAAACATCAACTGATTAAGTGCAGCTCAAGTACGAGCACAAAAAATGTTTTTAGACTAAGTACCTACCTACCTAAATGAATTCAGCAATTACATAATATACAATGCAATGAGACACGGATGCAGAAGAAGTTTGTAAGGAAGGTAGAGAGTTTCTACTTCTATTGAGTCTAATTTGTATAATTATATATACAAGCATGTTATGATAATGCGCCCCCCCATGATCATCACAACAAAGTAATTGAAAACGAACATATTTAATCACACACCCACACCCCACACACGCATATACTATATATATATATATAGAAATCCGATGAGAAAAGAACGCATAAATAGCAATAACAATAAAGCAACAGCTACTTAATAATTTTAGCAAAATGCAAAACACAAAAATGCAAAAAAAAAAAAAACTATATGAACGAAAAAAAAACAAATTGCAAAAACTATTTGGTTTTTTTCTTTATTTCTTATCGTTGGAATATTTATTCAGTTTAAGCTTTTTTAATTTTGGTATTCTAGCTTTTAATTTCAGTTAATCGTACCTCGATTACACCTATTCCTTCTCCTTCTTCCCTCTCTCAGATATGTAAATCACACCAAGCCCAATATATATTTTATACAGAAAACCATTCACCACTGCTGCACTCGCCATCGACGAACCCACAACAACAGCAACCACAGCCATCGAATGCCTGGCCGGATTACGACGACCATCATCTCCATAGAAACATCAACCTGAATGGGTGTAGTCTGCCCAGACTATGAGCCCTTCATCCGATTCCTGGGCGATAGGCAGGTAGAGAGTAGTGGCTGTATGGCGGGGCTGGCTATATGGCATGAATACGATAATATATATAGGACATAGGCGTATAGGATGAGGCACATTACCAGTTCCAGTACCAGTACCAGTACCAGTACCAGAACCAGACAAGATAAACCCCAAAATATCGCAAGACAATTTTTTATATGAAAATGTAAGGGCTCGACTGGTGAATCGGATGATGTCCTTGGCTATATAGGATGTGAAACAATATGAAAGCGAGAACTGAACACGAAGAAAGTATATTAATATCATCAATATCCATCTTAAACCACAATGATAGGACATGACGATGGCGATGGCCGCACCAAAAACAACAAAGCAAACTCAAACTCAAACTCAAAAAAGCAAAATGGTTTAATTAGTTGATCCGTTTTTTGTTATTAACGAACCATTTTCTCCCAAACCTTCACGCTTACCACCCTAACGGGTATCACGTTTATTTTTCCTGAGTTATGAAATTGTTTATTCGTTTTTCGTTAACGTTTCGTTTGTCACAAGTTACGTTTTTGGGCAGAAGGGTGTGTGAGCGAGTGAGCGGACAGCGGGAGGAACGAGAGGGACCCTGATCAGCAAGCCATATAGAGATCATCAAAATATAATCAACAATAACCAACGTCGTTTCCCCATAATACATTATGGGGACCAAATTATCACACAAAATACGCCCCCCCATATCTGAATTGATCCGAAAAGTTACTATAACCCTAGCATATCCAATACTTCTTCAAAATTGATCAGTAATGAAAAAAAGATAATAATGATATTATATAAGAACCACCATCTTCAACCGGAATATATACAAGCTTGCTGTCGCCCGATCTGAACTCTTGGAGCCCCCCCCTTGGATATGGGAGCCTGCCGAACCGCTATTACATCGCCCGGATATATGTTATATTAGCATTGCAAAACGTTTCGGGTTCAATCTATTCCTTGGGGTGTTCCGATTCATAATATTTTCGATCACTTCGATCGTTATTTTCGATCGTTAAACCTTGCAAAATTTTCCATCTTCCCTATTCTATCAATTTGTTAGTTTTTGCCCAGTTTTTTTCGGACCAAATATTGTCTAAATTCAGTTTAGTTTAATTAGTGTGTGTATAGAATTGATTCCAAATTAATAATGTTCAGATTCAGAGAATGTCATGTCTTAAAGCTAATAAAAAAGAGAGCCCGAAGCGAAAATGACTGGTTTTATTTCTTATTTTATTTCTATTTTTTATTATATTTTTATTTCAGATATTTTGGTAGCCATTTTGATTTTGATTTTTTTTTTTGTTCCAAAAATGTAGCATACTTTTCAGGTGCTGCGCGAAAAGTAGCAAACACAAGAGCAAAAGCAACGAATCTTTCAGTAGCATGGCAGTCGAAAAGCAAAAATCGTTAAGCAAATGATATAAAATAGTTGAATTAAACGGTTGTGTCAAATTAGCTCTAATCTCAAATATCCAATCGGAGGAAGACGGCAATTTATTAGGCCTAAACTAAACAAAAACAAAACTTGTCTAAACTCTAAATGTAGTTCAATTAAAATTGGTTTGCTAAGCTCGCTCGTCTTTAACTCCTATCTCTCACTACCGTGTGTAAACTTTAATCTTCCCGAATGCGATCAAGAAACGTAATTATAAACTATATATATATATATATATGAAGCATACAAATCATACACTTAGATGATGCGTCGTATGTGCGAAACAAAAAAACAAAAAAATTATACATATATAATGAAAAATGTACAAGAACAATATCTCGATGGCGTCTTAAACACAAAATGATAACGATAAATTAGTAATCAGATACCAAGTTAAAATATTTCTAGAAGGGACGAGAAAAGCAAAACATTTTTAGATAAGAAAATGCATTTTTTAACAAACGTCTACGTGTGAATTGAATAAACCTTGTATGTGTATACACGCATATATTATATACATTTTATTAAATATATATATATATATATATATGTATATGTATATGTATATGTAAAATCGAGCAGCAATTTTTTATAACAATAAGCGGCCCGATGGTGAAGTCATAGAGACGGATATGGAGACGAAAAGATGGAAAAGTCAGCCGATGGAGAAGTATCCTGGAATGTCGACGCCTCAAAAAGCGGTGAAAAGATCCGCTTAGCTCCGTGTGCGCGCGTTTAAACGTTTTTTGAAGTAAAATTTAATTTACACAAGACTGACGCTAAAAATAACTAAAAAATATTAAAAGTGTACTAACCGTTTACGAATTTTTCAAATGCCGCACACGGAGCCTTTGCAGGTGAATGGCCGAATTCAAGTTTGGACGGTGGATTGGAGATGATTTGCTCGAAAGGACGAGAGGATGGGGCGCCGCTTTGTATATGGTTATATTATATTGTACTTAATAAATGAAAAACCTGAGATATATATTATATATATTTATATTTACAATAAAACAAAAAACAAAATAAAAACAATTGTAAGAAAACGGTCATAATTTATAAACAATTAAATGATGCAAAAAATTAATGGTAAATAACAAAATATACAGTGTTATTTTTATTTTTATGATATTGTACTTAAATTAGTAACTAAAAAAGAAATGGCGCAGCAATAATTAATAAATTAATTAGCAACCAGAACTAGGCAGAAAGAGAACCCCACAAGAAAATGTGATGAATATTGTATAAAGCGAATTATAAAATATCCCATTATCCGAAGAGACGCGAGAAATTAGTTTTTGGGAATCAGCATTATTTTGACGTGTAATAGAAGTGTTAGGAAGTCAAGCCTAAGGATACAATAAACGTGCAACGAACTCTATTTCTAGATTAATCGAGGAATAACCTTAACCACACAAAGGTGCATTACGTAGCCAGCTGAACCTTATAGATATATCATATGACATATGGTATTCTACGATCTGCGCCCAGAATTGTTTGGATTATTGTTATATTTGGTAATTCGTTGGATCTTTAGTTCCTAAATAAGATACCCGCCACCACCACCACCACTACCCCCAACCTTGTTTTGGATCATTGTCAGCAAAAGTATCTTTTCGAATTACTATTTCCAAAATATACATACGATATACAAAGCAATTTCTAGAGCGAGATCTCGATTTAGAGGCAAAAAACATGGCAAATGGTGAAAAGCAAATTAACAACCCAAACAAAATGGTTTTTCTATCAATGTTGAAAGCGAGTGTGTAGGAAATATTTAACCATATATACAACAAATATAAATTGTAGCTAAAATGGTTTCAAGTAAACGAAATTGTTGAGTATTTTTAGTCATGAGAGAATCGAATTAAACGTCACATCACAATACACACACACAAAAAACCACATAAAAGAACATGAATTTATACAAATTTTTAAAAATTATGCAATTCTCTAGGGTTTCCTTTTTGTCGCAATTTTTTATTTGTCAAGTATTTGCACAGAATTTCGTTTATTGCCTTCTGCTGACAACAAAGTCCATTAAGTCCGTGAAACTTGTTTAGTTTTTCCCCAAAAATTACCCATTCCTCCTACCCCTCCCTCCCTAAAAAAAAAGCCGAAATTCTGTTGCAAAATATACAGACATGCATACACACATGTATGTGTGTAAAAATAAAAAAAAAAATTAAATTAAGAAATAAAAAAAATATATTGGTGCAAATTGCACATTGTGAGAATCTGTGCTGAAGCTGCTCCAGAATTAATTGTAATTGTGTGCGAGCCACGAAAGATACAAGACACAAGATACACATGTAGAGTAAAGATACAGCTACCGATGCCGCGATTTAGATACCGATACACCTATGTATGTTAAGCCAATTAAAGCGATGAAGCCCAATGAATGTGCTGCTAACCGAGGGATAGGAATACCGAAGTAAATACATAGCAATGATTAGCTGAAGAGTAACGAAAATACTAGACAAATTATACCTTTAGCTAAACAAAACAAAAAATGGAATAAAATACGAAAATTAAGAAAATGTATCCAAATTCTTCCGTAAATGAAAAACCACATTTCTAGCAAACAATTTACCATACATAAGAGTCTATATATACATTCATACATATGTATAAACTATACTGTGCAGCATAAAAGTAGTATACGGAAGGAAAATACGTAAATCAGATGACACACAACACCTACAGACACCTACAGAAAAACAATACGAGGTATTACAGAAATCATGAAAATGCAGCCCACTAACGAATAAAGATATCAGCATGGAGATTACAGAGATGGTAGGGTTTGGAGGGCATAGCGAAAAGGATATAGCAGGATAAGGAGTAGCAGTAGCGGTAGAAGATAGTAGGCGAAGCTAGAGAAGAACCCAACTGATCTCTACTGTGTTCTATGCTTTAGAAAGGACATAGGTAAATAATTGAATAATTACAAAACCCAAGTATTACCATTTTGAGCTGCAATATTTTTTAATCAAAAAACCAGATAAACATAACGAAAAATACAAAGATAATAATTAATATATATTTTTCTCTTTTGAGATAAACCGAACGAAACTGTTTTGACGAGAATTGAGTTAGGCAAACAAATAAACGAAGCTAAAATAACATAACATATTCCAAAAGAAAGTATCAAAAAAAACTGAAACCAAAGCTAGCTAAGGAAATGCACAAAGTTTTGTGTGTATTTTTTCGGTTTTTTATTCGGTATATGTGTGTAAATCTTCCGTGTGCAATAAAAAATAATGAAATGCAAAAAAAAATACAAGAAACCAAAACTACACTACACTACAAAAGCAAAGCCAGACACTAAGCCCAACTGAAATTGTCAAATATGAGTAAAAATATATATAAAGTCTATATGAGTATATATTTAGATAACAATTATATTATATACATATATATTATATACATACATGTGTGCAAATTATTCAGATCCATCAAAATACGATGCGGAAAAACGGAAAAAGTCTCTATATATATATTTAGTAAAATTATAACGAAAGAAAAATGAATACGTAGTACAACGGCAAGCGAAATAAAAAGTATAAAGCAAAACATATAAGAGAAAACACACAAAAAATAAAAAACAATTCGAGAAATGGTAAAAAAAAAAAACAAGGATAGCATAAAAAATAATTATTTATAAAGGCTGTAATTGTAAGTAAAAATCCCGATAAAAACGATCGATTAAAAATTAAAAATTAAAACCAAATTCAACATCAACATATTTCACCCACAAAACAAATTAAATTAATTAAAAACGAACGTAAATCGCGAAAAATATACTATAAAACATAAGTAAGAATGATATCTAAAAACAAATTTAAAACCTAAATGAAAATTATATAAAATAAATACATACAACAAAAAAAGAAAGTAAAGCATAAATATAAAAACAAAAAAATTATATATATACGAGAACTCAATGTATGTAATAAATATAAAACTAAATAAATAAAATATTAAAAATGGAATAAACCGAATCAATGAATGAATATTATTTGTTTTTGAGGGAATCATGTCATTGGTCGTGTCATGGGATGACGCATTTTTCCCCATTTATAGTATAGTATAATACATTTATTTTTTTCAATACCCTCCTTATAAAGTAAAAACATGAGAAATTTTAGTATTTCTATTATCTACGCTCTAGAATGCATTTATTTAATCTTTGTTATATGTTTTCTATGCCAAGGTACATGAAAAATCGTAGCGCTGGCTCCATTTAGATTCGATTTGCTTGAGGCACTTAGCTCGACATTTATCGCCTCAGAAAATACTCGTATTACGCACTTTCAGAAATATATGCATAGTGCTCTTTGAAAAAAAAAAATGAAGATTAGGAACATCTCAAGGCCGGAACTGAAGACATCCTGGAATTCCGGAACTAGGCCTCCTTGCCGATGAAGCTGCGATTGTACTTCTGCAGCCTCACGCTCTGGGGAGCCTTCTGGGAGCGATCGAATTCGCAGAACTTGTTCGTCTTCACCATCCGGGGATTGGGTCCGGCCGAGGTGCGCCAGTAGACCGTCTGGACGGCATTACGTCCGGCAATGAAGCGACTGGTGGCTCCCACCAAGTGATTGACCTTATTGGCAGCAGACATGTTTGATTTTTGCAGGTTGTACGTCGTATTTGGTTTTATTATCACAGTTGGGTTGCTTTCAATATAGAGTATGCTCTATATTTTTTTGGATTTTTCGTTCCAAACTCTGGTTGTTCAGCTCATTTGCGCGCACGATTCGTTTGTGTGTCCGCACTTCGCTCCGGATCCGGTATTTATAGCCCGCGGCACATGTCGGGGCGATTTCTTATCAGCGGTTTATACTGGTACATTATCTTCCAAGTAGTTTCTGCTTATCAGGCCCGTTCGGATGATGGCGGTGCCCAAAGGGTTGTTCATTGATTGGCTTATGGCCAGGTTATAATACTGCAACCTGCACGCTGCGACGCATTTAATGTCGAAGTTTCACCTCTCAACTAATGTTTACTTTTTGGCAAGATAGCCTTGGTCTAGTGGGCTGTGTGAAACCAAAATGATCACTTCCTTGTACTTCCTGACACTTTTCAGCTTCGATCTCAAAGTCCAAAGACTAAAATCCAGACTGGTGTGCGAATATTGCACAATTATATAAATACTCATCAGACAATGACGTAAATCCTCATTAAATGTTTCTACAGTCGGGCATCTGTCACTCAAACCCACTTAATTGAAATTATTAAGCTATATTTATTGGTATATTGGGATTAAAATGGGATATATATGGGATATATGATCCATACTTAATCACTTTCTTAGATAAGTATTAATTTGTTAAGATTATCTAATATTATACGACATTATCAGTTAGCAAGTAAAATATGATTAATGCAGGTCATGGGTTTCTTTATAAAGATGTTCCCCTGTATTTGACACATTTACGAAAATATATAATTTGCTGGCTCATGACAGCTCCAGAGGTCGCATTAACCTATTTAGACACATCCTATTCGGACCGCTGATTATGCAGTCGGTCTTAGATATGCTTCAACTGTTTATTTATTTTATAATACTAGCATGAGCTCCCTACGTGTGCCTCTTATCAGGGGCGCTTGCCTATGACTTATTATTCTGAAAACAAAACGTCAAGCCTGCGCGGTCTCCGACTGCAATCAGGCATTGTTGTAAAATCCGGCAGAAAGTGTGCGATCGCAAAGTCGTTAAATAAACAATAACATTGGCGAAAAAAAAAAATAATAACAAAAATATAAAGTGCACCTGATGATCGCACTCCAAGTTCAAGTGCGATTCAGACTCAGCGGGGGCTGACCAATCTCGGGAACAATCGGGAGGCCCTTATCTATAACAGGCACGTTGTCTGGTAGTGCTCCAAAACCCCAATGCACTTTGTTTCGTCATGGCACTGAGAATTAATCATCGGGATCATTGGGAATATTTTGGAACCTAAACTTTTCCACCACCGTATTGTTTATTTTTTGTTGAGGGAATGTCCAGCAGAGGCTAGACATTTTATTTCGGGAACAAGTGCCTTTTAAGTTTGTTTCTTTCCATCCGATAACAGGCCAGCCACTTTCTAGGCTTATCGCCGACAAAGAAACAACAAACAATATAAAGATAATAGGTTGCCAAAAAAAACGTATATAAATAAGGCCATCGCCAAACTTTCGCACTTTGAGTGTTGAAATCGCGTGAATTTCGACCTCGATCGAAGTTAAGTGGGGCTATCACCTGGATTTTATGGCTCTGATTGCGGGGGGTCTATCCCTAACCCGTTTTTCTAATAACACGAAAAACCCCCTGAATCCCTCTGATTAGCAGACTCCAGTTGCCTAGCACTGATAAGAGTCATCGAGATTTTTCGGCTAGGGCTGATTGTGTAAATAAATGAAATGTTAATAACGTAATCGCCTTCAAGTGGCATTGGCATTGGCTTTCGTATGTGTGTGATTGTGTCAACGGTGCGTATGATTAATTTTTGTAATAAACATTTTTGGCAGCTCCTTGGCGTTGCCTACTTTTGGGGATTTCTCACATCACCGAAAAGATTTTCTCAGAGAGCATTCTAAGCCCTAACAGGGTAGCAACCAAGTTCTATTTACCCCCCGATCGGGTAGAGATCCCAGCTAATTGAATTAAGCAAACATTTAACGCCTACAACTAGCTGACTTAAGTAATCCCCCTGTCTTTGGTCTAATTGGCTTTAATTGACAAGACGGGCAATTAAAGCGATGAAAGTGCTTCTCCATTTGGTTAGTTATGGGTAGTGCCCTCTCTGTATATTTTAAGTAGTCTTTACATGAATTAACATAATATGGCTGGACTCATTAATAAGCTGATTGCAGGCCGATGGGATCACTGGCCCCACCCCCATCCCGCCAGGCGGATGCCCAGAAAGAGTGTTATTAAAGCCAGGAAGCTGCCAGTCAGCTGGCCACATCCATTGCACACCTTGCGGATGGTCTCCGTGTAGAGTCCTCGGCGGGAAAGAAGACTGCGAATGCTCCTCAGTTCCTGTAAACAAATAATAAAACAGTTTTATTTAAATTAGTAATCAAACACCTCGGGGTTATCTAGGACCAGATGCATGCGCACGTTATTTCGAAATATATGCAAATATTATTTCACCTTTGACTTTACATATTTTAGATTCCAGATTTTAATAAATTGCTCACGTAAGAGATTATTTTGAATCTGTTATAATTTAGCTAATGATACTACTAATAAGCACTTAACAAAATATTCCAAGAAATTCCTAGTATTTTATAGTTCCTAGTATTCGAAAATCATACAATTAAATATGTTATTATGTTACTGAAATAAGGTTTATTATGCTACTCTAACCTTAATCTTTTAAGTTAATAGACTTAATAGAATAGTAAATTAATAAAAAACCCATATCATACTCACATCTGAGCTGAGACCCAAGCGGTTCCGGGTCAGAACCACCGTGTAAATGGAACTTTTGACATCATTGCCGCAGAAAGTGAGTACCAGGTGGTCGTTGACAGCTTTTACGACCTGGACAGTGCCGGTGAACTGGGTGTATGAGTTCAGGGACACCAGGGAGCCCCGCTGATCACCGATATTGGACCATTTGCCGGGTGAACTTGTGCTGTAGTTGAATGTGTACTCCAGGTTATTGTCCCGCTCGCTCCAGACCAGGCGGAGGAACTTCTGCACGCCCTGGTTATAACGCGGATACTCATCGCTGGCCAGATACGAGGGTGGAGTCGTAGTCCTTCCATAGTTGTTCTGATTGCGGTTGTAATTTTGAGCATCGTAGCCACTGTAACCATCAATGCCAAAGCGACGATTTTGCTGAGACAAAAGAACCTTTAACAAAAGAAATAATTGAAATATATCTTTTAAATAAATATTAAGAGAACTTACTTGGTCAGTGACGTCGGCCAGGTGGATGATTACACAAGAATCGTACTCGTAGACTCCCGGAAAATCTTGGGTGTGTACAATAATCTCACTGCCGTACCAGAGGCCCATCATCTGAATACGTAAAGAGATACAGAGCGGTCATTATTACACATCTATACAAACAGTATGGGGGTAATTTGTGGGATTTGCATGCCACTCGCTGTGCGTTCAATTAAATAAAATTGAAAAAAAAATATTTAGGATGACTGGGGTGCTTGCACATCATTGACATTGGGCGCAAAGGGTTAATTAGCATAAATAAACCATAATTGCATTAGCCATCAGTGGCATCTTGGCATTTAAATAATCATTTAAACAAGCTGCGCCTTAAATAATTCACTTTTTTGCCCTTGATTGAGATGACAGATATATCTGATTATTATTATATTTCACCTGTTCCAAGTCCACCGAGTTCTGGGGATTAATGTCCATGCAGCGGAGTTCCGAGTTGCTTCTCTGGGTGGTGGAGGAGGACACTCCAGTGCCATATCTGCCATACTGGTCCACTGCCGTGCCTGAGATCAGGCCAACACAGAGGCTGAGGATGGTCCAGCAAGTAAAGGATTTGCTTCCAATCATTGCGAGATAATTTAAATAAAACTTTCGGTAAGCTCTACTAAGTGGCGATCTGTTCCAGATGAAATCCCACGACTGAATAACAGAGAAGCTCCACGGGCTGAGTTAAACTCAGATCGGACTCAGAGAGATACGGAGATGATACGGGGGAACAGTGAGAGATACTCGAACTAAATAGGAACCGCCCGTGTTCACTCTTTCACTCACAGACACACACAACACACTAACACACCAAATTGAAAAACAACAGAGAATCCTACACAGAAATAAATTTATAGTGCTTTATTGAGATTAGGTTTTCAAAATTTAAAATACATATTTTTAATAGCAATTTTTTGCCAGATTCTCTATTAAATTGTTTATTATTTATAATTTTAAATAATTAATTAAAATTTAATATATTTCTTACTGTGCACTCTGGCAAATTGTTGTATTAATTAAGTTAATTGTAGCGCTTTCCATGCCGATCATCCAATCGCGCATGCAACGCCCGCACAATGCTTCCCAGCCGTCCAGCTCTCCGTCCCCATTTAACCCCTCCTCTTAACCCCTGGCAGCCCCACCCCGGCCACCAGCCACAAATTGGTCCCCTTTGACCATTCCGGCTTGGTGTCAATTGAGTGTGCTCCGGCTCTCTAGCTCCGACATAGCCGGCGAGTGGCCCAAAAAGCAATCAGGAGGAAAATGTGGAGCGTTTCGATCCGAGTTCTCCCAAATGGGGGGATGAGTCGAAAAATAAAGCACTTCTGACTTGTGAATTAAATCATTGTCGCGGATCTTGTTTGTTGTGAGTGCTATTTGTTGTTGCTCCGGATTAGGACTGAGTTTGTTTTTGTGCGTTTTATTAGCATTGATTATGGATTTAATTAAGTTTTTCGTAAATGCAAAGAAATAGATCAAAAGTTGGAAAAGAATGTACTTTACTTTATTCTGCAAATAGTTCTTAAAAATTATATCTTTCTAATAGAAACTCTCTGTTAAGTAGGTCATGTTCGATAAGGATCTAAAATCCTTTAGAGACGCTGCAGGCTTTCATTGATTTTCTCGTAGATCCAGTCGATGTAGTGGTTAACCCGAACATAGACACCTGGTCGGTTCTTATAGCCGCAATGATGGCCCCACGATATGATGCCATAAAGGGTCTCCCCATCTGAAAGTGTCAATATTTAGACATTATTATAGAGGCACCGAATACCTTGTTTAGTAAATATATTTACCATTATTGGCACAAACCAGGGGACCACCTGAATCACCCTCACAGGCATCCGCACTCTCGTCCATGGAACCGGCACAGAACATGCCTGAAAAGTGTAAAAAGTAGATGCGGGTTATTTCCTGTTAAAGCTGGATTCAAAGTACATTTCCACTGAGTTCCATTGTTAAACGGTTCAGTAATCATAATAGATCCATTTTCACACACCTTCTGTCATGGCCGAGCCGTAGACATTCGATTGTTTGCACACCCGATCGTTCAGAATGGGCAGGTCCGCGGAGCTCAGAACTTGGGAAGGAGCTATAAGAAATAACATTATTAGATTTTTATTAAAATTGTACTACATCTAAGTGAACTTACTAGAGATACCAGATTTAATGGAGCCCCAACCAGAAATCGTGCACATGCGATTCTCGACTAGCTCTTCGTTCTTATCGGGCAGGCAGATGGGCTGGACGTAGTCACTGAATTTCAGGGGAGTCTTCAGCACCACCAGAGCTATGTCGTTGTTCATGCGAGAGCCGTCCCGGAACTTCTCATGGATGTACCAGTGCTCGATGAACGAGTCCACCTCGGAGGACTCTGCAATGTTGGCGTAATGATCGCCCACGCGCACAAAGTAGGCGCCCTTCTTATTTCCGTAGAGGCAGTGGGCAGCGGTCAGGAGGTGGCGCTTGGAGATCACCACAGCTCCGCACCAGTGGCTGGAGACGCGACCTCGTCCGCGAGCCCTGATGGTGGCCTGCCAGGGGTGACGACCCCTTTGAGCCGTGTTCCCCTTCACCACACGCTCCTCCTCATGATGGGCGTACTCATCAACCAAGTCGTCCTTGAAGATTCCACATCGTCGGGGTGTGTGCAGCGCCTTGCTGGATCTCTCCCAAAGTCCAATCTGGGCGAATGAACTCAAATCCTGTTTCCCACCCTTGATGGGGTTTTGGAAAAGCTTCTGTGATCGTGGCGGAGGTCCAGCGGTGCAGTGCAAGGCCACGTCTTCGGTGTGGTTGCAATTGTGTTCACCCCAGTTCCAGTGGTTGCACTTGTCGATGGAGGTTTCGTTGCCGAAGCACATCACCTGGTCCAGCCAAATGGGTCCATTACCATTGCCAAATATGTTTTTCTCAATTTTCTGGAAGAGCCAAGAGGGTTAGGTGTTTTTCTTAGATAATATATTGCATCCTACTTACCGCTGGACCGTAGTAGCCCATGGAGTTGCAAGCCACCTGGGCATTCTTCAGATTGAAATCATCATCGCACACACTGCCCCAAACGCCATGGTACTTGACCTCCAGGCGGCCTTCATTGGAAGTGCGTCCGCCTTCCAAACGGTATTGAATGGGGGACTATAAGATAAATAATAATATTTAATTAAACTTTATAAACTAAAAACGTAACTTAAAATAAATACAAACCTTACAAACAGCATCGCACTCATCAGACTTGTCGGCACAGTCCACGGTATTATCGCAAACAAAGGCGGGCGGGATGCACTCCTTGGAGGCGTGGCAGAGCCAGTAGTTGTTTGGACACTTCATTACCGGTACCTTGCAGATGACACCGGCCACCTCGTCGACGCCACAATTGTGAACTCCCCATCCCTTGAAGCTGCAATCCTTGAGGCTGGTTTCGTTCCCACGGCATTCGATCTCATCCATCAGATAGTTGAAGTCCTGGCTGCTGGGGGCGTAGAATGAGTTCCCACGAACTTCCAGGGCACCCATTTTGAAGCCCAGTTCCCGGCAGACAACATCCGCATCCTTTAGACCAAACTTGTCATCGCAAACAAGGCCCCACTGGCCGTTGGCTGGAAGAAAAGTGGAATAGTTTTATCCGAAAATGCAAATAGGACTTCCAACTCACCCTTGACTTCAATGCGGCCCATATGCGGACCCTCTCCACCACTCAGTCTAACCTCGTAATCCTTCGGGGGACAATTATATTCGTCCCTGCCATTGGAGCACTCTTTCTGCCCGTTGCAGATCTGCTCCTTCCTCAGGCACTTTCCGTTTCCGCAATCGAACTCGCAATCGTCAATCACATTCGAGCGCGAACCAATCTTTGGAGTAACATCCTCGGCATTAGGATTCTGATACAACTCCCAGTCCTCCTCCTGGGCAGGGGTTTCATCCTTTACGGGAAAAGGATTTGGAAGCTCTGGGTGGCGACGATGGAAATCGGCACTGTGCTGATGGTGATGGGGATGGTGGTGGTTTTGGGTAAGAGGATTATGGTGGGGCTTGGAGAACGGATCGGGAAGATTTGGATGGCGCCGGTGATAGTCACGATTGTGCCCGGACGCATGCCAATTGTTTTTCATTGTGGTTGTCGTTGTTGTCGGTTTGGGAGTGGTCGGAATCTGTTCAACCTCCGCCTTGCGGGTGCTCCGGTGATAGTTTACCGAGGAGTAGGTTGAACTGGGTTTAATGGTCTGCTCGGTGCGGGCCGTCTCCCTGACATCTGGAAAAACATAGTCATCTTCAGTGGAGTCCAGGCTCTCCTGCTCCCCGGCTTTAATGAGTTCAACGTCATCGTCCGGATCTGTCTTAGGTGTGGTTGTAGGTCGTTTTGTCGTAGTTGTGGTGGAGGAAGTGGTGTCAGTTGGTGGCCTGCTGATGGCAGAAACTAGTGCTGATTCGGCCTGCTTGGCTAACTGATCTTCAGCATTACCGCTGTGATTAAAATAGGGACGAAGCATTAGCTTCAGAGCCTCCTTCATCGCCAATTGGGAACTGGGATCAGTTCCATAAACAGATGGATTTGATTTCGGAGGGGTTGGAGGACTGTAGAATTGATGATTTGGCGGAGGACTCTGTCGCTCCGTGGTTGTGGTTGTGAAATCATCATCGTCATATATGACATCATATTCGGGATTAAAAGGATCTAGCGGCGGAGTTGGAGTGGTGCTTGTTGTGGGAACTTTGGCCCAGGAAGCGTTTCTGGAATGAGCAATTCCTGCGTACGAAGGACTATAGTGAGGATGGCTGGGAGATTGAGGAGCGTTCTTATCCACTGCCGGATAAATGGGGTACGTGTATAATCTATTACCTAACTTTGGCAAGGGAGTGGTGGTGCTGGTAGAAGTTGGTAGTGATGGGGGACCTGTGGGAGGCAGCAGACCACCATAAAGATTCGATTCCTCTACAGGCAGGCTGGGATTTTTCGAACCCGCAGGGTTACTGGGGGAATCTAAGGGTTTCTGCTGATCGGGAATAGGGTTAGGGTTGTAAGGCTGCCATTTAGATTGTGGTTGGGAGCCACTAGGCGACTGATCTGGATAGTATCGCGGGGGTGATCCAGGAGGAGGAGCAGGAGCCTGGCCCGGATATGCCGGTTTTTCGTCAAAAGGATCTTGTGGCCTCTGCGGTTCATCGTAGTCCCAGTCAAGAGGTTTCTGTCCGATCGGGGGAGTTTGATTGTGTGGTTCCCTAGCCCCAGGAGTATCGGGATTGTAGTCAAGGTTTAATGGTTTTTGGCCACCGAGAGGAGCAAGTGGCGGCATCGGCTGCCAGCCGTTTCCTGGCGATCCGTAATCGATTCTGCGACTAAAGTTCTGACGTGACGGAAGCGGAGGGTGCTCCGGTTCGTTCTTTGCCACAGGCTGGGCGTAGTAGACTTTTCCGGGATCGACGGGTGCCATTGGAGCTAGTGGAGTCTTATAGGTAGGATAATTACGATTCGGCTGCAAAGAGCCCTCAACATAGAGGACGTTCTGGGACGGATCACGGCGCGAATAGGAGGTCTCCTGGCCCGACCATCCAACTTCCTGCGGGTTCTGGTAATGTGGATTCTGTTCCAGACCAATGCCAGAGGGTCGCTGCATGTTCATGTCCTTCCAGCGATCGCCCTCCCCGATAATTCTAGTTCTGGTAGTAGTACGGGTCGTGTAAAGATTTCCAAACTGATCCCGGCCAGACGTCTCGTACGACTTGGACTGGCGATCGCCTGAAAACAGAAAGTAACAAAATTAAAAAATAGCACAATATCTACCGTGTGTTAGTAACCATATGTGGGATCTGTCCAACCGATAGCCTCCTCCCCCCAGACCAGATAGTCGGAGCGATCGTAGCTGGCCAGTTTATCGTCCAGCACGCACAACCTCCGCGAAACACTGAACACCTGCTGGCTGGGACAGTCGAAGATCTCCGCCCGACCAGGCTCGCAGTGAAGGTATTTGCTGGGAGTGCGAGGATGCGGCAACGTTCCAGTGATTCCTTCGGGGCAAGCGGGTACAGCGCCCTCGAGCTTCATCTTCTGGGTCCAGTCGTAGACGATATAGAGCTCCTCAAGCGTATAGAGGCGATCTGTGCGCTGCACCTGACTACTGGGCCGGCAGCTACCCTGTGAAAGACTGAAGTGCTCCTCCGGAGGGCAACGCTTCAGAGTCATTCCAGTAGTACCGCAGCTAAGAAACTGGGAGCAGTCGAAGGGGTAAACGAATAAACCGACGACACCTTTGGGACAGCTCACAACTGAAAGATTTAAGGGATCGGGTTTAGATAGCGCTGCTTTTCCTGGCAACTGCCAACTCACTTGTCTCCTGCTCATTTTCTTTCTTCACGAACGGAATGCGATCAGTGGTGGCAACATGCTGCTCCGGCAGGCAATATCCTTTCGAGACACTAAACACATCCAGGGCATCACATTTTCTAACCAGAGTGTGGCCCTCGATGCATGTTAGATAGCTCTGGGCATCGAAGGGATTCGGAAACAGTCCGCTCACACGTTCCGGGCACATCAAGGGTGTAGGCGGGGCGCCATAATAGTAGGGCCCATTTTGACTATAAGATCCTCCAGCGGATTGAGAATTCTGTTGGTATCCTACCCCCTGGCCTTGATACGGTGGCTGATAAATTTCACCTCCTTGATAACCGCCATAGGATTGGTAGTTTCCCTGATATCCTTCACGAGTTTGGGAGTTACTTCCTTGGTAGCCTGCAGTTGTTTGAGAGTTACTTCCGTGGTAACCTCCTGATGATTGAGAGCTGCTTCCTTGGTAGCCTCCGGTTGATTGCGAGGCACTTCCTGGATAGCCCCCCGGAGTTTGAGAGTTGCTCCCATAGTGAGGTCCAGAATAGTGCGAATCCCCGCTATGGTAACCGCCTGAAGATTGCGAAGAACCTCCTTGGTAGCCTCCCAAATGTTGCGAAGAACTTCCTGGATAACCTTGACCAGGTAGAACCCCTCCATGGTAAGCTGCCGTATGTTGGAAAGTTTGCGATTTTCCTCCTTGGCTGTCTCCAGGATATTGAGAAGGTCCGCCTTGATGAGCTCCCGAAGGGCCTGGATAGCCTTCACCAGGTAGAGACCCTCCATGGTAGGCTGCAGTATGTTGGAAAGTTTGAGAATTACCTCCATGGCTGTCTCCAGGATATTGAGAAGGTCCGCCTTGTGGAGCTCCCGAAGGACCGCCTGTATATGGCGAGTTGCCACCTTGATAGCCGCTCAAAGTTGAAGGACTACTTCCTGTGTAGGCACCTGGATATGCGGAGGTACCGCCTGGATAAGATCCCGGATATTGAGAATAGCCACCTTTGATGGGAGTAGGGAATTGAGAACCAGGAGAGTTGTAGCCTCCTTGGGAGGTGGGATAACTTTGTGCGGGGTATCCTCCTTTGGACTGTAAAGCTCCAGCTGGCTGCCCCGTGGGCTGATATCCTCCATGTTGATCGTCGAATGACAAAGCTCTGCCTTGGGCATATTCTTCATTCTCATCTGCTTCGTGGCTCAACTCGTGCTGCGTTCCACTCAGATACTCCACGCGATCGTAGGACTGTGTAACCTGATCCCTGGGCACGCACTTCTGTTGGGAAATGCTGAAAACCTGGCCCTGATCGCAGCTACCAGTTTGTGTTTGTCCGTCCCAGCAAATCAGATACTTGGTGCAATCGAAGGGATGAAGATAGTAGCCCTGGGCGTTTGGAGGACAAGTTAATGTGGTAAGATCCTGCATAAAGTCAGCTGCGAAAGAAAAGGATAACCTACTACCCGCACATAAGATGATCGTGGAGAAGCTTACTCGAGAACTGAACACTGATATAGGCATGATCCAAGTAGTCATGGGCGGAGAGGAGATGCCGGGCCACACACTGGCGTTTGGACAAACTGTACAGTTCGGATGCGGGACAGCACACGACCTGCAGGAGTCCATTCTGGCAATTTAAGTAGTGGCCGGCATGGAAGGGATATGGATAGTTTCCCTGCAGGTTGGCTGGACAGCCCCTGATCGCTGACTGATGGTCTTGGGTGTCCTTGTACGTGTACGTTGTGGTCGTCGTGGTTTGCAGCTCCGCCCAAAACTTGACTCGATCTCCGGCAGCCACTTGGCGAGCCGGACGACATCCCTTTTGGCTCAAACTGAAGGCCATCTGGGAATCACAGGGCAGAACAGAGAGTTTCCCAGCGGAACACTTGACATATTTGCCAGCATCGTAGGGATACAAATGGAGGCCATCCGTACCATCCGGGCAGGCAGAAAGGATCATTGCTGATGAATCAATTGTCGTGAAATCGAGGGACTTTACTGACTTCAAGGCAGAAAACTTACTCTGTTCGATGCTAATTTGGGAGACTATGTACGTAACGTAGTCGGAGTATACCAATTGATTCTTAGGCTGACAGGATCCCCTCGATATGCTGAATACATAGCCGGGATTGCACCTTTGAACAGCCAGTTTAGCAGCCTTACAATTGAGGAAACTAGTCTGATCGAAGGGATGAATAAAATGACCATCAACTCCCACAGGGCACAGAAGATCTGACGAGTGCTGCTGGGCGGCTGGGGATGGGTTATCTGGGAAGGGATGTAGGAGTTGATTCTTAACCGTATCTAATAGCCAACGTATGGATAGCAAAATGGAGCTTCAAGGCCAAGATGAGAAAGCAGAATGATCTAAATAGCTAATCCACTTCAAATCCGACTTACTTAATGTCCCATAATTGGGATCTGTTGGAGGACTTTGCTGAACCGAAGGATATGAGGCTGGAGTGGAACCTGAAGAAGAACTCCTTCCTGTGCAATCAACTTTGTTGGCAAAATCACAGCTACCGATAGCCGGGCTGAAAGCAGTGCCCGGTCCACAATTTTTAATGAAGGTTTGTCCATTTGAACACTCCAAAAACTTGGTGCAATCGAATGGATGAGCATGGAGTCCCGTAGCGGCTGCAGGACACTTAATATCTCCTTCGCCATCTAGGCTTTTGCCGTGTCCTCGGTGCCCTTCCACCGCTACACTCTGGACAATTGACATCTCGATGTAATAAGAAACACGGTCATAGGGTTCTATTACTTGTTCCTTGGGCTCACACCGTTGCTGGGATATTCTGAAGACCTCTCCTTGGGGGCACTCTTCGATATATGTCTGCTGGTTGGAGCACCTGACATACCGGGTGCAATCGAAGGGATGTAGGTACAATCCCTTACTGTCAGGAGGACAAGTCACGGTCGACACATCCACCATAAACTCAGCTGCAAATTAAACGTTTTTGTTTTCATTTCGAAACATTTACGGATCAGGATTCTTCAGGATGCTTACTCGAAAATTGTGCACTGATGTAGGAGTAGTCCAAGTAATCATGGGCAGCAAGAAGTTGCCGAGCTACGCACTGGCGGTGGGAAAGACTATAAAGCGTTCCGGAAGGACAACATACAATCTCCAGGACTCCATTCAGGCATTTTATGAAGTGACCCGCATGGAAGGGATACGGGAAGTTGCCCTGGAGTTTGGCCGGACAAGACTTAAGGGCAAACAACTGACTTGATAGTTGATTTTGATTCTGGCGGCCTTCATTGAAATAAGTGGTTTCGACTTGAATTTCTTCCCAGAACTTGACACGATCGCCTCCGTTTATTTGAAGGCGCGGGATACAAGATTTCTGAGACAGGCTGAAGGCAGTTTGGGGAGCACAGCTGAGAATGGACATTATGCCACCATCTGAGCATTTAACGTACTTCCCAGCATCGTAGGGATACAAGTGCAAGCCATAGATGCCGGCAGGACAAGTGTTTAGGCTCAGGGCTATGAAAACTCAATTAGAATCAGCCATGCATCGAAGATGATCAAGTAACTTACAGTAGTCGTAGCCAATCAGCGTTATAATCAAAGTCACATAATCGCTTTGAAGTAATTGCGTCTTTAAGTGACAGTACCCTCTCGATATACTGAACACGAAGTTGGGCTGGCAGCTTTGAATGGCCACCTTGCCGTCCTTGCAATTAAGGAACTTGGTGTGATCGAAGGGGTAAGCGAACAACCCAACAGCCCCAACAGGACACAACAGACTGTTGACCTGAACTTCGGCTGAGGTCAGGGCATTAGCTGGTGCAAAGAAAAGGATTAGGTTAATAGGATCAAAGGCTTAAACATAATGCAGGAATAAAGCAGAAAGCAAGCAAGCATGAACCGCAATCGAAAAGGATAATAGTACCCAGATGGAGAAGCAGATGAAATGGAGACCAGGCAAAGCAAAGCAGTAGGGAAAATAAAATCAAACTTACAGGAGATCTGGGAGGAGGCTGAAAAAACACATACCAATCTGTAGCCATCGAAGATCTGGCCCTGAGGACACTGCTCTACTTGGGGTTGAACACCGATACCGCAGCGCAAATACTTGTGGGGATCGTGGGGATGCGAATGGAGGCCACGATAGCCGGTTGGACAGCCCAGGTCCGCCGAGGCCACAGAGTAGCCTGCGCTGCGTGTTAGTAGAGGTACTAGAGATACTTATCGCACATACGTACCGTTGGCATTGGAATACGGCTGTGCTCCTCCAGATCCACAGTCAACCGAGCCCTTGTGGGCACAGAGCAACAGTTTCGGATCAAAGGCCGTTCCCGGTCCACAGTCCTGAACAAAGGTTTGTCCGTTGGCGCAGTTCAGAAACTTGGTGCAGTCCGTGGGATGGGGATGTAATCCATTGATACCCGGCGGACATTTAGCCTCCCCATTCAACTGCTGAAGTCGCCCCAAACGGGTGGATTCCGTTTTTCCTGCTCCTCCTGCCGATGCAAAACACTCTACTTTGTTCGGATGATCACACTCCAGGATCTTGGCATTGAAAAGAGTTCCTGGAGCGCATGTCTGGATGGTGGGGCTGCCATTGAAGCAGTTGATGTAGCGGTGGCAGTCGTGGGGATAAGCCACCACTCCTGTATATTGAGGTGGACAGGCGGAATCGCGCTGGTAAATGGGCTGCTGGCCCTGCCCGGCTGATAACCCGGACTGCTGCCCGGCACTTTGGTAGTTGCTGTTTGATTGATAAGCTGAGGCCCCGGGTCGCTGTCAAAAGCGTAATTAGGAAATATTATTGAACAACTACAAGCAGCAGCCAATAGCTTTTAATTAGGTATTATTGGCGGGCATTTGTCTTCCGTTTTTAATTTAGATTATTTTAAGAAACATGCATGTTATTCCTTAAGTAAGATCTTTTCTCTAAGACTGATCGTTGCAGGATCCTTTGCAAAAAGGATTTGATAATTGGTAAGATTAAGTTACAAAATCTATCCTTTTTATCTTAAAATATTATGTTTTTTTCATGCAAATAAAGTCACAAACACAAAAATACTAACATCCACCAGCAGAACCGCCAGCCAGAGGCTCAGGAGCCACTTGGCCATATTCCTTTTCCGATTTAGATTACTTTTTATTCGAATATATATAATATAAGCCCCCGATGCTGATAGTCACTGTGCTTCCGAATCGCGCTCGAATTTAAGATTTCCGTTGTTGTCCCGTCCAGGTTCCAGACTCGACTGACTCAACCACGAATCGCATTTCACTTAATTGAGCTCGGAACGAATCTCTATCTGTGCTCCCGCTGAATGTTGTGCTCGGATGTCGCTGGACCAATTGAAATGGACCACTATCTGGCCCATAATCTCAAGACCTTTCCCGCCGGCTTATCGCATTGTTTTGTTTGTATTTTCTTTGGGGGGGTTTCACTGTTTTATTTATTTAGTGGAAATCGAGATGATTCTCTCCTGATGGCAGTGGTGATGATTTACAGTGGCACAGTCGTATTTAGGGATTGTCAATATTTACATTAAGGGCATTGCTTTGCAAGAGGACCACTTCTATCTATATCGGTTAAAAGTCTACTGTTTTTAACATTTAAACAATATATCTTATACATAAGCTCTTCATAAAACTTAACAGCATTTCTTTTACAAATATATATAAATCTTTTATTGGGAGTGACCCCCTTAAACAAACTCAACATCTTACCTATATTTAGACTAGAATTTTGACTACGGTACCTAATCATTTTGACTCAGGCTTATCAGTAGCCGAATGCGCCACGAGCCCGATCCGTTGCTGAATCTTCAGCCAGAGCTGATCGTATGGTTGGTCAAGTTCCGTTTGAGTCTTGGGAATTCCCACCGTGCGACGCACATCCGGCGAGAGCAGCAATAAATTCTGGGCCAGGCCGAAGCTACTAGAGGCCACCCAATAGACACAGAGGGCCGAAGGAACAGTACAGGCCACCGGAACCATCACAACACTCAGTCCCCGGAAGACATTGTTGGCTATGTTTTGCAGGCGCGTGGGCGGTCGCGTTCTGGTCATTGACTGAACCTCGATAATGGCCAAGTTGATGATTCCCAGGGTCACTGGCAGGATGTAGGAACTATCCACTACCGTAAGATTGGGTATCCACCCAAAGCCACCAATTGTCAGTTCCGTGGCCACGATTTGAGCTTGAATGGTCATGGGATCGGGTAGCATGTAAACAAGGTTACGCAAGGCCACCGATTGGAATATCCACAGGGGAACCTGTCCCCACAATACTATGAGTGTCTTCATGGGATGGCAGTTGTCGCGAACGATTAGTTTTTGCCACTGTTTTTTTATCTGAAAAAGGATCGAAATAATTAATTATGGGCTAAGCTTAAGGATTTAATAATGCAAACCGATCTCCTGTAGACAATCTGGGTTTGTTTATCGCTCCACTTGAATTTCTGCTTAGCCATCGCAGCCTCCTTCTTCAGCTCCTCCACTATGGCAGGCATCTCAAGGGCAATCTTCTCGATCCTGGCTGTGATCTTGTGCTGGTAAACCGTCAGTGGCAGAGTGACTACACTCCGGAACAGGAAAGTGGATAAGACAATGGAACCCCACCAAGGTAGCCCGGTGTAGTCATGAATCGTTATGAGGGTATCTTGCATTACTCCCACGGGCTGACTATTGGACAACGTCTGCCAGAAGCCCGTCAATCCACCGGCATTTCCAAATTGAACGGCCGCCGCTGCCGCTGCTTCTGTTGATGATAGGCGATGATTGAGCCATGCATTCGGGAATTGTGAACCTATGTGAGTTAACTTGTTAACTTCAGTTAGATTATGCCTTCTTAGGGCCCGCAAAAACAGCAAAGCTGCCATTAAAAGGAAATTTGTGTAAATTTGTAAACAACCGAAATTAGTCTTTTTTAACAGAACAGCTGGCCTAACAGCATATTTACAGTGATGTTATTGAAAGCAGCACAGCTGTTTGCACTGTAAATATTAACGATAGTTACCGTAGCCAGAGCAGAGATTGGTTTTTGTAACAAACAGTTAACTATTTAAAAAATATAAATTTCCAATTGAAAGATCTATTAAAATTCTATTAAAAAAGAAAGTAAAAAAGTGGCCCTTTATGGTCAATCAGACCTAAGCTAATTCATAATTAAAAAAAGGGCATATTCAATGTGACCATATTCAACCACTGACATCCGATGATTTGCGTCTCTAGTTTCCAGTTTCTTCCGCTGGTGGCGCTGTGCTATGTTTGCCACTCACACTGTCAAACAATAAACAAAAAAAATTGCCTCCAAAGGACGTGCCGCTCTGACCAGAATTTATAGGAAAGATAATAACAGAACAAGGAAAATGCGATCCAGAACGACAGGAGGCTCCGCCGGCTCACAGGCAGCTTCGCACATTGGTAGCAAAGCTCCAACGCGCCTCTCTGCCGCACAAAGCCGCAATTCTGGCGCCAGTGCACCACCCAAGGAAGGAGGCGTGCGGCAACGAACCTTTCCGCCAAAAAACGACTACGAGAAGTTCTATGAAAATGTTTTTCTTGGCGACGAGAGTGATCCGGAGGTTGGAAAGGGAGGAGTTTGAAGCTCACCGGTGTCATTACAAACATTTCTTTTTTACAGAGTCATGAAACGTCAAACTCTCAGCAGTCGGGGCCATCAAGGAAGCGGCCGTTTCACACAGTGGCAAGCGACGAGGCTTCTCGGCCGAAAGTCGGTCGCCCTCGTAAGATTCCCACCCTCGTGGAACCCTATCCAGAACAGCCAAAGGACGCGTGCATCCGGCAGATCAACGGAGATCCATTACCGGTCAAACGCGAGTTCGTCCACCAAGCCACTACTTATGCACGTTGTAGGACTGATACATTAGGGCATCAGCTTTATACAAAGACTGAAAGGCACGTTTGGAAAAAGGAGGCCATTCAAATGTTCCTTCAGCTGTGGGCGCAGCATATAAAGGACCTTCGGGGTACGACGAAAAACTGCGTTGTCTACCGAGAAATGGAGAAGCAGATGACCGAGTTTGGACCAAGCCACTTTGAAATTAAAACTAAAATGGACAATATGTCCCGAAAATATCGGTAAGTCTGAAGATTATCAGGCAATAATTGTTCGTTAAATGTACTTCTGTAATCTCAGGCTAGAAGCAGAGAAAGTAAGAGAAACTGGCCAGCCATCAAATTGGGAATATTTCCATAGAATACAATCCCTGTTGATTGGAACTAAATCCGTAGATGTTTTTGAGGAAATAATGTTCGAAAACAAAGGTGATTTTGCGTAATTAATGTGATTTTGGAGCGATTTTGAACTATATTATTTATTTTGCTTTCAGTGCCAACCAATTTATCGCCTGAACTAGAATCGGATGATGAAATGGATTTGGATTCTATAAAAGAAGAAGTAGATGTAGATCAGTCCGTTAATGAGGCCCACAATTTCAACGATGCGCATGAAAGCAGCTTAGAAAGAAGTCTTCAGAATTCACCTGAGCCATCCCCTGAACTCCAAGAGCCCGCTGATGAAGATGAAGAGGAAGAGGAGGAGCAGGAGCAAGAGGCAGCGCTCGATCTGGAAGATCAGTATGAAGACGATCTCCCAGAACGTCGTCCGGAAAAAGACTTTGCGCGCTCGCATGCAATGAAGTATCGTTCGAACCGGCTGTTACAAATAGAAGAGGAGAAATTGGCGATCGAACGAGAAAAGCTACAAGTTATGAAGGATGCGCTTAAAGAACTCGCTTCATTCCACAAAGATCTAATGGGGTTATTCAAACAAAAAAGGACGTAATCCTAAAATTTATTTTTAAAAACCTTGTTTTTTATTAGAAATGTTTCTACTTGACTAATTATGTGAAATAAACTTCCTAATTATACATATTCTTAACACTTTTTTTAAAAACAACCGAAGGAAACAACATTAATTTTAAATAATATATCCCAGCTACTTATAAAGTATAGGGTGTTCCAATAGGATCGAACAGCTGATTAAGGATTAGGGTGACCATAGAGTTTTTAAGGGAAAATACTAGTATTTTATTTGCTAGTACTTATTTATACTAGTACTTATTTGTGGAAGGACCGGTGCATCTCCAGCTGCTGGACTTTAAGTGATTCAATAACAACACCGAGATGAAAAACCTAAAGGAGTCAAGCCGCGAAGTGGGACTTAAAGTCCTCCAAGGGGAATACAAATTATTCCCCAAGCCACAACGCAGCACCGTTTGGAAGGTGTTCCAGGAAATTGCCCGCCCCGATGGAACGAAGTTGAAGAACTTCCATTTTTGTACCGGATGCAAGCGCGTCATGCGTGGATATAGCTCATCAAATTTTCGTACCCACATGTGCCATGTCAAATACATTGCGCGTATGCAAAAGGAAGCCAAAGAACAGACTAAGACTATCAGTCCCGAGGAGACAGTGCAGGAAAACATCAAAAAACCGCTCCGTGTCAATGGCAGGACTAATGGTCATTTTAGGTGGTCACCAAAGGCAACCAGGTTATTGTTCCACCTGTGGTCCGACAATATTAACGATTTGCTGGAAGGACGCCAATCATTGGATATTCTTAAAAAGATGGCTGATAATATGAGCTATTTGGGCGTGACGTCCATGGATATTAAAGATAAAATGGATGAAACAGTCGAAAAATATCGGTGAATACCGCTTTTCTATAAGGCCATTAATTTCCAATTTTTATTAACCATTTGAAAATTTTAGGCAAGAAGAAAATAAGGAGAAACTGACAGGTAAACCGTCTAAATGGACCAGTTACAAAAGTGTACAGAAACTTCTCTCCGAAAAGGAAAACAAGACTGAAAATTTCAATGACATACCGTCCTTGAAACGGAAACATAGTTTTAACGAGACGCCACTTGAAAATGAATCAGAGCAGCAGGATGAAGGAGTTGTTAATGATGCAGATGATCTGGTGGACGAGCTGGCAAGGCTTAAGGACAATATTATAAAGGATATAGAAGCATCTTTGGAAAATTACGAAGAAGAACTCGACAGTCAGACGTCCACAGAAAATCCTAACAAAAGAGCTCGGCTTAATAGGGAAGATAGACTTTTGGAAATTAAAGAGAAAAGGCTTGCCATAGAAAGCGAGAAACTGGTGTTAGAAAAAGAAAAGTTGCAGGTTTTAAAGAACCTCTTGAAAGAGATTTCTTCGTTTCATAATGATCTAAGCAAAATATTTCTGTCCAAATAACGACAATCGATCTAAATTATTACGATGCCATTGATAATTAAGTATGAGTTGTTAAATTATAATAAATGCGTATTGATTCGATTTTTTATATTCATATGTTTTATGCAATAGAAACCTTAAAACATCCTTTTTGTTTACATTTTAAAAAGAATGCTTAGTATGGCCGTTTTGGGGTTTTTTAGACAATGAGCTTTTTGTTTGATTGGTCACACTTCTACTCAGATTTGTTGTTTTCAAGATTAAACGGAATGTTTTTTTTAAACGTATCTGGAGAGCAGGAAAAGTGCACCGAGGCCCAGCTGGACATCTTGTTGAAGATCAACACCGGCGAATATAGGTTGGTTAAAAAAAACAAGCGCAGCTCAGTTTGGAATGTTTACCGAGAGATTGCCCGCGCGGATGGTACCAAGCTCAAGTGGCGCTACTACTGTCTTGGGTGCAAGCGCGTTATGCAGTCCACTGGAGGCACAACCTCCAACCTAAGGATCCACAAATGCCACGTCCGGTATCTGAAACAGAACGGCCATGGAAATGCCCCATCTTCTGGTCATCGAAACTTTAGTTCCCGGAGACGAGATTCAGGCTCCCAGCGCGGCGACTTCTATCAGATCCAAGCGGATGCCATATCGGAGTGCGACGACCTCATCGAGGACACAGAAGAAACATGCCTGGAGGAAGATAATATTACTGAGGAAGATGTGAGCATACTTTAACAATATCGATACATTTTCTAAATAAGCATATCTCCTACAGTCGGAGCTAGCAAGAAATCTAGCCTCACCGAAGTCCCGGCCCCTGCTAAAGCTATTCTCGGAGGACTCCAGTTCGGACAAACAGGAGCCAGATGAGGATCACTCCACTGAGATTGGCTTTGAAGAGCAGCGAACCATTGAATTGGACCACAACCACATGCAACAGCCAGCTACGGATTCTAGGCAAGATGTTGTCCAATCCAGAAGCAACCAATTTGAGGCCAGTGCCATTGCCGAAGCAGAGTCCTACGCCAAAGCCTGGACGCACGCCTTCCTGCGTCTGAACGAGGAGCAAAAGTTCTACGCCAAACGTTCCATAGATGAGCTGCTGGTTCTTGGACGATTGGAAAAGCTTAGCATTTCAACAGTCACTTCCTTGTCCACAAACTTCTGATGTTTTTTTTGGCGGTTGTTGTAGGTGTAAAATAAATATAACTAATTATAAATAATCCCACTTTCTTTACAATGAACTCCATTTTATGAGTGTTATAGATCCGACGTAAACATTAAAAAGACCAGATTATTTTTCAATTTTTTTATTTTTTCCAATACGTTTTTAAAGTTTTTTTTTTTTACTTTTTCTTCTTTGCCATCATGCGTTTGTTGTATATTTTTTTGCTTTGCTTTTACATTTTTTTTTTGTTTGTTTAGTTTATTTGCTGTGAATTAGATGTTTTTTCTCAACATGCCAGTTTGTTTCTGCTTTACTTTTTGGTTACATTAAGTTGGGCCTTTTGCTGTCGTGTTTGTTTCAAAATTGTGTATGTTTTGGACAAAAATTCATGTTCAATTTTAAGGTTTTATGTTGATCTTTAATACGAGAAACTTAGAATAAAAGTTCGCTTAACGCACAACATAACAACGTTTTGAGAAAGGGATTTCAAAAATAAATAAAATGTTTTTAAATAATCGTTATGTTAGTTAAATTGTATAAAGGGGATTGGGTTGGTTGTTACTATTATTATACTTCAGATTGCTAACAATCCAAAATTGCTGGGCGAATTTGAATTTATTGTTGTTGATGCTGTGGTTCATATAATACAATTCGACATTCATAAAATTATTGGCGGCCAGGCAGGGTTGAAATTGGTTTTGAATTTGATATAAATTTTCATGTATGTATTGATGTATTAATTTTACAGTTTGTTTCGCTGTAGTTTGCGTTTGCCCTACGGAACAAAACAAAGAGCAAACAAACCAAAAAAACGCGGAGGCCCAGCTAGCAAAATGTTGCATTTGCTGATGTTGATTTAATTCGCAGGGGTTACTGATGTTGCATCTGTTGCTGATGGTTTTGCTGGTCTTGATTTCATTGCAGTTGGAGAATCGATGACCCCCTTCTTTAAGCAGTGCTCTCTGTAGTCGTATTTTGCAGCTCTTGAGCTCCGTTCTGGGGATTGTGTGTGGGATTTGGATATAAATCAAATCGAATAGTAAAATAAAACATAAAAGAAATCATATGAGAAGGGTTTGAATGTAATGTATGTCAACTGTGTTAGCCAATTAGTTACAAGTAGCTAATAAAATAAAAGAATGTTAGTCCCAAAAGCCTCTTAGGTTAGGTGTTAAGTTTTTAATATTCTTCTCCGTCGCAATATTATTGTTCATTCGGCATCTGTTGTTTTATAAAAGTGTCTTGTTGTGGAGGTGCGAGTGGTTGTTGTTAGTGGTTGGTTTGTTGGTTGGTTAATCGTGAATGCATCTGCAACGCATTTGGGTTAGTTAGTTCTTTTAATTGGCCGCCACCAAGATGCAATCGTAGACGTTGTTACTATTGATGCTGCTCTTTTTGTCGCGCTGGGGTAATGCATGTTTATTTTTCTTGTTAAACTAATCAGATGTTATCGTAGTTTTGCTTTAGCGATGATGTTTCTGTTGTAGTTTCTGGTGTGATTAATTCATTACCTGCTGTGGCTGCTGTTCCAAACCACCAGGGCCATTTGGTTTCCGATTCTGGCGACGCGGACGTATTTGTTGAGGGCGAGCCTGACCCTGACCTTTAATTGTAACAAAAATAATGGTTTAATTTTTGCCAAGGAATAGAGAAGCCCAGATTACTAACTGTCTTCGCCGTGGCGTGGTGGTGGTGGTCCGTTGTTGTAGTTGCGTCGGAAAAAGCGCCTCTGGGGTCCCCCAGGCGGGCCGCCACCTCGGCGTGGACCCTGTCCCTCACCCCTCGGCAGTCCATCAACGTTCTGAATGTGGACGCCGGGATCAGCACTGCTGCCGTCACCGCCGCCTAGACCGCGACGTGGCTGGCGCGGATAATAGTTGTTGTAGCGACGGGGACCGCCAGGTGGTCCGCCGGGGACACGGGGACCGCCGCGTGGACCGCCTGGGGGTCCGCCGGGTGGGCCACGACGGAAGTTTTGGCGGGGCTGACGTGGTCCGGACTGCAGTTGCTGCGGCGGCTGTCCGTCTACGGACGGCGGCTGCTGCTGCTGCTGACCTGGCGACGCCAGTTCCTCGCCCTCAATTTCGCCCTGACCATCCTTTCGGCGGTTCTTCTTCATCCAGGGGCGGAAGTTGCGACGCTTGTCTGCCGCGAACTGGCTACCCCGAACAGGTTCACCAGAGGGTCCTGTCACGTTGGCAGCCTCATTGCCCTTCTCACCGATGACCACATCAAATTCCACGACCTCTCCATCGCCCACCGAGCGAACAGCCTTTTTCGGGTTGTTGCGCGCAATAGCGCTCTGGTGCACGAAGACATCCTCTTTGGTGTCGTTCCGGTTGATGAAGCCATAGCCGCTCTTTACATTGAACCACTTGACGGTGCCGGTGACTTTGGTGGCTGCAAAATAAATAGGTTTTTAAAGAGTTACAATAAAAGTTTAAAGATATTTTATTCAATTTATTACATATATGAAATAAAGAAGCTTGGCATGCAGATCAGATTGGTGGCCTATAGTCTCTCGCACCTTCGGAATCGGTTTAGACTTGAAAGCCCCGGTAAGCACATGTTACCGGGGAAATCGTGAGTAAAGGTGTGTACAAATAAATTTACCAAAACAATGAACATACACAACGACACTGGCTGCCGCTATCCCGCTTCCACCCACGCTGCGCGCGCAGTCGGCGGCGGACCAAAAAATTGGGTTGCCTCTGCCTTTGTATTGTGCGTGTGCCGGGAGGTGGGGTGGGGTGGTGTGAAGAAAAAAAAAAACACCAAGGGGGTGGGTGGACAGACCAGACCGACCGGCAAAGGCAGAATTTTCATTTCGTTAGCCGGCGAACGCGACAGTATATGTATTTATATGTATGCGCAATGCCTCACAAAATGGCCGACGCGCGTATATTTTAAGACCTAAACACACACACACGCACACCAGCTACGTTTCGTTCTTCTTTTTTTTTTTTCGTTCCTTTCATTGCTATTTTGGTAGCACAAGCTGCAGCCATGTGTTCGCGTATGAATGAAATGGAGTACGATTTGTGGAGGGGATTGGGATTGGGGATTGAGGATTGGGATTTAACTGCTCACCGATGATTTCCTTTGGCGGCGGAGCTGGCTTGCCCTGCTGTCCCTGCAGCTGCTGGCCCTGATCGTCTTGCTGCTCCTGATCCAGATCCTGCGGCGGTTGCTGCTGCTGTTCAGCGGGAAGGGATTGCTGTTGCTGCTCGGCAGCCAGCGGCTTGTTCTCAGCGTCGGCCATCGCGAAGCGGGTAGCGAGCGACTCCTGGGTTGCTTTTGGCGGCGGTTGTTGTTGTTGCTGGTGGTGCGAGTGCCGCAACTGTTCTAGTTTTTCTGCTTCTCGTGGTCGGTCCGCGGCTGCTGCTGCTGGTGTTATGCGGTCGGGCGTTGATGGGGTCGCAGTTGGTGGCACTCTTCAACTACCACTACCACTTTCGATGTTGTTTTTGAGTGTGATCTTAAAACACTCGCCACTCGCAGGGTTTTCTTTGCCTTAGCGATTCTATTTTGTTCGCAAGCTCCGGAAGTAAAACATGACAGCCAGGACCAGGGCTGCTCAGCGCCGCCTATCGATAGATGCCGCACATCGATAAGTTCATCAAGTAGTCTGATCTACCACCACTAGACGGCGAAGGCAGTTCAAATGACTGTTACAATAATTCAAATGGAAGTAAACTGGATTTGGGAAAGATTGCTTTTATTTCATATGTTTTATCTAAAATAATACTATTGCAAATACATTTTGTGTCAGTTCTAGTAGTAAGATTTTTTATTTTAATTCAAAAATCTAATCCAAAGTTCCATTTCTAGTAAAAAACTTTTATTTTTTTACGTTTTTGTTATAGTTTTAAGTTCTGTTAACCTAAAATATTCTGAAAAATAAAACTTCCCCGAAAACTTAAAGTATCCTTTAGGAGTACATACTTTTAATGTTTGTTTTACTTTTACCCAACTTATTGTTCTTAATGAACTGCTCACGCAAGTTTAATTTCCCTTGGGAGAATGTCCACAGGTGTTATGACTACCTTAATCCGATTCACCTGGTCAGTTTTCTCCTACAGGATGAAGTATTCGGTTGTTTTCTCACTCTTCCTTATCTTAACTACCACTTCAGCTGAAGTGGATTTGCTCCTGGCCAGGATTGCCTGTCGAATGGCCGTTAAGCAAAATCTCCAGATTACTTATGTCTATCGCTGCGCCAGCTGTGCTGCATCCTTAGACCCGGAGCACTCTGCTCTGGAGCTTGAACTACAGCGTTGTGTGGGAAGTCATGTTCCAGTAGTGTCGCGAAAAATCGAGGCTTTCGAGCTGGAGCCACTGCGTCAGACAGATAGCTTGAGTATCTTTCATATACCAGTAGCCGAAAAAGGTGACTCTCTGGTGCGTCGAATCTTGGGAATGTTGAATCCCCGACAGCCGCGCAAGCACATGCACAAGTACATCTTCCTGTGGCCCGGTGCCAGCCAGGATCAACTTCTTGAGCTATTTAGTGGCTGCTGGGCCAAGCAGGTCCTTTACGCTTTATGTATTACCCACCGGAATAGGGGCATCTTTGACTTTGATCCTTTTTTCATTGGAGGCCTAAAAGTTGTGCAAAGTGGCGAGAATTTCCGTGACAAAATGAGTGACTTAAGAGGCTATCCACTTCGCTTCTCCATGTTTGCTGATCCGCTGATGGCGATACCACGGGATCCGGTGGAAAGTAAGGGCTACAAAGCCGTGGATGGAGTGGCTGCACGGGTAGCTGCCCATATGCTAAACGCCTCAATTACATATGTCCTACCGGCGGACAACGAATCCTACGGACGCTGCCTGCCGGATGGCAATTTCACAGGTGTGGTGCGAGACCTGGTGGGAGGGCACACTCACTTTGGACCCAACTCCCGTTTCGTCCTGGATTGCATTTGGCCACACGTTGAAGTATTATATCCGCACACCCGTCGTATCTTGTACTTGGTTGTCCCGGCGTCCGGAATTCAGCCGGAGTATCTCATTTTTGTACGTGTCTTCCGTCGCTCGGTGTGGCACCTCCTTCTTGTCACGCTCCTGGCGGTGGTTTTAATCTTTTGGCTAATGCAGCGGTTCCAGGACCGAGTTCCGCGACATGGAGGTATCATCCACTTTCAGGCCAAGTGGTACGAGATCATAGAGATGTTTGGCAGAACACATGTGGGTGAGCCAGTATTGCGGGCGTCCTCGTTTAGTTCCATGCGGACCTTCCTCATGGGCTGGATCCTCTTCAGCTACGTCCTGACCACCATCTACTTTGCCAAGCTGGAGAGTGGCTTTGTACGTCCCTACTATGAGCCGCAACTAGACCAGCTGGACGGCCTCTCCCAAATGGATGTTCACGTCTATGCGGTGACCACCATGTACGATGCAGTTCGAGCCTCACTCTCCGATTACCATTACGGCCTGCTGGCGAACAGGAGCCGTCAATTGCCCTTGGGACTGACCACCTCCTATTACCAATTGTTGGTGGTCCGGCGCGATAGGCGTTCTGCGTTTATTATGCGCGACTTTCACGCCCGTGACTTTCTGGCTCGTAACTACAACTCCGAGCTGGAACGTCCCAGCTACCACATCGTCAAGGAGTACCTGCGCTCCATGCTCTGCACCTACGTACTCCCGCGGGGTTCGCCCTTTTTACATCGGTTTCAAACCCTCTTCACCGGATTCCACGAGCACGGATTCTTCGAGCACTGGCGCCAAATGGACATGTTAAGGCGGGAGGGCACTACGCCCAATGGCGAGGAGTTCTACGAGGACTTGGGCGACCAGACGGACATCGATGCCACAGCCAGCGATGCCACTATACGGCGCAAGAAACGAGTGGTTCTCACCCTTGACATCCTCCAAGGAGCCTTCTATCTTTGGTCAGTGGGCATTGGCTTAAGCTGCTTGGGATTTGTCCTGGAGCAAGGGCATTACTTTTGGAGGAGACGGCATTAAAATATACATTTTTAAATTGATGGCTTTCTAAATAAATATATACTTATAATAATATTGAATATTATATTCTTAATCAATTATTTAAATCCCATTAGCTTAGCAACTAAACACTGTATAATGATGTTTATTTGTTTGTGATTATTTCTTCAAAGCGTCTTAATCTTTTAATATTTAAATATATGTAAATCAGGTAATCACCTCTAAAAAAAACACCTGACGTTATTGATGAAATCAGTGCAATTTCTACAAAATACAACTAATATATAACTTAGTGGAATATATTTATATTTTTAGTGATTTAAAGATACATATCTTAGATATTGAATAAACCATCCTAAAATTATATATTTCGCAGTTGAATTAATCATCGTAAGTCAGATTGGACTATGTCTTTCGATGGATCATTGCTCTTTGTTGTCTCGACATGTTGTCGCAGCATTTAATGTTTAATGTTTTGCAATTGAAAATATTTTTAGCACAGGTTGATAATGATGCGCCTGTTCCCTTGGCGACCCATCAACATTCAAAACAAAGAGAACTGCAAGCTTATCAGGCTGTGAACCGAATGACCTTTGCGTATCAATCGCCAGGTGAATCAATCGTCAATGTAATTCCAAACACTATACTCGGATTGAAGAAAGGGGCCTGCCATTTACCGGCCGGGAAATCCTTATCACATTCTGCCTGGAAACTTCTGAAATGCAAGGTGCTGAGTTTTCAGTATACGCTTACATAATGAGTTGAATCTATAGAATTAATAGATGTAGGTTTGGAGCTGGATCTTACACTGGAAAATATAAAAATTATAAATTTCATAAGGATTAACATTCCGAGGATACACAGCTCTCATTGCAATGGAAAGAAATGTGAACTAACGTAGAGAATATCACCTTTTTCCTTATAGTATTTAACGATTAATCAATTATTTTGAAAACTTATGGAAAAATCCATCAGTTTGTGAAAGATTCCATTAAGAATGTAATTCTTTGTCTTTGGAAATATTTTCCCATGTGCACCATTTTACCAAATAGGGGCCTTATCACCTGCAGCTCCGGCTGCTGCAGTGGGCCCATCAACGTTAAGCTGAGTCAGTGACCAGAGGTTGAGCGGATCCGGCGAAGTGTCAAGGCTACGAATGATGAGACGTTGCCCGGACTGCCGCACTGCCGCACTGCAGCCGGCAATCCGCAATCTGCAATCTGCAATCTGCGAACTGCGCCCTGAGACACCGGGCCCTGTATAAATACGGGCCGGCAACGGTGCAGCAGTATGATTCGGCGAGATGAAGTCGTTCACGGCGATCGCAGTTCTTACGGTGGCTCTGCTCCTCGGCAGCCATGCCAAGCACCTCGAGTCCAAGGTGGCTGACAAGGACTTCCTGGCCAAACAGAAGTTCGTCTTCGATATGGGACAGCACGTCTACCAGGACGATGTTTTTGTGAGTGCTTATGGCCCTACCTATGTGGAGTACAAGCCATGGGAGCATAAGAGTGACTTCAACCATCCGGAGATGCTGGAGCACTTCTTCGAGCTGTGGCAGCACCATCCCTTCGGCGACGACCAGGTCTGGTCGGTGATGTACGAACGCCACGAGGAGTATGTTGTGGGTCTGGTGCGTCTTTTCTACTTTGCCAAGAACTGGGAGACCTTCCAGCATGTGGTCTACTGGGCTCGCCAGCACGTCAACAAACAGATGTTCGTCTACGCCTTCACCATCGCCACCATCTTCCGTGACGACATGGAGGGAGTTGTCCTGCCCGCTCACTACGAGATCCACCCATGGAGCTTCTTCGACAGCCAGGCCCTCGAATGGGCTGAGCACTACAAGATGCACGGCTTCCACCACGTCAAGCAGATGGACAACATCTACAATGTGGTGATCCGGGCCAACTACTCGAATGCCCACGGCTCGTTGAACTACGACCACGATCTGGCCTACTACCTGGAGGATGTCGGCTTCAATGCCTTCTACTACTACTTCAACCTGGACTACCCCTTCTGGACCAAGGGCGGTGAGGAGCATGTCCTGAACAAGGATCGTCGTGGTGAGCTGTACCTGTACGTCCACTGGCAGCTGTTGGCCCGTTGGTACATGGAGCGTCTGTCCCACGATCTCGGCGAGGTGCCCGCATTCAACATGTACGTGCCGACCGAATCCGGCTACGCCAGCAACCTGCGCAACTACCACGGAGTGCCCCAATGGCACCGCGACAACCACCACAGCTTCTACCACGGCCACAACTTCGAGTACATCGAGTTCGTCGAGATGTACACCCAGCGTGTCATGAACTGGATCCACAAGAACGAGAAGTTCGACATGGAGGTGGTCAACCAGCTGGGCAACATCATCCAGGGTAACGCCGACAGTGTCGATAAGCACTTCTACGGCAGCTTGGACAAGCTGTACCGTTTCATTGTCAACGAGGGCCACCACTACGGCAACCACGATGAGAGCTTCCCCGGTCTGTTGATGCACTACGAAACCTCCCTGCGCGACCCCATCTTCTACGAGATCTACAAGAAGCTGGTCGGCCACTACTGGCATCTGATGGAGACCTTCCCCGAGTACAAGAAGACTGACTACGCCTTCGAGGGCGTTCAAATCGATGCCGTTCACATGCCCGAAAGCCTGACCACCTATTTCGAGTACTTCGACTCCGACATCAGCAATGCCGTCAACGTTGAGCCAGTGGTGGAGGGTTCCACCGATGCCCTGTACAACTTCGGACGGAACTCCCACTACAAGGGCAACAGCTACGTGATCAAGGCCCGCCAGCACCGCCTCAACCACAAGCCATTCGAGTTCACCCTGGACGTTACCTCCGACAAGGCTCAGGATGCTGTTGTGAAGGTCTTCATTGGACCCAAGTACGATGAGCACGGACACCCCATTCCGCTGGAGCACAACTACCAGAACTTCTTCGAGCTGGAGCACTTCAAGGTGCACCTGGAGGCCGGTGTCAACCACATCAAGCGTGCCAGCGGCGATTTCAGCTTCTGGGTGAACGATCGCACCACCTACCTGGAACTCTACCAGAAACTGATGGACGCCACCAACAGCGACTACAAATTCAAGCTGGACCAGTCCGAGGCCCACTGTGGAGTGCCCAACCGCATGATGCTGCCCCGCGGCAAGAAGGGCGGCCAGGCCTTCCAGTTCTTCTACATGGTGTACTCCTACCACCAGCCCTCAGTGGCCCAGTTCACCGGCTACGATCCGGTGGTCAGCTGCGGCGTCGGCCATGGCTCCCGCTACGTGGACACCCTGCCATTCGGCTTCCCCTTCAACCGACCGGTGAAGCACGACTACTACTTCGACGTGCACAACTTCAAGTTCGTGGACGTGAAGATCTTCCACCGCGACGAGCACACCAATGTGGTCTAAGTCCAAATCCCACTACGAAAACTCCAACAACAAACGAACGAACGGAATCGGATCCATTAATGTTTTCTTTTTGTCCACACCCAGTTCCCCCCATAGCTGCCATAATTTAATTCAGTTTACCCTTTAACTTGTGAGTCTTCCTTGTGCCATTAAATAATAAACGAATCCGAATGCCACCATAGTTTCATTTTGTTTATAAATATTTTGGAGGAATTATACAAATTTGAATGAGTTCACGCCAAGGACAAAATTCACCTGTGAGTGCTAGATCTTGGTCAATAAACATCAGATTCTTGAGCGGAATACCTTAAACGATACGTAGATAGATTCTGCATGAATCTGCATCAAAATCTAAGAACATCATATTTTTTAGATTTTTTGTTAAATTTTCTGGTGGACCGACCCCCTTCAAACATGTAAAAAACGCTAGGAGCCACTATATGGCCTCCTTCGAAGACTATATCTTTGGCAATAATCATCTGATTCTTGAGCGGAATATCTTAAACGATTCGTAGATCGATTCTGCATGAATCTGCATCAAAATCTAAGAACATATTATGCATATTGTGTGGGCTTTCCTTGCAATATCTTTTTTCGTTTTCTTCCAATTCTATGGAATATATTATTGATTTTTTTTTACATTTTCGGAGATGCATCTTTGTATCCTTGTACATGTCCTTGTATCCTTCTACTTTGTGTATGACCACAAACCAATTCAAGATTACTTCCAACTTTCATCCTAATAGAAAAAAAAGATTTATGAAAATAACAACTTTCTCCTTCTCGTTTTCCCAGAGAGGGGCGGGGAGGGGGACATCACCAAACGAATAAAAAATCAACAACAACTTCGGATAACAAAAATCATAAAATTTACTCTTCATTAAACGCATAAAATATTAATTTAAAAAAAGCGCCCTCCTCCTCGATTCTCATAAGTTGCACTTAAGCGATCAAATAAAATGGGGAAAAAATTTATTTTTATGAAAATATTTGAATTTTTTATAATAATTAAATACTAAAAATACTAAATTAAAACAGCGCCCTCCTCCTCGCTTCTCATAGGGGGCACTTAAGCAATCAAGAAAAATCAATATTTTTAGATCAAATATTTTATTTAAGTTAAATATTAAAATTAATTAAAAACTTAATAAAAACACCGCCATCCTCCTCGCTTCTATAGGGGGCACTTAAGTTCCGTCGAAATTCATAATTAAGTTAATTTAAGTTGTATATTTAGACCTGTGTCCTAATCGCTGATTGCCATAATCCAAGGTAAGGAAGATTAGCTTATGATCTAGACTAAGTCCTTTAGACTTTTATTAACCATCGTCCTGTTTTGCTTCCTCATTGCAGATACAGCTGGATCAAGAACGGCAAGAAGTTCAATTAGGAGGCCTACGACAACCGGATGCTGAAGCAGCCCAGCCGCGGATTGCTGGTAATCACCTCGCCCAGGGAAAAGGATCGCAGCCACTACCAGTGCTTCGCCTCCAACAAGTTCGGCACGGCCACCTCGAACTCCCTCAACATGTGAAGAGCGGAACTGAACGCGTTCAAGGACAACAAATCCCAGATCCTGCAGATCTTAAACAATTCTATATCTGTGACCACAAAAATTTGATTCCAGCGCGGCTTACCTGAATCGATTCTTAGATCGATTTTTCTTTGATCTAAACAATTAATAATCTTAATTCCATTTTAATCTAATCCTTCAGCGAAATACCCTAAAAGCATTGTTAATTTTTTTTTTTTCAAAACGCAGTGCGCACAAAAAAAAAAACACGTCCGTTCGCTTTAAGAAAAAGTGAGGAAGGGAATTTCAAATTTCAAATTTATATCGCATGTAAGTTTTATTTTCGACCAGACTGGGGAAAAAGCTTAAAGAATGGCCGTTTCGCCTATCGATATCAAACCGATAGCATACACCAAGAAGGTCCGGCAGCTGCATCGATTAGTGATCCGGCAACGCTATACCCAGCTGATTAGCTTAAAGTCCATATTTCTGTCGTCGGGCCGAACGTTGTTTATGAATTTCTGGAATAACATTGAATAGAAAAACAACGCAACAATGGACAGCAAATATTAAACCAAACCATTGCTTAGCAAATACAAAACGGATAGCCCAATTTAACAATAATTATGGATAATATAAAAGTGAATTGAACTGATAAACAGATAAAAAGGTGATAAGGATGTGATAATATCTGTATTTTGTTAAGTTATAGTAAACAAGAGGATATATTTATCGTGGAAACCCATTCAAATAACGTTCTAACCCATGGAAGTGTTCCAAAGGCTGAGGTGGCGTCGCCAAAACATCGTATGATCCGGTCAAGCCCTCTGATTGGTTGAATCGCTTTCGCTTGCTTTCAAGCTCGCACGTGTATGTGTGCACAGTGGTCAAAACGACTACCCGCGTCAATAAAAAGGATTATAGTGGAATATTAATCTATAATATAAATCTCTACATATTTGTGCAACTTTTCCATACATAATTTCTTTCTTAATTTCAATGAAAATATCCTTTAAATGCAACATCAAAATATATATTACCATTAAAAGCATAGATACCAACAACCTAGGACCTTTTTGAGTTGTTATTTCATCTTAAAAATTAATACCTGTTCTGTTGCTAAGATAATATTTTTGTTTCGATATTATGGGTGTGTCATTTATGCCATTTTAAGGGTAAACAATATTTAACGCGAAAAACTCTTTCCACGCCCACTGTTGTTTATGATAGTAATTGCGCCGCCTGAAAGTTTAATAAACAAACCGCTTACGTGTGTGTTCCGTACTAAATTACACAATTCTGTTGTTGTTTTCATCAACAGGGAAAACATGGACACGAATTCCATCGACATCATGTCAACCGGTCCCATGGATGAATCCATGGACATGGAACTATTCAAGGATGAGGACGCGTTCGATATGATCAACGAGGTCCTGCATTTGGATATGCTGGACAGCATTCTGGACGATATGCCCCTCATTTTGCAGACGGAGGACCCAATGTTGAAGCCCGTGGAGCCGCATGTAAAAACCGAGCACTACTCTCCAGTTCACGTCAAGGAGGAGCTAATGCAACAGGCCTCCCTGCCCATCTACAACTCGGATCCCGTGATGGGCTCGAACTACAAACTCCCCCCACAACAACAGCCTCAGCCGCCACCGCAGCATGTGGTCATGCAACCCACGGCGACCATCCATCACATGGACGCCCAAAGGATGCCTCCGAACGCCCCGCTCTACTCACCCCCACTCGGCAACGGATTTGTGTATCAGACCGTTTCCCCGCCCACGCCGCCAGGTGACTCATCTCCCCACAACAACGGAAATGTCCAACCTATGCCAGCCATGGCGGAGCAGAAGGCCCTGCCACATGTAGCACCGACACCAACCTACATTATGTGCGCGCAACCCCTAACTCCATTACCCACCATGCCTGTACTGCTGAAATCCCCCAATATCCCGATGGTGGCCAGTCCCAAGACCTCTCCTTCGGTCGCCCCGCCACCTAGAAGCAGCAAAGGACGAGTGGCCCAGCTGGCTCCGTCACCAGCCGCCGCCGCGGGCGAAATAACCAACGGAAAAGTGGCCATCAGTCGGGCCCAACCGAAGGTGAAGGAGGTGAAGCGCTCGGCGCACAACGCTATCGAACGACGATACCGCACCTCCATCAATGATAAGATCACGGAACTTAAAAATCTGGTGGTCGGCGAACAAGCCAAGTTGAACAAATCTGCGGTGTTGCGGAAGTCCATAGACAAAATCAGGGACTTGCAGCGCCAGACGCACGAGCTGAAGGCGGAATTGCAACGTCTGCAGCGGGAACTGATGGCTCGAGACGGCTCCAAGGTCAAGGATCTTCTTCAATTGGGCACTCGCCCTGGCCGTGGCTCCAAGAAGCGCCGAGAAAGCTCACTGACCTCTTCTACGGACGCCGGTCTAACGCCTCCGCGTAGCGATGTTTCCGATCCATCCCTGTCACCGCTGCACTCGGACATCTCTTTGCCACCATCGCCATACAGCGGCTCTACGGCTAGCTGCAGTAGCGGCAGCAGCAGCAAGGACGAACTGGTAGTTCCGAGCTCAATGCGCGGCATGGCCACCCAGTCGCGGCTCGGACTCTGCATGTTTATGTTCGCCATTCTGGCCATCAACCCGTTCAAGACTTTCCTTCAGGGCCGTCAATACGGCAGATTTGGCGACGACGACTTAGGCGGAGAGCTGAGTGGTCAGCGACGAAGCATTCTCTCTTACGATGTGGATGGCGGTGAGATTTAAATTATTAGCTTACTGGCTCTGACTAAAGTATCTCTCATAATTCTAGGCGATGGCTTTGCGGCTTGGCAACACAGCTCCTTTATTTGGCTTTTGAACTTGACTCTAATGCTTGGCTGCTTGATCAAACTACTGGTATACGGTGACCCTCAGCTGGACACTCAATCGGACATCTACTGGCAGCATAAACAACGCGCGGAAGCTCACTTTGCCCAAGGACAGGCGGCTCAGGCCCATGCTGGCTATTTGAACTGTCTGCATATGTTTGGACTCAGTTTGCCGGCCACCCGCTTGGAATGCTACCTTCAGACCACCTGGCAGTTCATACGCTTTGCCTTTCACCGTCTTTGGTTGGGTCGGGTGTTATCTCGTCGGACAGGGGGATTCTTCACGAACGCGGCCAACAGGAAGCAAGCTCTGGCCTCAGCCCGTGAGCTGGCTCTGCTCTTCAATCGGCTCAACCAACTGCAGCTGACAGGTACTGGAAACGGAAGCGGAAATGGTATAATGATGGCTTTATACGCCAGCAACATGGCGGAAGTGGCTCAAAATCTCCTAACGCCACGAGAGACCATATGCATTCATGTGATGACGGCCCTGCGGATGAAACGAAGTGCTCCCAAGTGGCTGCAACAGCTTTTTGCGCGCTACTACATGAGCCGAGCGCGACAGGAATGCGGGCGTACGCGAGCCACTGAACAGACACAGGAGCTGCGCTGGGCCTTTACTACTTACGGCTACCGTTACTGCAGCACCCACATCTTCAACTACGATCTGAGTGAAGCCAGCGAACAGGATGACTTCTTCACCAGGTTACGCAACCCGTGCGACCCAACAGCCCACGTTCTAAAGGTAAGATTTACTCTCCCCGTTTCACTTAAAACGCTTACTTATTCTTTACCATTTCAGCAATACCGAGAGCACTTGCTTTTTAAGGCCATTCAGTGTCTGGTTGGAGCCGGGCATAAGTCAGGTGGAATTCCGGCATCCTCTGTGGGCGGAGAAGCGGAGCAATTGCAGCAGCAGCAACAGCACAGTGGTACCATAGTGAGCAATGTGCTGAAATACACCTCCCTACTTCGTGACACACTTTGGGCTGATGAGGACGAACTCGATACGAATGTGGTATGGTGGGCTAACGTCCTGGAGATAGCAGTTCACTGGCTACTGGGCGAGGACACACTGGCGGAGAAGCTGTACGATGGCATTAAGCAAGTGCCAGTCAAGTTTCAGCAGAACAGCGAATCAGATCACCTTCCCAAGGCCCTCCACGCGGTCCTTCGAGCCAAAATGGTTTTGCTGATGTAAGAATATGTTTCACAAACTTTATTGTACGCTATAATCGATTCTATTCGCAGGAACAATGGTAACAATCTGGACAAACGACTGAAGCAGTCGATCAACAGCCTCTGCGACGAATCGAGTGCTCAGTTGCAGGAATGTTTGACTGTTAACCGGATCCTGAACGCCAAAACCATCAAGTTGGTAAGAGATTCTGCTGATTAGCGTACAGTGAGGTGGCCGAATACCAGCAGACACTATACACCCGCCCTCGGAGATGTCACGCAGGTGCATTGTAGTCGCATTGTCTGTCCCACTTGCTCCAGGCAATACAACTGCAGTGCAAGCTCTGTGCATTTCACAAACAACGCCAACTTTCACTGACACTGGCATACGGTGCCGGAACTGTGAATACTAATCCGTATCTAATCGACTATTTACGATTCTCCATATGCAGCTTTTCCAATTGCTCACCTGCGATTGGCTACTCGAGACACGAACGGCTATGTGGGAACTGGAACACATGAATATGGATGACGATGGCTTTTATCAGGTCCCTGGCGACGAGCTAGAGAAATTCCAAACCGATTTAAATTCGTTGCGCAGCATTGTTGAAAATATTCCGGTTAGTATGACTTACATAATATACATCTGGGTTGAATAAATAACATCTTGATTTTTCAGAACGCTCAATCAAGGATATACTTGTACGAAGCTGTCTGTCGCCTAATGGCTGGAGCCTCGCCCTGTCCCACGCAGCAGCTATTGGACAGAAGCCTACGCTCGCGATACGCCCACTCGTCCATCTTTTGTGGAAGCAAGGACCGGCGACAGCAAAACTTCGAAGGCGGCGAACGGGAACGGGCTGCTGCCATGTATGTAGCCTGCAAGTACCTACCTCCCGCCCTGCTCAGCTCTCCGGGTGAGCGTGCTGGCATGCTGGCCGAGGCGGCCAAAACTCTGGAGAAGGTGGGCGACAAACGCAAGTTGAAGGAGTGCTACCAGTTAATGAAGTCCCTGGGAAGTGGTATTGGCAGCGTCAAAGCCTGATCACGGATTTGATTAATATAAGTGTCTATGTGTGTAATTTGACAAGGAGTCGGGTTAAAAGGCCAGAATATGAGCCTTGGTTTCCAGCCCATTTCACATTTTCCTCACCCCCAGGAAGGGGCTCCCTTTAGGCCTTTTTATTTACATTTCACCTCGTTTCCCCGCCCGTTTATGCTTAGATTGTAATTCGCAAGTAATTTAATATGGAAATCGTATTTGTTTAATATTTACCGTAATGGTTGAACATATTTATATCAATAAATATTTAAACAGTTTGACCTTCAGTTTGAGTCTTATGCATAAGCTTATTTCTGATTAAAATGCACGCTTCTTATACAAAACTGGGCAATACCAAACTTGCGAATTAAACAGGCACAGTTTGTGTCCATGACTTGGGAATCTTAGTGAAAACAGCTAATCTTTAAATATTAAATTGGAATAAAAATAAATAAGAAAGCTACTATTGCAATTTAAATTAATTTCAACTAGATTTCGATAAAGATGCATCCCGCAATGTCAAGTCTATTGATAGAGGCGAATTATTGGAGTGCTGTTCTAAGTTTTCTTGGTAAGATTTCTTTTAAATGCCAACAAGAGATACATATATTTGACGTTGCCTGTTTAGCGGGACAACACTTTACGAATTCGCATGCCACATGCATTTTATGGCACTCCGATTTCGATTTTCAACTCAAAGCCGTGGAACCGATACCTGTAATTATTATGAACTCTCAGAATTGGGAAAATTATTCGGATGGCTACGATATTTACGATTGGAATCAAAAAAGGAGAGAGTTCGAGGCAAATGGGATATCCTACAACGATTGGACTCTCAGGCTGACTGTCGCCATCGAACATTCCCAATGCGAGGTAAAGTCAATTGATAAAAATAGACAATTTATGTAAAAATGGTATCGCACTTGGAATAAGTATCTGCTTGACAATGGTCACAAGTTGTTTCCCCAAAAGACAGCCGTAGTATATTGGGATCCGATACAAGATTCATCAACTGAAATTTGTAACAATTATTAAATAGGTATTAATAATGGTATTATATGGCCAACCTTTGCTCGAATATCCGGATTTTCAACAAAGACAAGACTCATTAGGAGTGTTCGACTGGGGTCCTCACTCTGGTTCACATAGGAGCCAACCAATCTTTCACAATCTTCACTGGCCATTTGCCACCGGCTGCCCAGTTTAAGGTGTTTAAGATTAGAACACTCTTTTAAAATATCCAACAGTTGACGACTGCCGTTTGGAAATGGCTCGACGCAATCTAAGGCCAAGCACTCAAGACTAGTCAGATGACACAACTCATCCAATGACTGAACTGGATAAGGATTGCAGTCAAAAGATTTTAGGCCGCAAAAAGATCGGAAATTATGGACTTGATCCACTCTAACACGGACAGATGTAAGATGCAGTCTTTGCAGGCTGGCCGAGTATTGCTTTACCAGCGACCTGTAAAAGTCCGTGTTTATTTCCGCGATCCTGGAGAAAATTAAATGGAGCGATTGGAGGTTCCTGAAGGTACCAAGATCTCTAATTCTGGCGTCAAAGTTCTCCAGGGTAATGTGGTTTAATCGGGGACAATTTTTTGCCACCTGGAGTAACTGAACTGTTTGCCTGAATCCCCGTCCAAAGTTCAGCATCAGACTTCTCAATTGGTCCTTGTTATGGAAAATCGTTTCAAAGGCAGAAACACTAAGACTATGATCGATTCCATCCAAGTCCAAAGCTTCAAGTTTACTAAAGTACTGCAGTTGTTCCACTGAAAAAGTTAGAACATTTTTTTAATCTGTTTAAGGACTAATCCATACAAATTTAATAAAATCCTTTTCCCAGAAAGGGGCTTTTACTGTACCTACGATGATTTGCTTTGGCATCTATAAGGGTGAGGTTCGTCAATCCGGGAAGCTCCAAGAGCAACGGCATAACACTGGATGGAATATCTTCGGTTGTTGGCGTCACTGTGTGCATGAATATTACCACCACCTGGCGCAGATTAGGGCAGAGCCGTCCCAAAAGGTTCAGAAATGGATAAGTGATACCGTCGTCCCAGTGGCCATGGGGAATCTCGCATCTGATCACTTCGGAGCCACACAGTCCCAATAAAAACTCCCAATCTGAAATGGTTTTCAGCATCCGTACATTGATCTTTTGGCAGCGCATTCGAAGCAGGTGATCAACCGCATCACAGAGCAGTGGATGAGCTCGGCCAAGATTCAGCAGATCCTCCAGCGTGGTTAAGTAGGAAAATATTTTCAGGTAGCAGTCATAATTGAGCTGAAGGATGCCGCAACTCGATCCTTGCGGTTTACCAGCCAGAAAGGAAAATGGGCAGGCCAAGCCTAGTTTCTCCATGGCCCTACTATAAGAATATTTTCTTTATCTCTGGAATTGGGCGAATTTCCTTTTTTGTTTATTTTAGTTATAAGTATCGATAAACTATCAGCTGTTTCTGTTTTTTATTGCACGTTACACCACACTGTTCAAGAAAAACCACCGAAAATGATAAATTTAAAATTATATTTTAGACTTTTATAGCTTTTGAAGAGCAGATTCGGGAATTCGCCAGATATTTTTACCATTCAAGCATATATTCCATTTGGCGTTCACAGCGGAATCGGTTTATATTTGTGTGCACCGAAGACCTATTGGCGCAACAACAAGACCATTTTCTGAGCCAATATATATTTCACGGTACGACTTATGTATATTAAACATTAAAATAAACATGTTTTTAATTTGATTTTTTATTAGATCAACCAAATATTATTCTTGTCACATCAGCATACCTTAATTCAAGCACCTTTGATATTAAAATTAACCGATTTGTTGGCAAACGAAGCTTTGAAGTGATTCCGCCACCAGTAGAATTCGATTTAATCCAGATTTACGACGCCCAAGTCCAGGAGATTACGTGGGAAAATGGTAGAAACAATGATGTTCCCCAGAAACTGCGAAACCTACAAGGACGTGAGATAATCATTGGCATTTTCGATTACAAGCCGTTTATGGTGTTGGATCGAGTAAGGCGGGCATAATTTTTTTGTTTTTCCAACAGGATTAAAACATCTTTTTTTAGGAGAAGCAGCCAACAGTTTTTGATCGCGCCAGGAGCAAGGCAGATGTCTTTATTGACGGTACCGATGTAAGACTTATGATGATATTTTGTGAACTCCACAACTGCACCGTACAGGTGGACACGTGTAAGTATTTAAAATATCCATTGTGATATTAAATTTATTATATTCTATTTTCACAGCCGAGCCTTCAGACTGGGGCGACATATACACAAATGCTACAGGAATAGGCCTAGTTGGAATGATTCTGGATAGACGAAACGATTACGGAATTGGCGGAATGTATTTATGGTAAGACTATATAAACCACACAAGCGATTTTTTCTAAATTTCCATTCTTTTCTATCAGGTATGAGGCTTATCAGTTTATGGATATAACCCACTTTCTGGGACGCTCTGGGGTAACATGTCTGGTGCCTTCTCCCAATCGCCTTATAAGCTGGACACTCTTACTTCGTCCATTCCAATCCGCCCTATGGCTAGGCGTAATGCTGTGTCTTTTGCTTGAGTGCCTGGCTCTTTGTGTAACTAGGCGGTGGGAATCCTCCTCGGTGCCCGGTTCCCACACTTGGTTCGGAAGTCTAATGTTTGGGTGCATTAGCACCCTAAAGCTTTTTGTTAATCAGAGCACGAGCTATGTGACTAGTTCTTACTCCCTTAGAACCGTTTTGGTGGCTAGTTATATGATTGACATTATCCTGACCACAGTTTACAGCGGCGGACTGGCAGCTATTTTGACACTGCCCACCATGGAGGAAGCGGCAGACTCCCGGCAAAGGCTCTTCGATCACAAACTAATATGGACTGGGACGTCACAAGTCTGGATCACCACCATCGACGAGGGATCAGCTGACGTAAGTACTCAAGATTATATTCTCTCATCATATCGAATAAACATTTTAAATGCCTTTTTAGCCAGTCTTATTGGGCTTAATGGAGCACTATCGCGTTTTCGATGCCGAACAGATTTCAGATTTTTCTCAATCCGAACAAATGGGCTTTGTGGTGGAGCGTATGCAATTCGGACATCTTGGCAACACTGAGCTTATACCAAATAGGGCCTTGGAGCGCTTGAAGCTGATGGAGGATGACATTTATTTTGCCTTTACAGTGGCGTTTGTGCCACGTTTGTGGGCTCACTTAGAGGCTTATAACGACTTCATCCTGGCCTGGCACTCCTCTGGGATGGATAAGTTCTGGGAGTGGAAGATCGCCGCTGATTACATGAGCGCCCAACGACAAAATCGCATTGTCGCCTCGCAGAAACTGACATTGGATATTGGTCCCAAAAAGCTGGGCATTGATAACTTCATTGGCCTCATTTTACTTTGGTGCTTTGGCATGATCTGCAGTCTGCTTACTTTTGTGGGGGAAATATGGCTCAGACGCGAAATTCCCATATATTAAGTTTTGAATTTTATTAGCTTGAAGCTATGATTTTATTCGTGTATAAAAGACCCGAAAAATATAAAATAAATTTAATGTAAAAATGAAAAAAAACGCCTAACTATTCAAATGCAAAACTTGATCAGTCACTCGCGCTAGAAGAGGATCTAGCTCATTGTCTCGTAACTCCTTCTCCCACAATTTGTACAAAGTGTCCATGGCTAGCGTCACGGAGTTCTTAGCACTCCTGGTTCGGGCCGCGCGCAATGTTAGAAATATAACCGCATCCTCTACGAGGGGAGAGTAGACATCACAGATCGTGTGCAATGCTCGAGCTCCATTGGGGGGAAGCTAGAAGGTGAATGTTTTTAAAGCAACGATGGACCGGATAATAGCATGTAACTCACTTCGTTGAGATTGACGATAAGGAATACTTTACTTCCTTTGTTGACCTTTGCCTTGAAGCGTTCTATGGCTAAGCCGTAGTCACCATTTTCCAGACCGAAATCTTCCTTGCTCATATGAATCAGTTGACTGGGGCCACCTGTTACACAGTTATCATTACTAATGCCTTCCATTTTCTACGATTCCACTTACCAAAGCAGCTGGATGCTTCGTTGGCAATGTCGCCGATTAGTTTCTGCTGCCGCTGGTCGTCATGTAGGAATAAAAACACACTGGGACGGTTAGCTTCCTTGTTGACGAGTCCTTCGATACCATTTTGCAAGGCTCTCCACACAATTTCCGGTTGAGTAGGCAGCTTTCTACGAAGTCCTTCGAAAGCACAAGTTTTACGCGAAACCTTATCATTCTTATTAACACTCTTATTAAAGTAAACCGAAATAATAGCTATGACTATGACGAAGACAACGCCTAGCCATGCCTTTGGCGTTTGATTTTCCTCATTGATCGTTAGGTCTACACTCGGCCTGCTTCCACTCCTATTGCGCTGAAAAGATTCGCCCGTTCTGGGTGTTCGTGGACTTCTTCCTCGAATTTTGGGTGTCGCCGGCGTCTCTGGAGCCACCGGCTGGTCCTCCTCCTTGTTGGTCTCTGGCTCGCTAGCCGAAGAAGAACCTTCTTCGTAACTATGGGCATCTCCGTCGATGTTTGGTTTCCCAATTTGGTTAAAAGCCCTTGGGCTGCCTTCATGTATGGGTTTTCGCTGCATAATTGGAGAATCGCAGAAGTAAAAACCCAACCAAACAAACCAATGATAAATAATCGATATGAAGTTAAAAATGTTTATCGATACTTTCAAATTATTGAAATGAATTTAAATTTATTTCCATTGCACCAATGAAATAAAAAACAATGTTAAGCGGATCCAAAAACTGATATCCCATATAATTAGACATTTTATTGTAAAAACATCTAATTCTTAAAATTATTTGACTTCCCAGAGAAAACCAACCCAGTCCAAATACATATTGGATGGGGTTTCCCAGAGTTTTATAAATAAATCAGCAAAACTTTACATCAAAAAACAAAATATTGCTGCAGCACAGCAGTTAAAATACTGTATATACAACATAAAAAGATCGGTCTTATATTGAACCTTAATGCAAAGGCCCTTACAAATTTACTCCGCCGGAGTTACTGTATTTAGAGTTAAGCGTCTCAACCTTCCCAAGACAAAGATTTCATCTATGGCTCTTTTGGCGTAGAATTTTTGATCTTCGCTAAGTTTGCGAAACTCCAGGGACCATGTCTGCGCGTAAATATTAGACTCTTCAACCCCGCTGACATCGTGGGTTAATGAAATATCCCGAGCGTCAGACAGCTGCCGTTGATGAAGGCGATTAGGAGGGTGGGTAAGCGTTGGAATTGCTGAGGAATCTGCGGGGACGATTCCAGAAACATACGCAGCCACATCTACAGCAGTGGGTTTGATCTCGATGTCGTCCGAGAGGGATTGTCGGTCCTCCTCAGTTGTGTCTCCACCATCTTCATCCATTTTAGATTGCTCGCTCGTGTCCAGATTGCAAATTGCCTGCTTCTTAAGGTACTGAAGGTGACATTTGTGACGCCGTAGGTTCGTCGTGGACTTGTGGATAAAGGACATTATGCTTTTACAACCAATGCAGTACAAGACTTGCTCCAGAATTGTCCCATCGTCCTTCTCAATCTTCCGGTACACTTGCCAAACGGTGCTGCGTGTACTCTTGCAATTAGTGGCTAGTTTGTAAACGCCACTCTCTATTTTCTCCTGAATATCCTCGAACTTACACGACATTATGCTAGGTTGCTTTATTTGTTATGATTATTTATTTGTTATGATTTCTGATGCCAGAATCCGCTGGTGGTGGGAAAATGAATCGAACCGTTTCGATATTTACCCCAGGTGGCAACACGAGCTCCTGGCACATTGCGCCGGCTATTTTTACATATAGAACAGCGATTTGTTATTATTATTTTAAACCGTTTTTCGCCAATACTCAGTTGTTACCAATGGCCGTATCATGCTTAGACTTCCTCGGCTTTCAGGTGAGGTTATTGGGAAATATCAAATTTGTTTGCTTCTACATTGGAACATATGTCAACAGGAGGCCCTGAAGAAAATGCGAGATGTTGACGACAAAATTATTTATGCTCTAAATGCCTTGCCAACAGAGTCGTTCAAGGGTCAGGTGAACAGCGAGAGCACGTGCCGGGATCTATACTCCAAGCTTCAGAAGTCTCACCTCTCCCGGGTAACTCCTCCCTTATGCTTTCGCCTGCAGATCTTCTAAAGCTATGTATGTAAATCCATCCATTCAGCAAGATAACATACGCAGTTGCATAACCCTGTCGGCAAACAATCTGAAGCAGCTCCGCGAGCAAAGGCAAGCCAATCCGGATGACATAGACACGGACAGCAAATTTAAGGCTGAACAGCGGAAAGTAATAAAAAAGCCACTAACAAACTAATAATAAACTGAGGAACTAATGATCCTTCCCTTACAGTTGCGGGTTCTCCAAGCCGAGCTCAACGTGGAGGATATCATTAAAGAGCGCACCTATAAGGCGTTCAACGAGCGCTGCAGGACATACTTCCATGCAGGACAATAGGTACTTCTTTTGAGTACTGTCTGGTGCAATGATCACAGTCTAGTTTTAAGTGGAATTTTTAGTGGTTAGCAAAAGGAACTGCCCAGCCAGAAGGCATTTACTAGAACCTGTGGTTTTTATTTTGAAAAAGAGAGTACATGAAGACTATATAAAAAAAAAACTATATACTTTGTATTCTTAACTTAACCGCTTCTAAATTTTATTTATTGCTACTTTTTGCAAAAAAATAAAATTGGGGAATAAATTCATAATTTCCAATCCTCGACGGTAATCAAGAAGGAACACTTATAGCTTGTATATCATCGATCGTTTAGTTTTCGAAATTTCAACGTCATTTTCTTATGCTTTTATAAACGAAAAACTGCATAATATGGAAGCTTAATATTGTTTATTCGAGCATATTTCATTCGACGATTGGAAGGTTGTACGAGGCGTAAAGAGATCGGACAGGAACCCCTTTCATAGTGGCCAAAGCACCCAGGACAATTTGTGTCGCATCCTTGAGGTCGTTGTATTCGTGAAGCAACTCAATGGTTTCTTTTTGTCGGGAAACGGCGTTCTCGTCGACGGGTGTGGTTTCCTTGCGCTTGCTTGCATTGTTTTTACGGGGCTTCTTTTTAGAATTTTTCATAATTACGCTGGAATAAAATTAAAACTTGAATTCCGGGCTATCGCTATCGAATGCATCAGCTGTGATGCACTCAGTGTCCAACAGTACGGCAACGCTGTTCGTCAAAACGTGTAAAATTTCCTGCTGCTCTTTGGATGATTAAAAACACAGAAAAGGAAAGGATTACTCAGCACAGGTAAGGTGTGGATGCATCAACCATATAAGTGTATTTCTGCTCCCGAAAAATGTATTTTCAAACTGCAGGTGTGTGTCCGCTTCAGATTAAATTCCTCAGTGCTGACCTAAGCCCGCACACTCACACGCACACGGGCACACATATTAAAATGTGAAAGTGTTATGATTGTTCATATTGCTAGGAAATCTGAAAAGTTCATTAAATGCCATTCTATGCACAATGAAAATGAACCAGAAAATTGCCAAAATAAATCCTTGAGACAGCTTTTAATTTTTGTATGCCCAGTTGGCATAGTACCCTGTTTTTTTCTTTAAAAACGTTATCTTACTATACATTTTTGAAAACGGGAAGTATATTTTCGCCAGAGTTCTTATAGTATATCCTTATACAGATAATTTATCTTCTGATCTGGCACAGTTTTCTTTCCTGATCTCGCCAGATTATCTAAGCCTTTCTAAATAAAGAAGAAACGCAGAAGTTATTGTTTTAAATTTCTGAAATAAGGAAACTTAGAATCCTCTTTATGACATGAAACTTTTCAATCTATGTACATATATAGCATTGAAATTAGATTTGGGTATATGCCAACAGTAGGTTATCCCAGTTCTCAGTATCTGCCACGAAATCTACTTGGAACCTGGTATACTGTTCCATGTTTTAAAACGTTATTAAAGTTTTGGTGTAATATTATATTCTAGCCTCGAAATTGCCAGACGACAAAATGTCCACCACCCACAAGCAGCGCTACAAAAATGCCGCCCTGGACTCCACTGAGATGCGCCGGCGTCGCGAGGAGGTCGGAATTCAGCTTCGAAAGACTAAGCGGGAGCAGCACCTTTTCAAGCGCCGTAATGTGGTCTTGGAGCCAGCCACATCGTCGATGTCTACCGGAATGGATAGCAGCACTAGCCAAGAGCAGGTAAGTCGACAGTAGGCAGACGTCGTGCAACCCATTGAGTTACCTTATCCTTGTGTATAGGTCGCGGACATGAACATGGCGGACAGTAGCACCGGACAAACTCCATTCGTAGGACATTTGGATGTGGCCGGCGGAAGCGGAGCTCAGGTCTCGGCGATCAGCGATGAGATGATTGCAATGCTTTATACCGGCAAGGAAACCGACCAGCTGGAGTCAACACAGAGATTCCGTAAGCTGCTCTCCCGCGACCCCAACCCGCCCATCGAGGAGGTTATTCAGAAGGGGATTGTGCCGCAGTTTGTGACCTTTCTACGAAACAGCACCAACGCGACATTGCAGTTCGAGGCCGCTTGGACGCTGACCAACATCGCTTCCGGCACATCGCAGCAAACCAAGGTCGTCATCGAAGCCGGGGCTGTGCCTATATTCATAGATTTGTTAGCCAGTCCCCACGACGATGTCCAAGAGCAGGCCGTGTGGGCTCTTGGCAATATAGCCGGCGACTCACCCCTGTGCCGTGACCATCTTCTCAATTCCGGCATATTAACGCCACTCCTGCAGTAAGTGCAGTGTTCTCCCCTAACATAATTTCTTGTTAAAAACTAATTTCGTTGTTTTTTAGTGTGCTAACTAATTCTGAACGCATTACAATGATACGCAATGCGGTATGGACCTTATCGAATTTGTGCCGTGGCAAAAACCCGCCGGCAGACTTTTCAAAAATAATCCACGGTCTGCCCATTCTGGCACGCCTTTTAAACTACACCGATGTGGACGTACTCAGCGATACATGCTGGGCCATAAGCTACCTATCCGATGGACCGAACGAAAAAATTCAGGCTGTTATTGATGCGGGCGTTTGCCGACGCCTGGTTGAGCTACTTCTGTATGTACTCGTTTGACTCGATGCGTATTTTTCAAAAAAGTAATTCGTTTGTTTTTTTACAGACATCCGCAGCAAAATGTTAGCACAGCCGCACTAAGAGCAGTGGGAAACATCGTCACTGGTGATGACCAGCAGACCCAGGTTGTTTTGAACTATAACGTTCTGCCCTGCATAAGTCACCTGCTGCTTTCCCAAACGGAGACAATTAAGAAGGAATCTTGCTGGACTATCTCTAACATCGCCGCCGGAAACAGGGAGCAGATCCAAGCCATAATCAACGCCAACATATTCCCCCTGCTCATGGTCATTATGCAGACAGCAGACTTCAAGACCCGCAAAGAGGCCGCTTGGGCCATTACCAATGCAACAAGTAGTGGTACCTCCGAGCAAATTCACTATCTTGTCGAAGTGGGCTGTGTGCCACCCATGTGTGATTTCCTCACCGTTGTCGACTCTGATATAGTTCAAGTGGCGCTGAACGCGTTAGAGAATATATTAAAAGCAGGTGAAAAGTTCCAGGTGCGACCAAATCCATACGCCATGGCCATCGAGGAGTGTGGTGGTAAGTAGTATTTTAATTTGTACCTGAACCTGGCTTTAATTGATTTTATTTTCTAGGTCTGGACAAGATCGAGTATCTGCAGGCGCATGAAAACCGTGACATCTATCACAAATCCTTTTACATCATTGAGCAGTACTTCGGAAACGAAGAAGAAGACCCTCGCGTGGCCCCAGAGGCTGGTAGTCAGCAATTTGAGTTTAAACCGGATAATATGCCCAGTAGCGGTTATAACTTTTAGCACATTACCGACAAGTTTCATGTGCAAATTCTTTAATCACGAACACATAGCACACAACAGAAAATTATGGCGAACCATACCGCCTGCCACGCCTTGACAGAAATGCAGGACAAATGAAAATTCAAGGGATAAAACGAAATGCGCCCAGGAAGGGCAGTCACTAATAGCATTTAAGAAGTTGGTGGGGCCCGTTATTATTTCATTAGTTTTTTTTTATATACTCGGCTGCACATTGTATCTGCGATTATATTTTTCGTTTTTTTTTGTCCTGGACCAGTCATGACCATTACTCAAGCATTTCTCCAGCTGGCGGAATCGCTTCTACTTAGTTTATATGTACTAATTAAATGTGTTATACGATCTTATGTATATGTATTTACTTTCATTTTGAGTTTGTAAATATTTTATATTTTATTAAGCCCAATTTCGTTGAGAGCCTGACTTGGTGTTGTTATACATTCATATAAACACGCGTAATTTTACATTATTTTGTTACGAATAATCCATGAACAGAAATCTATGAACTTTTAAATGTTTAATTTAATTCAAACGAAAATTGAATAAAGAACAACAACCAGACCAGAATTATACGTGTATATCGTATCTACATCTATAAACTATGATAATATTTAGGTGCGCTTTACGAACTGCACTTTGTAGGGCTTTGGAGTAAGTGTGATTCCTGGAAGTAGTACCATAGACGGGGTTTCGCCCGCTGGCAGGATAATGTGGAAATTTTGAGCGATCTTCACCAGAAAGGAGAATATGCAGGCGCGGGCGAGGGCGTCTCCTAGACAACGACGTCTTCCCATTCCAAAGGGCATGAAAAACTCATCCTTGAAACACTTGCCATCTGCATTTAGGAATCGTTCAGGACGGAACTCGAGAGGATCGCCCCAGTGCTTAGCATCGAGATGCACGGATCGCAGGCCAATTAGGATAGTGGCGTTCTTCGGGATGTCGTAGCCACCAAGTTGGGTAGGCCACAAAGCCCGGCGGGGTCCTGTGATCGGGGTAATGTGGAAGAATCGCTGTACTTCCATTATGAAGGCATCCATATAGTCGAAGGACTCGCGTCGGCTAAGATGCGGAAAGGCATCTGTACTGGTCTTTTCCATGTTCGCGGAGACCTCGGCAAAAAGCTTATCTTGCACATCCTTCCGCATGGCCAGAACCATAAGAGCCAAGTTAATAGTGTTGCTGGTGGTTTGGGAGCCAGCAATGAAGAAGTCCAAAATGGTCATGACGAGCTGCGTTTCATTGAAGCTGCTGGTTTCGTCCCCATTGCTTTGCATCTCCTGCAAATATGCATAGATGAGATCCTCATCCCTGGGAGTCTGGTCTTTTTCGAGCTGACGACGGTGCTCCTCGATGGTGCCCATGAAGAAGCCGTAGAGTTCGGTGTTAAGCTGACGGATGAGATTGTAGCCGGTACGATCGGGAGCTACGTGTCGCAGCCAGGGGAACTGAGCCAGCAGCCCACCGCAGATGTCGAAGAGCTTGGAGCGCCGGTTCATGAGGTCAAGTAGCCTGTACAATGTGCTGTCCTCTTCGCTGACGATCCTCTTGCCGGCAATGAGACACCATAACACGTTGAGCACGCTCTGGGCCAGCCAGGTTACAGGCTCGATGGGTTCCTCTTGGGTGCGATTCAACTGTGACATCAGCTCCTCCGCCTCCCGCTCAATGTGCTGCTCCATTTGGCTCCGTCCGTATCCCACATGGCGCATCTGTTTCATCGCAAAGTTACGGTGTTCGTACCACAGCTTTCCGTCCGTGCAAGTAATACCTTTCCGGGTGCCCATCGTCCGTAAGCGGAGGAAGAAGTTATCCGGCCGGCCTTCATACACCTCCTGCAGCTGCACCTCGCGTACCATCTCATGGCCCAGAGCCACCACCACATACTCTTGGCCCAGCTTCAAGCCGAGCAGGTTGCTCTTATACTTCTCTGACCAGCGCTCGAAGAGGATATGCTGACCACCGAGGGCTCGGGCCTCTTTGCGAAACTGAAAGGTAATAGTTTGAACTAGATTATTCTAAAAATTCTATAAGCCTTAATCCATTGAAATATTTTTAATATTTTTGGTAAAAATGGCTCTTTAAAACATACCTGTAAGGTGTTACCAAGCCACGGAAGGAATCGGGGTCCTGTGAAGATAAGAAATATAATGATTTAAAAAATGCAAACATAGCATAGGATTAGTCAACATTAATTTTAAATAGTTGAAGTATTATCAAGTTAATTTATTAACAACCCATTGATTTGTTGATAAAGCTTAACTCGGCAATCACAGAGTTAAGAGTGAAATGCTTCTAATCTTATCGGTTCCACTAAAATTTGTCATTTCAATCTTTAAATCTGTTAGTTAGGCCACTTAGTTGTAGGCTTTTTCTTTAATATAAGTTATCTGGAAGGAACATGTGTATTTTTTTATGCATTTTTTTAATTAATAACTAGCATAATTAAACTGTTAAAGTTTAGGGAACATCTAATATTTTTGAATTTTATGACTAACCAAAAAATGCTTATAAAACCTTTTATTTTATTATGCAATATAGTCATGATTAGTAACTTTTTTCTTTTCCAATTAAGGAACTAAAAAATAGATTTTTGATTGTAATCTTGGTTTGGCAATTTCAGGCCATTTCAAGCGCAATTACTTGTCTAATGAATAATCGGGAATGCGATTTATAAATCAGCTAGGCCCTTGTTAATGGAAAACAATTCAGACCAGTTAGGCAGGGTGTCAGAAATGTGTGACGATGCTATCAATGAGATCTATTTGCATGCCAGACGCGAGTCTTGCCACCTGTACAATTGTCCGCTGTCCATTACAAGTTGCTAATTAGCTACCCATTTGAGAGTGGGGCAGGTCGTATGTCTGTGGGTCTATCCTCTACCTATTTAGCTAATTTTCAGAGTTTAAGTGCAATAAATTTTATAGGAACTTCAATCTTTAACCAGTAGCATATTTTCTTCACTAAAACTTTATTTCTTATCTATGGGAATTCTCCGACGAACACACAATGAAATTCTTTTATATCCCTTCCGGTAGAATAAGGGTTCATGTTAAATTTCATAAGAGCCTTACCTGGGGGAAAGTTCTTGGGCCGCCGCATGGACTTGAAGAGTGAATAGATCACGAATCCCACTAGGATCGTACTCAGAAATATGAGGGCACTCATTTCAATAAAACTTGATTGGACGGCGAAAACTAAAACGATACCGAAACCCGAAACCCGAAACGATGCCTTTATCCGCGTAAATAATGATTTAATAGGGGAGGGTGGAGAGCCACAATGCCAGAGCGTCCGAACACGACGCCAGCTCTATGCCAACTAATTTCGAATCCGGCGATTGAGACAGCAAAAGCAACAGACCCAGACCCAGACCCAGGCCAATCCCACGCGCCTGGTCCGCCGCCTCTTTATGGGGGTCTATTGATAGTGCAGGCAAAAAAGAAATAAATAAAATAACAAAAATCAGGCGAAAAAGCCCGTCTCACTTGATAAACCAAATAAACCGACACACATGTCGGCCCAGGTACATATAACTACACATATAAGTAAGTAGTTATGTGCCCAAAGAAATTCGAGCAACGATCACGTCCAAAACGTGCTTGGCTAAGAACTATTTTTTCTTTTGTTTATTCGCTACCAGCGTTCTCTTCTACAATTATGGGGTATCATGGAGTATCAGAGAACAATAACGAAAACGTGATTGAACGGAGAACGCCATTCGAGAGAAATTACAATTTGGTTTTACTTTAATTAAATTATTTTGGTACAAAAGGAATGGCTTATCAGAATAAGAGTTTGTACATCATATGAAATATTACTCAACTCCGGGCGATGATCTTTGGGAATGTAATCGAATGCATAGTTCGTTTCATTTTCTAATAGCTCTATAGAAACACCGAGTTTTTGGCAATTATGTAGTCAATTTCGTTTGTCCAGGGATTTTTGAAAGCCCGCCATTCGCTCTGAAGTTGGATGAAACTATTATCCTTGCAACGGAATCGATAGACCTGCGTGGTAACCTTCTCTGGAACCTGCATAACCATTTTGTGAGACTCCATCAAGGCGGCGATGTCTTCGTTATGAAAGTACTCGTAAAAGCTGGTGCCTAGGATCTCTTGGGGAAGGAATCCTATCACGAGGGTGGCACTGTTGGAAAAGAAGCAATATTGCAGTTACTCCCAAAATAATATATTACTAATATAAGATTAATTCCAATTCAACATACCGCTGGTCGATGAAAAGGAATTTGCCCTCCCCAGAGTGCCGGGATATGAAGAGCACGTGTCGAATGTTGGGATGATTGTCCAGCGAGGCAGGAACTGTGGAGTTATGAACGTTCGGTGGGATGCGACCAATGGCCACCAGGCACGACAGATTAGTCGTTTGCTCATCACTGTCACCATCCTGATCCTCGTCTTTGATGGGTGTCCAGGACTTGAGGTAGCCCGTACATTGGATAACACGATATTTATGGCCCGTACTCAACTTGGACTTTCGCTTCGTAGAACTGCGCGAACTGGATGAGGTGTCCGATTCCTCCTTGATCTGGTTGTTGGTGGCCCGCAGTTTCATGCGACAGAAGAAGGAACGCCGGGCGCCAGGACACAATCGGCACAGACTTTGCGGCACGTCTGTTTTTACGGGCAACATGGCTTCACGGAGAAAATCCTTTAGCTTTAAGGAAATTTTGGATTCAAAATATTCACTTACTCTTTGCATCGATGAGTCGCTCCCTAGGACACTGGTCCAGCGATGAAAGCTGCTCCTTCACCTTTCCAATGTCCTTGGGGTGTAGGACATCGAACCAGCTCTGTCCCAGCAGCTCCGCCTGAGTGCAGTTGAGCACATTGGACACTGATTCGGAGACATAAAGGATGCGACCCCTATCACAACCCACCACGAAAAGAAACCCTTCCGAGGCCTGCAGGATGATCATCTTAAGCTCCTGGTCGGAGAGAAAACTGGGCCGGTAGTCGGAAACATTGAAGGGATGAAGGCTGCCGCTTCCGCGTATCCCACGCAGGTGCTGTACCGCCATTCGGAGAACTGTAAGCTTGTCCAGCTTCCGCTGCATGGCATAGCACATGGGGATCATGGAGGAGAGCTCATTGATGTAAGTATTCATCTTATCCCGACGCCGTTTCTCGATCTCACTGTGATTTTGTCTGCCACAAGTTAATGATGAGATTTAGTTATATTATTACACTAAAAATTATTAGGTAAATTACTTAATTAATCTAATCTATTAAAACTATCTACTACTAATTTAAATTTTTTCAAATTTAGAAAAATTAAATAATTATTTCTAATTTTTTTAATTATTTTTAATTGTATTATAAACATGAATTGTGTTTTTTAATTGCGGAAATTTTTGTGCCGCTAGAGCCATTCTTACTTTCGATTTTCATCCGAAGTCCTCGCAGATTTCTCCTCGTCGAACGTTTCATCCTCAATCTCGTCCAGATTTTCGCTGAAATTATAATTTAAGCTATTGTAAATAAGGAGGGCTAAGAAAAAACCACCCCATTGAGTGTCTGGAAGTGATTGCCAATGTAACGGGAGTCAACTGTTGCTCGCTTTTCCTTTTGCACCCACCTGGGCGCACACTAGCACACATCCCGTGGGTGTGCGTATCTATGTGCCTGCGGATGTGCTGTGGTGTGAGTGCTCGACTCAAAACGCACAGCTTTATGTAATTGGCAATGCACTTTTCTGGTACTTACCAAAACTCTGACATTTCCATTGCCAAATTTAAACGAAGTAAGGTGTTACTTTTTTCTTATCGGTTGCAGCAGATTTGAATTTGTTTACTAACAATATCTAGCAAACGGGAAGAAACTGCAGTAGAGCTGGAAGCAAAGTAGCTTTTAGAATCGATACATCGATACCTTTAGAACTTTGAGAACTATTGTTCTAAAAATTGATAACTTTTTAAGGTATGGTGTTATTATTTTAATTTTTTTTAAAACCCATTTAAAACTCGGTTAATTGTTTCCATGTTTATTTTTTATGTTCTACACATATCATATACAAGATAGCACAACACGAATAAAAACGAACAAACAATAAATACATAAAAAATAAATCTTTAAACTTAACTTAATCACAGCTTAAATGTGATACATTTTATCCAAGCATATCGTAATAACCTGCATGTACCGGTCCCAAAGGCATCGAGTCTCTTGATCCCTGCAATTAAAAATAGATTATTGCCATATCCAAATTAAAAATGTGTGTCCGCTTGCCTAGATATCTCCAAATCCAACACGCTCTGAGTAATGGACGCCAAGAACTTATTCACCTGCTCACGATTCCAGCCATTCTGACGCCAAGGATCAATTAACTTTTCGCACAGATCGACAAACAAATCTCGTAGCTCGCGGTTTCGATGCAAGTTGCAGGCAATTGTGATTAATGCGCGCCAATATGAACTTGAGAAAAAACAATCAACATCAAATAGTTGAATGGGAAAATTATATACCCACCGAAAGTTTGTGTCCAGTTCGTGAAAGGCTCTTTCTAGAAGTACTGGCTTAAGACGTAAGCAAACGAGACTAAAATAGATCATTAAGTTTAATTAGCTTTTTTAAATTAAGAACATTTCCCTTACTGTTTGATTTCCTTTTCCTTGTCCAGGAGGCAGCGCAGTTCACGTAAATCTAAAAGGAATTCCTTGTCCATTTCTGTGTCATAATATTCCGGACCTGTGTGCTGCAAGAAAAGGATAAGCTATACAGATATTTTCAAAAAAATTAGTTCTTACCTGGTACGTATATGTCCAGTATATCATTATAGCGTGGGAACAGGTCAAGAGATCACTGAAACTTAAGTACTGCAGTTTCTTTTTTGTCGTTTCAAAGCGCAAACAGGCAAGGAACACAATGCAGGCGTACTTTCTAAAATAAAAAGGATATTATAAAATGACGGTGCTTGGAATTAGGCAACACCTACTTGGCTAGATCGTTGGATATGAAGAAGTGCTGCTTTATGTTGTTAGTCAATGTGCCAGGCATCTCCTCAACGGCCTTGAATATGCGCTTCACATTATCGAACTGTCTCCTGTCGAGAATAAAAACTCATTGTAAATCCATGTACAATAAAACGCTTGACAAATTCACTTACCGGACTGACTTCAGCTTCACGCACGTCTTCTCAGCTACCTCGTCCAGATCCTTGCGGTATCGAGACGATAGTTTCTTTCCAAGAATCTCGCGGGCCACCACATCGTCAATGGAGTAATACTTTTCGGTTATCAAATCACGGACATGTGGCTCCAATTGGAAACATGACTGCTCCATTAATTTTGTGGGTGCGTTTAAGTAAAGCTCAATGAGTGAGTAGGTGCGATAGTGGTCCAGTACATCGGAGGCAATGAGATCGCTTGGTGCACCCATAGAGTGTCCAAATCCCTTCTGTTTCAGGTAGGTTACTGCTTCGCTGGCTGATAGGGAACTTTTGTTAAATTGTTAAAGATTACTGCATGCATGACTTACAGGAGAAGCCCTCGATCCATAGCTGATAAATCTCTGGATCCACAAGAGTGTAGTTGCTAATAAAAACATCCACATCAGCCTGAAAGTTTAATAGTTTTATGAAAAACCCTTGAGAAAACACTAAAGTGGATTACCATTTTCTGTTGTTTACATCAATAGTAAGTAGACGGACGATAATATTAGAGATGTGACATGGAGTATTGAATGAAATTAAGAAAAAAAATAGTTATTAATTAAAATGTTGTTGCATATACAGTTAATTGTTCAAAATATCACATTTTATGATCTTAAAATCTTAGAAAACCATTTAATTTTTTAAAATAGTTAATAATTGTGTTCCATGGAACACAGTCAAAAGCTGAATTATACGAAACTAAACTATCGATTATATAATTCACACTATCGATAACTGCAACGCGCACGGCAACTCTAGTTATCATGAGGAAGAAGAGGAGGATATCAACTTTTGGAGACGAAATTTTGTAAAGTTTAGCTTAAAAAATGTAAATTGCAATGAACTAAGCTCTGTAAATAGTGCAATGCAACGTAAACGTACACAACACGCACTGCGCATGTGAACGGGGTGCGCGGGAAAAAGCGGATCGCGCCGCAACGGCAACATCAGAAATAACAACAACAACAACACAGTTAAATCGTATCCAATTGCAAGTTGCATTCGCAACTAGATGCATCTTATAGCATAAAACCCAAATACTAGTTAGCCAAACAAGTGAAAGTGATAAAGAGTGCGCGCCTGGCACAGCGATATAATATGGAACAGGTCGACTCCTCAACCGAGCTGCACCTGAATAGGAAAGATCTAGCCGCGCTGACCGACGACGTGCGCGACGTTGTGAAGGAAGAGGTGATACTAGAGAGTCCGGGCCATCACCACAATCACCATCAGGTAAGGAAACAACATTGGCATTGGCGGGGTGACTGTGCGAACGAATGCGAGTGCGGTTCTGGTTCCAGGCTTCGGTAATGGAGCTGGAGCTGGATCTGGATCGGAGTGTGCTCCGCTTTGCTCTGCGCAGTTGTGGAAAGTGGGTGGTTGGGGTGATGGCGATGGCGATGGGGGGGCATCATCGGGGCGGAGTGGGTGGCGCAACAAAAATGCGCGCGGTGCTTGCGCCCTACGAACTGACTGCTTCTTCATAGCTCCATGCCATGCGACCCACTAGGCCATCGCTAGCCCAACCCCCACTGAAGCCCGCCACTCGCCCGCCACTCGCTCGCCACACGCCACCCACCACCCTCACCCCATTGCTTTTGTGGCGCAAATTGTTGTGTATACCGATTTTCATTTTTCCCATGCTGTGTTGTTTACTTACATTCGAATTTTCCTCATCGACTCCTGATAAATCACAACGCATCGCGTCAAATTAAATCGGAAACAAAATCAATTGGCGCTGGAAACTATTTCGAATACATGTGACGACCGTGGGAATATGTGCGCAATGGTAATGCAGTTGGACTCAAAGGTTCGCATGGTCACATCCTCCTCGAACGACAACAGCGGCAGCGGCGGCGGTGCTTCTGGCGGCGGAGCAGGCGGTCCTGGTACTGCGGGAGGCGGCGGAGGCGTTGTATCTGTTCCAGTCTCACTGCCCATCGGATCAATGATAACCGGCACCACCTTTAATGTGATCACGCCCGACCAGCTGCCCCACTTTAAGCCGATGCTGTGCGTCGATAACAATGGCTACCTGTCTGGCAGCACAGTCAGTATGGGCAACGACCTCAAGACGATCGTTATCCAGCAGCAGACGCAGCCCGGTGCCGGCGGTGGTGGAGCTGGTGGCGGCGGGAACGGCGGCGCCAACAGTGCAGGCACCAACACAACCGCCACCAATACCATCGGTCTCAATCACGATGGCTCCGGGAGCAACAACAGCCACGACAGCCTTGCCACACTGGAGCACACGCACACTGGGGCAGGTAATGGCGGGGCCGGTGGAGGCGGCGGCGGCGGCAATACAGGCTCCACCGGCTGGCAAGAGAACTCGTCCACCCAGCACATGGAGGTCTTCCAGATCCGATGCAAAACCACCTGCGCCGAGCTCTACCGCAGCAAGCTGGGATCCGGCGGTCGTGGACGGTGCGTTAAATACAAGGATAAATGGCACACGCCCAGTGAATTCGAGCATATATGCGGCCGGGGCTCTAGCAAGGATTGGAAGAGATCCATTAAGTACGGAGGGAAGTCGCTTCAGTCCCTCATAGACGAGGGAACGCTCACGCCGCACGCGACCAACTGCAGCTGCACGGTCTGCTGTGACGACGAAGCAGGTGAGTCAGGTGAGACGACATCAACAACTATTCACACCTGACCACACAATACAGTGAACTCGAGCACAACCGAATATTGTTGGTGAACTTTAAATGGCCAATAAGTGATTTCCGAAAATGAAATAAGAGTTTCAGTTCCCTAATTCCACTTATTGTAATTCTTTGATGCCGGTTATGCTGAGTTCACTGTGTACGGCCACTTTTTATAAGTTACTTTCCTAACTTCCATTCCCCAAAATCCTTTCTAGCATCCGGTCCAGTGCGTCTCTTCACGCCCTACAAGCGACGGAAGCGAAATCAAACCGATCTCGACATGGAGCCTGGACCAAAACGCAAGAGGAATACCCATCACAGCAACAACAACAATAGCAACACTAACAACAACAATACGAGCGGAAGCGGCGCCAACAACAGTGTCGACGTTTCTGCTGCTGTAGCAGCGGCAACTGCCAATGTTGTGGACGAGAATAACATGTTCCTGGAGGAGAACATCACGTCAAAGGACGAACCGTGGGCGGAATTGAACGACAGCCTGGGCACCTCCACCGAACTGGTCGACCAGTCGCAGATGGGGAATACCTACGAGCGCGAAACGTATGTGGTGAACATTAACGACGGGTCCTCCATCGCCGTCCTGGACACTAGCCAATCGTTGAAAAACATTGAGCACGTCTACTGCACAATGGTGAAGGCGACCAACGACTTCAAGCGCCTGCTGAACGACATGAAACAGACCTACGAGCGCCGCATAGAGGTCCTGCAAAAGGAGCGCGACGCAGCGGTGAGTGCGATGCGTGTCCAGGTGCACGCCGATATCGACGATCCCAATATATCTGGCTCCCTGCATGGCAACGAGATCATATCCGCAAAGAAGGTGAGTTTAATCATATTTAACTGAAATAGTAACGTTCTAAGATGGTTTTCAATTATTTCTTTGCGATAGTGCGCCAACTGTAATCGAGAAGCTCTGGCAGAATGCTCCCTGTGCCGGAAGACGCCGTATTGTTCAGAATTCTGCCAGCGCAAGGATTGGAATGCTCATCAGGTGGAGTGCACAAGAAATCCACAAACGACAACGCAACAGGTTATGCTGTTGATCGATGATCAGTCCTAAGGAACGTAACGAATTGTACATACAAATTTTACTACTAAATAATACGATTATATAAAGTTCCCCTCAATCCTTACTGTACGATCCAGGCCAACCCCGAATCCCCGAATCCCTAAATACCCAATACCCCTGCCTTGAGCCCACTTCCACTCCTTAGATACCCATGAGCAGTCTGCATCCTCTTAGAATTATGTTCTATATTAATGTAACTCTTAACTTACATATAACTATATAAATATATATACATTTTACTATTGAACGTAGGTCAAGCCAGCAAAAAAAAAAAAAAATAATAAAAAAAGATACAAAAAATAAGCGAATTGAGGAGAAGAGAAAAAAAAGAGTAAAACGTAGCAATCGAAAATCAAAGCAAGTGCAAAGGCGTAGATAATTAATTAAGCTACGATTTGAAAGTAAAAGAACCTAAAGCGATTACTTGTAATTCAATTTAAATTAAATTAAATTAAATTAATAATAGTTGCAAAGCGCATAGCATAACTAACAAGACAAGAGACCCTCCACCCATCCTCTTCCCCGCACTCCATCACACGAAACGAACCCAAAACCTACACTAACCAACAAAACACAACACAACACAACACACAGTAATGGAAACGAAAGGAAAACTTAAAATTCTGAAATTACCATACATATTTGTCTATGTATACATTTTTCATTAGACTCTAAGCGCATAGTTAAACTTTTAACATTTTACCATTATAATTTTACGGATTCTACTGCCCGTTACAAGCATCCAATAAAGATTTCAAAAACAAAACCCACAAATATACTTCAGTATGCGATAAACTGAAACCACAATTCACTCAAAAAAACCTCCAACCTCCCCGATACGGGAAAATATCCGTAATCGAACCGAAATGTAAACAAACAAATGATAAAAGAACATTAAATCAAAGAGAAAAAATAGCAAAAGGAGAGCAATTTGCAATTATTTAGCTGTGTGTATATGTGTCTCGTAGGGTTTTTAACCCTTTCAGTCCCAGTTTGTAAAGATTTTTGCCTTCTGCGTACCGTCTGAGTCGTCCCGTTGGTGTAACAATTCTAATAGTCTTAGTCCCCCATATGCTAATACATGCATTCATTTATGTAGAATATATATAAAATGATATCTTTAAACAACTAGCTATATATTCCGGTTCACGCACACACAACACACACACACACACACACCGCCTGATGCAGAGCAATTGAAATGCGAAATTTGAAATTTGAATTTCGAATTCGAATTTGAATTTCCGGCGCCCGTCTAAGTTCAACAATTTGAAATCTTTATTTTAATGTCTGTAATGGTTTCGGATGCTGCATTCAATTCAAAACCAAACAACGCTGTTCAACTACACCGCCACAAAATATCAATTGCATTCAGATCATAAATCAAAACACGCTAGTACGGAATGCAGATACAGAGCGAAGTTCAGATGAAAAGATACGAAATATATACATACATTTAAATGTACAAAGTCTACGTTATGTGGTGTTCCTTTTTGGTATCCTTAAACTTATTATTTTTCAATTTTATTTGGAAATGCATATTTTCTACCAAGGCGTAGAAAAGAAGGGAAGTATTGCCAGTTTACGTTTCTTAAAACATGACACGAATCTGTTTTTGGTATTTGAAATATAATAAATCATCCAAGGAACTTGATTTTTAAAAAAATTGTGGTTTTGAAATTTCCAAAAGTGGGGAGGTCTTCATCGATTTTTATAGGTTTGGTCCTTCCCAAGGACTAGTTACTCAAGGTCCTTAACTCAAACCCCAAGAAAATAAAAGACATTTTTAAACTTTTGTTAGTTATTATGCACATGTTTCATTTATTATTGCATTTTATGTTGCTGTGTTGCATTATTATCGAATTATCAGTATGCTTACTATTATTGTATTCTATTACCAAAAATAATTTCTTAAAACTTGTTTACTCGTTTAATTTAGTTATAGGTATGTTATCAATTAAGTTTGCATTTTGCAACTGCTCGGGATAGTGTCTTCTATATAATTCGATTTATACTTGCCAGCGGTAACTCGGTAACTTGTTCAATAATTCTCCTTTTTTTTTTTTTGCTCAAACTACAATTACTCGGAACTCAAAACTCCAGGGGGAAGAGCTACAGTAGAATGCATTAAATATATATACTATATATTTATATAGATCCGTGAGAGTGGGTGGGGGGTGTAGGTGTACATAGAACGAAACCGATATTTAAACATAGTTTTGTTTATTTCGCTGTCTTAGATTGCGTTTGTTGCTGTTTGGCGTTAGTAACTAATTTGTGTGATAGATTTTCGATCTGTATCCGTGTTTTGAGATAGACCTTGAGGGATTTCATTATGTATAATGTTTTTTTTTTTTTTATAATTAATCGATACAAACATATCCGTACAATAAACGTGCCTAAAATTTATAACATTTCTCAATTGGCTAAATAATAAATTTATGGGTAATTTGCTGCTGCCCAATGAAGTAAACAATATTATATATATAAAAAATTGCCAAATGGGTCCTTAGTTCAGGATTTAGGTTTACAAACACAACGTTTAAACGGTTAAGATTACGGGTTAAACAAAGCCAATGTGGAAGGACATGAGACGTGGGACATGGGCGGGGATTAGTATATAGCGTTTAACCTAACTCGAGGCGCGGATGACGCTTTAAGCAAAATGTTTTCTTTTTACATACAATACATCGTTTGTTCTCGTTATCATACTCGTATTCTTCATCTTTTTGTTTGGAATCACAAATGTTAGCTAGTATTTAAATACACATGTAGGTAAGACATTCAAAAAGGAAAATTGGGTTTTCGTTTAGCGTGGAGAATGCTCTTGGTGGTGAGATGGTGTTAGAGAGACGATTGCGACGGCTGTGGTGGTGATAAAATGGTTGGCAAAGTGCGGCAAACTTCATGCTGCTTCTGCTCCAATCAAGCTCTGCCCAAGCTCCAGCTACTGCTTCACTCCAGATTTCGCACCTCGAACCGCTTGTACGTATAGTTAATAAAGACCCAGTCCTTTGCGATTTCACCGCCCTGCGGTATGGGCGCCGATGCTGTAATTTTCAATAAAAATAATGTATTTGCAATAATTCATTATATTACATCCCAGTGACTTACGTATTTCCAGCGACACATCGGGAAACTCGTCGAAGTTGGAAGTATCATCAATGGAGCGCACCTCGACGGGTATGGCCGCGGGTCGCTCACGTATATGCTCCCAGTCGACGCCCCGGAAGAAAGGCACCGACTTAAGGTCCTCGAGACCGCGCTGCGATCCCAGCCGCCTGTCTGCCTCGCAACAAAAGTTTACGATCGTCTCCTTGGCCTCCTCCGATATGGGGATTTCCGGGGGAAAAATCAGCGTCTCGCGCCAATTCATTACCTTGCGGTAGGTATCTTGCGGATTGTCCGAACAGAATGGCGGATAACCCATTAGCATTTCATACATAATGACGCCAAGGGACCACCAGTCGCAAGCGGGTCCGTAGCCAGTCTGCAGGAAAACTTCAGGCGCAATATAGTCCGGCGTACCCACCGTACTGTAAGCGAGGGCACGTCGGTTCCTTTTCCACGACTCAGCTCGTCGCTTTGAATCCATGGGACTGTGAATAAAATAAAATGATAAGTTTTGTGACTTTCTAATTAGACTTCTAAGCCACTCACCTGGCACAAGTGCCAATGAAATCTGATGGTTTCGCCTGCGACAAGTCTCGGTAGAAGTCTGTTCTATGCGATTTCTTTAATCCGGTGCATAGTCCGAAATCTGAGAGCTAAAATTCCAAGAATAACTTACATTAATCTATATTTTTGGAGTGATAGATATTAAAGCACACCTTTAAATGCCCCCGCGCATCGAGCAGCAAGTTGTCTGGCTTTATGTCCCTGTGTATGAAACCGAGCTTGTGTATCGAGTCGATCGCCAAAGCCGTCTCGCTGATATAGAACTGTGTGCACTCCTCGGACAGAGTGTCCTTCTTCATGAGTAGGGTCATCATATCACCACCGGGCAAAAATTCCATTATCAAATACAAATTGACTTGGTCCTGGGGGAGATTAAAATAAAATTTTATTTATTATTTATTATTTTCAAATGAAATTATTAATTTAAGTGCGAAGATTTATCTCCGAACCAAAAAATATTAAATATACGCAAAATGATAGTCAACTGACGGGAAGCCTTGAAAACAACCCTTTAGTGCGTTATAGGCACGTATGCCTGTAGCAAGAACTTTCACCAAGAAGAAGAAGAAGCGAGGGAACTGCAACAACAAAGGCAAAGAGACAGCGAGAGAAAGAGGGAGAGAGGTGACCATATGATTGGCAAGGCGCTTTTGGCATTTGCACTTGTATTGGTTTATTGATTTTTTTCCGTGTTTAACACAATTCTTTTGTTATGCGCGCTGCTTTGCACCTTCCCTCCCACCGCCCCCTCGAGTCAACCTTTCACACTTATTTTCCCTTAATGTTGTGGTTTTGGTGGTAATATTGGTGGTGCAGCTGACGAGTCACTCACCTGGAAACTGTAGTACATCTTGACCACCCATTGGTGATCTGCCTCGACCAAAACATCGCGCTCTGCCCGAACGTGGGCCACCTGCTCTTTTTCAAGCATGTCGGCCTTGCGTAGCACCTTCATGGCATAAACATGACCTGTGTCCTTCTTTTGGACAAGACGCACCTCACCGAAGGCACCTCGTCCGATCACTTTCAGCGCCTCGAAATCCTCGACACCCAGCCGGAGGCGCTTAAGGCGCAGGTATTCCGTCTCTTTTTGCGCATGCTGAAGCCGCTTCTCCTGGCGCTGCGACTCTGTCAGGCTTTCGTCCTTCAACTGGGCCTCTAGCTTGGCCAGGCGCTGCTTTCGTTCACCGTACTGCGTCACCAGGTTGCTGTAGTAGTTTTCCAGCGTCACCTTCGCCTTGGTGGCCTTGTCCAGAGTGTGGTCACTGAATCTGATCGAGGCCCCGTCCGTGTCCGTTCTGCTGCTCATCATCTAAGCTGCTTGTGGTCTCTCCTCGAGTTGTGTGTGTTGCGTTGTGTTTGTTTTGCGCTGTGCCTGTGCTGTGCTCTATAGCTGTATTGTGGGCTCCTCTGGCCAGTTGTTTGTGATTTCTCCGTTGTCCCGCTTCCCTGCCCGGCTGTGTGTCACTGTGTGGTGAGGAGTTATGCACTAGCCCGAGCACACACACTGCTTTTTTCTCCCGTTGCTAGCCTTTTTCCTCGGTAATTTGTTGAAATTCCTCCCTCTGACGCAGCTTCTTCTTCAAGTGCCATTCGCATTTTGGTCAGAGTTGCCAAGTGATGTAAATCAAAACTATTACCATGTTAGGGAGACCTAAAGAAGCATAATCTTTTGTTAATTGTTAATAAGTAATAATAACTTATTTATTGTATCATAAAAACAATCTTTTGGCCATAGTTTTCTTATTACTTTTCAATTAGAAATTGTTTGTTTTGCATTGACAAGTTCAAATTTTTCCCACTGATGGCGCTGCTAACTGGATTGGCCAAATTTTATCGATGTCTTGGAGTTTCCATCGAAGCTCCACCACCACTAACAGTTAATTTGTAAACAACGGGTGGGGAGAGTTGGAGCCTTAATCACTTAGTTAAGGATCAGGGCTATGAGGACCAACGACATAAGATAATGGCTCGCATCACTAACATTCTGGATCTGGATCCCAAGTGCATACTGCTAATATTCAATTGTCTTGGACTAGAGGACCAATTGCATCTGGCCCGATGCTGCCGCCTATTCCGGGACGCCTTCCTGCATCTGCACCGCCACCATTTCAGGAAGGTAGTCGACAGGGACACGAACCTACGCACCCTGGAGGACTGGCACACGTTCCTGTGGTTGTGCGGCGGAAAAATTCGATGTCTGGAGTCATACTTTGACGACGACCACCCGCTGCAACTGTGGCCACTAATCAGCAGGCACTGCTATCGACTGGAAAGCATATCCATCAACAACGCGACTGTGGCTAAAACGCAGTCCTATCTCTTGAAGATCACCTCGCTGCGCAAGGTGCACGTACGAAACTACAAGAGCACCAGCAAGGACCTTATAAAAGCAATACGTCGGCATCTGCCGCACATCACCAGCTTGAGTCTGGAGAGTTTTGATAGAAAGGAGTGTAAGATTTCTGTTTCTAAACGATTCATAGAACCCATTCTAATTTATTCCTATTGCAGTGCAAGAGGTGAGGAGCTTCAACGAGTTGGAGGAACTGGGCTTGTACGACGAGGTCACAGCTTCCGAGTTTGTCACAATTGTTAGGTCCATGAGAAACCTACGATGCTTACAGCTGCGAAACGCTAAGCGTTTTCTGACCACCAGTACACTCAAAAGCCTGGTCTCTAGTTGCCATCAACTTGAGAAGTTATCGTTCAACGAAGCCGACGCCGATCTCCTAGTACTGCCGCAATTCTCGAACCTGAGGTTTCTTCAAATACACTGCCCGGAGGAGCTGAAGACGCGCTTCTTTAAAACACTGGCGAAAAGTCATTGCTGTGAACAGCTGGAATATCTCATCCTCCACCGAAAGCGGTGGATTAATGAGGAGCAGGCGCAGTATATCAGTGCCTTAAAGTCGTTAAAGTGGCTTGTGTGCAAGCCACGGGACGATCGTTGCGTTAACCACCTTGCTGATCTAAACCAGCTGGAGTGCCTTTCCATTCAGGCTTCTAGAGAAATAGGTGAGACGGAGCTTACACGCCTGGTGGCCAATAACGTTGGACTGCGTTATCTAAATATATGCTACTGTCTGGGAATCACTGACTCCTTTGTCCTTGATTCCCTGGGGAGTCTGAGTAGGCGCCCAACCTGGCAGCCGTTGGAACTTTACGCCGCAGCTACGGACATCAGGCACGACATCATGGAAAGAGTAAGTAAATTACAAAGTCTTCTCTAGTCTATGGTTTTTAAAGTTCATTTCGTTTTTCAGCTACCGGCAGATTTTCCCTTAAAAATGCTATGTTTGAATTTTGAGTGCAGCGAGGGAATAACTAGCAACGATCACTTTTATGCCGACGAACCTGAGTTCGATCGTCAAGCTGTTTGAGGCTTTCCTCAGTATAAAACAAACATTTCCTTCATTCATTACCAAAAATCCCAACAAATTATTTCTAATACTATAAAGCTTTATTCGTGATTTTATCACAATATGTGGTATTATTTTGTTATTGCACAGCGCTGTTTTTTCCTTTAAAAAATTATTTAAATATTTTAAATACTCGTGACAAAAATACTGATTAAATAATATATATATTATACATATAATATAGTCTCCTAGAAACTGTATCAATTTTATAACAATTTTTCAATTTATTACAATTGATTCAAATCTGAAATATATAAAAGAACCAAAATATAAATTTTGTTAGTTTTATTTAAAGCTTCAACACCAAGGAAAGATTTTGCGATTTTCAAATTATAATATTATTATTTTTTTAATTTTTAGACCAGAATACCCCTTCAGACCAAGCCATTAGTGATGGGTAATCTTCAGCCGCGGCTGCCGTCGACCTATCGGTGCATTCGCCTATCGCGTTCTTTTCGCACCACCACTAATATTTACAGTCTTGTTTGTTGGCAGCGAACAGCGAAAATTCATAATAAATATTTAGGAAATCGTAATAGAGGGCCGCCGACATGCTGTCCATGCTGCAGGAGAAGCGGCCGCTGAAGCGGACTCGCTTAGGACCACCGGACATCTACCCGCAGGACGCGAAACAGCGCGAGGACGAACTGACGCCCACGAATGTAAAACACGGCTTCACCACGACCCCTCCTTTGTCCGATGAGTTTGGCACAGCCCACAACTCGAACGTTAACGCCGGAAAGGTGAGCGCCTTCTTCAGTGGCGTTCTGGCCAAAAAGGAGGAGCTGATGACCCTGCCGGACACTGGTCGAAAGAAGCAGCAGATCAACTGCAAGGACAACTTTTGGCCCGTCTCCCCGCGGCGCAAATGCACCGTCGACGCCTGGTTCAAGGATCTGGCTGGCAACAAACCACTTTTGAGTCTGGCCAAACGGGCGCCGTCATTCAACAAGAAGGAGGAGATCTTCATAACACTGTGCGAGAACCAGGTGAACATGCAGCGCGCCACCTGGTTCATCAAGCTGAGCGCCGCCTACACACTCAGTTTCACCGAGTCTAAAAATAAGAAGCGCAGCATCTACGATCCAGCGGCAGAGTGGACAGGCAACATGATCAAGTTTATGAAGGAGCTATTGCCCAAACTCCAGGAGTATTACCAACAGTGTGAGTAATTCCTGTGACTCCTCATATTCTTTTTTTTAATTCATTTCTATTTTCATGTAGCCCACGATAAGAATAACTCAAATAGCTCCAATCAACCCAGCATAACTGCCCCAGGATCTGTCGGTGGAACGAACGGAACCTCTTCCAGTGGCCCAGGATCCACCACGAGCTCCAGTGCTCCATCTAATGTGATCCCCGTACCCAGCATGGCCAGTCCGCTGCCACCGATACACAGCCCGGCGAATGGGCAACAGGGCTCGGTAGGACCGGGAGTAGGGTCCGGCAGTGGACTTCCGCCTACCGTTGGCCTGGGAGGATCTGCACCCGGGTCCTCAGTGGTTGGAGGAGCTGCTGGTGTTGGTGCTGCTGTGCCGCCTGGCTCCAGTATCTCGGGCATCGGGAGCCAGTTTGAGGATAGCCGAAACGCGTTAAAATATTGGAAGTACTGCCACCAGCTGAGCAAGTACATGTACGAAGAGTCTCTGTTGGACCGACAAGAGTTCCTCAACTGGATCCTTGATCTCCTCGACAAGATGCGCACCCAGGCGAGCTTTGATGAGCCGCTTAAGAAGTTGGTTCTTAGTTTCGCGCTGCAATATATGCACGACTTTGTGCAGTCGGAACGTTTGTGCCGAAAGATGGCCTACATAGTGGCCAAAAAGTTGGCCCAGTTGCTGAACACGGCCGTGGAGCAGCAGGGAATCAAGGAGCTGGACGATCACCGAATGCAGCAGGATCCCTATGAGCTGGCGCTGCAGGAACAGATGAGTTGCCCGCATCACCGCGATGTAGTGCTTTATCTCAGCAGTATTCTGCAGATAATTACTATTGAATGCCCCACGGCGCTGGTCTGGAGTGGCATCCCCGCCCACCGGGCCACCTCTGTGCTAGTGGGTAGCCCGCTGGACCACCTGCCGCTAGCACCCTCCGTGCTGCCAATGCCCACTCGGTGTCCGCGGACCAATCTGGAAATCAGACGTCAACTGAGAGCCGCTGAGGCGGACATTGTCCTCCGAACGCAACACGCAGAGCAGCGTTGGTTCGCATCCAAGTGGCTCAACGCTGGAAAAAATCAGTACACCGGAGTATTAGCTACGTTGGACCACCTGGACACGCATTGCTTCGACCGCCTGGATCAGGGAAACAGCATAGACACACTGTACGCACACATCTTCCCGAGCACAAGTCGGCGGCGCGACGAAGATCAGCAGGAACAGCAGCAACAGCCTCGTCCTGCTTACGAGCCGAAACAGGACAAGGACACTGTGAGAATCCTTTGCGAGTGGGCCGTTTCCGGGCAGCGATGGGGCGAGCACCGGGCCATGGTGGTGGCCAGTTTGCTGGACAAACGTCAAATCGATGTGACCAGTACGCCAGCAGATCAACAGTCCAGCGACAAAGACGACAAGGACTCACTGGCCTCTGGGGCCGGTCTAATCGATGGTCTGCCCGTATTCCAGCACGTACTGATGCACTTCCTCGACCACGACGCCCCAGTGTTGGATGAGCATTCGGGCAGCTCCCAGCAACGTACAGAGTTCACCAACCTCGTTCAGCTGTTCAGCGCTTTAATAAGGCACGACGTGTTCTCCCACAACGCCTACATGCACACACTCATCTCCCGTGGGGATCTTTTACTGGAGTCCGTCCTGGTCAACAAATCCGGGACTACAGCTACGAAAACATCGCCACCACCGCCGGCTCCGCCGCCAACGACGACGCACGGCTTCGACGACGATGGATTTGGTGGAGGCATTGATTTCAAGCACAACGAATTCGACGACTCTAACGTGGATGAGGACCTGGACAAGTTGGTGCAGAATATCAAGGAGAAGGGCCAGCAGCACGAGGCGCCCGATAGCCCGAAAATAGGACCACCAGGCGATAATGATACCAGTACGGGAGGCACTGGCACTATCTCGCGTCACTACGTGTACACCAAACACTTTCCCATTCCGCAGGATGACCCCAGCATGAGTAGCTACAGCAGTGAGAGCAACCAGCGGTATATTCTTCTGTTTGGCGTCGGCAAGGAGAGGGATGAGAAGAAGCATGCCGTCAAGAAGATGGCCAAGGAGATTGGCAAGCTCTTTACCAAGAAGTTCAGCATCGATGTTGCTGCTGCCGGGCACGTCAAGAAGCATTCGAGGAACGAGTTCAACTTCGAGGCCACCACTGCGAAGTGCCAGCAGATGGCCTACTTCGACCAGCATGTGGTCACCGCGCAGTGTGCTGCGAATGTGCTGGAGCAGCTCAACGGATTCGCGCTGGGCAACAACAACTATCTGCCGGTGCAGGAGCATGTGGCGTTTCTATTCGACCTCATGGAGCTGGCGTTAAACATCTACAGTCTCCTGGAACTATGCGACAGCCTGCTGAAGGAGTTGCCCGAAGTCGAGCATCAGTTGCAGCTAAAGAAGTCGAACTTGGTGCGCAGTTACACCACTTCGTTAGCGCTCTACATAATAAGCATCCTGCGACGGTACCACAGTTGCCTGCTCCTCTCCCCGGAGCAAACGCTGTCCGTGTTTGAGGGCGTTTGTCGCACCATCCGCCATGTTAGTAATCCGAGCGAGTGCTCCTCGGCGGAACGTTGCATCCTGGCGTACTTGAGCGATCTGCACGAGTCCTGTGTGTTGCTGCAAGGAAAGGAACAGTCGGCGGAATACTATCAGCAATTGCAGTGCATCAAGCGCTTCAAGGACATCTTCAATACACCAGAACAGCTAAGGTAAGTCCATTCATGGATGAATCAATGGATAAACTATTAATTTATTTCTCCATTTTAGTCTTCCTCCGCAAGGCTACAACCCGCAGCTGCTGCAGGAACTTTTTGTGGCGCCTCGTCGGGGCGGCAAGCTGGAGCCCCATTGGCTGCGCACTCTCCACGAGTCGCCGGCCAACGTGTACAGCTTTGTTTCCAATGCTGTCATCACCGTTTGTCGGGAAACGGACAACGAGCGGCTGAACGATGTGGCTTTGGCCTGCGCCGAACTAACTGCTAGCTGCAACGTGCTGTCGGAGGAGTGGATCGCCGCCTTGCAGAGCCTGTGCAGCGGCAGTAAGAGTCCCCGGTACCCGCATCTCGGCCAGGGCGGTCAGGTGGACATCGGGCAGACCAAGACGCATAACGCCCTGGCCGTGTTTGTGTGCATTTTGGTAGCCCGACACTGTTTCTCCCTGGCGGACTTCGTCAGCAAGTTTGCCCTGCCCACCTTGGCGCGATCCGTAAGCTCCGGGGGCGCCGAATTGAGCGTAGATGCGGAGGCAGGAGCTCGGCTCACTTGCCACTTAGTGCTAAAGCTATTCAAGACCTTGGAGATTCCCCAGCCGGGAATGTACTCTGTGAGCACCTCCCCCAACCCGCTGCACGCTGTGGGAAACGACTTCAGTATCCGGCTAAGCTGTGACAGACACTTGCTAGTAGGCGCCCACAAGACCATTCCCATTGCTGCAGTGCTGGCGGTGCTTAAAGCTATTCTTATAGTTGTGGACAACGCGGCACTGAAAACCCCACTGACGGCAGGAGGATCATCTTCGGGTGGTCTAGGCGGCGCCTTCGGAAGCGGCCGTCGGAGTGGCTTTAGTACGCCTGTCCACCCCGGCAGCACGCCCAAGAGCAATGAGCAGAGGCCGGCTGATCTCAGCCAGATTCTGGGCACCAGTGACCTCCAGATGGGCAGCAGCTTAACCAGTGAGCCGGAGACAATGCAGCAACCATCCAGTGGCGGCGGACTGGAACAGATATCCCTGTTGGAGTTCGCGCAGGCGGTGCTTAAGCAGATCTGTGCCCAGGAGCACGTCCTGGAAAGGTGCCTTAAGAACGCGGAGCAATTGTGCGACATGATCATGGACGAGATGCTGACTGCTAAGCAGGCGCAGCGCGTGCTGCACATGATCTGTTACCCGGAGGCGGAATTCAACATCATATCCGAGTTGGACCAAAAGGCAATGATTGTTCGCATCCTCGAGAACCTGGGTCAGTGGACGTTGCGTATCTCATGGCTGGACCTGCAGCTTATGTACCGCCAGTCGCTTAGCAACAACGCGGAACTCAACGTGTGGCTGGACACGGTGGCCCGTGCGGCAATAGACGTTTTCCATATGGAGGAAGTAGTGCTTCCAGGAGCTTTGAAGGCAACTCATAAACCCAAACCCTCCACCTGGCTAGTGGCGCCTTTAATCGCGAAACTGACGCCGGCGGTGCAGGGGAGGATCTTGCGAGTGGCGGGTCAAGTGCTAGAGAGCATGAACTACTTCTCCAAGGTGTCCAAGTCAGACTGCAATAGCTCTGGGAGCGGCGACGAGAGGGAGAAGAGCAATAGTTGCCACAGCAGCAACAGCTATGGACTGGGTGGGGCAGCTCCTCGCAACAAAAAGATGCCGCTGAACTACCAACCATTCCTGGGCCTTATCCTAACCTGCCTGAAAGGCCAGGACGAGTATAAGGAGAATCTGCTGGTCAGTCTCTATGCCCAGCTCTCCCAGTGCCTGCAGTCCTTTTCTGAGGTTAGTTAATATCATTCTTGACTTGAAAAATATACTGAAAACTTTACTTTCAGTTGGACACCATCGGAGGCATTGACGAGCCACAAGCCCGCGAAGAAATCCTGGACGCCCTGCAGCTGCGTTTCTCACTGGTGGGCGGGATGTTTGAGGCAATCCAGAAGAACAGCACACCCACCACCGACTGGGCGATCCTCTTGGCCCAACTGGTGTGTCAGGGAGTTGTCGACTTGAGCTGCAACCGCGAACTCTTCACCACCGTAGTGGACATGCTGGCCACCCTCGTGCATTCGACTCTGTTAGACAGCCAATCGGATCGGGACGACAAGAAGAACTACCTGAATCTGATGAAGAAGCTGAAGAAAGAAATCGGCGAGAAGAATAATGCTTCGATCAGAGTCATCCGGCAGCTGCTGCCTCTGTACAAGCAGCCCACGGAAGTAAGTCGTTTGGATTGTTACTTCATGATCCCATAACTAATAAAATTCCTTCACAGGTCATTGCCTGTGAGCATGCCGGAGTGGACACCAAGGGCAACAAGATCTGCGACATGGACAAGAAGCAGCTGCGAATCTCAGATAAACAGCGCATCAGCGTGTGGGACATTCTGGAAGGCCACAAGAACCCAGCGCCACTCTCGTGGGTCTGGTTCGGGGCCGTAAAGTTCGAGAGGAAGCCCCTAACTTACGAGGAGGCCCATCGCAATCTCAAATACCATACGCACAGCCTGGTGAAGCCCAGCAGCTACTATTATGAGCCATTGCCGCTGCCCCCTGAGGACATTGAGCCGGTGCAGGAAAAGATTTCGATAGTAAGTTTGGATGGTTCCCCACTATATGCCTTTATTAGAATCAATTCCCTCTGCAGAAGGACGAGATGAAGGCCGACACACCTTCTTCGGTGGACCAATCGCCCAGCGCCCCAGTGGGTGGCACTGGACGTGGTCGCGGAAAAGGAACCACGACGCGGAAGCGCAAGCCCAAGAACCCGAAGACTCCGCCCGTCAACAACCAAACGCAACAGCCTCAGCTGGCGCCACAGCCCCAGCAGCCACCAAACGTTCAGCAGCAGCAGCAGATGCAACAGCAGCAGCAGCAACAACAGCAGCACATGCAACAGCAACAGATGCAGCCGAACCAGATGGGACAAATGCCGATGAATATGCCGGTAAGTAAATTGTTTAAAGGCTAAATATTGGTAAAAGTTGTTTATTTTATTTAAAAGTATGGTCTAATAATGAGATCCCTCCTTATAAAATATGTCATTTAAAAAAACATAGCAACCGAAAAAAAGTTGAATAACAAATTTTGTCGATAATAGTTCGAAAAGTCAAAAAATTTTAAATTGCAGACCAAATATTTTCGACCTGATTTAGGTAGAGAGTGATGCTGTGGATTAATACTTTTCATTCATTTGATATATTTTCAGATGAACATGCAACAGTTTGCGCCTAATGCTAACAACATGATGCAGCAGAACGCGATGATGCAGCAACAGCAGATGCAGCAGATGGGTGGCAACCCGTTGCAGCAGCAACTGAACGTGGGCGGTGGCAACGGGCAGCAGAATCCCCAGATGAACTTCATGCAACAGGGCCCTGGAGGCGGTGGTGGAGCTCCACAAGGCATGCCGGGCCAACAGCAGCCGCAGCAGTGGCACAATAACCCGCAACAGCAGCAGCCGCCGCAGCAATACCACAATCAGTATGCACCACACCAGCAGAACATGCAATGTAAGTTGGCATCGAATGATTTACGAATAGTGACTTAAACTTATTATCCTTCTTTTTAGCCAACCGCATTGAACGACCGCCTTTGAATGCCAACTCCAAGCAGGCCCTATCCCAGATGCTGCGCCAGCGTCATCCCTTCCAACAGCAGCAGCAACAGCAACAGGGCCCGGCCGGCGGCTTCAATCCCATGCAGCAACAACCACAAGCGCAGCAACAACAGCCTGGTCCCCAGCAGCAGATGAATCCCAACCAGATGCGCCAGCAACAGATGAACACACAACAAAATCCACAGGCCTTGGCCGCCTTCAATGCCCTGCAGCAGCAGAACGCCCAGCAGCAACAGATGAACCCCAACCAGCAACAACAGCAGCAGTTCATGCGTGGCAACATGCGACCCGGCATGACGCCCAACCAGATGAACCAAATGAACATGGGCGGCCAAGGCATGCCCCAAAACCCGATGATGCAGCAGCAAATGCAGCAGGGCATGGTTGGTATGGTCAATCCCAACGGCAATCAGATGATGCAGACGGGTGGCGGCCAGGGAGGCAATGGCGTTGGAGTGGGAGTCGGAGTTGGAGTCGGCGTTGGCGTGGGAGCTGGTGGCAACAACCCCAACATGGGCATGGGCGGCATGTCGCAGCAGGGAATGATGCAGCAACAACCCCAGCAGCAGCCCCAGCAACAAGTGCAGTTCCAGAACTTCCAAAACCAGTACCAGCAACAGCAGCAGCAGCAGGGAATGCAGCAGCAAGGCGGCGCAGGAGTCGGTGTTGGCGTTGGCGTGGGCATGGCGCCCAATCAGCAGCAGCAAGGCAACATGATGGGCAACTTCAATCCTCAGATGCAGCAGGCAAACCGCAACAATCCCGACTTCATGACTGCGGCGGCAGTTGCCCAGCAGCAGCAACAACAGCAACAGAGGGGCGTCCCCGGCGGTATGATGGCCGGCAATCGAGGTCAGTACATGAACCAAGCGCCGAATGTAACGATGTCCAATATGATGGGTCCGGGACCAGGCCAGGTGCCGCCCTACGCCAGGCAGCAGGCGGCCGGCGGCGGCAAGCCAGGAGTGCTTAATACTCAGCAGCAGTTCCAGCAGCAGCAACAGCAGCAGTTGCGCCACCAGCAAATGATGCAGATGCAGGGCATGGGTGGTGGCGGCGGCGGGGGCATGGGAGCCGGCCCCCAGCAGGCAGGCGGCGCTGGTGGCGTTGGTGGCGGCGGAGGAGGCGTTGGCGTTGGTGTGGGTGGCATGGTGCCGCAGCAGCAGAGCATGAACCAGCAGCAGACCCCCAATCTGGTGGCCCAGCTGCAGAGGCAGAACATGATGGGCCAGCAGCAGCAGTACCAGCCACCGCCCTATTAGATTCTAGACACTCCATATTTTTAAATCTAATTTTATAATTTATTTATCAGACGTACATATTTGCAATAAAAGTACACAGAAAACAGATTAGAACGCCGTAAAATATACGGTGTTTTAAAAAATATTCAAAAATGTATTTAAACTAAGATAAAATCTAAAAATTTTTTAATCTAACAAAAAGTGAAAAGTTTTGGGCTTCAGGTTGAATAAAATTTAAGTTTAAAATATTTAGATATATTTAAATATTCAACAAGTGAAAATATATATTAATTTTCAATATAAAATAATTTTTATTTTTAAAAATTTAACCCCTTGCATTTTCTGTATCGTAGAACTATCGCCTTTCGCCCCATCTCTAATCAGCTGGTCTTCCATGGCTGCGCTGGTATGTGTGGGCGTGTGTATTTATGTTGTGTGTATGTGTTAGTGTGCTTGTGAATTAGAAATTATACATTTTTCGTGAATTTGTTTGTCCGTTTGATTCATTTGTAAATAAGTTGAAAGTGATTTTGTGCAATAGTCCCCCTGACCCGCGGCAGATGTTTGTCTAGAAACCGACTCACTACCCCCAAATCGCGTCCGTGTCAAACTTCATTCATCGATTCGGCCAAAATTCGACCTAAATCGAGCTCAGCCCACTAAAGGTGCTACTTTTCGCAGTATCGCTTGCAGTTTCTTGGCAAGAGGACGTGTGTTAGTGGGTCAAATAGTTCCAGTTCAGAAATGAGTGAAGCGCCCGAGAGCAGCAAAAAGCGTCAGAAGACGGTGAGTTCGAAGACGTGGCCGTGGCTCCAAAAATTCGTGGAACCTACTAAGCTACACAGAGTATCTGTTGTGGGTTTGTTTGAACAATTGTCTATAAAAAGTTTGGAGCACTTGCTCAGGTGTCGCCTGTGGAATAAAAGAAAAGTTAAAAGAATTAATAGCTTTGTTTACACAGCCGCTACCTGGCCAGATCTTCCATTCATTGCTTCGGCCTCACCTTTGCTTTCTATGTACTTTCTGACTAACTCCCCCATATGGTTAGGGCCGACACGTAATACAGCCCGAAAAACCGCTGCTGTCTATTCCTAATCTAATCTATTTGGAGGAATAACCTAATTTTGCTTGAAATGTACTGCAAAATAGCATCAAACATGCACGTAGTTGATAAGGAAGGAAAAGTACCTACTTTGGTTTGGTACCTAGGTTTGGTTCTAATAAGTAGCATCTTTACAAAGTATGAGATACAAATAAAAAATTAAAAAAGACTCTAATAGGGTAGCCTTGGTCTGAAACTTATATGCCTTTGAAGACTTTTATTTAGATTTTACAGTTTTAGAGAATCTTAAACTATTAAGCTTTATATAATCATAGAGTTTAAGCGATGAAGCCTTTTCTTTATTAAAATGTCAAGTCAGCAAAAAGTTCGATTAAGTCTACTAACTGCAGACGTCATATGTTTCTGTGTTTGAAAATGTGATTAAATAGCACATTGAATCATTTATTTTAAGTTATAGCCTGGCATTAACAGAAACCACATATGTACATGGCATGTGCATATACATATATGTATGGGCGATAACCAATATTTAGCCAAAGAGTATTTTAATTCAAATTGCTTATCACGCTAAAGTTATTTTACAGTCCCTCACAGAGAAAGGCGCCGTCATTGACAATCGCAAGTAAGGGGACATTAAAATGTAATGGAACTTATGCAACATGCAACACTATTTCCTTACAAACAACTGGTTACCACACCGAGTGTTATTACTTTGGCTAAAACAGGTTCAAATTAGAAAGAAAGTCTTCCGAGACGAGACGGCTTTACGAAAAGTAAACAACTTGTGCTCGAAGATGAACATGAACCCCCGACTTGGCAATGTTTTTGGGGCTGGTCACAAGTAGTTGAAACTTGGTCAACAGGCCGGGCCGGCACAGTTGTCAAGTTGAATGACCAGAGGTGTTAACTTGTCGCAGTATCTTCAAGTTGTTTTATTCACTTTTTCAGTAGTTTGTAAGTAATTACTATTTAAATTAAGCTTATTCCATTTTTGTCTAACTTTCTATTGTAAATTAATTATTATTTTTTAGGGCATTGGCAACTAGAAATATTTTAAAATTATTTTTCAGTAATAATTTATTCAAAAACTTGAAAACTTTTAATAAACAAAGTCTTAAAAATGTTTATGGCAGTGCCAATCTAACTAATAATATTTTAAAAGCTTAAGTATCTTAGGGCCTAGAGCCTAGAACCCCTAGAGATATTTTTAACTAACTCTTTCATTAAAAAAAGATATCTTTATTATCCAGTTATAAGTGCTATGTGCTTAGCTGTTTTTTTTATAAATTGTTTATCTTTACACCAAAACAAAACAAGGAGAGCAAACTATACTCTCACTAGAAGAAGTATATTGGCCAAATGGCGTCATAAACAAGTTCTTATGTGGACCAGCCTCCCCTGGCACCGTCTATAGTGGATCTCTGCCGACGTGGCCGCTACTGTATTATAGTCTCTGCTGCAGCCTGTGGAATTTCAGTTGCAGTTTTGAGCTTCGACGAGAAAGTTCACGGGTTTTGTTGCTTTTTTTTGGCGGTTGCTGAGTTTCGGTTTCAACTGTGGTGTGGTTCGGACCTTGTTCGGAAGAAAATACATAAACTCTCGCTCGTTTAATTATCAAAGAGTACTTTGTCAGTCTGCCGCTTTCTTTTCACCTGTCAACAGTTTTGTTTCTTTGCGTTTGTGGAAAAATGTTTACCCGATGTGCCAATTCGCTTGGCCACTATCCCAACCATAACAATAACAATAACAATAACAGCCTCTATGCTGAGGCTTCTCCGAAATGCTGCTTTCCAAATGATGGAAAATCAAGCGATGCGGTAAGTTTTATTTCCATTGAAATCAGCATGGATTTTAAAAGAATACGAACCATTTAACAAAGTGGAAGAGATCTCAGTTAAAATAAAATTGAAAAATTAATCATTCAAGTGAGCTTCTAATTCCTTACTACTTAATACTCTATTGAAGATAAGATTAGAGCCGCAGAATATTTGTACATCATGTTGTTAGATCTGTGTAGGTCAAGTATTTTAAACCCATTCCTATTTAAAGTTTTGTTGCCTTAGGCTTTCAATAAATTGGCAATTTCTTTAGACACTTTTTGAATAGTTTTAGAAACAGGTTCAGGTTGGTTCTAAGACTCAGAGCCGAACTTTGGCCAAATTTTGAGCCAAGACCCATAGGGTCGAGAGATTATTAAGCAATCATAGAGGGGACTCAGAACCAAACAGAAGAAAGACCAGACCCGACCCGACCATACCGACTGTGCAAACATTTTCTCCATATGGAGTAGAAGAATGGAAATGAGCTAGGGGCCTGAGAAAGACTTCAAAGCGGCCTCTCTTTCCCGCTCTTCCCATCTATAGACCATTCTCCGTAGCTCTGGACGCCAGAGCACGCCATATAATACCGTAAATATTATTGAAAACTTTCAGTCTGCTTTCGACTCTCGCCGCGTGTCTATGACGGAAGTTATTCAGCATCCGACTTCGATTTCATAGCCATTGAATCCGAATCGAATCTGCACTGTTATCAGTGTTCAATGTGAATCAGAAATAATACAAGAAACACAGTGAAAAAATCATAGTACCCCCAAGTATCCAGTAATCTCCAAAAGAACTATGCCGAACCCCCCAATCGGATTTTATCCTCATATCAAGAGAAGGGTAAGGCTTCTGGGTATAAACTAGTCGTAACTGAAACTTTGTCATCCAAAACAATTAAATATGATGATCAAGTTGTTCAATTGGCGTGAAATGGATGAAATCTGAAGGGGAAGTGGAAAGGAATAGGAAACCCTGACCCACTTTAAAGTCGAGCATACGTAGTACACAGAAGTGATTACGTTACTATACTCCTCCTTCAAAAATTTGTATATTTTTCTTTAGTATAGATTTTTTATTGATAGAGAACTCCATAGAGCCTTAACCCCTTTTCCCAACCATGCAAAATCCGCACTCAGAGATTGAGAACCATCTGGGTTATACATATATATGTATGTACGTAGGAATATCGCATAATTCTCGACTCGATTTTGCAAACACGAGCTTCGGCGGAAGGTCAACAAACTGAACGCAGAATTACAGCACCAATAGCCGCGGGGTCAGAGCGAACTATTTCGATGATGACTTTTGCCTTTGGCTCCGGCCATGGCTCCGGCTTCAACCTCTACTCGGGCTTTGTGGCCAGAAAGACAAAAAAGCGACCCGCCAATGGGCCTCAGGCACCTTCGCCATCCCATCTCGGCATGAATATTAATTTATGATAATTTCGAAAGCTAAACCCGATTTATTGATGTTCCGCTTCTGGCTCTTTTGCAGTGCCTTCAAGTGGCGACGAATGTGACCGAACAGAAGCACCATGTCACCAGGGAGACGCGCGGCAAGAATCTCGGCCTGTGCCGAGGATTCCGAGGATGCACAGTTTGGCTAACTGGTAAGGACACTCTACCCTAAGAGCTAAGAGATCGGATAATTATTATTTTATTCCACTGCAGGACTTAGCGGTGCTGGCAAGACGTCCATTGCCTTTGAACTGGAAGCCTACCTGGTGTCCAGGGGCATCCCCGCCTACGGCCTCGATGGAGACAACATCCGGACTGGACTGAACAAGAACCTCGGCTTCACGCCCGCCGACCGCGAGGAGAACATCCGGCGGGTGGGCGAGGTGGCTAAGCTATTCGCCGATAGCGGCGTGGTGGCCATCTGCAGCTTTGTGTCTCCGTTCGCCGATGACCGCGAGATGGCACGCAAGATCCACAAGGATGCGGGACTCAAGTTCTACGAGATTTTCGTGGACACCCCCCTGGATGTGTGCGAGACGCGGGATGTGAAGGGTCTGTACAAAAAGGCGCGCGAAGGAGTCATCAAAGGCTTCACCGGCATCACCCAGGAGTACGAGCGTCCTCAGAAGCCGGAGCTGGTGGTCAATACCCATGGCTACACGGTGCGCGAGTCCACTCAGGAGCTAGTTACCCTACTGGAGCAAGAAGGGATCATTCCGCGCTCGCTGCGCGACGTCGATCTACTGCCGGAACTGTATCCCAGCGATGCCATTGCCACGGAGGCACTGCGTCATGAGGCGGAGTCGCTGCAGGCCCTGGAGATCAGCACGGTGGAGCTGCAGTGGGTGCAGGTCCTGGCCGAGGGTTGGGCCTATCCACTGCGCGGATTTATGCGCGAGGACGAGTACCTGCAGACGCTGCACTTCAACACGCTGCAGAGTGGAATGGACGGATCCTATCGGGAAAACCACTCGGTGCCCATTGTGCTCAGTGCCAGTGCTGCGGATAAGGAACGGCTGGATGGTAGCTCCTCACTAACCCTGAAGTACCAGGGCAAGGCAGTGGCTATTCTTCGCCGCCCCGAGTTCTACTACCAGCGCAAGGAGGAACGCCTGGCCCGGCAGTTTGGCACTAGCAATCCGGAACATCCGTACAGCAAACAGGTGTACGAGTCCGGCGAGTATTTGGTCGGTGGGGACTTGGCCGTCATCGAGCGCATCCGCTGGGACGATGGCCTGGATCAGTACCGACTGACGCCCAATGAGTTGCGAAAGAGGTTCAAGGAACTGAATGCCGACGCCATCTTCGCCTTCCAGCTGCGCAACCCCATTCATAACGGACACGCTCTGCTCATGCAGGACACGCGGCGGCAACTCCTTGAACGGGGCTTCAAGCAGCCGGTTCTCTTACTTCATCCTTTGGGCGGCTGGACCAAGGACGACGACGTTCCGCTCGATGTGCGCATGCGACAGCATCAAGCGGTCCTCGATGCCGGTGTCCTGCGACGGGAGGACACTGTTTTGGCCATCTTTCCCTCGCCAATGATGTACGCCGGGCCCACAGAGGTACAGTGGCATGCTAAGGCGCGCATGAACGCCGGCGCCAACTTCTATATTGTAGGCCGTGATCCGGCCGGTATGCCTCATCCCGACAAGCAGGCCTATCCAGACGGCAACCTCTACGATGCAACGCACGGAGCAAGGGTGCTTAAAATGGCCCAAGGGTTGGATAGCATGGAGGTGAGTTCGAATATTATAATCTTAATTATTATAGAATAATAATAAATGAATTATTTTCTACCAGATCCTCCCGTTCCGGGTGGCTGCCTACGACAAAAGCGCCAGCAAGATGGCCTTCTTCGAGCCGAAGCGCAAGGACGAGTTCGAGTTCATCTCGGGGACCAAGATGCGCACCCTGGCCAAGACTGGCGCCAGTCCGCCAGACGGTTTCATGGAGCCGGAGGCCTGGAGCATCCTGGCCACCTACTACCAGAACCTGCCGCAGGCGTAACCCGCCACCGGCGCCGTCATTCATCCACGTGCAATTCCTCCTAGTTATAGCTTGTGGGCTTATCATATTCCTATGTGATTACCGCCACGCACCGCTACCCTTTCTGTCCCTCGTGTCGCAATGTTTTCGTGTACTTCGTTTCCCCCAATCCGAGCCTGTTTCCCTGTGTGTGTATGTGTGTGTTTTAAACTCCTGGCCCTTCTCCAGCTATCGAAGTGCTCGTATCGTACAATCTACTTGTATTTATAATTAAGTTTTTGACAACCCTCTGTTTATCTTAAGCTAAAGATCGTCCAGTCGTTTCATGGACAGTTTTTAAAATATACAAATTAATATACAAATTTCAAGCTATTTTAATGGGCCAATAAATCAATAGTGTCCGTAGAATACGATATTCATGATCGAAGTAATTATTGCCTACTTTTGGGGATCAAGAAAAAAGGCATATAACAGTTTCCCCTACTTAATAAATATATATCTATATAGAGATCTTAACTATGAATATTTTTCCACCTAAAACATGATCTTAGACCCAATTTCTTCATGCTCTTTTATTAAAAACCAGCTTTGTTTTGCACATGATTTATTTTTATAAAATTGTATACGTTTAATCATTAATATTACAAGTAATTAATTAATATCAAATATGCAATTAGTTATCATTTAATTTCACACTATGTACTTTACTGCGCTGTGTATGTGTTTTTTTTTATATCTTTTTAATTTAATTTCAATTTCGTTTCGTTCGCAAATCTTCGATAATGATCGATTATGATTATTGGACATAGTCGTTAGGTGTGCGACAAAAAAACATAATAAATACAGTACAAACTTATAAAATGAAATGTGTGTGAAGATTAAGAATATAATAAGCACCCTCAGCAGTGCGAAACTACCACATACATATATGATATAGTTTTAATAAGATTTTCGGCTGTATGGATCTTGGGGGGAGGGGGACACAGAATTCGAGGCGTACATATGTGTTGGGTAATTGTGCGTCTGGACATCCTCGTTATTCCTAACAAAATGGCAAAGGGTGGAGGGTCTCGTTAAACGTAAATTGATCAAAAAATTACACATATGCAATGAGCAATGAGCAAACAAGGATGGGTGGAACTAATCATATGCGTACATATACATATATATTTTCCTTTTACAATTAATAATTTACAAATCGACAACAACCATGGCTGCTAGAGAAAATCATAACTCCGTAAATACTAAAAAACCTCTTCGAGAAAGACGCGGGCGGGTTGGATTGGCTGCATTTCACACTTTTATCTTTTGTTTTTCTTTTCTTGCTGGATCATTTAAACTTGAGTTATATACGTATATATTTATATCAATATATTATTTTATACCTATTCATATTTCGTACGCACTGCCGTCATATACTTTTATTTAATAACTCTTTCATAATGCATTTACGTGTTATTGTTCCATTATGAGGGGGGGCAGCTGGCTGTTGATGTTCGTGTTGACTTTGATGTCCACACTGTGTTCGATCTCGGTGTGGAGGGTTTCCGAACCTAACAGGAATTAAGAAAACTACTACCACATACACTATCGTTGTTTCCACCATGCCGCATCAGTGCCGAGCGCACGTTGCCACGTCAAAGCAGACTGCATCTGGACAGCCAACTGTCCTTCGTCCGACTGTCCATGGGTTTCAGCTGATGGCCGCCCTTGGGTGGGTTGTTAGCCTCCTGTAAAGTACACACACACATATAGACATTATTGTAGAAAAAGATTCTTTGTTTCCCATTCAAGTTTGCACCCCCACACTCACCATTCGCTTTTCCGTTTTCGCTTTGATATCACTGGCGAGGGTGAGGAAGGCTTCTTCCACGTTGATGCTGGCTTTCGCGGAGGTCTCCATAAACTTGATGCCATACTCGATAGCCAATTGTTCGCCTCGCTCCTTTGAAACCTATTATGAAAATTAAAGTGTTAAAGTGGTCGTTTAACAGTCATTTAATTCATTGTCCTGGTGTGTTTAATCTTCAAATAAATTAATCGAAGCAAGTGATTCAACCTTTAGGCTTAATAATCAACACAGCAGGGTTATGAATGTATTAACCTCAAACTGATAAAGCCAATTGGTCATCTAAGCTCTCTCACCTGTCGCTTATCGGTCAGTTCACACTTGTTTCCCAGCAGCATTTTCTCGACATCGGCGGAGGCGTTCTCCTCAATGTTCCTGATCCAGTTCTTGATATTTTCGAAGGACTTCTCCTGAGTTATGTCATAGACCAGCATGATGCCCATGGCACCTCTGTAGTAGGCCGTGGTGATTGTGCGAAAACGCTCCTGGCCGGCAGTGTCCCTAAAATGTACAATTTTTTTAAAAATATATGAAATCCAAAGAGCTGAGCAATTACTTACCATATTTGCAGCTTTATTTTTTTGTTATCTAATTCAATTGTTCTAATTTTAAAATCGATACCTGTGACCAAAGAAAAGAGGGGAAAAAACTGATGAGAGTCGGCCAGGCCAAACATACGTAATTAATTTGAATAATTTGGCAGTCGAATGAACCTGTTTGCTCGGAACTCGTGACGTAGCAGAGCACTCGGAAGAGAGGCGGCGGCCGCCGAGACAAAGAGCGAAGCGCACAGAATTCGACAAACCACGCAATTGATTGAAACAATGTCGTTAAGTAAATAGCCCAAAACGGGGAATTGGCGCAAGTGAACGCGTGCCAAATACAAAAATAAACAATTAGCTACGAGTCGGGAGGGAGACTCGGAAACTCGGATTTCCAATCCGGGCTCTTGCCGGACTGGCAAAGAAAATCGTATCAAGGAGATAAGAGCTTAAAAAGTACAATGACTCTTGCCACATCTTGGCGTAAAGCCATTTGTTTCCGTTGTTATTATTATTATGTGGGTTTAAAAATAGATACAGCCAAACATATACATATATATATTTTTTGGTTTTTTGGAAACCTTTGTCAGACTAAGAGGGTGTCTGCTATCATAGCATCCCCGTACCCTGACCAACAATAATAATTATGACGAATACAGGGACTATTAAAAAGAGGAGCGGTGTCAATGAGTCACAACTGAGCGAAGTTCAAGAAAGCCCGGCGGCATCAGAATCAATTCAATCAGACTGGAATCGAGCAGAAGTTCGACCAGCCACCAGAAGATGATGACTGATCCCGATTGATAGTATCATCTGCCATCCTAGCCATCCTAGCTTCTCACCTATCGTGGATATAAACGTCGTGTTGAAGGCGTCCTCGGAGAAGCGGAATAGGATGCAGGTCTTGCCCACACCAGAGTCGCCTATCAGCAGCAGCTTGAACAGGTAGTCGTAGGTCTTGGCCATGGTTCTGCTTAATGGAGGGGGGATATGGAGATCACAGTTGTTCGTCACTACTCCGTATAATAAAGTAACGAAATGGTGGACACGTCGTCGTTGTCGTCTCCTGCGTGCAGTGGAAAATCAAGGGTTCTCGGCTCCGCTTTATTGGCCACTAATAACGCTAATAATATACTATTCCTAGACGTAACCACACCACACTACGGTTCGCTCGCTCTTTGGCGTTTTTCTCAGCTCTCGGGGTACTTTTGGGTGTGTGTTTGTGTTTTCGATTTCGTGTTTAAATGGCGACGTAGTTTTATAAGTTTCTGGGCTTGTCGGGAGGATTGCGCGCGGCTTTTCCGGTGGGAAACTTATTGGCCGCGCTTGGTACCGGGCGAGTGTGTTAAGTGTTGTGGTGGATAGGACGTGGAAATTAAGTTTATTAGCTGCTTTCTAATTACGCCCGTACAAAAAAATATGGTTTTAGTGTTGGCTAACGAATATATTTGGCCCAGGGTTGAAGGTGTGTGTCTATCGACTTCCTATCGATTTTTTTTTGGATTTATCAACACAGTTAAGGGGTAACAGGGTTCAATTATCTTTAAATCGTAGAAAACTTTATGAAGAATGCAAAGAAACATAAAATGCTATTTATTATAACCTAACCTAATTTAACTTTTGTGACATCCAGCTTATTATACTTCTGGATGATTGAAAAACTTGAAATTACATGAGCTAACAACTCCAAGAGCTTGACAACTCTGGCCGTACATCAGCTGGGCGTACGGGCGTAGCGGTGAGAATGGCAAGGTCCATGTTCGACACTGTATATTATTATTCCAGGCCCGCTTTCCGCTGCTCCTAATCCGTTTAACATCCAATTTGATCCTATCCGCGACGGCACAGCGAACGTAAACAAATGTGAAGAGTGTCAGTGCAGGAGGACGCAGCAGCATCAGCAGCAGCAGACGACGGGAAGGAGTAGCAGACGCAGCAGAAGCAGGATCGGATTCTAAGAATCCGACGCATTTTGCACTTGTACCCCCACAAAAGCATGGGCACCAAGGAGTCCAAGCACGCTTGCATCAGCTACGAGGATGCCGTTAAGCGAGGTGAGCTCTCCGGACGGAGACCAAGTGTCGATGGAAGTGAAAATGACCGTGGAAATGGGTCACTGCTAATCAACGCAACTTGACCAATAAAAACAACAACAATGCTCACAGAACACCAACACAGGTGTGATTGCGCTTTATCGATTCCATTGTTGTGCTTCCACAAATTCTAATTGACACCAGTGGCCACCACTCGTTCCAACTACTCCCAAACCCCTGCCGTTGTTTCCTCCGGGATTTTGGCAGTCTTTTTGCATTTAATTTCCGATTCTAAAGGCCCATCCGTGTGTCAGTGTGTGCGTGCAACTGTGTGCATAGGTATTTGCGTCTCCGCCGCCAGTGACGTCACAATAGAAAAGCTCATCCGACGGGGTGGTGGAGGAAGGCAGAGGGTGGATGTGGACAGTGGGTGGTAGGGTGGGAGATGGGTGGCTGGCTGGCTGGTTGGGAGACAACAAAGCAGCGACTAAACAGTTTAATGGCCAGCCGAGTGCAGTGCAAGCTTAGGGTTGATGAAAAGCGCGGATGCGAAGGCGATTGTGAACGCAACTGCGGATAACTTCGAGTTCTGCATGTCATGCTACCCCCATCCGAATCCCCCCAACTGCACTTCTAATTTATGTATGTGCCTGGGACGGTGTGAAATGTATTAAAGTATCAAAATCACATTTAAGTACATTTTTCAGATAGCTGTGCAATCTTTTTTGGACTAATAGAGAACTTACTGGGCAATCTACAGGTGTAACTCTATATATATTATTAATATGATAATTATTTGGATTATTTCCAATCAATCCTAAAAAGATACACTTTTTAAAACATTTCCAATGAGATTTTCTATTAAAACAAAGAATGATTAAGCCATAAACAAATAGTATTTAATAGATATATTTTATTTCAATAAATTCTAGTTTCTCAGTTACCGACAGTTTACTGTATTCAAGGTTCATCGAAAGAACTTTCCATATGAATTGGTAATCTAGCAAAGTTAAGATTATTCTTTTGGCCATTTGGTAAAAATACAAAATAAAAACCACCGCCACTATCCAATTCAGCAATTGAAGCCCTACCTGTTCCCACCTGTTCCCGGTGACGTTTTGTGCTGAAATCGCTTTGGCGCCGTTTATTCCAACCTCATTTTGGTCGGGCATTCATCATCATCATCCGGAGACCGGGGCTGCGGCCGCTGATTTGTGGCCAAGCAGTAGTGAGAGCAAAGAAAACGAATGTCGCTGATAAGGCCCAGGCCTCACCCCCAACTCCCTCGACTGGGGGGCGGCGGTCAGGTGCGTGAGTCTCTTATTAGCCGCCACGACCGGTTCCAATAAACTCCGACGAGGAAACAGCGAATGGGGGAAATACTCGGAGTGCTTGCATGCTAGCCCAGCACTGCCACTGCACTGGCATTTAAGCACAAAAATTCCGTTTCCGTGACGTCGCTAGCGACACAATTTACTCTGCATTCTTATGCCCAATTAGCGCTTATCAGTCGCGGGAGTACTTAACCTGATCACTGAAATTTAAATGCTTTATTGATTGCTTGTTTAGTGACAGCTTTTTAGACTCATAAATCATAAAAGTAATAAATGTGGTTAGAAAAGATATTATACCTTTGATGTAAATTAGAGATACCAGATTTGAAGATAGCATTCTGATCTAAAGATACTCTTAAAAAGAGATTGAGTCTTTTTAATTCCTTGCTATTTGAATAAAAAATATTAAATAAATTTTAGGATAAACCTTTAACACTTTTTTCGACAGTTTTTGGTAATCTCTTATCTCTAATCTCCAAAAGAATACTATTTTTGAAATGCAGTCTTCTGCCTTTCTCCCCAGCGCCCAGTTTTATAACTGAAATGTGCTACGATTTTTAATTATCGCCGAATGGATGTGTTTGTGGCTATAAACATATGCATGTGCACTTGTGATTCCGGGGCGATTGAATGATTCACAAGCATTTGGAAAATACTCAATCGCTGATAAGGGACAATTAGGTAACTCGGAGAGTTAATCTCAAAATTGAACAGATAGATAAATAATTACAGAACTCGTTTTTTATGGTTGTCATAAATGTTATCATGATTCTTTTTATTTAATATTTCTTAAACTTCACTTCGAAGTGACGTTTCACTGAGGATTGGTGTGAAAATGATGCGGGGGATCCCACAGACTTACCAGCTATTTATAAATCTTTTTGTGCTTGGGATTAACCCGTCAGCCTGACCATTACTCACCCACTTCTCCTCTGAATTTATGTTTCTAGTCAGCGACGCGGAGCTGCGGCGCCTGAAAGATGCCTTCAAGAAGTCAGCGGGAGTGGGACGACAGTTCCTTAGCCGGAATGCTTTTCAGCAGGATGTGCTGTGCGAGGGAGTGCCGCCGAAGATCACGGACATGCTGTATGCAGCCTGCGGTGGATCGCAGCGTGGAATTTCCTTTAAGGACCTGCTCTGCGGCTTAGTCCTCATCACCAGAGGCACTCAGGAGGAGAAAACAAAGTGAGTTTTTAATAGAAACCAAGCAAATAAATACAAATCTAATCGGTATCTCTTTATAGATTTCTGTGGAACCTCTACTGTAATGATGCCGGCACCTACATCATCAAGACGGACTACGTGCGCAATGTGAACCTGGCTCCGTTCGAGAGCGTCTCCCTATTCGCCCAGAGCGAACGTGTCAATTTCGAGCAGTTCCAGGACTGGATCGTCAAGCATCGCAATGCCACGGTTCTTTCCAAATGGCTGCTGGCGGACAACTGTGTCAGTCTCACTTCGGAGCTGGAGACCCCCACGTTTTATCAGAGCTTGGCTGGCGTTACTCATCTGGAGGAGAAGGTAAAGCTGGCTGCCTATCATACAACTGTTTTCCAGTCACATGCTACTTAGAACCAGATAGTATTATGTTTTCATAAGATCTTACTTTAGTTAGTCGATGAACAGGCAACAATAAGGAGCTAACACCTCTCACTTTATTACAGGACATTGGTGATCTGGAGAAGGAGTTTTGGCGCCTCAAAAACACCTCGCAAAATGGCCAAATCGATCTGCAGTTCCTCGGTCCCCTAATCAGCCCACCAATACCAAAAAATGCACTGGCAGGACTGTTCAATGCATTCGATGAAAACCGTGATGGACACATCGATTTCAAGGAGCTGTGTTGCGGCGTAAGTGCGGCTTGCCGAGGACCTGGAGTGGAAAGGACGCGCTGTAAGTTTCTCCATTCTATTCTTAGAAATATTTTTATTAAACGTTGCCTGTTTTAGTTTGTTTCAAGATCTTTGATGTGGATCGGGACGGAGTTTTGTGCCACGAGGAGACACTACAAATGGTAAACGTTTTGCTGCTGGTGGCCAAGGAGAACCGTGATGCCGAACACTATCGGGAGCTCACCATGCAGCATGTAATCAGTGATCTGCTGGAATTTGCACAACGCCGGAGTCCAGACGGCACGCCCAGCAAACTAACTCGGGATAATGTGTCACTTACCGCCGAGGACTTTATGCTCTGGAATGTACAGTGCGATATGCGGCTGATGCAGCCCCTCCTTGACCTGATCTTCGAGCTCTGTCACATAGTCTTTGGTTTGTGGCCGCAGTGCAAGCACATGGAGAACGACATTGTCCGGGGATGGCTGCGCCGTGAGGAGCAAAGACCGTATCGCGTCGGCCAGTTCTGGTATCTGATTGCCCACGATTGGTGGCTGGGATGGATGCAGTATACCCAGCACACGGCCCATACCTGCGACTATTGCAAGCGCACCGCCAGCCAGCGAACCGCCGTGGATGAGGCACTCGTGTGCGATGAAAGCTTTAACACTAATAGCCTTGAGCAGCATGATAGCTACTCGCTGGGTTCTGGCACAGGCTCAGCCTCTGGCTCCAATTCAGCCAGCAGTGGCATCTCTGCGGGCCGACACTGTGGACCAACACGGCCCGGACCCATCGACAACAGCAACCTGATCACCGCGAATCCGTACAGAAATGTGCGCACTCTTACGGGCGAAGGAGGTCATCTTAAGCGGGACACACCCCTAGCGCAGAATCACGACTTTGAGTTGATTCCCAAATCGCTTTGGAAAGCTTTAAATCGGTGGTATGGCGATAATCTGCCACTACCCCGGCAGGTAAATAGTTGTAATAGCGTGAAGCTGCCACTTTAGTAATTAATCTTTATTTACAGGTCATACAACCTCCAAACTCCGATGTGGATCTGGAGCTATACCCGCTCAACCTGCGCATCCTGCTGCATCAGGCCCAGCCCTCACAAACCGGAGCTGCTGGAGGTTCTCAGCTGGGCAGTTGGGGCTCCACGGTGAGCGGTGGCTATGGAGTTCTTGCCTCGGGTGGCGGATATGCGGCCATCGCCGCCAGCAGTGTCCTTCAGCCGCCCAAGCGGTACCTAGCCTACACAGCTGCTTTTAGCCGCCTGGCCACCATTCGTCAGGTCGGAGATTTTCTCTGCGAACAACTGCGTCTGAAATCGGAAGATATTCGGCTGTGGCACGTGCCGTACCCGGACACTGGAGCCATATTGCTGGAGGAGGATGCCATGTGCCTAAAGGAGCTGTTAATACGAGACAATGACCAGCTCCTGCTAGAGATCCGGAACAAGGACCTGACCTGGCCGGAAGAGCTTGGCTCTTTGGCCAGCGCTCAGAGTGGTCAAGGAGCCGGAACACCGGGCGATCGCCGTCGCCTCACCCGCAGCTCCATTATGTCCGTGCATGCGCCTGGCGCTACAGGACTCCACAATCTTGGCAACACCTGTTTCATGAACGCCGCCCTGCAGGTTCTGTTCAATACCCAGCCACTGGCCCAATACTTTCAGCGCGAGATGCATCGCTTCGAGCTGAATGCCACCAATAAGCTTGGAACGAGAGGCCAGTTGGCCATGCGCTATGCGGAGCTGCTTAAGGAAGTCTGGACCGCAACGACGCGCTCGGTGGCTCCATTGAAGCTGCGCTTCTGCGTCAACAAGCATGCCCCCCAGTTCGCAGGCGGTGGTCAGCACGATTCCCAGGAGCTGCTCGAGTGGCTGCTGGACGCCCTCCATGAAGACCTCAACCGTGTCACAGAGAAGCCATACAGCGAGCTGAAGGACTCCAACGGTCGGCCCGATAAGATCGTCGCTGCCGAAGCTTGGTCTCAGCACCACGCCCGCAACCAATCGATCATTATAGACCTCTTCTATGGACAACTGAAGTCCAAGGTCAGTTGCCTGGGCTGCGGACACGAATCAGTGCGCTTCGACCCCTTCAGTCTGCTCAGTTTGCCTCTGCCCGTGGAGAACTATGTCTACCTAGAGGTTTTGGGTGAGTAGTATATAGTATTTCTGCGTTTCATTTACTATTTATTTGTTTATTCCCCTAGTTATCCTCCTGGATGGCAGTGTACCCATTAAGTATGGCCTTCGTCTCAACTCTGAGTGCAAGTATGCAGATCTGAAGAACAAACTGGCCACGCTTTGTAACCTCCAACCCAGCCTGATGCTCATCTGCGAGCTTTGGAACTCCCAAATACGCCAAGTTTTAGCCGACGAGGAGAAGCTTCGGCCCCAGAGTGCCAAGGATCTGTACATCTACCAACTGCCCGAACAAAACAATGTGCGAACGCGCTCCAACTCGGTGCTTAGCATGCATATAGAACAGGGACTCAAGGATATCCAAAGGAGTTCAGGTAAGTTAATGGATTGCATTGATTAAAGTTTAAATAATGAGCCATTCCAATCCGCAGCGCTAATTACAGCCCAAGATTCCCTTTCCTCTTTGAGCACTCTGCAAACCTCCAGCCACCGTGCCTCGTCTCGAGTCCTTTGCAATGGCCATATATCAGGGCTAGACATAGAGCCGGAGGCTGAGGCAGAGTCAGAGGTGACTAGGTACAACAACAGTGGCAACATTTTCAGCGGAAACGGTAGCGGCGACAACCAGGTGCACGAACTTCTGCCAGATGAGGCCGGAAAGGTAAGCCGGTGCTTTGGAAAGAGAGAGTGCATGCCCCACAGCCTATTCTGCTTCAAGGTATGGCTTCTATACTATATTAACATACACGTATTTAATATCATAGATTTATGCCCAGTCATTGGGTCGATCGATTCTTAAATTGAGAACTTCCTTTGCCATAGGATAGAGCTCGTTCCTCACAGCGAACAAAGATCGTGTCCTCATCTCCGTCTCCGTCTCGGTCGTCGCAATTGCGAATCAGATCCCATGATCAGAATCCGTTCAAGAATCCGCCTCCGTCTGCTTATGAGTCTTGAGTGTAATCTAAAGATATATTAAATACCGAATATGTTAAATGAACAGTTGCCGTCTGCTGCGTGGTTTGTGGGCTTCCCTCTTAACTCTACTCAACTACTAGCATACTCTGTATATTCTCCCAACTCTCCGTATTCGCACACTGATTTACCCAATCGATCTAAATTATTTGTATCGTATTTATATATCCTTCTGTACTAATCACATTTCCTTTGTTGCCGGCCTTACTCTCTCTGTCTATATAACTTTTGTAAATTTTTTGCTTAAAAAAATCAAAAATCAAAAACCAAATCACCTTTTGCTATCCTTTCTGGAATCTTTGTTGATCCTTTAGTATGTCGTGTTGTTGGTTAGAGGATTGCAAGTTTTATGAAAACTTTACATAGATTTACAGTTTGCTTTAAGTTTTTAGTAATTGTTCTTTGCAGAGCTTTGTTAGAATTAGATATTCTTAAAAATTTTGAGATTGAAATATTAAAAACTAAATAGTATTGTTTGTAGTACGTTTTCTTAAAATTCGTTTTGAATTTAAAATTAGGATAAATTGTTTCAAATTAGCTGTTAAACAGATATTTCAAATTAAAATTTATATTTTGTGGTTTAGATAACCATTAATTATTTAAATTTAATTGTAATGGTGTATATTTTTTATCCAAAACCTTGATTAAAACTTCTAAGCCTTGCTTCCAATTTAAAAAGATTTTCGAAAACTTAATTCATGATTTATAATTTCCACGATTTCACTTACCACCGATTTCACAGAATAACCATTAAAAAACAAAGCTAATTTTTAATCACAAGCAATAATTTATACATTATGTAAGTAGCATTAAAGTTGAGCGTTTATCGTTTAGAGGTATTGTGTACATTATCGAGTAGATTGATCCTTGGTTAATTGAGTTCCCAAAGCTTTAGCACACACACCCATTGAGACATAAACACAACCCATCCAATCGCACACCGACTCTGAATTTACTTTCTAATACGAAATCCTGGTGCAGGAGTCGCTCACATTGAGCTCCAGTCCCGAGAACAATTTCATACACGGAGCGGCGGCTCAGCAGAAGCGTGTCTCCTCCGCCAAGCTGCTACACACGGAAAGCAACACCAGCTCCATGTCCTACACGAATCCCTCCGGCGAGAACTCCATGGAGAGCTCGTTGACGGAGCCCAACCCTCTGGCAGAGCTGGCGGGAGGAGCGCATGTGAGCGGAAGTGGCAGTGAGGACTCGGCCAGCTCCTGCCGAACATCGCCCAACGAATCCAGTGGACTGAGCACAGCTCACACGCTGGGAGCCAGCCTGGATGTGGACGAGCAGGCGGAAGAGGGTAACGAAGAGGAGCCGGATCAGCAAATAACCACCTCGCAGCCGGAAACCAGCAGTGGCGTCTACTCCCGTCGCTCCTCGCAGCCGCACAAGGCCGGCAAGTATCTAGTAGCCGTGCATCGGAAGATCACCCGCCATGACAGCTACTTCCTATCCTACCACAAAACACGGCCCAGCCTGTTTGGAGTGCCTCTGCTGATCCCCAACAGCGAGGGTGGCACGCACAAGGATCTGTATTGTGCCGTGTGGCTGCAAGTGAGCAGGTTACTTAGTCCTTTGCCGGCGACAACGGATCAGGCGAACCATGCTGCCGATTGGTGAGTACTAAGATCCTTTTCTTTTTATTAAATTATATAATTATCTTTGATTTTCAGTGATGACAGTCTGGGCTATGATTTTCCTTTCACGCTGCGAGCCGTTAAGGCGGATGGACTCACCTGTGCCATCTGCCCCTGGTCGAGTTTCTGTCGAGGCTGCGAGATTCGTTGCAACAACGACTTTGTGCTCCAGGGAGCCCTGCCTCCGATTAATGCTGCTTCCAGTAAGTATTCTTAATGAGAGTCTTTTAAGAAAACAATTATATCTATAAAATATCCTTACTTTTCACTTTCCAGGCAACACAACTACACCAAAAATGAATGCTAAATTCCCATCGTTACCAAACTTGGAGGTCAAAAGGACGCCAGAGTACACCGCCTCGTTATCGTATACACCGACAACGAAATATTTCGAAGACTTTACCATTGCCATTGATTGGGATCCGACCGCCCTGCATTTGCGCTACCAAAGTACCTTGGAGCGGGTAAGAGTCTCTTTTTCGAAACTACTTTCGTATGGAAAAGTAACCATTTATATTTTAGCTGTGGGTGGACCATGAAACCATTGCCATAAGCCGACGGGAGCAAGTGGAGCCCGTTGACCTGAACCATTGCCTGCGCGCCTTTACCTCCGAAGAGAAGCTGGAGCAGTGGTACCACTGCAGTCACTGCAAGGGCAAGAAACCCGCCACCAAGAAGCTGCAAATCTGGAAGTTGCCTCCGATATTAGTATGTCAATAAAGTAATTGGCCCAAATTGAAAGCTATTAATAATTCCATTCTAGATTGTTCACCTGAAGAGATTTAACTGCGTCAACGGCAAGTGGGTCAAGTCCCAGAAGGTGGTACACTTTCCCTTCGACGACTTTGATCCTACTCCGTATTTGGCATCAGTTCCCCAGGAGACGATCCTGCGTCACAAAGAACTATTGGAACTAAAGAGAGACAATGAGTTTACGATGGCCAGCAGCGAAGTGGTCAGCGAGTTGGATGAGATGGATGCAGCCAGCAATCAGGATATCGACGAAAAGGAGGCAAAGCCGGCTACTGCATCTCCAGTTACCACATCCAACATTATGCGACAGAACAGAAGCATCAATACTGTCCGAAGGCAGCGCCTAATTTCCACAAGTCTCACCAAGACGCCCATAGTAGATGGGGAGTTTGAGGACTACCACCAGCATAGGCTCAAGGAGGAGGTGGATGAGTTTGACCCAAAGTACAGACTCTATGCTGTGGTGGTGAGTATTTCCAAAGTTGAGAAACCAAAATTGAGATATCATGATACATTTTTATTTTATTCCCACTCTTTTTCAAGTCCCACTCTGGCATGTTGAACGGAGGCCACTACATTTCCTACGCATCGAATGCAAGTGGTTCCTGGTACTGCTACAACGACAGTTCCTGTCGCGAAATATCCCAGAAGCCAATGATAGATCCGAGTGCTGCCTATCTGCTATTCTACGAGCGCAAAGGCCTGGACTATGAACCCTATCTGCCCAATATCGAGGGCCGCGTATTACCACATGCCACTGGACTCCCGCTTGAAGTGGATGAGACCGAGGGAGAGCTGAAGAAGCTGTGCACGATATCCTAACTGAAGTCTTTCTGGTCATGGCTATGAGGGAGTCTATTATTATTATACCCGTTCTTTAATAGTGTTTTGTGTTTTGTTTCCAACCGCGTCGTATATTTTGTTATTTACTATTTTAAGCTGATTTGGATTTGTGCAGATACTTGTGCAGTTGTTTAGCCCTAGTTAGTTTCTAAGCCTATCTCTACATGCTGTGCCCGAGCTCTTCGGGTTCAATCCGTGTACTAATACTACAGATTTGTGTAACATATTCAAGTTTTACCTTCTAAGTTATGCGTTTACCTGGTCGATGACCAATTAGTTATGTTTGTTTAGCTCAACAATCCCTTTCACCATTCTTATTGTTGGTTTTTGTTTTTTTTTTGCTCGTTCTCGTTGTATATAATTTTAAAATTTTGTATTTGTATTAGGCCCGCGCAGTGTGCCAGATTGTAATTATTTATGCCAGACCACGTTTGGCTATTCCATTTACTTTGTAATGTCTAATTTGTAATGTGTAATTGGTTCTAATGTAAATAGCAAACGAAAGTAAGCCCCAAACGGCGAAATGTTGTCGAAACTTTGATATTAAACATTGATCAGCAATATCAAGATGTTACGAATTTCACATCCCAAGAACTCGCAGACTATTGTTGCTCCACTCATACGTATTTAAATGTATTGATTGATTGATAGATTGGCTTCGTGTAACGCGCCGAGCTGACTCGGTTCGAAATTAGTATTGCGCTTATCAGATATGACTTCAATATGTCTAATGATTATGTATTTGATATTTACAAATTATATATATATACACCCACAGATATGTATACATACAGAACTTAAATAATTTATATTGATATACATGAACATGATGATATATTCGAAACGGAAGCTATGAATAAAACAACTTTTATCGCTTAATCCCAGTCGTTTTTGATTTAAGAAACAAGTTTGAATGAAATAGTGTTATGGAATAGGCCATAACGCATCATGTCAGGTACTTTTTAGCCAATATTTTCGCCTTATCGAGACCGATTTTAAAAATGAGTTTCATTTACAAATCAGAGCTTTATTCAGAAGTTTTATGCTCGCGGAGGTTTAACATTCATGTGTTCGCCGAGTTAAGCACACTTTTCCATCAAGAAAGTAAAACAAGAAAGGAAAGCTAACTTCGGGCGGAGCCGAAGTTGATATCCCCTTGCAGTTCAGTCGCAGTCCGCTAGGTGGCGCCACGCATCTTATTTTATTAGATATATAGCGGATCGTATATAGTCGGCCGATCCTTATGAAAATTGGCAGATCAGATTGTTTTTCCCAAAATAGAATCTGTACCAAATACCATCTTTCTAACTTAAAAAACACCAAAGCTATGCCGATTTCGATCGTTCTATGACAGCTATAGGATATAGTCGGCCGATCCTTATGAAATTTTGTACATAAGATATTTTGGTCAAACATAGCATGTGTGGAAAGTCCCAACGCTCTAACTTAAAAAACACCAAAGTTATGGCATTTCCGATCAATCAGTTATATGGCAGCTATAGGATATAGTGACCGATCCCGGCCGTTCCGACTTATATACTACCTGCAAGGAAAAGAAGGATGTGTGCAAAGTTTCAACTCGATAGCTCTAAAACTGAGAGACTAGTTTGCGTAAAAACCGACAGACAGACGGACAGACGGACAGACGGACATGCTCATATCGACTCAGGAGGTGATCCTGATCAAGAATATATATACTTTATAGGGTCGGAGATGTCTCCTTCACTGCGTTGCACACTTTTGACCAAAATTATAATACCCTCTGCAAGGGTATAAAAATTGTATGAACGTTTTCGACATTTTTTTTTTTTTGGCCAAAATATAAGCTTTTGACCCACTTTTTATACCCTTGCAGAGGGTATTATAATTTTGGTCAAATGTGTGCAACGCAGTGAAGGAGACATCTCCGGGCTCCGCCCGAAGTTAGCTTTCCTTTCTTGTTAAGGAATATTTTAACTATCTGATAACCGATTAAAAAACCAAATACGAACTATGAATCAGAGAACTTTTCCCCGTCGATCTGCATCAAATGATCGGGACAACCAAACAAAAAAATTTGTCCCATTTTTTGGCCAAAATCATGATCATGACCCTTACAAAAATATCGAAAAATGGGTCAAAATTTAGTTGGGCAGATTTTGATTGAAAATGATGCTACTAGGAGTTCTATGCTCGGGAAGGTATAACATTCCAGGATCTGTCAAATATTGGCCGACTTATGCACACTTTTCCATCAAGGAAGATACAAAATTTGAACCACTTTTTGGTTTTATTTTTTTAGCCAAAATTTCATGTTTTGATAACCTATTCGCGATTTTTGCATTTGTTGCGCAACCGATACAAGAACGAATTACCTTTTATGAATAAAAAAACAAACAAATTTGTACATTTTTGGCCAAATTCATGATGATCTTCAATCGAAAAGGTTATACGTTATAATGTAATACGTTAAACGACAAATAGTCATTTAATATTTGCTAAAATATCCTCAGAATAAAACACATGGATATAAATATGCATTAAGTTTTTTTTTACAGGATTGGAGCAGTCTGCCTTGGCTGTCCTCGGGTTGTAGTTGCAGCCTTATTTCCTGCCACAGAAACAAGACGGCGTTCAATTGCAGACCCTTAAGGAAACGGATCCTTTGTGATGATGGATGCTGTTCTCCAGCAGTTTGAGGCTGAGTACCCGACGATGACCAGAACAACCAGAACGGAGGATCAGGAGGTATAGGACTTGCAAAGAAGCAGCGTACCGCGTGGCGTAGTTGAGATCCTTGGCCCAAGTCCGAGGATTACAGGATGAGTTAAATAAGTCATTACATTTAGGATTTTTTTATGTATTAGTTTAGATTAGATTAGTTAGCTATATTTGAATTTTTAATAAAATAACAAACAAAAAACGTTATGGTGTTTTGAATCGATTAAATTTGAATCTACAGGCGCGGGCGGGAAATTAATTTTTTGAATTTGAATTTAAATTTAACGTGTTGAATATCGATCCACAGGTTTGGGTCTTGGGTTCAATGGGTTCGTGTCTTGGGTCCGCATAGGTTCCACACATGATCCACATAGCCAGTTCCGTGACGTCACAGATATTAATGGCTGAAAATTTTGCAATTTTCGGGCGCTACCAGGCCCGAAGTACTAGGCGAACAGAAATGGCCAGTAGGTGGATTTCGATTTTTGAAAATGTTTTTTGTGTATATCTCGGCCATTTCGCATCCAATCCTGGATTGGATTGACTCAAAAAATGCGCAAAAAGAGTCTCCACCTGCCTGGCTAAAAAGTATTGGTTTTGGCCAAGTTAACACTGTGGGAAAAATGTTTTTGGCCCAATTTCTAATTTATGATTAGCTCCTTTGCTTATATCTCGGGCATTGCATAACCGATTTTGGAAAGAAATGTCTTTTCGGAGTCAGGACTTCAATGTCCTTCGAACTGCATAAAAAGTTTTTGCATCAAAGGACATTTCATCCTTGAAATCAAACAAAATAAAATTAATTTAAAATTGAATAATGTGACAATTTTTGTTCAAGGATACAAAGGATATTTTGGTAGAGGTTGAAGGATATTAATGTCCTGATCTCAGAATGGTACCCCGTTTTGAGATTGGTTGGGAAATGGCCGAGGTATACATAATCGAAAAAACGGGAACTTATTAAAATATTTGTTTTGGGCCAATTTTAACTTCCGCACGGTGTTAACTTGGCTAATACCAGATTGTGTTTTCCACTCGATGCGCCCTTTTTTTGCGCATTTTACGACCCATCGCGATCCTGGATTGGAATCGAAATGGCCGAGATATTCACAAAAAACATTTTCAAAAATCGAAATCCACCTACTGGCCATTTCTGTTCGCCTAGTACTTCGGGCCTGGTAGCGCCCGAAAATTGCAAAATTTTCAGCCACTTTAGTTCGTGACGTCACGGATTGAACCTCTACATGTGACGTCACACTGGGGGGTGTCTTGGCTGAAGGATCCACATATGTTCCACACAGGATCCACATTTCGATTCGTTAAATTTGAATTGAAATTCAAAAATAGATCCCGCCCGCGCCTACCCGGGCTTTTTCAAATTTTCAAATTCTAAAATAGTTGCCCGCCCCCGCGAAATTTAAATATCAACCGGTAAACCGGCGACTTAAGCGGTTAATCCGTTCAGCCAAGACACAACCCGGTCTGGCCAAGAAACCACCAAGTGGTGACGTCACGGATCGCAGCCTATTCCGTGACGTCACTGACTTTTGTTGCTGAAAATTTTTCAATTTTGGGCCGCCACCGGACTCGGAGTACTAGGCGAACAGAAATGGTCAGTAGGTGGATTCTATTTTCTGAAACAGTTTTTTGTGAATATCTCGGCCATTTCGATTCCAATCCAGGATCGCGATGGGTCGTAAAATGCGCAAAAAAAGGGCGCATCGAGTGGAAAACACAATCTGGTATTAGCCAAGTTAACACCGTGCGGAAGTTAAAATTGGCCCAAAACAAATATTTTAATAAGTTCCCGTTTTTTCGATTATGTATACCTCGGCCATTTCCCAACCAATCTCAAAACGGGGTACCATTCTGAGATCAGGACATTAATATCCTTCAACCTCTACCAAAATATCCTTTGTATCCTTGAACAAAAATTGTCACATTATTCAATTTTAAATTAATTTTATTTTGTTTGATTTCAAGGATGAAATGTCCTTTGATGCAAAAACTTTTTATGCAGTTCGAAGGACATTGAAGTCCTGACTCCGAAAAGACATTTCTTTCCAAAATCGGTTATGCAATGCCCGAGATATAAGCAAAGGAGCTAATCATAAATTAGAAATTGGGCCAAAAACATTTTTCCCACAGTGTTAACTTGGCCAAAACCAATACTTTTTAGCCAGGCAGGTGGAGACTCTTTTTGCGCATTTTTTGAGTCAATCCAATCCAGGATTGGATGCGAAATGGCCGAGATATACACAAAAAACATTTTCAAAAATCGAAATCCACCTACTGGCCATTTCTGTTCGCCTAGTACTTCGGGCCTGGTAGCGCCCGAAAATTGCAAAATTTTCAGCCATTAATATCTGTGACGTCACGGAACTGGCTATGTGGATCATGTGTGGAACCTATGCGGACCCAAGACACGAACCCATTGAACCCAAGACCCAAACCTGTGGATCGATATTCAACACGTTAAATTTAAATTCAAATTCAAAAAATTAATTTCCCGCCCGCGCCTGTAGATTCAAATTTAATCGATTCAAAACACCATAACGTTTTTTGTTTGTTATTTTATTAAAAATTCAAATATAGCTAACTAATCTAATCTAAACTAATACATAAAAAAATCCTAAATGTAATGACTTATTTAACTCATCCTGTAATCCTCGGACTTGGGCCAAGGATCTCAACTACGCCACGCGGTACGCTGCTTCTTTGCAAGTCCTATACCTCCTGATCCTCCGTTCTGGTTGTTCTGGTCATCGTCGGGTACTCAGCCTCAAACTGCTGGAGAACAGCATCCATCATCACAAAGGATCCGTTTCCTTAAGGGTCTGCAATTGAACGCCGTCTTGTTTCTGTGGCAGGAAATAAGGCTGCAACTACAACCCGAGGACAGCCAAGGCAGACTGCTCCAATCCTGTAAAAAAAAACTTAATGCATATTTATATCCATGTGTTTTATTCTGAGGATATTTTAGCAAATATTAAATGACTATTTGTCGTTTAACGTATTACATTATAACGTATAACCTTTTCGATTGAAGATCATCATGAATTTGGCCAAAAATGTACAAATTTGTTTGTTTTTTTATTCATAAAAGGTAATTCGTTCTTGTATCGGTTGCGCAACAAATGCAAAAATCGCGAATAGGTTATCAAAACATGAAATTTTGGCTAAAAAAATAAAACCAAAAAGTGGTTCAAATTTTGTATCTTCCTTGATGGAAAAGTGTGCATAAGTCGGCCAATATTTGACAGATCCTGGAATGTTATACCTTCCCGAGCATAGAACTCCTAGTAGCATCATTTTCAATCAAAATCTGCCCAACTAAATTTTGACCCATTTTTCGATATTTTTGTAAGGGTCATGATCATGATTTTGGCCAAAATATGGGACAAATTTTTTTTGTGCGGTTTTCCCGATCATTTGATGCAGATCGACGGGGAAAAGTTCTCTGATTCATAGTTCGTATTTGGATTTTTAATCGGTTACCAGATAGTTACAATATTTACTAAAAAGTGGGTCAAAAGCTAAGAGTTTGGCCAAAAAAAACAATATCGAAAATCTTGATTCAATTCTGTAACTTTCTTGATGGAAAAGTGTGCGGCCAATATTTGACAGATCCAGGAATGTTGTACCTCCCGAAAATCTGGCCAACTAAATTTTGATCCATTTTTCGATATTTTTTTAACCATCATGATTTTGGCCACTTTTTTTTTGTGATTTTTTCTTTTGATGTAGTTTGAAGAAGGATCACCGATTCATAAATGGTATCCAGATTTTAAATCGGTCTCCAAAAACTAAAAAGTGTATTATTGTTTATACTATTGTTTTTTGACCAAATAAGAAAATACTGGAACTGCTGTTCCAATTATTCAATTTTCGAGATGAAAATTGAGACCGAGTCGAGACTTCGAGTACTACCATTAAACATAAAAAAATGGCTCATCTGACCCATTTATCGGAGTTTTTTTCCAAGAAGGCCTCTTTCCAAACGCCCCATTAAATACTCTACACATTTTTTGCAATGGAATTCAATACATTTATATATTGTATCTAGATTTTGTAATCACATAAGTAAATAGGTAAGTAAATAAGAATTATTTTAGGTCTGTTAGTTGGCCGCGAGCTCCTTGCTTCAGTCCCCGGGATGTGCCCCATAGCAGAAGCAGAATTCCGGGAAGGGAAGCAAGGACCTGCCGTTCGCCAAGCGTCATATGTGTTGGAAAGTTGTTATTTGTGTGAACGCGATGTCGCCATGGAGGTATGGTTTCTCTTTATCTGGAGGGGATTTCATTGCAAATGATTATGATAAATATTAGAGAGTGGGTGGGGGTGTGGTGTGCAGGTGTCTTCGTGTGAGAGTTTAAATTCTTAACTTGAGTAAAAGTATATTTGCATGGAATACGAATGCGCTTATCATAGATATTGAGGAGGTGCCTAGGCGCCGGCGTTATTCGATAGCTGGCCGGGCACCGAGAACTGTGGCCGGAAGCTGGCGAAGTTGCCAGCCGGTCCGCCGGTGAATGCGGGCAGTGTCGTGCCCTGGAATCCAGCCGGAAATTGTGCCATTAATTGAGCTGCAAAATAAAAATTACAAAAATTAATATATATTTAAATGAAAAAAGTAAGATTTAAACTCACCTGCATTGGAGGCATTGCCGGCGGTGGCCGCCAAGCGAGAGAGAATCGATCGCTCCGACATTTGGAGACGCTGGGCCACGGGCGGGATGCGGGCGAGGGTGGCAGGCAGCCGGGAGACGTCGCTCTTCATGTCCGACAGCAGCTCCTCCAGCTGGTTCAGCACCTTGTGCAGCACAGCGTTGGCTGGCTTGTTGCCCGCCAGCGACTCCTTGCTGAGATGTTGATGGGACTCGGCCAGGCACTCCACCTCGGCGAAGCGAGCGTTCAGCGACATAGCCGGGTGGCTTGGGTCCTGGGCGAGATTCAAGTAAGCCGCCCGTCGCAGCTGCTCCTCGATGACCAGGGCCTGCTCCAAGAGCTTGAAGCGTCGGGCCAGGAATTTGTTCTTTATCTCCAGGAAGTTGCCCTTGCCCACGTCCATCTTGAAGGGCTCGTTGATGATGGCGAAGCGGATGTCGTTCTGGATGTCCTGCCAGCGCCCGTATCCGTGGGTCACAATGCCGGCCAAGAGCCAGTAGTCGTGGCGCCGGTGCCAGATTTCGTATTCGCGTCCAGGCACCGCGGCCTTCTCCTCGTTCAGCCACAAGGTGTGCAGCTCGGTGAAGCCGCCGTCGGCGATGTTGAACATGAACTTGCGCTTCAGCACCTCGAGACTGTCCTCCACTCCCTTGCCGGCTGCTCCGGTGGTACCAGCAGCAGCGGCGGCGGCAGCGGCAGCAGCCTTGTGATCCTTGGGGGAGCTGGCGTTGGGCTTCTCCAATTCTCCGTCCTCCTTGACAATCATGACGTCGTCATCGTCATCGTCAATGGGTATGGGCTTCTTGTCCTCGAGCTTTTCCTTCTCCTTTTCCTTGTCGTCCTCTTCGGCCTTGGGCTCGTCCTTAAGCTCGGTGTCCTTGGCCTCCTCCTTGGGCTCTGTTTTGGCCACCTCGGCCTTGACCTCTGCCTCGCTGGGCTTTGTATCGACAGCGGCATCCTCTGCAGACTGCTCCTGCTTGACGTCCGTTGGCTTCTTGTCCTCCTCAGCCTCTTGCTAGAAATGGAATGGGAATAAGTAACTTAATCAATACATGGATCTTACTGACTCCTACCTCTTGCTCCTGCTTCACATCGCTCTTTTCCGATGAGGTCTTCTCCTTCTCGTCCTTGTCCTTATCCTCGCCCTTGTCTGAAGCTGGTGCCGGACTGGGTGCCGCGCTGGTGGCCGGGGTGGCACTGTTGCTAGTGGTGGCGCTCTTGTCCACTTCAGCCTTGCCCGCAGCCGGAGCTGCTTCCAGAGATGATGCCTCCTGCTTGGCCATGGCCCGCACGGGCTCGCAGGGCTTTAGGATCAGCTCCGGCATACTGTAGTAGCCGTTGATGTGCTCGAACTCCTGCACCTTCTTGCGAATGAGAGACATGACGCCAATCCGGGTGAGAACGTGCTGGCGCGACAGTCCCTCGCGCGGAACTCCGTCGGCAAAGGTCTCGGCATTATCGGCACCGGGTTCGCACAGATGACGCATGAAGAGGGACACGTAGGCCTTGAAGTTGCGCTCGGACTTGCCGCGGAGATCTCGCACCAGCCACTGAGAATTGAAGGCATCCTGCGGCGGCATGCCGTACCGCATGATGGCGTTGAGGAAGCTCTTGCGCTGGCGGGCATTGAAACCCAGCACCTCGATGTTACCACCCACGCGAGCCAACAGGGGAGGAAGGGGGCGGTCGTCGCGGCGCTCCAAGCGGCGCTTGGCCTTCCGTTCGCCACCGTTCTGGTCGTCGAAGTCGTCATCGCCGCCATCCTCGTCAGAGCCAGCCGAGTACTCAGAGTTGTACTCGCTGCCGTTGTCCTGCCAGTTGGAGTCATCGCGGGTGGTGTCGGCGGCCACAACGCCGCCATCCGTGTAGTTCACCTGCTTGCGGACACGCTTGCCCTTGCCCAGACTGCGACCCACATCCTCCTGGTGCTGCTCGTAGTGGTGGCGCAGCAACTTCACCCAGTAGGCCGGATCCGAGTTCTCGGCATCCTGTTTTATGATCTCAGTCTCCTCTTCCTCCTCCTCCTCCTTGGTGGCGTAGGAGGCCACCTTGAACGAGGACAGATACTCGTTGGCCCACGACTCCTTCTCCTCGATACCGCGATTGGTACGATCGAGGAGCTCGGCCACTGCCTTGTCGTCGTAGTGAATGGCCTCCTCCTTGTCGTCCTCCTTGAAGAGATCCTCGGTACCGAAGCGCAGAATGTCGTCCAGTTCCTGCTTGGTGAAGTTGGCACCCTTGCCGCCCATTCCCGGTCGCACCACCAAGTGGGTAAGCATCATTTTGCGCTTGGCCACCTGGGTGACACGCTCCTCCACCGAGTTCCTGGTCACGAAGCGGTATATCATCACCTTGTTGGCCTGGCCGATACGATGGGCGCGGGAGAAGGCCTGGATGTCGTTGTGCGGATTCCAGTCAGAGTCATAGATGATGACGGTGTCGGCGGTGGCCAAGTTAATGCCCAAACCACCGGCTCGGGTGGACAGCAGAAAGACAAACTGTTGAGCTCCCGGAGCGTTGAATCGATCGATAGCCTCCTGACGCACTGTTCCGGTGATGCCACCATCTATGCGCTCGTACTTGTACTGTTCGCCTTCGAGGAAGTCCTCGAGGATGTCCAGCATCTTGGTCATCTGGGAGAAGATCAGCACTCGGTGGTTCTGCGACTTCAGTTGCTTCAGCATCTTGGAGAGCAGGACCAGCTTGCCGGCGGCCTTGGTCAGGGAGTTGATCTCGTAGAGACCACCGGCAGAGGTGGGTGCCTCCTCGGCGGCCGACGGGAAGAGGTACGGATGGTTGCAGCACTTCTTCAGGTCCATCATGATGTTGATCAGCGAGCAGGAGCCGCCGCCGCTCTTGGAGTTCAGGGCCTCGTAGTTCTTGGTGAGGATGAACTTGTAGAACTTCTTCTGCATGGCCGAGAGCTCCACACGCACAATGAACTCCGACTTGGAGGGCATGTTCTTGAGAACGTCGGTCTTGAGACGACGCAGCATGTGAGGGCCGAGCATCTCATGCAGGCGCTTCACCTGCTCCTCCTTGGACACGTCCGCAAACTCGCCCTGGAAGGCCTGAAGGTCGTTGAACTTGTCCCGACTGAGGAAGTTCAGGAGATGGAACAACTCCTCAAGGTTGTTCTGTAGCGGGGTGCCGGTGAGGAGCAGCTTGTAGGCGATGGCATAGCTGTTCAGGATGCGGAAGAACTTGCTCTGGTTGCTCTTCAGACGATGCGCCTCGTCCACCACCAGCACGGCCCAGTCGATGCTGCCCAGGCAGGCGGCATCCATTGAAATGAGCTCGTAGCTGGTCAGGAGGACATTGAACTTGTACTGGGTGGTCCGCAGGCGGGACACTTTGCTGCCACGGATGGCGCCCTCCTCGAAGCTCAGTTCGTTTTCGCGGATCACCGCCCGGGAGTCCTTGTCGCCAATGTAGGTGATGCAGTAGAAATCGGGTGCCCATAGCTCGAACTCACGCTCCCAGTTCACCAGCGTGGACAGGGGCACGGCCACGAGGAATGGTCCGCGGCAGTGGCCCTCCTTGTAGAGCGAATAGAGGAAGGTGACCGTCTGGATGGTCTTGCCCAGACCCATCTCGTCGGCCAGGATGGTGTCGATGCCCTGGCCCCAGCTGTAGCGCAACCAGTTGATGCCCTCGATCTGGTAGGGATGCAGCTGCATGCCAGTTCCCTCCAGGAAGGCCGGCTGACCCTCGTACTTCTTCTTCAGATCGGTGGTGGGCTTCTCCGGCGGCGGAGTGTAGTGCTTCACCGGCCGGTCCTCGTCGTCCTCGGCCTTGAGCTTGGAGCGGCGTCCCTTCTTGCTCTTCTTGCTGCTGGACCGGGTGTTCTCCGAGGTGCACACGGCGCGCAGGTCCTGGTAGTAGTCGATGGCCTGGCGCAGACCGGGAATGTCGTCGCCCTCCTCTTCCCAAGTGGACTTGTCGTAGGGCAGCTCTCGCCACTTCACCAGATACATGGTGCTGCCATCCCGGGCCGTCCGGTGGTTGATCACCCGCTGGACGATGAGCCACTCCGGCTTGACGCCGTTCTTGTAGAAGCGCTCCTCCAGATCGTCGGCGTCGTCATCGGCCTTCATGCCCACCTTGTCCTTGTGGCGCTGGATGCGCTTGTAGCGAGTGTCGGCCTCGTCGAGGGACTCCTCGAACTTGGGCGGCTCCTCCATGTCGTACTTGCGTTGGAAGGAGCGGATCATTAGCGGATGATGGACATCCAGCTGGACTTCGGACACCCACTCGCAGTGCCAGTAGGACATGTTGTGCCATTTGATGAAGTATTCGCGGATCCGGGTGTTGCTGCTCTTGGATCCCTTCGAGGTGCTGGGCCCGTCGGCATCGGTGCGCACGGCCCACCGCCAGGTTATGATCTTCTCGGCCTTTCCGGTCAGCGGCGGGCAGCTGCAGCGCGGGCAGCGCCAGTCCCCGTCCGGAATGGTGTCCAGCGGCGGATTGAGACAGAAGGTGTGGTAAGCCGAGGGGCAGGAGTCGCAGCAGAGCAGCTCACCGCCATCCTTGCAAACGCGGCAGAACTCCTGGTGCTCGTCATCGTCCTCCTCCTCGGCAGCTCCGCCATCGGCCTCGCAGTGCGGGCAGGACCACTTGCCCTCTGGCGGCTCGTCCAGTTCCGGCTCCAGGCACACCAAGTGGTAGGCCCGCGGACAGGTGTCGCACAAGATGATCTCGCCGCCCTGCTGGCACACCTCACAGTAGTCCTGGTGCTCGTGCTCCCCGTCCTCGCCCTCCGGGAAGTTCTTCGTCTTCTTTAGCTTGTTCTTCTTCTTGAACTTGTTGCCGATCTTGGTCTTGGCCTTCTTGCGCACCACCGGAGCCCCGGATCCGTCGTCCTGAGCAGCCGGAGCGGCGGCCTCCGTCTTGGCGGGAGCCTCCTTCTCGTCGGCACTGTCGTCCGACTTCTGCAACATGCGTTCAAACTCCAGATCCGAGTCCCGTTCGGAGGCGCCGCTGGCATCCTGCTCATCGTCGGAGCTATCGCGCTTCCGCTTGCCCAGCTTGATCTTCAGGGTGGGCACCTTGCCCGAGGGTCGGCGTCCCTTCTTGCCGCGACTGCTTCGCTTTCGACGCGGCTTCTTCTCCTCCTCCTCCTCCTCTTCCTCCTCCTCGGCAGCCTCCTCGTAGATATCATCCGGCTTCTCGTTTCGCGACGACCGCGAGGATCGTGGCTCTTCCGCTTCCTGATCGGCCTGACCCGCGGATCCGGATCCAGCAGCACCTCCCTCTTGCTGGATGTGCGGGTTGCTCTCGCAGAACTCGCGCCACTTGGCCGCCACCAGCATCATCAGCTTGGGGGCAGCGATCTTGGGATTCTCTTTCTGGAGAATAGGACGCACGTGCTGCATGAACGACTTGTAGGTGGTGAGGCTCTGCAGCTCCTCCTCACTGTACTCGATCTCCACGTCGCACACACTGAAGGCCGAGCAGACATCCTCCACAGATGGCATTCCTTAAGGGGAAATAGAAGGTGTCATGGGTTAGGATCACCTGGTAGTTGGGTAACTAGCTTACCTGATGATGCCGACTCCTTCTCCTTGGCGGCCTGCTTCTCCTCCTTGCGCTTGCGTCCGCGCTTCGAGGTGCTGGCGTACTCCACCTCCTCATCGTGCTGGACAAAGTCGCTGTCCTCCTCGCTCTCGTTCTTCTTGCGCTTCTTTTTCTTGCGGCCCTTCTCCTCGCCCTTGCGGGTCTTGCGCTTCTTGCCCTTCTTCTTCTTGCGATTGTCCTCGGGATCGTAATCGTCATCCTCGTCATTCTATCGAGGATTCAAGAGTTAGAGCATTTTATTGGAGCATCAGGAAATAAGAGAATATGGAGAACCTGTCTAGTTAGTTGACTTCCAAGGACCTTCTGCAAGGATCTCTACTTACATTCGGTTTCAGTGGCGCATCGGAATCATTGGACAGCTCCGCCACTTGTGCATTGTCCTCCTGAGCCTCTTCCTCTTCTAAATGGTTAAAAAAAATTATGTAATTTTCTGGATTAGTGGAGGTCCTTCAAAAAGGATCGCTTTTAAAAAGCGAAGGTACTACCCGCTGGTCATGTTCGAAGTTCGATGGTCTCATAATATTTAATTCTATTTTTATGGGAAAAATAAAAAAAAAAGTGAAATAAAAAACAAATGCATTTTTTTTTCGATTCAATATTTTATTTGATTCTATTTTTTTTTTGTTTTTTTTTTTGTTAAGTTTTCTTTTCTTCTTCTTCGTCTCTGCTTTTTTTTTTCTCCTTCTGTTGTTGGTTGTTGTTGTTGTTGTTGTCTTAAGATTACTAGTATATAACAATATCTCTTTTTTTGTAAGATTTTTCATTCTGCTGGTCGTGTCAGCGGTTTTGCTCTTAATTTTACAATAATAATAATAATAATAATAATAATATTTTTCTCATGTCTCTTGATCTGGTTTACTCTTCTTCTTCTTCTTCTTCTTTATCGTCCATCTCTCTAATTCATATCGGCTTACAACTCATACCGTTATCGCGTTTTACCGTTAATAAGTTCCTTTCAATTGCTGTGTTAGTTTCATCTTTCTCTTTCTCTCAGTGTATAATTGTATGCGTGTAGTAGTATTCTGGGCTCATGTGTGTGTTGTTAGTTGTGAGTGTGTGTGTGTGTATGTGTGGGCGTGGCATTTATATAAAAACTAGCAAGTTTTTTCACTTTTTTTTCTTATCAAATGTCAATGTTTGTATATATATATATATATTTTTGTTTTTATTTATATATTTTGTGTATATTTTAGTGGTTTTCTTTTCCTTTTGTTGTTGTATATAAATTGTATATGATTTGTTGTTGTTTTTTTTCCTTATTTTTTGTTGTTGTAATTGCTACGAATCGATTTTAAACGCTTGATTTTTTGCAACTTGATCTCATTGTTCCATTTGATTTTCCCTTTCGTTTGGTTACCCCTCCCCTCTTCACCCCACCCACCCCTCTACTTAAATATCGTATATAAAAAATATTGCAACGAAATAGCTAAAATTTCTTAATTTCCTTCATCAATTTCGTGTTTAATTCTTATTCTCGAACTATATTTTTTTAATATTTTTTTGTAATTATTTATTTATTTTTTGGACACTAGAGTTTCAGCAAATTATTTAATAATTTTTTCAAGCGACTTTTGTGATTTGTTTTTATTTTTTTATTTTTTTGTCAAGGAAGCTGCTGCTTTTTATCTATATTATATAACACTTGATTTTAATAAAAATAAGAAAAGCCTAAAAACCAATATAGCTCTCTGATACAACCATCTGATATAATTTTGAGCAATATAGCTTGTAATAAATCTGTTTTTTTATCCAAAAAAATAAAAAATAAAAGACTAACACACAAAAAAGACAGTACACGAAGGACAAACAAGAGTTAAAAGTCAACAAAAATTAACTAGTTAATGGATAAGTGGATAAAAAACGGGATAAAAATAAAAGGATCTACTAGACAAGCCGCGTTTAAAATTTCAGTCTATTGTTAGAGGCACGCCCGCATGCAACACACCATCCAAGTATTATAATTTAAGGACTACTAGGATATAGTATCTGCTAGATACTCTCCAAAAAGTAGCCCCCAAGTATCTGTGTCTGTTCTGTTAGTTGTGATCTCAAAACAGTGGTCTTCGTAGGCCCAGGCCCTAGGCAAACATTGGCTCAATATCAGTTATCAGTTATCAGTATCTGTTATCTGTTATCAGTTAACACTACCACCCACCCCCGCACCCACTCCCAAGCCACCCACAGGACGGGCCTTCAGGACCTAGGCACGTGTGCAGTTCTATCTCTCATTCTCTCTCTCTCTCTCTCATTCTCTTTAATTTCTTTTTGTTTTTTTTTTGTTAATTGTTTTTAATTATTATTATTTTTTTATACACAAAGAAAAATGTAAAAAACAAAAAGCTTTGCCCAAAAATGCAATCAATGAGTGTTGTGGTGTGTGTGTGTGTGTGTGTGTGTGTTTGGTGTGTGTCTGTGTGAGTGTTTGCCGTTTTTTGTATTTTTGTTTTTTAACAAAAATCAAAAGAATAAAAATAAGAAGAGTCTAGATTAAAAACGAAAAACATACATGCTATATTTAAAAATTGATAATAATATAATAATAGTAATAATTATTACACAAAACGCAAGGAAAAAAAACATGTGTTTCTTGTTTTAATTTTTTTGTTTGTTTGTTGTTTTTTTTTTAGTTACTTATGCCTGCGCTCATTTATTTTTTATTTTTTAAGCTGCACAATTATTATTTATGCTCAACAAAAAATTAAGTCTACAACTTGGTATATAAATTTTTTTTCTTTTCGCATTTTATTTTATTTTTTGTATTTATTTATTTATTTATTTTTTTCATGCCATCTCTCGGTTGTTTTTGTTTTTTAAAATATTAATTTTCTTCCTCGTCTGGTGACTCCTCTTCCTCTTCCTCTGGCTCCTCGTTTATAGTTTTTGTTTTTTATTTTTTATTTTTTATCTTTATATATTTACATACATAATGTATAATATATTTTTTATTTTTTAGAAGTTCTGATAGCAGCCGCCGGTTAGCCGCAGTCGTATTTAAATTTAATAAAAAATTATTTATTTTTTACGCGAAAAAGTTTGTATTTTTTGTTTTTGTTTTGTGTTTTTTTTTTTTTAGTTTTTTTTTTATACATAATTTCAACATTTTTTTGAGGGATTTTTCTTATTTTGCTTGCAATTTGTAGTACAATTTTGTTGTTTTTTTTTTTTGTTGGCTTTTTTGTAGCATAGTTTTGTTGTTGTTGTTGTTGCTTCCGTACTTCCGGTTTCCGGTTTCCTTTTTTTTTTTACATCGTGGGAGTGTCAGCGGGTCGTCCAAGTTCCAGTCCAAGCTCAGTAGCGCTCCTCATCCTCATCGCTATTGGAGTGCGAGTCCTCGCAGTCCTCGTCGTTGGAGTCCTCCTCATTGGAGTCCGAACTATCCGAGCTGTCGTCCGAGTCGCTCTCCTGCTGCTGCTGCTGCTGCTCCTCCTGCTTCTGTGGCAGATAGTGTGGCGGCGGATCTGGATGCTGGCGCTGCTGGGGTTCTATCGTCTCCACCGCATGATGCTGCCTCCGCTGCTGCTGCTGCTGCTGGTGCTTCACTATCGGTTTTGGCTCCCGAACCGGCTCTGGAGCTGGAGCTGGAGCTGCCACTGGAGGCGCTGCTCCTGTGCCCGTCGTGGTACTCGTGGCACTCATCAAAGTCTTGTCGTAGTCCATCACCAGCTGCTTGATGTGGGCCAGCTTGGCGTGCAGGTAGTCGAAGCGCTGCTTGTCGTCTTGGATGGTGTGGTCGCTGTTGATCCTCTCGTACTCGCTCACGATCTGCTGCTTGATGTGGTCATAGTCCCCATACCCGTTCTCATGCCTCCGAGCGCCCTCCAGCCGCTCCGACAGATCCTGGAACCGCTTCCGCACCGTCTCCACCCGCGTCAACAGCTTACAGTACTCGGTGTAGTCGCTCTCGAACTCAGTCTTGTAGCGCCGCCGCACCTCCAGCGTCTGGATGGGCACGTACTGGCTGAAGTCGTACCGGGGCGTGGCCGAGTCCCCTTCCGATGTGGCATGGGAGTAGGCGTGGGCCGCCGCCGCCAACTGTTGTGTCGGCGATGGATGCTTGTTGGATGCCTGCTGCTGATGATGGTAGTGGTGGTGCTCCCGTTGTCCCGGTTGTTGATGCGTTTGTTGTTGTTGTTGTTGCTGCTGTTGCTGCTGCTGCTGATGATGTTGTTGTTGCTGCTGTTGTTGTAGCTGATGCTGGGAGGCGGATCTGGAGGGTGGCGGCACCTGCTGGTAACTGGAACTCTTCTGGCGCTGGCCACTCACTCCGTTGCTCTGACTACTGCTGCTACTCGTCCGCTTCTTGCTGCTGGAGGCCACATGACTGCCACTACTACTGTTGTACGAACTGTGCTCGTTGTGCTGCCCCGTCGCCTGGGAGGATCTCTGCTTGCCAGAGGAGGAGGAAGAGGAGGAGGAGGATGATGCAGCGGCGGCTGGAACGAAGCTGTACGACAGCTTCGGTGGCGAGGAATTGCTGTTCCGGGCGGCGGTCGTGGTCCTTTGCCGTTCCTGTTGGGTCTCATAGCCACTGGAGCTGCTCGAGTTGCTGCCCGTGGAGTTCCTCTTGTCCTTGTTCCCACTCCCGTTGTTGCTGCTGCCCCCCAGCGACGAGCTGCTCCGCCGGCTGCTGCCGCTACTGCTGCTGCTCCGCGGCGGATGCTGCTGCTGCTGCTGGTGCTGCTCGGTCGCCTGGGTGGCCGCTGCCGCCGTGGAGCTCATGAACTCCTCCATGTTGTCCAGCACATTGTAGCTGAGATCCCCGGTACTGTGATCGTCCAGCGGACCTGGCTGCCGTTGCGGAGGCGTGTACCGATTCCGGGAGGAGTTCGAGACTCCCAGCCCGGATGAGACGGCGGGGTAGAAGGTGCTCGAGGGCGGAGTGTCCTTCTTGTAGTGACTGATGCGCTGCTTCTTGGGCTGGACAGTGCTGAACATGGTCTCGTCATACTCCAAACTGGTACGTTTCATTCCCGCTCCTCCGCCGGCGCCGGAACCCGGTCCACCACCACCGCCACCAACGCCACCGCCCCCGCTGGACGAGGAGGGTGGCGGTGGACTGCCCGTGTGCGTCGATGTGGGACTCTGGCCGGAGGTGGAGCTGCCGGCATCGGAGCTCATCGGCGGCGTCAGGTTCTGGGGCTTGCGGCGCTTCAGCTGCTGGAGCTCCTGTTCGCTGAAGAAGGGCCAGTTCTCGTCGACATCGTTCCACATCTGGCGGCGCAGATTGTACGTGTTGTGTGACATGGTACTGATGTCCATGAGTATGTTGGTGATCTGGTTGCGTTCCCGGTCGCGTATCCCCTCGTTCTTGAGCCGGGCGAACAGTTCCGGCTTCTTGAAGGCCTTCAAAGCCAGCAGATGGACCAGTCGCTCTCTAATGTTCCGCCGCGACACCTCCGACATCTTATTGCCGCCCGAGGACTTGTTGTTGGCACTCCTGGACGATGCTCCGGTTGCATTGCCTCCTCCGCTCGCCATCCTGCTGCGTCCATTGGCCCCCCCACTCATTTGTCCTTGCGCCGAATCCCTCGGAGAGCTGCCGCTCATGTTGTATCCCTGGGATATCCCGCTGGCAAAGGTGGAAGCCAGCGAAGAGGCTGCTCCTGCTCCAGCTCCACCATGGTATTGATGATGATATCGACCACCACCACCACCAGTAGTGCCGTTGACTGTGCCGCTGGCGCCCAGCATGCTGGGATTGGGGGAGCGCGATGAATACGCCGCCGCCGCCGCCGAGGAGGAGTTGATGGAGGAGGAGGCAGAGTTGGTGGCGGAGTTGGAGCCACCACCCATTCCTACGCCTAGACCATTAAATGGCGATGAAGCTAACTTACGACTATGGTTGTTGTTGTTGTTGTTGTTATTAAAACTATTGCTACTGCTGTTGTTGTTGTTGTTGATCCCACTGTTGTTGTTGTTGTTGTTGTGATGATGAAATGCCGTCGTCGTCGTCATCGAACCAGAATTGGCAGAAGAAGAGTTAAAGGACGAAAAGGATGAGGCATTATTGTTGTTGTTGTTGTTGTTGCTACTACTCATCATGGATGGCGGCTTCTTCACCTTACGCCCAATATCCGACTGATTCGGCTTAATCTCCCTAATACACTTGCTCTTCTCCGTCTCCTCGGCAATGGCCATTTTTGTCCTTGTCGTATCATAGACATCATCGTTCGCATGTATCCGCATCCTGAACGTAACTGCCCCAAGGACACCAAGATTCTGTTGTTGTTGTTGGACGCATTCGAGTGTTCCCTCCATGTTATTAATGGTAAAAAGGAACTTGCGTCCTGGATCGTTGCCAGAGTTGCCGTTGCCGTTACCGTTACCGTTGCCATTAGTACTAGGGTTGTTGTGGTGGCCATTAGCATCTGATGACGATCGAGGGAATTGGATGACACCTTCATTGCCGGTAAATTGGATTTTAGCCCGTTGACCGGGCGGTAGTCGCTTGGCATGATCATCCCGCTGATACTCCTCAATGGCACGAAATGCCGAGTCGGTGAGCTTGACAATGATATACTCCTTGCTATCGTCGGTGTAGCGGTGTCGCTGGGACATACCATAGTTGCCGGTCGAGAGTGCATTGGGCAGGCATTTCGTCGACGCAATCGAATTGGTCATAACGTGCTCGCAACAGCCTAGCCCCGCCAATCAGGATCAGATCGCAATAGATACACCCGCGGAGGAGGAGCGTACTGATGATCTGGATGGAAGGATCTATACGGATGTTCTTCTTCTTCTTCTTCTTCTTTAGTTGTGGCCAGTTTATGGATAGCCTGGAAGGGGTTTTTTGGGAAGGAAAAGGACGGGGGGGGAAGCACACGGCCTGGAAGTGTTTCAAGTCCGGAAGGAAGCTGCCTGGATCTCTCTCTCTCTCTCTCTTGCTCTCTCTTTAGCGCTCTCTTTGGATTTTTGAATTTATGTTGTTGTTGTTGATTCTGTACAATATAATGCTATAGTTTAGTATGTTGTAACCGTAAATGAAATTTACGTTGTTGCTAAGACGTGACACACATGTACAGCTTTGCTCTCCTCTCTCTCTCTCTCTTACACTAACACATCTACAATGGCTCTCTTTTGATTTTTTTTTTTTGAATTTTTAAGCTGGACTGTAAACTCTGCTTTCGTTTTGTCGATAAAAAAAAAATAATTTTTTTTTTTGGATTTGAAATGCACGCACACTCTCTTTGTATTTGAAGCGTTTATCTGAGAATTTCACTTCCGTATGGAAGACAATTTAATATATATATTTTATTTTTTTATATATATATATATATGTATGTATTTATGTACATATGTATGGTTACTTTCAAAAAGTCTTCTGGTACATATTTGCACTCCCAATTGTAGTCTTTCTCTCTCTCTCTCTCTCTCGCTCGTTCGCTTGCTCGCTTGCCCTCTTTTGGCGAATGGGTGCTCGCAAATAACACAATTTCTTTTGTTAAATAATATGGTATTTTAATTGGGTTAAGGTAGGCATGTAGGCTCTGTCCCTCTTTTATCAGATTTTTGTTTTTGTTGTCTCTTCTCTTTAGGCTGAGCGGAAGGTGAGGAGGGTAGAAGGGTAGGTAGCTGTTGTTGTTTTTGTTGCAAGTTAAATCCTGTGCCAGGTGCCAATAGTTATGAGTGTGAGTTGGGTGAGCTGCTCACATACACGCACATATGATGAATATGTATATGTATATGTATGTAAGAGGTGCTCTCAGGTCAGCCATAAGCAAAATCAAAGACAGAGCGCAAAGACAAACGCAAAGCAAAAGCAGGCGAGCGCTCGCGCTCGCTCGAATCAAATCAATGCTGGCTGCTCGCACACGTCCGTGACAGCAGCTGCTCTCTCGCTCTCCTTGCCTTGCTGTCACACTGTCGTCGATCAGAGGGAGCGCGTTGAAGCGAGACAACTGCTGTTTTGATTGGCTTCTCCACCCCCCTTTTCTGTTGCTTTTGTTGTTGCTTGGCCGATCTTTTTTTTTCTTCTTTTCGCTTTTTGCTAAAAATCATCTGTGTTCGTACACTGATTTTTTATATATTTTACTGTTGCTGCTTATTATATTTATTTTATTTGATTTTTTTTTGTCGACAGCTATATTAGTTGCACATAGATACACAAGTACGTCTATCTATCGCCTACTACTTCTGTTGCTGCTGCTGTGGTGTGTGCGTTCGTGGTAGCCAGCAAACACACTCATCATCGCATATAACGCTTCTTTGCACACATTCGTATTCGCATTCGCATTCAGAGTTCAGTTTCAGAGCACTTGAAATATTGTTAATTTTTAATGCCTTTTTAAACCACTTTTGGTTGCTGCTGCTCTTGTGTTGTATGGGTGCAACTGACACACACACACACACACTCTCAACTCACACACAAATACGTACTTATAAACGCTTAACGCGTTCAAGACACTTTTACTCAAGACATTTTTCGTCTTTTTTGGAATTTGGCACTGGAATTGTTAGGGCTGCGATTTACGCGGATCTGGCACGTTGCTTTCGATCGATTCTAATTATTGTTTAGCTTTAGCTGCAATTTATCTGCATCTTCTTTTGTGTGGCACTTCGCTTGTCAAGGTATCTTAATCAACGTACAAAAGGTATCTGCTAAATGAAATCGAAACGAGTTGCTTTCAAGTGGTTGCCCGAGAGTTGTTGTTGAGAGCCACTACTCTTCGATCTCTCTCTCTGCACTCGTTCGTTACACCGAGCGAATGCGCTCAACCAGATCACTCTCTTCGCTCTCTTAAGCGGCCTCTTGACTCGCCGCTTTGCCACCAAGTACGTGCCTTGGATCACTGCTGTCTTTTGGTCTCGATTTAGTTGTTGTTTTTGTAAGCGGGCCAGAAATAAATGAAAACAAGTTTGCAATATAATGTGCGCACTTGGCACTGGTCTCAGCCTCGATCCGTTAGCCACTCTCTTAGTTACAGATTTCTCTTATTGTGTCTCAGTTGTAAGATTTTTCATATGCCTGGATGCAAAGCTGACTGTCTGCACGTCTTAGAGAATATTGTTACAAAAACGAAAAAAAAAAACTTGCTTACTTTTGCCTGATTGTGTTGTATGTGTCTGTTAATCTAACTCTCTCCCTCTCTCTTTCTCTCAATCTCTGCTTCCGTTTCTAGAAGAATATTTTTCAGCTTAATTGTGAATTGCCAGGAAAGAAGCATGGCGTACTTACGGATAGTGGATAGTTTTCTAGTAAATACGATTTTCTTGTTGCTTCCCCTGTGTGTTGCTTTTGCTGTTGGAACAGCTGTTTTGCCACCTGTATGCCCCCACCACGTCACACGTAGTAGTTTTGGATGCTCTCTCTCTCTCTTTTTGCGCTCTTGGTCTCGCTAGAGCCGCCACCACAATTACAGTGTGAATCAGCTGTTGGGCTCGCTAGCTAGCTCTCGCTGCTCGCGATGCAGTGTTGAAAAGCACCAACTTTGTTATCGGAAAATCGATGAGGAGGAAGCAACAGTGGAATAATATTTATTTAGGACGTAAGCTGCTGCGGCGGTTCCACTGCTGCTGTGTGCGTCCAATTTGTCTACAAAAGTGTGACTATGTTTAGTCAAAAATCACGTTTTGGTTTTATGCATTTTTTTTTGTTATTTGCGTACTTGTTTCAGGCGATGTTGGTAATTGTTGCTTGTCGGTGATTGCTGCTCCGTTTTTTGTTCCAATTTCGTTGCGTTTTTGTAATTGTTATGTTACTTATTGATCCTATTTTCACTCTACACTGTATTGTGATAAAAAGAGAACACTTAGCATTTGTTTTGCCTTGCACTTGATGTCGTTTTTTCCACTCCCCCTTTTTTTTTTAGCAACCGCACATCTTTTTGTTTGCATTACGACGCGTTCGCGATCATACGTTTTATTCCGAACAGCTGTTTTGTGTTTACGTTGCGGAGGACGGTCGGCTACGTAGGTTAACTCGTTATCGCGCTTCTCGCTGAATCACGGAGACGCTCTCTTAAAAACAAAATATAAGCGCAAAGATGAAAGAGCGTTGAGCACGCGACAGCGACAGCCTCTCTCTCACAGTCATAATTTCGGATGTGTTGTTTTTGGTTTGTTCACTTTTGACATTTTTGCATATGAAAATTTTCCGCTTTCAGGTAATCTACCTTACCGTAGAGCAGCGAATCTTCTAAGAGGCCGCGTGTGTGCGTCTGTGAGACTATGATTTTGTGTGTTGAATTTTCGTTATCCCTTTTTTTTTGTTTTCTATCTACAGTTTCTACAACTGCCTTTTGGCTTATCTTTTCCCTGTTTGTTTTTGTTTTTTTGCTAGGAATTTAAGCCACAAACACACACTAATCGTATGTGTGTGAGTGAGTGCGAAAGTATTCCACAATGAAACTGTGCTTCTTTTTCCCAAAACTACCTCTCTGCTGGCCAGAGTGGGTAAGACAGTCAAGGGCGAGCACACACCTGCTCGTGGGAGGGAGGGAGAGAGGCAAAGAGACACCATTGGTCAGAAACTGTTTCATAAAAAAAAGCCCTAATAAAAAACGGGTGAAGCACCACATCAATTAAGTTTTTTTTTTGTTGACAAATTATGCAAATTAATTAATTAAAAAGTTCTCAAGAAAAAAATAAACTTTTTATCCTCAAGAAGCAAACAAAATCTCCTTCAAACATAGCTAAAAAATAGCTAGATAAAATTAAATATATGTACAACTGTGCATATATAAGGCAACAAAGAAATACAGCCACCAACCTAGCAACAATAACACAATTTCAAGTTTTCAATAGCATTGAGAGCCAAACGCCGAAAGGCCAATGCACTGATACAACAAAGTGGCAGGGCCAAGTGGTGGGAAGACAGGGACAGGAAGAACAAACAAAGGATGAGGAACAGGCAGGACAGGACAGGGGCAAGGACGACGAAAGGAAATGCGAGGATTCCGACAACAGCTGGCCGCCCCAGGCAACAGAAGTCGTCAACCGCCAAGCAACCACCAAAAAAATCAAGGAGGAAGCATCATTCCGAAGATCGACTATTAAATACCTGGTAGAGGCTAAGAATTTACAAAAAAAATAGGTGCCACAGGAAGTCAGGTAGTCTCAGGTAGACATTCTACACATTCATAACTTGCAGGATTTTCCGAATAATTTGTTATTTATAAACAATTGTTTGAAATGGTTTAGTTTCTTTCGTCACAAAGGCTATATAATGTCTGCTTTTAGGTCTTTTGAAGTAGGAGTCTTATAGATTGGTAGTTTCTGATAGCTTTAGTAGCTATATACTTCCAATATGCACCCTTTTTCAAACTACTTCTTATTTATAATCAATTTTGAATAAAAATAATAGTATCTTTTGTCACAAATACTACAAGAATGCCATTAAGTTACCTACAGGGTCTAACAACTAATATTCAGGAAGGTTCAGATGCTATATATCTAAGTCTATTTCATTCTTATTCAGAATCAATTGTTAAAAATGGCAAAGTATCTTTCGTCACAAATAAGACAAACACCCTTGCCCTGAGTTCTCTACGGGATTAGAGCCTAATAAGTTAGATTCTGATAGTTTCAGATGCTTTATTCTTACTATATGCTAACTATTCTATAATCCATAATCAATTTTTATAAACGCCACAGTATCTTTCGTCACAAATAGCATAAGACAAGCTTTTAATTACCTTAGGGCTCTAATAAATGGAATTCAGTAAAGTTCAGATTTTATTTACTCCCCAAAACTCACATTTTGCCAACAATTGTTATAAAAGGCTAAGTATCTTTCGTCACAAATACCACATACACCTTCGCCTTGAGTTCTCTACCGGATTAGAGCCTAATAAGTTAGATTCTGGTAGTTTCAGATGCTTTATTTTCACTATATGCCAAGTATTTCTTATTCATAATCAATTAATGTTAAAAATGACTTGGTTTCTTTCGTCACAAAGAGTACTAGACTTGTCCGTTTGTCTTTCAGATTCCCTCAAGTAAAGTTACTAAAGTAAAGTTACTTACTAAATACTCCCCATAAGTCACATTTTGACAACAATTTCTTAATCACAATCAATTATTATAAAATGCACAGTATTTTTCGTCACAAATACCGCACACACCCTTTCGCTTGTTGTTCCCTACGGGGTATGGAATAAATGGAAACGTTTTCAAAAAAGATGAAAAACAACGCGTGCAATGGAATGCCGATGGCGAGAAGCCGAAAGAGAAAAGAAAAACACACGCCACTACACCCAACACCCAACAACAGTCAGTACAATCCCCTAGGTGCATGGCATATGTAAAAATGTATAATCTCACGGGTGAAAAATAGATGACACACTCGCTTGTAGTAGTTGTAGTTGTTGTTGTTTTAAAACGCTGCAGCTGTCAGCTGTGCACGAGCAGTTTTCTTTGTGCTGTGTTGCTTCTTCTTTACAACAACAAAGAAACAAGAGCAACAACAGTGATAGCAATAATGTCCAATGAGGAAATGGGGCAGAAACTCAGCAACCTCAGATGGGGCCAGGCCTCTCTCTCTCTCTCTCTCTCTCTCTCTTTCTCTTTCTCAGCCATCAAATGTTTGAGAATATGTACCGTTGCGTGTGTCAGTCAGTGTTCAGAAATCATTGCAGAACACCAGAGTTGCCACCATCAAAGAGAGTCTAATATGTGTGTTAAAAAAGAAAAGAGAAATAGAAGAGGAAGAAAATGCAAGCCGTTATCAGAAAGAAATGAAATGTGGTTTTCTCTTATCAGGCAATCGTTTGGTAAATAACAGAGTTTGTTATGAAATTAGAGCGTAAAAGGGCCCACAATATAAGAAAAATAACAAAAAATAATATAAATAAATAAAATAAGAGTCTGAAGAAGGGATATTTTGATAAAAAAATTGGTTTTTTTTATAGAATTCCTTTGTAAAAAGTTTTGTAGAGCTTGTGATTTGAAAGAACCATCATATCATATCATAAACTAACTGAAAGCCCCTACTAATTAACAGACTTTGCACTTTTTAAACGCAAACAGAAACAGAAAGGCGACAAGTGCAACTGATTCCGTCTAAGAGGGAGGAGCAAGAGACTGGGGGGCTATACTCTATAGAGTCTGTAGAGTCTATATAGTCTATAGAGTCTATATAGGTATTGGCGAGTGTGTGGTGCTGGAGTGAATAATCAATTGACGGAGAAGCCGATAATGATGGCAGCAGACTGGGGACTGGGGACTGTAGACTGCCGACTGGGGATTGCGAATTGGGGGTCGAATATATAGAGAGAGAGGGGCAGCAAAGGGGAGGGAGAGGGGGATTGCGACGCACGCCTTATTGGTAATTGCCCACACGGGAATCCCAAACGCCTTGGACATTGTACGGCAAACAATTCGTTTTGTTTTTTCCCCATTTAGTTGCATTTTCAGGCAGAGTCAGAGTAAGAGTCAGAGCCAGAGAGAGAGACATCTATTTTATATAATAAAATGGCAATATTTTAAATTTTATCTTCGCCAGAGAGCTATTTATAGTCCAGAAGCGACAGAGAACCAGCACCAGGCACCCACTACCCGCGAATGCGATCTCTCTGGCAGTCACTTGGGCGGGTGAGTCGTGAGTCACTGGGAAGGCGTCAAGTGGGAAGTATTTCTCGATAAAAAGTATAAATAAAGGTGTTAAGTGTTCAGATCGGCAGTGCCGGAGGTTAATCCTCCAAAATAATCAAGTTATTTGAAAGGAAAATGAGACTTAACACCATTTAGTGACAAATAATGAATTTTAAACAGTTTTTTCATTAAATTCCACCCAGAAATAGGGAACTACTTCGTTCTAAGCTTATCTGAAACAGCAATGGGCACTGAACCCAACCGACCAGAGTAAAAAAAATTTATATCGAGGGGAGAATAAAAAAATGTATAAAAGTGAGGAGAAAACGGCAAAAAGGTGCGTACATTGAACTTGTAGCCTGTTCAAAGTCCCACTCTGGAGAGAACAAAACAACAAGGAGACTCTATAGGGTATCGGATAGGGTATTCCCACCCAGAGACCTCCTGGTAGTACGAACCGGAAATGCCAAAAGCCACCCTGGCTAGTTCGATCTGAATCGGAAAAAACATTGACCGTGAATTGGCAGAAAAGAAAAAAAAATAATCGAAATTTCAACACATTCTGGTAGTAGAGTCCGATTAGATTGCTGGACTTGGACTTGTGCGGGCTTATTTACTTGACATTGTTATCTCTTTCGAGTTCTCTTTTAGGAACTAGGGGCTAGGATAGGGGGCTAGGCGGTACATTATCGATGGATATAGAAAGCTTTCAGAAGCAGCAGCTGTTTGGTCTCGAAGTCGCAAAGAAAATCCAGAAACTAGAAACAACTTTTAAATGTGTTTTCTGAGAAGCAGCAGGCCCCCAGATCGGTCTCTGAAAGAATCTGGTTTTGGGTCGAGGGGCAAGCCGGCCGACGACGAAAACAAATACGACAATAAAAACCTATTTAAATTTAATCAGAAAACGAGCCACAAATAAAAAAAAAAACAAAATACAATAATAGGATATGGAAAGCAAACTACCGGCACACGTTTCTCGATAAGAGGTTTTTCGTTTAAAAATAAGTCGAAATATAATTAAAATTTAATTAAAAACAAGGGCTATCAGAACTGATCACTTTACCAATAATTATTAAACTTGCTTTTATTTCTTTAAAGCTTATTTTATAAAAATAATTATTGCTTTTCAGGGAAATATAATTATTATTCCACAATTTAATGAAGTTCGAACTTTATATCTCGGCCCAATCATTCTTTAGATATATTTTTGTCAAAAACCATTTTAAAGTTGAGGTATTTTTGAAATTTACTGATGATTGCTTTCAAATCTTTTAAGTTTATTTATTTATAAATATTTTTATTCTATAAAGATCTGAGTTTCTTATCCTTTCTCATACTTATCATAATCTAAGATATATTTTTGCCAAAAAACAAGGGCTATATGGAGTTATTCTCATTAAAGTCTAGACTATAGAGACTTTCGGAATTTTCTGATAATTTATTTCATTACTTTTAAGTTTGTTTCATTAACAAATTTTTACTTTTATAAAAAATATAATTGTAGTTCCATAAAGTAATTAAGTTCTAATCCTATCTCATACCATACTTATATTTTTTTATAAAAACAATAGGCTTTATAGAGTTAATCATATGAAAATCTAGGTTTTTTTAAGGAAATTACTGATTATAGTTTTCATGTCTTATGAACTTACACATTCCATAAATATATAATTATTTCGAAATAGTAGATAAAAATCAACATTTTTATTTCATAAAACGCTAACGTTCAAACCCTATTTCATATCTATCACTTAGTTAAGTATTTTTTTTCGCCAAAAACAATATCTATTTAGGGCTAAATCTCATTAAAGTCTAGACTATCTAGACTAGACTAGATGTTTGTAATTTAATAAATAAATGATTAATTTTTAAGAAACTATAATAATTAATCCCCTAAACTTCCCATTATTCCTCTCCTTAGTCACATATATTTTTTCATCAAAAAACCCCCAAAATTAGTGGTCTAATTAGTGGTCTTTGTTAAAAATCACTCGACTCTTTGCAATTTAAATAAAATCCAAGCCGTTTTTTGATTTTGAAAAATAAATGAAGCACTCTGGAACTGGCACAGAGCCGATCCGACGAGCCGACCAGCCGACGGACCAAAGAAACAAAAAACCAAAGACAAAAAATATAAATAAATTTCGAATAAAAAACTTTTTATATGTGAGGGGGGTTTCGTAACGAAGCAGCAGCAGCAGCAGCACCAGCAGCAGTAGTAGTGTAGTGAGTAGCGATATCTTCGGCACAACTACACGGCCATGCTAATCAACGGAAAGCAGCAACAATCAACACCCAGAGCCAGAGCCAGAGCCAGAGTCCGAATGGAAAACCCGATACCGAAATCCGGCCGGCCAGGCCAGGTGGGGCGAGGAGTGATGGTGGTGGTTGGTCGATCTCTTGGCTAGAAGGCTTCACTGAAGCCGCGAAAGACATACACAGACTCGGATTTGGATTCGTTTCGAGGCGAGAGTGAGTGGTGGTGCTTTGGTGGCGGTGTGGTGGTGCTTCGAAAACTTGTCTTCCCAGATTCAGTTTTGATTTCTTCTTCTTATTGGAGCAGCGGCAAGACAACAGCTCCAAAAACTCAAAAAAATAAAAGATTAAATACTGAATAGTTGAATACTCTTCTAAAAATACTAATTAATCTCTGCAAATACTAGATACTAGATACAAATAGAGAGAAAGACTCTCTTAGAGATAGACTCTCTTAAGCTTCACATACACTTCCCTCTCTCTTTCTGTCATCCTCCAGCTGATGTACTGTTAGTTAGTGTATGATAAACAGAAAAAAAAAACAAAAACAAAAGCAAGTAGCAACAGTGTTGGCAATTTGGAACTGGACTAAAAAAAAACAAAAACGGACTTGAAAGAAACCAAAATAACAACAACAACAGCAACCAGCAACGGAGCGAGTCTCCGACCTGACGACTGGTATTTCCCTCACAGTGGACCTGGCTTGTTATGTTTGTTGTTATTGTTGCTTCTGTCCGTCTTTCATTATAAAAAAATGAATATACATTTTATATATACTACACACACACACACACACACGTTGAAATTGTATCTCTGAGGCTATATCTTTAAAATTACTGAAGGTCACTCAAATTGAGCGTACAATCAACTTTTTAATATTTCATTAACCAATTTTAATTTTACGGCTGCTTTAGCTTATTTTTTATGTTCAGTATTAGAGTTTATCGGATTGGCTTTTAAACTCTCTTTCTCTAAAAACACCCCCTCCTCTTTATAGCTAATTGAACTTCCGGAGAATTCTTCTTCCACTTCCATGCCAGTCAGCCTATTGTGCCACTCACACACAAATAAATTAATTTAAAAAATTAAAAAAAAAGAGCGTCAGCATTGGCCATCACCTTGCCTTGTCTGTGGCGCAGTAGTTTCCGGCATTTTGTTGCAATTCTACTCACTATTCAGCCTAACAATAAAATCGGATACAAGAATCACAGTGTAAGAGCCCACAAGGCCGCTATAACCCTTCACAATTAGGCCGAGGTTGAATCACAAGTCTGATCTATTTATTGACTTTTAAGTAATAATTTATTTGTGTGTCGAAGTTAGTCAGTTTATTATTCATGGAATTCTTGGAAGAATTAGTGAGAAAGCAAGCTACTTATCCCAAGCCAGGGTTGTCATTTATTTCTTATCTTTTAAGTTGCAAGAGCAAGAGTCGCCCCTTGTAAGTGTCTCTACTCGAAAAACCCCAAAAACCAACCCACAAACAAGCCATAAAAAAACCTCGCGTGAAAAATAAAAAAAAAATAAGATACGAAAAATTATATAAACATTATAGCTTGTAGTGAGTGCTGAGCAACCGCAGCAGGCCACAAAAACAAAAAAAAAAAATAAATAAAAAATAAAAACAAACTCAAGTACATATAACTACCACAACAACCACAAAGACTGAGACTGAGATAGACAGAGACAGAGACAAGTAATATGTAACAAGTCGGGTGGCAACAACAACAACAACAACTACTAGGGCTGTCAACTACTTTTGCTTTTTGTTGTTCCTGTTTGTTGTTGTATTATTCGAGTATTCGAACAGTTATTCGGACCTCTCTCTCATCTACGACGAATGTGTGCCAAAGTTAACGACGAATTACACTAATAAACATGTCTAAACGTGTCAAGACAAGTTCGGAGCTGGCTCTCTTAAGCCTCTGATTGGTGAACTATTATTTTGTCCACCACTGTAGGGTGGACCTAGTCAGCTTGCAACTAATTAGATAACTAACTTAGGCTAATTAGACAACTAACTATAAGCTACATATTTCGATTACATGTGCCACCCAAAACCAAAAACCAGAAAACCAAAAACCGCGACAGGAACACCACAACAAATCCGGTGACACACATATGGCTGGCTATAACTTGGATATGGGGATGTATGACACACAAAATAGATACGCGGCGAACACGCCCAGCCAACAGCAAACATAATTGTTACTATAAACCTATTTTCGGTGACAATTGAAGCACAAATAGAGGCCAGAAGCGGAAGCCGCTCACAATTACAAAACTATTGAACCAATTAAGTTAAGGCTATTAAGCACCAGTGTTGGGTATTGTTATTTGTTTTTTTTAGCCATAATTTAGTTTTAAAGTTTAACTATTTATTAATTTTATGGCAGTTTAAACAATTTAAATCTGCTTATTTATTAACTATTATTTTTTCTGTCATAATATAGCCTTTGAGCCATTTTTTCACCTAAATGAGCTTTTATTTTTAATCAATAGTTAGCAACACTGCTGATGGCAAGAGAGCCGAAGAGAGGCAGAAACGGAAACCACAATGGCGACCGACCGTTGACAGCGAAAACAAAGGGGGAGGCAGGGAGGTAGGGAGACGGCGGAGAGGCACAAAACGAAACGGCATTTGCCATATGACCATTTATGTTTTGGCATTTTCGCTGCGTAAACATTTCCATATGCAAATATTAATGACCTTCACTTTCACCTCCCGTGCCAGTGCCAGTGCCCACCGAGCATTTAAATGCAAAAGGGACAAGCCGATGAGCGGCTGACCAAAAAAAAAAAACAAAATAAGAGAGCAAGCAAACAACCAAAGAGCAACCATCGATCAGAGAGGATAGATGATAAGCGTTGATTAATTTTTTTTTATACAAAATTCCCATACAAGTACAGAGTGGAACGCTTTAAAAATAAATTAACTCGTACACACGTCGTCGTCTTCCACAAAACAAAAATCATCAATTGCTGTCTGAACTTTGTGGCAGTGTATGTAAGGTGGTTTACGTGAGAGTGTTGGTGGGGCGACGAATAATCTGGCAAAAAAACAAATAACAACAACAAGAAAAAAAGGCAGCAAATCGAACTGAAGCACGGCCTTCTCTCCGAGCAACAACACAATTACTGTAAATAGGTAAAATAACAAGAGACAACCAGCAGTTGCACAAATATTAAAAACCTCGCACACACACACACAGACAGACAGAAACACACGCCAAAGGTATTACGGTAATCAATGTCAAATGCCGAACTGTTGTTGTAGATTGGGCTGGGGAGGGGAAGGGGGCACTCTAACTGAAAGACAAAAAAAAAAAAAACAAGGAGCTTTGAAAGAGCGGCACACGCTCCCACGGAAAGAGAGCCAGAGAGTTGGGGAGCGAGAGAGTGGTGATACGCGTCAAATGTCAAAATGGAAAAAAGATCAACAAAAACAACAACCATCGCCCCACTAATAATTGCTCTTCAGTGTTGTTCTAGTTGGGAGAGCAATTTTCAGAAACGAATGAACAACAACAACAACGTATTGAAAGCTAAGATAATATTTACATTTCTTATTTGTGTTTCATAGTTTGTGGATTTTAAGCGCAAGTAAACTTTTCGAAATGCCAGCACACTCACACACACACATACACTATAGATGGCGGATATAAAAAAGCACCACTTGTTGTTGCTTCGATTGAATGCAGTGCGTGCGAGTGGGATGGCCTGATTAGTTTCGTGCTCGCGTTCGCAAAAGCAAGGTAAGATCGTCACCAATACAACAGCAAATGCAGTTCACACACACACACAATATACTTTCACTTCTTGTATTGAATTTTTATTTTATTTTTTATTTCTACTAGCGTCACTTTATTGTTGTTGTTGTTGTTGGATATGGGGTTTTAGGCATATATTTATGCAAGCGGGAGGGAGGCCCTCGGCAACAGAGCCATTTCGATACACCTGATTGAGTTAAAAAAGAAAACAAGTTCAGAACTTGGTTCTTAGACGCTCTCTCTCTTTGTCTCTCGCTATCTCTCCGACTTAGCCACCCTCGCCCCCTTCCCTTATTTGTGCATTACTGCATAAATAGTCGCACTACATCTACCGCAACACCACCGCCCGTCTCTTTCGCGCTCTTGTGATTTATGCAATGTCGCATTACTCGATTGTTTACTTGCAACTACTATGAGTAACTCGGATTATTATGAAAAGCAAATTCCAGCTGCCATTTATTGGCAAAAAGGGTGCAAAAATAAACACTTTCGTTATTTGATTAACATATTTATTTTTATTTTCATCATGAAGAGGAAAAAAAAAGGTAAAGGTATTTGGGTGAGAATTGGCACTAATCGTGGTGAAATCAGAGGTAGGTAGGTCGGCGGTGGCATTCCAAAAGAAATATCATGTTCTTTAATGAAATATGCTGACGTCACAAAATAGAAGCACAAGGATAATGGCAGAAAGAGGCAGAAATCCAATTAGAACAAGCAGATGAGACAACAAACACGAGACACGAGAGTGTTAAAATTAGACACCTAAAGTTTCTGGTGCTCTGTTCCCATGTTCCCACGTTCCCACGTTCGTTCTCTAGGATAACTTCCACACATACGCACGCACACTCTTGTCATCCCACTCACCACCACACTTACATCCACCATGGTACCATACATAGACGCACGCCCACAGTGCAACAGCGTCGGAACAAAAAAAAAGAGAAGTTAAAATGGGGGCAGGGACAGAAGACGACGAAGAAGAGCAATAGCGGCAGACAACGGGAACAGCTGCGAGTAAATTAACATAAATTGTACGCGAAATTGGGGTTGATAATGCGCGCGGCATACGGCATATTGTTTATCGGTTTTCTACAACTACCACTACAACATTCCAGCAATTTCCTGGCCAGACCAGACCAGGCCAGGCTCCCTCCTTCTCCTTCATATCCACCCATCACAGCGCCCCCACTCTTTCAACTATCCTGAGCACACTCTCTCTTTCTCTCTCTCTACACTCTCCCACTTAAATGCTTCTTCTTCTTACTTGTGTGTTGGCATATTTTTGTTAAGTGCTTTAAAGGCAATTTTTTTTTTTTGGTCGGTTTTTGGGGTTTTTGAAGACACTTTGAAATTATTGTATACACGAGAGACTGGGCTGTTACCATTTCATTACAAATTTAATTAAATCGCATTGTGAATACGGCGACGGCGAGTCGAGTTTTTCCAATTTTTTTTTTTTTTCGCTTTTGTCGTTTTTTTTTTTTTTAGTTCCCTTGTTCGCAATTGGAACGACTGAGACGGGCGACCGACGAAACGCGCGTGCATAACACGCACACACACAGAGGCATGTGTGCACACATATACACAGTGGAGAAATCAATCAAGAGCGCACCGTACGCGGCCGGGGGAAAAAGGGGGAGTGGAAAAAAATCACATATGTGTGAGCGTCAGTGCAAGTGCGACAAGATTTTCCATATTCCACGCATCTTTGTTTCATATGCACAATTTTTCTTTTCTTTTTTTCTATTAGCCTTCTTTTTTTTTTTTGCTTCTTTCTTACACAATATTTGTGGTAAATTCAGGTTTTTGCACACACTTCTCAGACAGGTTACGCACTGGATTTCTTTCTTTGCACTAAACGGAGCCGCCGCTATGACGAGTAATGCACGTATTCCCCTAAATTACAGTTTTTTCTAGTGTTAATAATGTAAGTGGTTTAACAAAAACTCAGAAATCACGTCATGGCTGCCACGTCCAAGCAACAAAACGAAAAATGAAATGTGCCCAGATAGTTTCTTTCTTGGGGCTTTCTAGCTTCAATCCCCATAACGCATTGTCTTTATTACCCGGTCACATTGGGGATGATTTTGCTTGTTGCCGCGAGCGGCCACACTACGCGATTTTGGGGGGAAAACTATTTCCTAATTTTACCCCTAGACAGTTTTAATACGTTTACTTAAATTAGAAATCTTAATTAACTTACAAAATTCTTAAAAATATTTATCAACAAATGACATTTACCGGCCAGCTCTTTAAAAGTAGCGACCAAAACAACAGTAAAAACAGATGTTTTGGTGTGAGAGCAGGACGGATATATGACGTGCATTTGCGAATCAGGAGAACACAAAATGCAATAATAAACTTGTGTGTAATGGAAGAGAACCGAAAGCCCAGAAAAACGCGCCACCAAGTAAAAATTTCACAATATAAGAAATAAAAGCCCAAAAAATGGATGTCACTCTTTTAAGAACCTTCCAATTGGCTATTTTATCACAATAAACAATGAAACGGAGGTCTAGAGGGGGGACGAGCAGCACACGCTGCGCGGCATCGACGCTCTCGACTCTCTCGAACATGACCACGGTTCTTCGCATTCTGGTAGCCGAATTTTTCAGGCCGACAATTTGCCGACTAAAACAATGCACTTACCTTGAAAATTATCGTCGTTCTCTTCCTCTGATGCCATGCTTGCTGTTTAACGCAACTTTTACGCTGTTTGTGCACACGAAAATCGTCTAATTTTCACAACAAATAATTAAGCACACACAGACACGACGAGAAAAAAATAGACGAGTTGTAAGCGGCTTCAACAAATACGTTCGCCATATTGAGAAACGAGAAAATGAGCAACGAGCAGGGTTGCTCTCCGATAATTGGCAGTCAGCTGGTAACACTGAACTTCAATTTCAGGGGCGCTTTGTGAAAAGGGGTCTTTTTAACTATTTTTCTCCAATTTACAAAGTATAATGCCACACATTGGCTCAAGTAGAGAATCCTAAGAGTGTTTATTTAATCTTAGATTGAAAATATTTGCACTACAGGAGAATTAATGGCTTGGGATTACAGTCGGAACCCCATCAGTCGGCGCCTCTGACGTTGTGGCAGACAACCCTGTCTGGAAGAAATTTTCACTGAAAACGTTGTGGGGAGGAATTGTTTTATTTGCAAAACCCTGTGGGACAATTCGGGACAATATACAATAAAATCGCTTGAGGAATGTGCAAAGTTTTCGGTAAATAACTCTTACTTTTTAGTCAGACCCATTTAATTGCGAATTATGTCGTCTATTATAACGCGCAAGGATGGCGACGCCAACGACCAAAAATTGGCAAGAAAGCGCGCCGCCGACGGAGGCGTCGTCGAAGCGACCAAGAAATCCCGCTTCGACGTCAAGGAGAAGAATGGCAGCGATGAAACCACAACTGCAGCCACGTCCTCACTCAGTTCGAAGGAGATCAAGATGATGATGGTGAACGCCCAGCGCGAGATCGAGGAGCGCAAGCGGGCACTGAGTAATCTGCGGGACAAGGACCCCCTCCTAGCGTCCGTGCCTCAGATCGGCATGCCCGTGGCCCTCGCCACCCAGGCTTTGGCCAAGAGGCCGACCCCAGAGGATTCGGAAAAGGCCAGGAAGATAGCCGAACTACAGGCGCAGATTCGGGCCAAACTAACTGGCAACCTAGCTAGTCTCATCCAGCCCTCAGTAGCGGCAGCAGCTGCCGCTGCGGCTCAAGCTCAGGAACGACCCAAGCCCCTGATCCTGGACGAAGAAGGTCGGACGGTGGACAAGAGCGGGCGAGCCATTAATATACCAACTGTAACGCCTACCCTGAAGGCCAACATCCGAGCCAAGAAACGGGAGGTGTTTCAGAGGCAGACGGGCGTTGGGGAGCGTGGTGGCGAGGCAACCAGCTCGGCGCAAGATGAAGCAATCAAGTACTTCGACGATAGGATCGCCCTGAAACCAACGGTGCGCACCAAGAGAACGCTGCGCTTCCATGAGCCCGGCAAGTTTCAGCAGCTGGCGGAGCGGATGCGCATGAAAAGCCAGCTGGAAAGGCTACAGAATGAGATTTCGCAAATAGCCAGGAAGACAGGAATCTCATCAGCCACTAAGTTGGCGCTAATTGCTCCCAAGCAGGATATGCCGGATGATGTGCCCGCCATGGAGTGGTGGGACTCGGTTATATTAACCCAGGACCTTGAGAGTCTAGATGATGCGAGCGGTAAGATAAGCATACGGCAGACGGCCATTAGCAACCTCATTGAGCACCCCACTCAGATGAAGCCGCCAAGTGAGTATAGAAACAGGATTCTTAAATCTTTCCAATGAAATAAACATTTCCTCTTCACTAGATGAACCCTTGAAGCCTGTCTACTTGCCGGTATTCCTTACCAAAAAGGAGCGGAAGAAGCTGCGTCGCCAGAACCGTCGTGAGGCCTGGAAGGAGGAGCAGGAAAAGATTCGATTGGGCCTGGTGGCCCCGCCTGAGCCCAAGCTACGCATATCCAATCTTATGCGAGTGCTTGGTTCAGAGGCCGTTCAAGATCCAACGAAGATGGAACAGCATGTGAGGGAGCAGATGGCCAAGCGGCAGAAAGCCCACGAGGACGCAAACAATGCCCGGAAGCTGACCAGCGAGCAGAAGAGCGAAAAGAAACAACGAAAGCTACGCGAAGACACCAGCTGCGGTGTACATGTGAGCGTGTATCGTATTCGCGATTTGCAGGACAACCAAAGCAAGAAGTTCAAGGTGGAGACGAATGCCAAGCAGCTGCAGATGACCGGGAGTGTGGCCCTGTTCCGCGACTGCTGCGTTGTCGTTGTGGAGGGCGGCCCCAAGCAGCAGAAAAAGTACCGCCGCCTCATGCTGCACCGCATCAAGTGGGAGGAGGATATAGCCAAGGGTAACGATGGCCAGGACGTGCCCAACTCTTGCGTGCTCGTCTGGGAGGGCACCAGTCAGCGTCGACATTTCGGCGAGATCAAGTTTAAGGTCTTTCCCATGGAGAAGATGGCCCGCGAATTCTTTCAGAAGCATCAAGTGGAACACTACTGGGACCTCGCATATTCCGGAGCCGTACTAGAAGCCTCTACGGACCAGCAGTAGAGGCGAGCCGTTGTGACCGAAAGCATTTTAGAAATTTAAGACTAAAATTTACTGAGCAAAAGCTTAACTTTGGATGGCGAAACAAGTCTGAGTTCTATTGTCGTTTGGAGCGCTACGCATTTGTTATCTTTATCGGAATCATTTGGAGACTTTTGAAGTGCAAAATTATAAATAAAAGTAATTTCAGGATTCCAATTAGTTCAAATTTGAAATTGGTTTATTTACATTCTCTTCACATAAGGATCTTCTTTGATATTGGACTGAATGAACTCATCCAGTCCCTTCTGCTGCAGTCGTTCAATGATCTCTTTTAGCCTCTTGTCCTCCAAGGCGCTCTCTGTCTTTTCGCGCAGATCCAGCTCGTGCTGCTCCCTGACCCGGGTGGTCAGCACTTGACGGATTAGCTGCCTCAAAGACTTATTGACAGCCAGTGTGTAGTCCAGCAGCTTAACATAGGTTTCCGGGCTGAGGTACCCGCACTGCTGGCACTGGGCGATCTGATCAAATGTGTCCATACTGGCGGTGATGACCAAACCATGTTCCTCGGGAGCAGACCCACTCGCAGCTTCAATTTGGACTCCGCGATGCTTCCACAGTAGTTCCTCCACCTTGGAGCTGGGATTCAGGAATACGTGATTGCGATAGATACACGCCGTAGAGGCTGTAATCAGATCATATGTTGAAATGCCACATTCAACCAGGGCCACGCCACAGCAATTGATGGCCGTGCTCAGCAGGCAACCATCGTCGTCTAGGATCAGCACTCGGATGTCGAGCTGGAAGTTGAGGAACTCTGTTCTGCAGACGACCGGCTCGAGTGCCTTTGTCAGCATGCTACCCAAGTGACGTTCCCGCTCTGGGACGGATTCCAGCTCGCCGGTGGCGAAGGCTGCGAAATTCACATAGCAGTTGATGACTCCCATGTTCATCCGCCGGGCACTGGCTCGCATCAGCTCGTGCGGTGGTGCGACAATAGCCAGGACCTTTGTGTTGCCATATTCCATGTAAGCAGAGCCTCTGACTGTTGTTAGTACTCCGGCGCGAATAACTAAAGGGGAAATTGTATGAGTTTTTGTAAGTTTTTGGTTAATTATAAGAACCAACAGGTTTTTCGTGGGGTGAACTTTTTGGGGTCTTTGGAGGGCTTTTCCAGGCTTTCAAAGAACTCCTCGCAGTCCTGCGGTGTGGTGTATAGGTTGTCAGCAATGGTGGCGCCATCGAGCAGGCTGTTCTTGGTCTGTGTCACCCGTAACATAATTTCTTAACCGTAAACAAATCAAATATACATGTGGGCCAAAAACATGGGCCGCTAAATGGACCGGGTGTGACCATTCTTCATCATTTTAAAAATACTAGAAAATTTAAGAAAAATGTAATTTAAATATAACAAAATTATATATATTGTATAAAGAAGGAACTAATTAGGAAAATTACTTAAATATCATAGTTTTTAAATTGTATTCAGATTGTTTTTCCATTTAGATGTTCAGAAAGATTGATTTATACCAAATAATTGTTTTTAAATTCAAAAGATGTAACTCCCTCTGATTTAGAAGTCTTTCGTATGAAAAAACCAAAAAATTAGTGTCGAAAAATTTGAAAGCCCAAGTAAAAATAGAATTTTAACTAGCCGGGTAGCGGGTAGCGAATATTTAAATAGCTAATTTAAAAAGCTTAGTAAAAAATTTAGTTCTATGTTCCGCCATTAGCGGCGCCACGACAGTTTATGGTCTCATTCATATTAATTATTTTTGGTATATTCGAAAAAATTGCTGACACCATCGCCATCCGGTCACACCGCCAAAAATCGCTGTGTAATTCTGCTCCGAAACAACGAAAAAAGAGGAACAAAAACTAACCATTTACCACGGAGAGCGGAAACAAATATACATTTTCCATTCAAATAGAACTGTAAGCCACAGAAAAACGTAAAGATGACTGGCGAGACCAAGCAGGAGAAGAAGCAACCGGTGCCGGCTCCCACCGATGCCAAGGACTTGAAGGCGAAGCAGGTAGCATCCGACGGAGCGAAGGGTGGCAAGAAAGAGGAGAAGGACAAGGAGCAGCCCGAGCTGTCCGATGAGGACCAGCAGCTGCAGGAGGAGCTGGAGCTGCTGGTCCAGCGCCTGCAGGAGTCGGACAAGAAGCTCTACCAGCCGGCCCTGGAGATGATGGCCAAGCTGATACGAGCCTCCACCACGTCGATGACCTCGGTGCCGAAGCCGCTGAAGTTCATGCGGCCGCACTACGAGACCATGAAGAAAGTGTACAAGCAGATGCCCGACGAGCAGACCCGCCAGTTGTGCGCTGACATTATCTCGGTGCTGTCCATGACGATGGGCAGCGGCAAGGACTGCCTGGCCTATCGTTTCCTCTGCGACCGCAAGCAGCGCATCGGCGACTGGGGACACGAGTATGTGCGTCACTTGTCCGGAGAGATCTCCGCCCACTACCACGACACCACCGGCGACTTTCGCACCCAGCTAATCGAACTGGTCAAGCAGATCATTCCCTACAACATGGAGCACAACGCTGAGGCAGATGCCTGCGATTTGCTCATCGAGATCGATCACTTGCACTTGTTGAGCGACTATGTGGACGAGTCGGCCTACCCCAGAGTATGCCTGTATCTGCAGTCGTGCTATCCTTACGTCCCCGAACCAGATAACACGATTATTCTGGAGACGGCGCTGCAGCTGTCGCGTAAGTTCACCCAGCACACGCAGGCCATGCGACTGGCCCTGATGTTGAACGACATGGACAAGATTGGCGAGATATTCAAGGAGCCCAAAGAGCCGGCCATGCAGAAGCAGCTTGCATTCATGCTGGCGCGGCAGCAGATCTGTCTGGAGCTGGACGAGTCTGTGCCGGACTATGACGACCTGATGGAGATCATGTCGAATGCTAACTTGAACAAGCACTTCCTCAACCTGGCCCGTGAGCTGGACATCATGGAGCCGAAGACGCCAGAGGACATCTACAAGTCGCATCTGGACAACTCGCGGTCGCGCTTTGCTTCCATCCAGGTGGATTCGGCAAAGCAGAACTTGGCGGCCAGCTTCGTCAATGGCTTTGTCAACGCCGGCTTTGGTGTGGACAAGCTGCTTTCCGAAGACGGTAACAAGTGGCTGTACAAGAACAAGGAGCACGGCATGCTCTCGGCCACCGCTTCTCTGGGCCTAATCCTGTTGTGGGATGTCGACGGGGGTCTGACCATGATCGATAAATACCTGTACTCCACAGACGATAACATCAAGTCTGGAGCTCTGCTGGCCTGTGGCATTGTCAACTGCGGCATTCGGAATGAGGTTGATCCGGCCCACGCCCTGCTCTCCGACTACATCGACAACCAGAACACTTGCATGCGCGTGGGTGCTATCCTTGGCCTGGGAATAGCCTACGCCGGGTCGAATCGGTCCATTGTCATCGACACTCTGAAGACTGTGTTCTCCTTTGGCAGCAACAACAAGAGCTCCGCCAGCGTGGAGATTCTGGGCATCACTGCCCTGTCCCTGGGTCTGATCAGTGTGGGCTCCTGCAACGCTGAGATCACCGAAATCTTGCTGCAGACCATCATGGGCCTGACCAAGTCTGATCTGAAGGACACCTACACGAGGTTCCTGTTTCTGGGCCTGGGTCTGCTCTATCTGGGTCGCCAGAAGTCCACCGAGGCTGTCATGATGACCCTGGAGGTTCTGGAGGAACCACACCGCAGCATGGCCACCACCATGGTCGACATTTGCGCCTATGCTGGCACCGGCAACGTTCTTAAGATCCAGCAGCTGCTCCACATCTGCTCCGATCACTACGAGACCACCAATGCCGACGACGAGAAGGACAAGAGCAAAAAGGACAAGAGCAAGGAGAAGGTACCGAAATATTAATACTTTTCTTAACTTTTTAACCAAAAATATATCTGATTTTTAGGACAAAGAGAAGGAGAAAGAAAAGGAGAAGGAGCGGGAGAAGGACCTTTCGGCCACACAATCCATTGCAGTGCTGGGTATCGCCCTGATCGCCATGGGCGAGGATATTGGCGCGGAAATGGCATACAGGTCCTTTGGCAACTTGCTGCGCTACTGCGAACCCGCCATCCGTCGGGCTGTGCCCTTGGCCCTAGGCCTGATATCCGCGTCCAACCCCAAGCTGAACATCCTGGATACGCTGAGCAAGTTCTCGCACGACAGCGACGCCGAGGTGGCCCACAACGCCATCTTCGCCATGGGTCTGGTGGGCGCCGGCACTAACAACGCCCGCCTAGCCTCGATGCTGCGCCAGCTGGCCCAGTACCACTCGAAGGACCCCAGCAATCTGTTCATGGTGCGCATCGCCCAGAGCTTGACGCATCTGGGCAAGGGAACGCTATCGTTGAGTCCCTACCACAGCGATCGCCAGCTCATGAATCCCATGGCCGTTGCCGGTCTGATGGCCACCCTCGTCTCACTGCTGGATGTGAAGAACCTCATCCTGAACCGATCGCACTATCTGCTCTACACCCTTGTCCCGGCCATGCAGGCTCGCATGCTGATCACCTTCGACGAGGAGCTCAACCAGCTGCAGGTCCCGGTCCGTGTGGGCATCGCCATCGATGTTGTGGGCCAAGCTGGCAAACCGAAGACCATTACCGGCTTCCAGACGCACACCACGCCCGTCCTGCTGGCCATTGGCGAGCGCGCCGAGCTGGCCACTGATGAGTATTTGGCGCTCACTCCGGTCATGGAGGGATTCGTCATATTGAAAAAGAATCCCAACTTTGTTAAATAGAGAAGTGCATTCAACCATCTAATATTTAAGAATGAAATTAAAGTTCAGTAACTAACTCCCAGAAAATGTCTGTTCGCTTCGAAGGCAAAATGTCATTAAATACAAAATATAACTACTTTAAAAATAAAAAAATATATAAACAAGATGTTTTAATTTGGCTGAAGAAGGGGGAAGCATGTTAAAAATATATTTCAATTTAAATCTTGCCAAAATTTAAAGAACATATGAGCCAAGCCCCTAAATAAAATACAAAAATATTTAAATGCACTGTAAAAATATATATGCATAATTTATTCAGCACTTTTTCTTTAAATATATGTATGTATACTTTTGTTTGCATTTGAAGTGAGTTTTTATTTGTGTAAATATGTATGTTTAAATGTAGCTGTGTTTTTGTTTCTGTGTAATTTTGGAATTATGCTTAGCTTGTCAAGTTTTCAATTTTCAATTTTAAAAATAGATTTGTTAGCTTATTGCTGTAAATATATTTGCATCTGCACTCTGCACTAATTACAATCATTCAATTTGTTTTATTCTTAGTCACAAAAGCTATTCAACACGATCCAAAATAAATAAACCGATTTCCGAGGCCATTCAAATTGGTTTTGAAATGATCCTGCCGGTGGCGGTGCCTCCGCCTCCGCCCCCAAGACCTGTATCTGTATTTAATCGTTATTAATAAGTAACTGGCATAAAAATTATAATAAAAACCATTTCGATTGCTTCGATTTGGATGTACAACTGAAACTATACTGGGAGTGGTCCGCGCGCATTTTATTACAAAAAAACAAAGCGAGTGCCCCCCACTTGGTTTTGAGGTCAATTTCGAATCCGACACAAGGCTTTACAAAAGGTCCAACATCAAGGTTCGATTAAAATATAACACAACATAATATAAATGATCCGTAAACATAGGGATTGGAAACATTGCCTGGCCTGGCGACAAAAATATTAAACAATTATGCCCTGCGATGGTCAGTACGAGGAGGTGAACGAGGCGGACGATGAGGAGGAGCAGCAGCAGCAGCAGGGACGTCGCTTGCGTCAGCGCCTCTCGTACTTTGCCGGCACCGAGAGCCTGGTGCGGACTCCTCCCGCCGATCCATTGCCGTTGCTGGACTTGCTCCTCTCCGAGGTAGAGCGACGACGGGCGATTAGACGCTTCCTGCTGCTGCTGGTGTTGCTATTTGCTGGCAGTGTGTGGTTATTGCTTTTGTTGGTGCGGCTCCCTCCGCCTCCGTTGGCTTGTCCAGTTCCTGGTCCTGATCCTGCCCTGGGGCTTCCGTCGCTGTATCGCTGTCGCTTCGTCAACGCCGCATTATCTAAATGGTGGATCGTGATGGAGGGGGGACAGAAAAGCGATTAGAAAAGGTTATGATAGAGGGGGGAAAAAAACTATTTACTATTTTATTAATTGCCTACGCAGTTGTCGTCAACTGGGAGTGCAATTCCATTTACTCCCACAGGACTATCATCGTCATCACCGATACCAACATCGACAGCATTGTCGCTGAAGGCCACCAACTCGGGCACATCCGCCGTCGACGGCTCCACATCCGCCACATTAGCCACATCGGCCACATCATCCACATCTTAGAAAGAATTCAGTGAAAATCCAAAAGAAACAAAATGAAAATGTAAAGAGAAAGAGAAACATCCAGTATTGGACATCCGGCCATATAAATTTTGATTGAAATTTTGAGATTTGATTTTTTTGGTTTGTGGCATTTGTGGTGAACTTATGACGATGGAGAGAGAGATGTTAATGTGGTTCATATGTACACATGAATTGCAGTCCACCATCCTTATGGCGAAGGTTACTAGGAGCTGGGAGTGCCCCTCAAGTTTGAATATTTTTAGTGTTTTGAAGTATGAGGGGGATATATGAATATCTTACAATATAATTTAATACGATTAAATACGATGATGGAACTCCCCTGGAAGCCCTCAGATTACACTACTCTCAGATTGCAGATTACAGCATTAAACCCCCAAGCCGTGACAGTGAGCCATATGACTACGATGAGTATGAGACTGAGTTGCTCGACCATGACATCCATGGCTGAAACGGAACATACCTTTGGCGCTCAGTTTTCGCTTAGAAGCTTGGCCCTGGCCAGATTCGGACCCTGCCCCGGCGGATAGACGTGTTCCGCTGTTGCTGCGCTTCAGACCAGGATCGGAACGGCGCTCCCGTGTGCTGGCCATGTTGGAGGGCGGCTGATCGGCACTCTTCTTGGCCACATTCTTGCTGTTATTGGAGCCAGTGCCGCTTCCACTTCCAGCACTGTTTTCTTGGGCAGATCCGGAGGAGGAGGCGGCACTAGAACGCTTCAAGTGGGCCGGCATCCGCTTGGGCGGTTGCATGGCGCTGGAATTGGCCGCTGCACCGTTTGTGGAGGTTGAGGAGTTAGTGGCAGCATTAGCCGGCAGTGCTGGCTTTTGGGGGGACTTGAGAGTCTTGGGATCCTCCTGCTTCTTGTGCATTCCCACCTCGAGCCAGAATTTAAGCTGAGCCTCGCGCTGTCGCTGCATCATTTCCTGGCCAGCCCCGTATTTGCTCAGCATTCCCTGGAGCTTCTGCACCGTCTTGTACACAGTTTCGGCCGCAATGAGGCCGTAATCGAAAAGGGAGCACATGTGCAGAATAAAGTTGCGGTAGAGATTCTTGCGTACAATCTCATGACCCTTGGCATCGAGGAACATCTCGCAGGCCAGCGGCAGTTGGCAGTCCCCAACGAAGCCGTGTCGCATGACATGGAGGTTCCACAGCTTCATAAGCTCCTTCTCGCCTTCGTTGACGTCGGAGAACTCGTCGATCATCTGTATGGTCTTCTGGCGCAACCACAACGGATCGCTCTCCCCCTCCGAGTCGATGTCCAGCTCCTTGGGATGCACAGGAAGGCAGGTTTCGGTATGATGGTAAAGCCTGTAAAGACGGTTACATAATTAGAGCTTCAGTTTTCCCTTGATATTCTATTAAACCCCGCTCACCTGTTGTGCCCGGTTATGTAGGACCTCTGGTTACTGATGTCGTCCTCGTCCAGCTCCAAGAACTCGTCCAGGCAAGTCTTTTGACGGCGCGGCCGGCAGACCATCAGGCTGGTAACTGAAGTGCGACGAACCGGACCACAAGTCCGGGCAAAGGACGAGCCAGACGGCCCGGCCAGATCGTACGGTGATCCGGCATAGGAGCCATCGTACGCATCATTGATGGTCACATCGATACGTGCCCCACTGCCCGCCGGCTGATATGTGAAGTTGAAACGGGCATGGCAGAGTTTCAGGTGCTTCAACAGCGCGTACAGTCGCAGGCAGTCCAATCCGCACCAGGGACAAATCAACTCCTGCGTGTACTCGGTCTGCTGGCGGGTATTGTTGCTGTACATAAAGTTGTACACGATCTGTATGTGCTCCGGCGATGATTTACAAACAATGCCACCGTTCTTCAAGCCGCTACAGTTGTTGTTATTGCTGTAATTATTGTTGTTGTGATTCATTTCACACCCGGCGACCGCATCCAGATGTTGGACATAGCGTTGCAGCTCCGCCGCCGATATAATCTCGGGAAGCGGCTCATTGGAGAGCGTCAAATGGAACTTGAGCATGGGACTCTGCTGGTAGACGTCGTAGGTCACCGAGAGCGGAATGTAGCTGTCGGGCATCGTTTCCCAGGTGCATTTCTTTGGCGAGAAGGACTTGATGCTCGAAGAATTGAGCGGCTGGAGCATGGCCTCGTATTCGCCCTCGGTAATGAAACCAGTCGACTTCTCGTACAGGATCAGCTCCGAACCGAAGATCTTCTCGTTCCGACGAGGTCTCTTAATGGGTGGAGTTTCTGGAAATGGAAAGCATTTCATTTGAAGCCCTATAACTATACCACTTTCATATCCTTACCTGCATTCTCGTCGTTGCAAGAACTCAACGCCAGGACCTTGATGCGGAAGAGCAGCTTGTAAAGCGTGTGCTGCTCGCCCATCGGCCGCATCGACTGCAGCGGTATGCTCAGTGCCGAGTGCTCCCCAATGCGCTCCTTTGGATTATAAACAATTTGCGAACTCTTGCTCAGCAGCTCCTGAAAGTCCAGCGTACTGTCCTTGCGCTTGCTTCGAGTGATCTTGTAGAGCGTTGTCTCCACACAGATCGATTCCCCTGCTTCACAAAGCAATTGTTCTTCCAGCAGATCCTCTCCAGTGGCATCGGACGCTGTTTTAAGCTTCTCGTGCAGCGAATCGTAGATGACGTGCAGGTAGTTTTGGGTTACGGCTTCCGACTTTTGCACAATGCTGTCCAGTATTGAGTTGACCTTGAAGCTGGCCCGTTTTTTATTGTTGCGCGACATTCGTTCCTTCATGTAGCTCAGGGTGCGGTTCAAAAATATGGGCTAAGGGCGAAGCGACGGAAAGAGATTAGGTATTAGTCCATCTGGGTCATGGACATACTCACATTTGTCTCGTGCCGATTGCGTAGGTAACGATAGATCTGCGTGGGCTCTGCAGAGGATTCAAGGTATAGGAAAGATGCAAAGGTGCTTATTGTGCCGGATTACCAGCTGTACTTACTCTCGAACGCCTGCAAAAAGAGTTCCTGCTCCTGCTGGTGTCCATTGAGTTTCGCATGTGTATCGTTTCCCGTTGCCGTACTGCCACTAGCACTTGGGTTAGCGGCATCCACCACTCCGTTGGAGGACATGCCATTGATGCCATTAGCCGGAGCATCTACGCTACTGTCTTTCTCGCGTTTTTTCGCTGGAGCCATTGTGTGATTTAGTGGGGAGGCGGGGCGGGGTTGAGGAGATTAGTCTACGTATCGCAAACACAAGCTGCCTTGCCAAAACACGCACTGTTTCCACGCACTAAACAATGCGCCTGTCTTTTAGAACATTTTCACCATTTAGTTTCGTTTTTTGTTTTTATATTTGCACCGCTTTGTGTGTTTTTGCCGTTTTCCTTTTCGGCGCGAAATCTTTTGCTTTTGTCTCAGCGTTATTATAGGTGTATGTGAGACGATACGATTGCATGATGCATTAACAATATTGGTTGTTTGATAAAAGAATGAATTATTCTATAGCTTGAACGCAAAGAATATGTTTATCTGTGAGCACATTTATATAAAACTTTTTTATTTCCATTTTCACAACAGTTAATTCATCATGCATCTAAAAATATGGAGGTGTATAAGCAAACGTCAAGCATGGAGACATTAACCATTTACCAACACTGGAAAAATAAACACATGTGGCAGCCCTGTGAGTTTTCAACTCACGGTCACACTGCAAAACCTCACATTTTCAGCTCCTAATATTGTTTCATTTATTAAAAACTTGGAAAATTGCAGTTTTGAAAGAACAAAATTGTAGATTTACAAATTCTAGCTAGAGCCAAACAATCAAAATGGATAAAAACAGCGCTGCCTTGTACAAAAAGATGCAGGCCGAGGTTGAGTCATACCAGAACCTGCAAAAGTGTAAGAAAAAACCATCTGTTCCTTTAATTCCCTTAATTTTAAATAATTTACTCTGCGGGCAGCCTGCGTGAAGATGGTCAAGCAGCGGGCCCTACTGGAGAGCCAACTGAACGAAAACAAATGCGTGCTGGACGAACTGAATCTTTTGGGGCCGGACAATAAGGTCTACAAGCTATTCGGCCCGGTGCTGGTCAAGCAGGAGCTGGAGGACTCACGCCAGAACGTGGGCAAGCGCATTGAATATATCTCAAAGGAGCTCAAGAGTTCCACCGACACACTTGAAAACATGTAAGCACTCCAGCAGCTCAGTGATTGTGGTTCTACATTGAAAAGCCGCAAAATCACTTGCACGAATCGGTGTTTCTGCGCTGGTATCCTCATGGTGTAATCATATGATGATTATAATGGTTTTTTTTTTTCTACCACAGGGAAAAGGACATGCTGAAACATCGCGAGGCTGTGGCGAAGTACCAGCAGCAGTGGCAGGTCGCGGCGGCGATGAAGTGAAGCTCTTAAGATATAACTTATTTATAACTCCAAATCATAAACACCTTGGCACGGCTTCAAAACAAAGGGAAAGTAACTTAAAAGAACAATTAAATAAAGCTATTCAGGCGGAGCCTGATTCAAATTACGGGTTCATACTTTAATAGTGATATGGCGGTTTCCATTTTTATTACTCTTAAATTATTATTCCATGATAATGTCCAAGATTTGATTTTAGTTTAGATAACGGGAGAATCTATAACGAATCGTTAGAATAATTCCGCTCAAGAATCGGATGGCCAAAATATAGCCATCGCGAGGTGCCATATAGTGGCTCCATTAACTTTTCTTGATTTCGAAAGGGGCCCACCAGGAAATTTCACAAAAAATAGCTAAAAAATATTTTGTTCTTAGATTTTGATGCAGAATAATGGAGAATCGATCCACAAATCGATAAAGGTATTCCGCTCATGAATCGGAAATTGGCCAAGATATAGTCATCGCAGGGGTCATATTGCCCCCCAAGCGGTTTTCTTAACTTTTAAAGGGGATGCCCCAGGAAATTTGAGAAAAAATCTAAAAAATATTTTGTTCTTTGAATTTGATGCAGAACGATGGAGAATCGATCTAAAAATCATTTAAGATATTCTGCTCTAGAATCCGATAATTATTTCCAAAGTTATGGAACTCAAGAATTTTTAAAAATATGTGGTGTTTATATATACCATTAAAAATATCCAAAATGTTGTATATAAATATATTCCTCGCAATTGGTAATGCAAGTACGAACCGGGTAACTTATATTTTGAAATGTATAAGAATAAGTATAAGTACATTAATGTTTCTTACATACATTGTAAATTACGTCGAACGTATATATCGACATATCGATATATCGATAATTGTTGACTACCAGCTTCCAACTAGAATTGCCACGAAGAACACAATTTTTTTGCTGCCACAATTTAGGACGGAACTTCTACGCTGCACAAGTTGGTACATCAGAGGTTGACGCTAGCTAAAGATGGGCTCGAGTCACAGCATTCATGTCCCCGGAGGCGGCACCGAAGGTAAACCAATCGACCCACTCTCCTCAGAGAGACCACGTAAACTTTGCAGTGTCCAATCAGAGACACCGCAAGTATAAACGCACACACACCCACGTAACATTAGAACTGGCAGTGTAAACAGAATTACTTTTCAGGCTACCACGTCCTCAAGGTGCAGGACAACTCGCCTGGGCAGAAGGCCGGCCTGGAGGCATTTTTCGACTTTATTGTGGCCATCGCCGGAACTCGACTGGATCAAGACAACGATATGCTGAAGGAGCTCCTGCGTCAGAATGTTGACAAACCGGTGCGCCTCACTGTTTACTCCAGCAAAACGCAGACTGTCCGCGAACTGACCCTGACGCCCAGCAATAGTTGGGGTGGACAGGGATTGCTGGGTGTCAGCATCCGCTTCTGCTCGTTCGAGGGCGCCAACGAAAGTGTTTGGCACATCCTGGAGGTGCATCCTAATTCTCCGGCCGAGTTGGCTGGCCTCAGGGCATATAGCGACTATGTGATCGGTGCCGATGCTATCCGCCACGAGAACGACGACCTCTTTACTTTGATCGAGACTCACGAGCAGCAGCCGCTAAAGATGTACGTTTACAATCTGGATGATGACGCGTGCCGCGAGGTAACCATCAAGCCCAACACTGCCTGGGGAGGAGAGGGTGCACTGGGATGTGGCATTGGCTTCGGCTACCTACATCGCATTCCTGTGCAAGCAGCACCGCTTGCCGGAGGTGCTGGGTCAGTTCCTGTTGCATCGGAGGCTTCTGTTCCGCTATTAAGCGGAGGTGGGGCTGTTGCAGCTGGGGCTTCTGCCCCTGTGGCTGCTGCCGGATCCGCTGTCGTCTCACCAACGTTGCCTTATATACCACCACTTGCAAACACTTTTGGGTCCACCAATGCAGAGATAAGACCACCTACCATAGATCCGCCAGCACAGAGCCTATTCAAGACCTACTTTAATCCTGATGATGCTACAGATGCTCTCACTGCAGCGCTGGAGACTCAGGCGAACATTACCGAACCTTCTGCGGTACCAGCGGCAGCGGTAGCACCCGTGGCACCGCCGCCACTTGTTGACGTGGCCTCCGTTCCACAAGTTCCGGCCTCAGTTCCAGCTCCAGCACCACTTTTACCGCAGTCGATACAACCATTGCAGCCGCCAACACAGCCATTGCCGCCGCCAGCCAACATTTTTATTCCCGGGGTCTATGATCCCAGCACAAAACAGAACGTGACACTCGAAGGAATTCCCGCCGCTCAGCTGCCATTTCCACAGGCCACGGCAGCACCAGCAGCAGTGCCAATGTTCTCGGCTCCGCAACAGGCATACATGTCGGCTCCGGCAACCCTCTCATACCCCGCTGGCGCCCAGACGGTGCCCTCGTATCCACAGGTTCAGCCCTCCATGGGAGGACTCTTTCCAACGCAGCCAACGCCGCTGCCACCACAAATGGCACATGTGTTTTCGTCTCCAGTACCAGCAGCAGCCCCTTCGGCCACGACAGCACCGGCGGGCGGTAACGGCAACAGCATCGCAGGAGGTGATCCAACAGTGGCGGGAGCTACTCTGCCCAGCAACTAAGACTTTAACTGAGCTGATTGGACAAACTGTCGTTAAGCTTGTTCCTGTCATATGATTTGATGAAAATCAATAGTGATGAGGAAGTGTTGGCAAACTGCATGCAAATTATGTACATTGCATATTAATAATAATCTAAATTAACTTTATAATAAAACAAATTAAACTTCATATATTTAGGGTCTTTACATAGCATCTTTACAAATATAAAGGATTTTTTTTATGAAAAGGAATATTCATTGAGAACATTTGAAGGAATAAGGTGCTAAGTGAATTAAATCTAATATTAAGTATACAGTTTATTCAATCAGGTATTGAATGTAGGATTCGAGGTTTTAACTTAATTATGTGGAGCGTTTTTTTTGTTTTTTGTATGTAATTAAAAACGAGGCATGAAAGTTTGACATTTCCCTAACCATGGATCGCATTACATTTAAGGTTTCCTTCTGGACAGCCAACCTTTCTCTCTCAAGGCTAATTAAAGACTTCTTGCGTTTATAATACTTTGGTTTTGGGATCGGTTCTTCATGCTCCTCATGCTCTATTTCGGGTTCAGTGCCCGTTTCTGTATCAGCTTCAGATTTCATTTCAGCTGCCATATCCGCTTCCTCTTCTGCTTCCATGCCAGGATAAAAGAAATCAATTGAATTCTCCGAAGCCTCGTCCTCGTAACTGTCCTCCTCTTTCTTGATTTGAACGGAATCTAAAGGATTACGGATAAAATTAATAGTGATGCCAATTTGCTGTTTTCAAGGTATACGCTTATATATCCTTAACGAATGGTAAGGTATCCTGGAATCCTGACAACACCAGGCTTTACATACCATTGTTCCTGAAGGCTGCTCTTGCATGTTCGTGTTTGAAAATGTGATGCAAGCTGTCGAAGTACCTCCAGTCGGAGCTGACGTCCTGCATTGAAACCATCCTGCCGAGTTCGCGACTAAAAATAAAGATTATAATCAATCTTGGGAGAATAATCTCTAGGGAATCAGAAATACTTACCGGTATCTCTTCTTCATGCAGTCAAGCTTGGCCTTTATTTCGGTAGGAGTTGGGCCATAGTCTTTTAGCTCTTTGGCCATTTCCTGGTGGATGAGTGTGTGTCTTCCATAGCCTTTAATCTGATCGGATTTGTCCACCCACATTTTCACCAGGCGATCGGTGGCAGCGTCGCTCCACATGAATTTTCTCTTCTTCATGGGTCTACCTCTTCGTGACATTTTTATCAAAACAATACTTATGGTAGTGTGACCAGGTATGGTGGTACAAATTATACCAGTTTACCGAATTTAAAATTCCCATAAGGATCGAACAACTATAACCGATACTTGCCATATGTATATATTTGTATATATGTATCTTACAATATACAAAGCTCGTTAAACTGCAAGGTGATATAAGAAGTGTTTCGTTCCACCCAAAGTTATCTTTATATACAATTTTTTTTTGAGTTTTTTATTAAAAAACATATAAAAATACAAAAATTCATATAGTCATATAATAAGAATAATATCACTTTAAATAAACGTTTACAAACTATGAAAAAATACTAAAAAAGAATACAATAAATGAATAGTAATAAAAATATAACAATTAGTATAAGACATAAAAATATAAACAACAAAATATAATAATAAAAAAATAATACATGATAACAATGTAAATATTGATTAAAACATGAAAATAAAAAGAATAAAATAGAGATATATAAAAAAATGGAAGACTAATCTCGATCCCTAATTTTGGTTTAAGATATTAACTAATTCATCCCAATTCGCTTGGGATTGAATATGATATTCCCAATTAATTGTATTAGTATTGCACATATTATTCAAGGTTTCAGCCCAAAAAACATTTTTTTCAATTACTATGAGAGTAAGGTAACGACTTAGATTGTTATTTTCATAAAGAAAAATGACTTTTTTTACATAATCTAAAAAGAGATCTTTAGCAAGACTTTTAAGACTTTTCTGGGCTAAGGACTTTGCGATCTGTACGTTTCCCTTTTTGGAAATTAATGCTTGAAGTTGATCAATTTCCTTAAATTCTCGAAATCCCCACACATTTGCCATATAAAGATTCATAAATTGTTTCCAATCATTGAGTGCTTTTAAGTCTTGGAACGATGTTTTGGACTTCTCAATCATGTTCAGGACATGGCTTAAAGATGAGAGTTTTGAAGTGAAAAAGAAACCCAAGAATTCTACTTTTAATACAGATTCTATCCTTTTTCCATATATTGAACAACTTTCAGAAGCTGAAATCGCACCACCTCTGGAAAAAACCATTACTTTGGATTCTGCAGGGTCGATCCTTAAGACCCATTCATCACAGTAATCCTCTAACTCATTTATCATATCCTTTAAAGTAGGGATACTTTCGGAAAGAATTACAATGTGGTTAGCGCACATTAGTAGGCCTACTCTACGATTCTTAATGACGAGGCCCCCATTTATGTATTCCGGCAAATCATTTAAAAAAAGTGTAAAAATCAATGTTTTCAGTTTTATGAAAAGTGAATTTGAATTTCTCCAAAGTTCCTCCGACGCGAAACTCAATAAAAATATCACCTTTGAAGACACCCCTAACTTTTGCAATTTTTCGAATAGAATTCCATGATCGCTTAATGGGTTATATTTAATTTTTAGAAAGTAAGCGTATACTTTTCCGCTCTTTTCACCCAATTTAATATGAACTGCAGCATGCAAATTGTAAATCATGTCAAGGTTAGATAAACCATTAACAAAGCAATGCTGAAAATCATTTAAAATTTTGTTTTTATTGCACCAATTAGTAAGTCTTTTTAAAATTATTCTGAGCAAAATTTGGGCATCATCCTCTTTCATCATTGCTGACATCACCTCTGTACCCATATTTAAATAATAATTATAGTTATTAAATGTATGGAACATCCCGAACAACTTGTTACAACGAACTTTCTTTTCAGCTATAAAAACTTCATCGGCACATTCTGCATGTCGATTTCTGCAGGCATAACGCACTTCCTCGTCGGTAATATCTGCATCCAATGAAGATTCAGTTAGGACTATGCTTGCATCAAATGTCGAAACTGCATTGAATGGCAGGTCTGCAACCGTTTGGAAATCCAGTTCATCATTCAGGTGCAGTTGCAGGCATATGGGCAAATGATCCGAACCATGTCGGGTCTCCCCGCTTTCTGGGCTGTCAACTTCGAAGTCCTTCACTAATCCCATTATATTTCGGCTAACTGCAGCTATATCGTTTGTTGACTTACCCACTTCATTAATGAAAGTGAAGCGACCAATACAATCTCCACGGGTCAGCCCGTTTAATATTTGCATGTTGTGCTTGTTGCAAAAGCCACAGAAGGCTATCCCATTTTTGTCATGTTTTTTATCCTCGGATTTTCTCCCATTTTTATTACAAGGAGCTATACAAGGGAACGCGACAACATCCTGTGTAATTTCTCCCAGACGGATATTTACATCTCCTATGATTACGGAATTCTCCAGGACATTTTCTTCAAGTTCTTCAATTTGATTTTTAAAATTCTCGAAGAAGCTGGCTTTCTTCCAAGAATCCGGACGAATATAAAGTGGAATAATGTTAACTTCTCTTGAATTTAGGCGTAATTTTATGATTTTACAAAAGCCTAAATCTTCAGTTGAGTATTCGACGCCGTTTTCTTTGAGAGATTTCCGAATGCCTATTATAGTGCCACCGCTACCACGGCCTTTTCGCAGTGTTTTTATGGCATCTTCAAAATTTAAATCGAAGTCAGAATGCAGCTCCGTGAATTTTTTGTATATATCTGAATGCTTTACGGAATCGGTATGAGTTTCTAATAAAATGAAGACATCAAATTTCCGAATATATTTGTTAAAATCATCATCCTGGTGCTTCCCTGGAAGTCCCTTTATATTGTATGAAAGGATCTTTAAAGTATCGTTTGACATACTAGTATTTATATTTTTTGTGTTTATTTAAAAAAGTTTTTGAAGATTGGAATGCGGTACTTTTTTTATTGCGGAACTAAAAAATAAAAGGTTTGTCATCCAGTAAATATTGCACTGATAAGAAGAATAAAGAGTCCCACTTACATGGACTGGTGAAATAGTTTTTTTTATTGAAATAACTTAATAATGATTAAGTTGTTTGTCTTTGTTGTAAAACTCTTGTAATTCTTTCAGTTTTATGAAATATTGTTGGCGCTTATTTGCTAACGGCTCTTTCTTTTTCACTTTTCTAATTGGAAATAACTTTAATAAGCTTAGAGCTGGACTATACACGTATATATGTGTAAAATCATTAATCGATTCAATATTCATATCGTTATTGTGATATAACGATCGATATATCGATATGTAATAAATAAAACCGATCTTGTGAAAGTTTGAATTATTTATTTGCTGAAAATAAATTTTGCAGAAGTAGAAATTGAATTAGTAAATGCTTAGAACAAATGACTAAACAACTTTTGGCTTAAAATTAGAAAGGTACGCAAAGTAACATTTAAACGAAACTGCGTTAAATTATATTTAATATAATTCTGTGGATTCTCTTTTAACAGATTTATAAGCTTCCTTAATTTATATAAAAAAAAACCAAGGCTAAGAAGAAGAGTTTAAGCAAATTGTTTTGTGGTTGAGCAACATAAATGCATAAAAGCTGTGCTCACATAAAAGCAATAACATAATTTATGGTGTTTCTTTTGGCAATGCAGAAAAACAGCAGATAAATGATAACGACTATAATTTGACACGTTTAGCAAAACAATAACTAACAATAAATCTAATCGTGGAGGCACCTGGTCTGAAAGTATTTCTCATCGACGAAGCGACAGAACTCGACTAGGTGCTTGAATTTCTTCACTGTCTGGGCCAGCGCCATGTTGGGCAGCGTGGTTGTCAGGATACTAAAGAGGTGGCCGAAAGCGATGGCATCCAGCTCGCAGGGTTGGTCGCCGTAGAAATACGGCGTATCGGGAGACTCCTTGAGCTTGTATTCGAGGGTCTCGCAGCACTTGGCCACCTTGTCAATGACGGCGTCTATGTCCAGATCATCCCACTGATATACCTTTAGCAGGCGGAGGGCATTACGGCGCTTACTGTAGTTTTGCATGACACTAAGGGGCCAGGGAAAGACGATTCCGTTACGTGGTGCCGTGACCTCCTTATAAACGCGCTCATTACGGAAGCTGATATACAGCTCTGCCATGGTAAATATGTTCTCCACAAGCGACACATACGTGCGCATGTCGGCCTTCTCGTCCTCATCTTGCCAACTTCCAATGGCAAGATCCTTTTGCTCCACAAAGTTTACGATCGGTTCAAACTCAGCAAAAATAAATGCTCCAGCGCGGATAAATGGCAGCTTTGTCATCCGGCCGCCTGGCGACATGTGCTCGGCGTTTGCACATGACCGAATTCCAAACGGCAGGTTGCACATCTTCAGGTAAGCCTTAACCGCCAGACAACTTGCGTTTTCCGGCAGCAAGATCTGCTCCGCCTCATAGGGCTGGATGGAAATTGTGTTTATTATCAACTTTGTCCTGGTTCTAGGGATGTATATCTTACCTGGTAGAGCGTCGCATCCTCCGGCCAGGGCTCTGCGGCCAATTTATCTGCGGTATGGAGCTGATTCAGGTACTGGGATGTCATATTCCAATTTTCCACGCAAAATTCAACGATGAAGTAATAAACAGCTGATATTTATGTGTGTGACCAGACCGTATTTATTTTTTAGGACGCAGGCGTGAAAGACGTTAAAATATTCGAATATAGTTGAAAAGATGAAATTGATTATGACTTACGCATTTGATATGCATGAACATGACTTAACATGAACAATATTTTTAGTAATTGACTTAAAAAATATAAAATTAATTTAGTGAAATAGCCAAAATAAGTCAAAATTCCAGGCGCTGGAAAATACCGAGTTGGCAGCACTGTCTCCACTAGAGGGCGCCCGATATCTGATGTGATTTTATTTCTTGTTTCGCAGAGTGTTTTTCGTTGTATTTTGCTTTGTTTCTAAATTTGTCTATCAAAGCCAAAAAAATTGTAAAAAAATTCATTTTAACTTGCTGGGCACGCAACTTTCGGGGAACTCTTCAAGAAACGTCACTTGGTAGTTATTTACTTGGCTTTAAAAAGGTGAGTGCGCGACGCCTTCAAATTGTGTGCGGGTGCGAGAGTGTGTGTGTGTTGCGTTCCAATGCAAGCTATTAAAAATATATTTAATTTTAAACTTCAGTAATGATCAGTAGATATTTTCAACTAGCGTTTGTGTACTCCTCCTAGGGCTAGGGGTGCTCCTCCCAAAAAAGTGTACTTGCAATAAAAAAAAAAGCAATGACGACTCATGTGCCGGGTTGAGTGTGTGTGTGTGTGTGTGCATGTGTTTGTGTGTGTGATTCATACGTCTGGGGTCTTAACATTCTTCTTTCTTTATCAAAAACTGGCATGGTTCCTACATTTCCTTGAAATATCCCCACACCAATCGGAAACTCTGACGGGGGGTCGCCACTCCTCCACTCTCTCCCTCTAACATTCTGATTCTCTCTCTCTCCTGGCAGTGGGTTTCTCGCCGTTTGTTTGGAATTTGAATTTTTGTTTGGTCAAGATTCTTCTCAAAAACTACCTTTTTGGCCCACTCGATCTTAATTGTTTCGATTGTATCTAATGGCCTAAACGTTAAGGCCGAAATGTTTATTTTTTCGGCAACTCATCCAGCGAATTTCTGCTAAAATGTATCTGAATGTGTGGGTATATGGATATCCTAGTTATATAAATACGATTTTATTATCTAGCTGCTGCGGCAACAGCAGCAGCGCGATGTCAAGTAATAACATTTCAATTTCATGTATTTTGTGCTGGTGGAGCGTCCACACTCGAACATACCCACATATATGGCCAAATCGGGGAAGTGGAGAACTATTATTGGGCCAACATTCGTTGAAAATGGACATAGAGCGAGCGACGTGTATTTAGATAATGGAAAACAAAGCAAGATAATAATAAAGGCGTCGCTGGGCGCCCCAAAGGAAGGGTAGTAGTGGTGGGGGGCGGGTTCTGGTCAATATTATTCAATGCCGATATCCGCTCCCTCTCTTTCTCTCTCCCGCTATCGCATGCTCGCTCCGACCTTATCTGTCTCTTTGGCTCCGTATTTGGTTGGCTTTTTTTTTATACGGGCCAGCTGCAAGTCGCCTCCCAACCTCCCCGTCCATGGCAGTCCATCAATGCGTTAATAATTGGAATTTAATCAATATTATTGAACGTGCATATGAAGTGGCAAACAGTTGCTTGCCACAGAAAAGTGGTTTGTTTTTTGGCCAAAATTAATAAAGTCTCCAAAAGATAAGGTAATCAGCTATTCAATTGAATTTAGGCGTTAACATTTGTTCCATTTTGGAAGGGGGCTGCCCATCAAACATCCGACTAGACAAGTAATAGAAGTCAGTTATAGAAGGAATATTAATTTTAAATTATTTGTCATGCTTTCAAACACTCGGTTGTATAAAATATATATTAAAAAAAAGTAAAAACACTATTACTAACAGCGTGTTAATCACACCCCTAAAAATATGCCTATGACCCACACAACAGAAGCGCTTGGCGATAGAGAAAGCGCTCCCAGTTCTAAACAAAATCTACAACAATTGGGAAAAGACTTCCCATTGAAACGTAATTGATTGATTTATAAACAAACTCACTTGGTCTAGTTCTAGGTTAAAAACCATGGCCGACACACAGACGCAGCAGCATCCCGATCACCATGACGAGGATGTGCACGACACCAACTACCAGGCACCGCCGGAGAAGACAATCGAGGAGATTATGGCCGCTGACCAGGAGGACGAGAGCTTGCGACGTTACAAGGAAGCCCTCCTCGGTGCAGCCCAGACCGAAAAGATCATTGTTGGTAAGAAAATAATTCAAAAATAGTAAGAATAAGCAAACTAAAGCAATTTTCTATTTTATTAACTAGAACCCAATGATCCCCGAAAGGTGATTGTCAAGAAACTGGCACTTGTTGTGGAGGGACGCGACGATATGGAGTTGGATCTTACCGGTGACCTTAGTCAGCTTAAAAAGCAGGTAAGTAGTTCTCTTTAAAACCATAAATGCAAGTGTTAATCTTATCTCATTTGGTCGACAGCTATTTGTGATCAAAGAAGGTGTTCAGTACAAGGTGCGCATCGATTTTATCGTGCAACGCGAAATTGTCCATGGCCTTAAGTATGTGCAAAAGACTTCTCGGTTGGGTGTGAACGGTGAGTGTGATTTATTGGCTTTTCTGTGAGGGATATAGTAGCTTCATAGTAGCAAACACAACATTTTCCAACTCTTCCATTATAAGCTAGTAAAGCAGAGTTAAAATCCAGAATTTATCAATTGGTTTTAGAGGTATTATGTAGCTGTAGCACTTTTGGGACTTCTTTGGGCCAAGAGCCCACAAATTGATGCTTTTAGGCATTAGTCTGCTATTGGCTTTCTACCTAAACAGTTGCCTCACTAAGTAAAAATGGGAAATAGTAGTTTTGATGGCACCACTCTGCTGTGCGGAATCTGCAGTGTGGTTTACATCGTTTTTATTACTTTCGCAATACTCACCATAGTCATGTGCTGAGAATAACTTGTATCCTATCCTATTGTCTTCAATGCCAAACCTAATTTCGGATAATTTAATTTTCAATTGGTTTAGTTGTGGGTAAGACTGTATCTCTGAATCTTTAATGAGAGTAAACAATTGACTGATTGAATCATTCTGTTTCGTTCTGTAGTTGATAAAATGAAGCACATGGTTGGCTCCTATCCCCCGAAAAAGGAAATTCAATTCTATTTGACGCCCGCCGAGGAGGCGCCCTCCGGAACATTCTCCCGCGGCACGTACTCGGTCAGCTCGGTCTTCACGGATGACGACAAGCATATACACCTGGAGTGGGACTGGACCTTTGAGATTAAAAAGGACTGGAACTAAGCACGCCACGGCACACCGCACACACTCATAAACACACACACACACGACATACACCTATTGTTTCTCCCCATGTCTTGTAAATGAGTTTATTTTCGTTCCAAAAATGTAAGCAAGAGTTTCCAAAATCCAATTGATTGTCAAGTATTTTTGTTAATGGTATTAAATTTTAAATATTTTTGTAACTAAAGTGTAATGTAAAGCCATGATAAGTATTTTTGATACCCAATGCTAATGGAATGTGTGTAAGATGAAGAAAGAGAGCAAGTCTCGCCAGAGTCCTCATAAGGAGATCAAGTCAAGTCGGAACCAAGTCAAGTCACTAGGTCAGTCAGTCAGTCAGTCAGTCGATTCGTTCTTAATGCCATTGCATATATATGTTTAACATACATTTTCAAACGGAATTATACCGAGTATGCATTTTCGCTACTTACTTAACGTTACTGAACGGAGTACTTTATGTTAAATGTAAGATTAAATACCCCGAAACAATGGGAGGCAAACGCCCAAAGATGATTTCCCCTCTACTGTACGCAGCCATCTAATCAAGCAATCCAAAACTGTTAAACGTAACTAAAGCTGATACTTAAAAGTGCATTTGATATATCTGTAAAGCATTAAAACTAAAAGTAAAAACTACACTGAAGTCAACATTATTCTAACTACTGATCTATCTCTGTGTATTTTTGTGTAAAATTTAAGCGAATGCCGATTGAATGCAACCGAAGAGCAATAAAGGATACAAAATATTTACATCTACAATTGTTGTTTTATCTGCAGAGGCAGCCCAGGTGCCCCTTTTGGAAAAAAATAATTCAGATAATTCACACATTTCACACTTAATACAGCTTATCACATGACGTTGCCAAGAGGTAAACGTCATAAATTGTTGGTAGAAGGCAAAAGGCCAACCAAGAATTACTCATACGCCACGTGAGCCAGTACTAACCATTTTCTCAGGGGGTACCACAGAGAGGAAGCCGAAAGCGGGCCGAAAGTGGGAGAAGAGGTTGGCGTTCTCTGTTTACATTTGGCACACGCAACATGTTGCCAAGTTCAATGGCGGCCTGTTGCACCCCATTGCTTATCAACATGTTCTGGAACTCACTTTAATATTTCAGAGCTCATTTTTCTTAAAAAACGCGAATAACCATATAAATAAATAAGATGCTTGGTCGGGAATTGCGTTTGGTAATGTAAGAAAAACAACAGCAGGAGAACAACAGAGCCTGGGGCATCCGGGTCCTGCCACATCACGAGATATATTATCCGAAAAACGTAAGTAAGTGTCCTGAGAAACAATATTATATTTGTTCATTTTCAGGCTTGATTGTTTTCATTAGGAAAAAAACAATTACAGGTTTTTTAATCAGGAAGTGGTGGTTCTTTAACATTTTAGTCGTATTTGACTAACAGTTTGAATCTGCACCCTGATCCATAAAGGTAACTTTGCTTTTCGAAATGCCAATATTTTTGCATCCATCTGTTCTGTCCATCTCTGGGTTATGATTGGCAGACAGTCCGTCGGATGTAAGTCAGGTCGTATTGTTCCTCCTGACAGCGGGTTGTGTGACACTGTATCCTTTTAACCAGATGCTGCCGATTGTCCGCCCTCTCTCATGGTCCATTGCATCCGGTCATAGGGTTCGATGGAAATTGCAGAAAAAACCTCACGAGTGGAGAAACAAAAGCTACAAAAATTGATGTAATAAAGTAGAAACGGAATGATATCAAGGGGGGAATAGCGCAACAGGCGGAAAAAGGGAGTCACCTTTTAACTCCCACATATGCTTATTGGCAGCTGTTGCACTATATCAGGATATATTTTACAGTGCTAATGGGTTTGGCCATTTTTTTAGTCCGCCTCTGTCTATTAAAGGCTTAACATGGTAGTTTACTAATGAAATATTAATGGAAAATATTGATAAATAAATAACAAAACTTGTGCTATTGTTTGCCGAATTTATCATAAAGCCATCTGCCAAAATTTAATATGTTTTCTATGCTACAATTTCAATTAGTTTCACTTTATCATCGGAGGACACATGTGCCCACCTTTATTGGATTTTCTATTCATCCCGTGTTAAGTTTGGTTAAGCCTATTTAAACATAATTAAATCTACCAAAGATTTCTGAAACTTTTTGGTTTGTGCTGGTCTTCTATTTTGTATGCGGGTCAGCACAGGAACAACGTGCAAAAGTTTCCACCCATCTCCTGGCAGGAGCGACTACGTGGCGTATGATGAATTTAATTTCGCACATTCGGTGAGTAGGGGCCTGGAAGAGAAATAACTAATGGTTGGAAAACTCCTATTGTTTTTTCTTTTCATTTTTATTTTGTACTACTTCAAAATAGGGACTATAACATACTTAATAATCTTTAGAGAAACAAATATCTTTCAGTTTTTACCTTATTCATTGACCATTTTGACCAAAATATCTCTTAAAACTTTAATACTTTTTTGGCATAAAAACAAAGCTTAAAGGGGCATGTCGAACAAGTCACCCGGCCATGGTGTTGGCCATCAGATTTATGTCAGGTCGGCAGGACATAAAAACCAAAACCCCACCATACATTTTCCCAAAGTTTTGCGCTATCCCGGGTGGTTTCTTCGTATTTTTGCAGTTATTGCCACCACCGGACAGCAAAAATAATTTGCGTTTATATTGAATTTGTTTTTTTCTTTGGACATTTTGTTTGTTGCTTTCTGGTTTTTCTGAAGATTCGGCGTCCAGAGCTGGCAGGAAATTGCATGATTTGTGAATATATTTATTCAAATGGTCCTGCCGTGGTAGCAGGGTGGCTCATTTGCATTTTGGGGCGAGTCGGCATTGATTTTTGCTATTAGCCATGTCCAAGTTTTTGTTCATTTCGCTTTCCCTTTGTTTATGGAAATAATGATAATGGGTAAGGCAGGAAACGAGGGGCAATAGCCCAACTACAGGTGTAATGATATTCATATAAAATTAAGACTTTTTTGGTTTGAATACTGAAAGGAACACCTAACCCTTATTTCAATCCTGATTATTTTAGTTCTCCCAAGACCTGCAAGGGAATCTCGTAGTTATTAAAGAACAAAGTACTTTAAAGTTGGATGTCAACAAGCTGTTGCCACCAAAACACCCATACAAGCCAGAGTCAGAGCCACAGTCGGTTAATTGTGAGCCAAAGGCCACAGATCCCGGGGCAGTCGAGAGTTTGTTATTGTATACAATTTGCTTTAGAAATGGTGGTGCTGCTTTTGTTGACTTTGCAGTTTTGTAATTAAGTCGAGCGGACTAATTAAAGAACATTTCGTAATAAGGCTTTATGTCCTGGCGACAGTTGGCCAGGCTGCTGTTTTTTATTCAAGAAACTAACAAACACATTATACGATTTTTGTTAAATGGTATTCTATTGTAAGTAAAAAATAACTCAAGCCTCAAGGATAACTCAGCACAAGTCCATTAAAAATGCAACAAGGTTATTGTCTACCGTTGACTGTGACCTCTGCTTTGAATGACATTTAATAGTCGTTCATTAAAGTATCATTTACTTGTTTACTTTTGTGGCACTAAAGAAGGTTAACCCCATAGGAATAGAAGGATATAGTAAGTTTTCACTTCTATATTTGGTTAGTTCAAGCTTGCAAAAGAACTTGTTTGGAAATACGAAATATAGTAAATAACTTGTTAAAGTAGTTAGTAGTTAGCTTAAAGTTAGCTAAACAGATACTACATTCTATACCACGTATATCAACTCCCACGGCAACAGTTGGAGGATTGAAAAATTCGTCCTGGCTACTTGTCGCCTGCTGAAGTGGCCTTCCTTAAGCCAGGACTAACTTTTCAGCGTGCGGCGTGCGAAGGTAAACATGTTTTGATTTCGATCTGGCCAATATATTATGCATTCCACCTACAGGGGCAGATGGAGTCCTGGCCATGACCTTGGCCGTTGTGGGGCCAACGGTTTTACCATCTTTAATCTATCGACAGGCGGGAGACCTTTTTCGTTTTCAGCAGAAATATATGCAAAGCCTACTTGAGCCTTCAATTAGTTAATTTGCCTTGATCCTTGGCGGCCTAACACTCTCTAAATGACATTTTAATGGCTGTTGGTGTTTAAAGAGGCTTTACATTTTTCAGGATTGTTTATTGAAATCTCATTTGCATTGGACATTGGCTTTAAATATTTATTGAATTCAATAACGAATTGGCGGAAAATGTTCTACATTATTGGTAAAAAAGTAAAAGGCTTGAAAGTATATAGCAGTAATTGATTATCCTCTGGCTTTTCGTATAATTTTCTCGCAAAATAATTAGATTTCTATTTACATAATTATGGAAGACGGCTATGGTCAAGTGGGAAATGGATGAAACCTTAGAAAAGGGCACTCAATTACAGGTGTATAGTGTAATGGATAAATTTGCGGACAACTGTTGCCAAGGCTCTGTCAAAGCTCGTTACGTATATGCCCCGTGTTGTCGGACGGAAATTGCACAAGTCAGCAAACACACTGCAACCGGAGTGCAGAACTTTAGGTGTTTGTATGTCAACAGTGCACCTCAAACATTTTCCCCAGCCATACCTCTGACCCCATCCATACAAAGGGGCGGAATGGAAACGACTGTCGACAATATCCTGCTTAGTTGAAATTAACTGAGCCGGGCAGCTTGTAAGCAATTTAATTTCAGGAAATTGAGGTTGAAGTGGCGATGAAGCTGGTGTCGATTGCATTTTTCTTTAATTCCTGGAAGCTCTGGAACCTGGATTCAACTAATTCCGGATAATTGATAATCCCATACTTGTTCGGAATTCTGTAAATGATACTTGTTCATACTTAATTGGCATTTAGATTAAAAACTAGATTAGTCTTCTGGCATTTATTCTGGCGTTAATCTTAAGATTACTGAGGCAAAAAAAAAATTGTATACTTTTGATTAGAGTTATAAAGGCTCCTTGAGTTTTATTGTGATTGATTCATTAATTAGTCCTCATTTCAAGTGGGGGAAAAAAATCATAAAAATTAGACAGATAGGATTTGGTTCAAGGATCTGTAAAATTCACTAAGTAGAACTGTTAAAAATATTACTTATACGCCATGTGTGACAAGTGCAGTCTAATCTAACAGATATTCGTTTGTTTATTGTAATCTTTATTTTTATTTATTCCATAACAATGATATCTTTTAAAAGTTAAGTATTAATCATGATGAAATGGCTATTTTAGAAAGGTCTCCATTATTACAGTGTGGGTGAAATATGCAATAATAAAATTGTATTTCATTTTGGCAAATAAGATTAAAAAGTGTTTATAATAATCTTTAATTATACTTTGATTCAGAAAAAGAAAATAAAACCCAAACAGACCCAACCGCTCCCTCTCTATTGGCGTCGGCTCTCGTTCTCTTGAAAAGAATTTGTTTTTGCTCGCTCGGTGGCAAGGTCGGCAACATGTTGAGTGGGGCCTCCGCCTGTTGGACATTCGGCTGCTCCGCAGTTCTGATTAGAACGCGTTCGGGTGCGGTTCAGTAGCGGTTCGCAGGCGGTTTTCGGGCGTCGATTGTCGGACGCGATTTTCGCGCTTTTCCTGGCCTTACGCGGGCTCTGTGTGTGTGCTCTGGTGTGAATGTGAAATTATTAAACAACATGTGCCATTGGGCAATGTCTCAAATATATACAAATATAAATTGATATAAATGATTGCAAAATAGGCGACACGAAGGAGTGAAATCTTTGAAATAGGTATTGTACAAGGGTTTCCCCTCAAGCCATGAACCATGAAATGTGTTCAAACCCATTCTTGAAATACTAATTAAAACCAGTTTGGATCGAAACCAATAAATGTGTTTGAACAAATCAAGCGATTTTATTTAAATTGCTTTAATAAACTTTGAAATTCACATAATTTGGGTTGAGTTTTTTGTGTTTATGGCATTCATAAATTATCTGAAATAATTAGTGCCTCAAAAGTGATCTAAAATGGGAGAAAAAGCGCACAGAATGACGAACTTCGATGGGGGGACGACCGGCAGAATGTTTAACGCCCTGCTTTCATATAATCAAGTGTAACTAATTGCCAAGCTCAATAGCAACGGAAATTAGCTAAAAATACAAAAATACAAAATACAAAATCGAGAACGCGACCATACGAATCAGAATGGGTAGAGACTGATCGTAATAAATTCGCAGCTAACTTTTTATTAGATTTTTTTTCGTTGTGGCCTGTTTGGTGTAGTGATAGTGCTAATCGTATCTGATTTCAGTTTCGTTTTTTCTACTTTTTTTCGCCTTTAAAATATATTTATTTTCATTAGAATTTGGATTTGGATTATTAATTAAATAAGGCCAACAACAAGTGTCCCCAAATTAAATGTATTCTATGAAACGGTTGAGGAAAATGAATGCTGCCTTCAACTCGGCAGCTGGCAGCGGATTTCTGCGTCAGTTCTGGTTGTTATTGTTTTATTTGCCATTTTTTGTTTCAACGACAGAACGAGTTGATGATCATTGTGGATGTGTGACTGTCTGATGAAAGAAGTGATACAACAAAAAATATATAAATATATATGAGTTGGAATATACATATATTTAAATATATATTTATTTATCAACCAAAGAGTCTGTGTGTTGACTTTGGCATTATTATTATTTTTAGTGGCAAAGCTTTTAATACATTTTTGGCTCAATAATTAATAATCTTTGATGAGAGAATCCGAGACCCTCCAGAAACTATTTCATGTATAAGTAATGGGATAAACGACCTTAGCCAGTGTCCTTCTTCCTCCTTATAAAACACCATTCAGAATATATATTTTTAATTAGAAATTTTCGCCAACTGTTGTTGGTTTTTAAAAATGTAAATAAATCAAGTTATAAAAGTGTTGTCGCAGATTTTGTTTTGGCTCACGGCTCCCCAACGATAAATTAACGCCCCCACGTTGCTCAGAGTGCCTCATTTTTTTGCCAGTTATAATTTTATCTTTATGGCCAAGCAGCGAGTTAGGATTCTATATAAAAATAATGCCATGCTATGCCATTGTCTATATACGAAAATTTAAAAATAAGTTAAAGTAGAAACCAAATCAAAGCCACTCGGCATATGCTGCTCCGATAACGAAATGAAGAAGCGACTTGGACATTGACTTTATTTTATTTTTGGGGGTTTCGGTGCCATTATCACGAAAGGCGATAGCGCCGATAAAATACTTTATTGAAGCCGCCGGTAAGCCCAATGAGACAAATGGCATTTTCAAATTTCAGCCAAATATATTTTACCTTTCCCAATCGAATTTGATCAAATTTTAAAACGATTGACTTATCGCGTAAATATTTCAACTAAAAATGAGTAATATTTCTGGAGATTATATTTTTGGGGCTAGTCTGAGTCACTATTAAAGGGAATTTTCAGTGCCACATTCCCTTAAAAATATTATGATTGACATGTGCCGATTTGTAATATTTTGGCAAAGTATTTTGTAGACCTTTTAATAAAGAATTTTCCCTAATTTATGAACAAAGTTATATTGTATTTCTCCTTGGGTCATACTGCTTCTTATTTTCACTAGATCTCCCCTAACGCCATATAGTATCATCCGTACGTATGCGAACGAAGCGTATATTTATATTTATTTCTCGTTTGAATTTAATTAAATTTGCACATTTGTGTTAAATTTTCACCACATGTGCCTCTCGAATACTTGCGACTATGGGTGTCCGTCTCTGTGAGTTGGTCGGTCGGTCCGTCAATCTGTCCGACAGTCCGTCGCATGTATGTATATCTAGTTATTTCGCCTGTGTGTGTCAACCTAGACGCCTAATCAAACAGCAACAAAATATAAAATAGGAAAAAAAAGTAAAATGCTTCAGTAGCCAAATTTCAAACCCTAAGAGCAAACAGACCCGCAACAAAAATTTATAATAAACATGTGTAATGACAGGGAACGAGTTCAGAAAAGCACTTTAACAACAAAAAATTAGAATTAGGGGAATTTTATGCAAATATTCTCAGGGGCTTGTGTTGCGGAAAATAGTCTCATGATAATCCATTTTAATGTTTGTCGAGAAACGAGTTTTGCTTTAATTAAATGCAATTATAAACGTAATTTCTAGTCACTCTCCCTCTCGTTAAATAGTGGAAAATAATGTGAGAAAGTTTTTCAAAATTACAGAAGCAAATTGTTGAAATACTAATAACGAAAGTTGAAGATTATTCACATCGAATGGAGATAGGAAAATACCTATTTTTCTTCTCTTAAAGATTTTTTTTGTTGCCAAGTTTGTCTTTCAATTTGAAAGGTTTTCAGGGAAGAACAAATTTCTGAACATAAATAAATTTTACATTGTGTTCCAGAGAGCTTCATTTATCAGTAAACAGGAAATGGTTTTATCCATTTTGTTCGGATTTAAGAAATACTATTTGAAAGCGTCTATTACAGCTCAAACTATTTAGAGAACAATGGAGTTAGTTGTTCTCATGTGAGTACTTAAAGTTGACTTGCCCCTTGTTGACTTTCCTCATTGGCAGCTTAGACTTTAACACTTGTAAGTGATTTCTTCCAAATAATATTTCATCTTTAAGCTTTCAATTATAGCCATTAATTTCAGAGTGCAGCATACTTGTCGAAAGTACTTGCACATAGATTTGTACGCAATTCGTTTCACACTTGTCGGACTTGCGAATGTCAAACGATCTTGCAACATTTGCTCAACGGATTTCGATTTGATTTATTTGCCCAGGCCTTTTGGCCAATTCGACGAGGCCTTGCTAAGCGGCCAAAAATTGCATTTTTCAACAAAAATATTGACCAGCTGACGTCGAACGTTTGGCGAATTTGCACAAATCTTTGGGTTGGGCCAGTGGTCCACTCGGTCCTCGCCAAATGGGCGCGAAAATTAAATTTTATGGCAAATCAAGTTTGTCTTGCACATTGCACAAATATTTCATTTTGACACACACAACTATTTAAGCCAAAATGAAGAATTGCACTCAAGTACTATGTAGCTATAGCTCTGGAAGAGATTCTTCGCATTTTGCAAATTCAACAAATTCATGATTTGTTTATTTATTTTACTAATTACCTGTTGTTTTGGCTTTGCACCCGTTTTGCCTTTTATTTTGTTGTTGTTACGTTTCCCTTGATAATTCAATTTTTTCCCCCCCCCGTTTGGGCCACATTATTTTTAGACTTTTGATGTCGACGACTTTTATGGCCGGCGTTAGCTAATAAAATCGCTTAGCACATGTTTCAAACATTTCTCTTGGATCCATAAATGAGCAATTAAAACAATCTTAATGCCTTCCCGGGGAAGACAGCCAGCCGCCTATGCTGGATGAGCGGGTGCTGGAGACATTTAATTGAAATGTCACATCAAGGTCTTTTTGCTTATGGGAATTACTAATAAATATTCCCAAGAATTGCATCAACCGGTGAAACCAGTTCAAATTGGTATTAATTTTTGCAATTTATTTGGCGGCTAATGAGTTACTTTGAGGGTGTAGTACCCCCTTACACCTATTCCCCTTTCTTCGGACAGCCTCTTAATTAGCTTAACTAAATTTCAAACACTAATTCCTATTTGCCCCATAAGTAGTTTATGCAGTCTCTGCCAAATCAAATTAAACACCATCAGGCGAAACAACAAGAGTCACGCATCCGGAGAGCAATTGCGATCCAAGGCGAGCAGGGACGTGCCAAGGCGAGACCACAGACCTCGGCCCACCCACAACCACAACAGCCACGCCCCCTTCACACACACACAAACACATACACAGTCGTAAGGGCGGTTACCCTAATTCGCATTTAAATGGCTCTATGTCTATGTGGCCGAGAAGGTTTGGCTAATGAATCAGCATTCATGGGCCCGAGGCCTGCCAAGAGCAACAGAAATATACATAATAGCCGGAGTGGAGTCCTCCACCCATTTGGTTTAATTTTCTCGTTTTTTGGCAGGGGGGTTCTGGCCAGCAATTTGAGCTTAGGAAACAAAAATTAGCCATCTATTGAAGAGCCCTCGAACCTGTTGCGGTCCAACGTTGCGTATACTCAATGCCGTTCTGAAAGGGCACTTGGGCGTTGATTGCATCCGAAAAGTGGGAAAGTGCAAGAGCCTGCACTCCATCTAATTGCATTGAAACCAAAATCTCTTACCCTTTCGTTTTGGCTATTCAATTATAAAAGTTTTGACCCAAGTGCCCAAGTTTTAATTCACACTTTCTGTATTTTTCTGTGGACTTTTAAACGTTATTTCATTTTAGGATTTTATTTCTCTGCTTTTGACAAAACACAGAAATTTTTTGAAACTCTTTGAAGCATATTTATGTTTTATTTAAGCAATTAAAATAATGTTTGTGAAGCTTAGTGAAAAGCTATTTAATAAAATGGTTTTTTGGGGGATTGTTTCAAGTTTTGTTTTCATAATTTTGTGGCATAAACAGTTTAGATTTTGGCTAAAATTAATACCTCTGTTATAGCAAATGTATATTAAATGGGTTATATCTTGTTTTAATTATAGGTCTCTATTATATCTTTATCTTAGGAATTAAACCTTAACAACTTAATCTCCGATATGATGGACATTATGCAGAAAGTTTGTCAAATTATATATGAATGATGACAAACTACATACGCAATTCCATTCCCAATCCCCAGTCTCCGGGTGGAGGTGCTAAGGCTGAAATATGAGAGAAATACGCCAGGAACCAGAATCCCCTGAAGCGCCAAAAAGAAAACTTTTATCACCCTCTAGGAGTGGCAAAGGCAATAAACACGGGCGTAATCATTAATCATGCGCGATCAAAGTCAAAGATACAAAAAACAGACACACAACCACACATATATATATTTGTACTATACGTACTGAAAGATACAGATACGAAATAAAAATATACACAAACACTTGCACTCGCGGTTATTCAATCAAGTGTACGAGTGTTTGGGGAACAGGCGTCGGATTGCTGGATGGCTGGAAAGCTGGATGACTGGATAGATGGATGGATGGATGGCTGGGGGCTACTTTAATCAATTTCAAACAACAAACACAAAACGCTTGGTAGCTCATCACTAAAAGAATGCAAGGTTCGCTGGGAAAATACTTATTGTTGTATAAAAATTTTTATTAAATGAAACCAAGAAAGAACCCAAACATATGGTGGTAGCTGCGAGCAAGAATGATGGGGACATGGGGAATTTTTGAAGATAAATGCTTGAGGCTAACAAACAGACGATGTCACATATTGAAAATTGAAAATTTTCCCCAAAACATTATTGTTCTTATTTTTAATGGATATATCCGTGAGGTATATATTTAATGAATGTGAATATTTATGAGGTTTCCGTACCCACCCAGTCTGTTTGGCTCACCAATTCAGCAAAATGATAATTATGATAATAAGTTAAATGCAAAAAATTACGATAATTGGCTGACTAGAAAGCTACGCCCTCGCTTTCAGTGCACGGTTTTGGAAACAGAACGAAAAACTGAAAAATGCCAGTAAGTGCGAATGAGATTGCTCATCCGCCACGTACGCCGGCTGGCTATAAAAATATGGCAAAGCAGAGCAGAGCGGAGCAGATTTTCAAGGAAATGCACATTGCACAGCCATATTTATGGCTTATTTCTAAACTGCAGATAATTTATAAAATGTTTACTTGAGGAAATTGAATGCAGCGCACTTAAGGGAGTGGTCTATAGTAATGGTTTTTAAAAAGATAAGAAAATATTGATCCTATTTTTTGTATGTTTTAGTAAGAATAGGGGCTAACCCCTTTCTAAACTCAATCCTGTGTAAAGACACATCTTTGCAATTAGATTTTTTGCCAGGAATCATAAACAAACTCGAACTTAATATTTGCATGAGTTTAAGTAACTGGCAAAACGTTTTGTTTGTTTATTTGGGATTCGTTTTATTTTTCCTTCCGTAATGGTTTTGCTTCGGCTGCACTAAACTGAAGCACCCCTCTCGGTAAAAATGGCGAAGCGTAAACAAAACCCCCTTTTTTTCTAAAAAAAAAAAATAGGGGAAAAAAATGAAAATGCGAAAACACGAACCGGCGCGCAAAGCCAAACAAAACAGTTCTGAAAATAATAATAAAAAAAGCAACAATGGATCTCCATATATTTATTTATGAGTAGTTTACGCGAGTGCTCTTCTTTTATTTTTGTTTTTGTCTCTTTGTGTTTGCCTTCGGGGGTCAGGGGTCAAACGCGTGGTTGCCGTTCGCTCGTTGTCGCCTGTTTAAAAATGCGAAAAAATGCCACAAGTGGCCAGATCCGAGACACGCACACACAAAGCCCCCCAGTGGTCTCGAAACGAAACTTAGGTGAAAATGACAATGAATTCTGGTTGGACTTGAGGCTTATCAACGGCGCTATTATGTGTCCCATCTAGAGAGCAAGGTCACGCTGAATGGAAATATCAGAAAAGTTGGAAAATTGGACAAACTGGTTTACGATTATTACAAACTATTCAAGCGAAAAAGTGGGATTTGAAATGGGAAAGGGGAATTTATTGGAATGAAATTTAAGATCATTCTTATTTCAACGTTGAAAGGTCTTCACCGAAAATAACACTTGCCCTTTGTCTTAAAATTTAATCTTCCATCTTGTAAACAAATTTTTAAAAACCCCAATAATAATAAATATTCCCTGGCCTGCTGTTTACAATAATTATCGCCTTTGGGATATAAAACCGGAGAGTAATTTCATTCCCATGGATCGTATTTAGTTCATTGTTTTGGATACGATATCACACGATGTTACACAATTCCTTTCATCTTGTCTCCGGTCTCTCTTTTTGGGGTGGCACTCAACATTAAACTGGAACAATTTAACTTGGCCAAAAGATGCAACCGTGAAACAGCGAAGCGAAAACAGTGAGCCAAAGTGTAGTTAGTTCGGTGACTTTGACAAAAACAGAAAAACTTTCTTTTTGTCTCGGTTAGAAGAGGCAGTGGTGTATGGGAGGAGGGGTTCCTGAAGGAGTGTCGCATTCCTTAAGGAAATGCGAGAACTTCACTCGAGTTGGATAGACATACTGATGTTTGTGCAAAGGACATGTCCTACAGAGTCTGGAATACCCTATATGAGTCTTTATTTTATAGACAAAAGTAAAGCTTTCGGATTAGTTCTGAAAATATTTTCGAAAAATGCTTTTGGAAATACTTTTTCTAATATTGAATTTTATAAGTAATTGTAAGGGAATATAACTCTTCGCCCTATATAGACCTTTGTTATGTCTCTTTATCTTGCTCAAAGTAAAAGTTACTTTTGTTTTGAAGTCTGTAGGGCTGAAAACTTTTCTAATTGCTGCAAAGACACTCTCAGACATACGTTTTCTTTGTACTAACAATTACCAAGAACCAGGCCATAAAAATAAGTTAAGAAAACACTAGGTTTTAATCCAATCTTTAACAAAATAAACAAACACTTAGTTTGGCCTACAGAAAGTTAAAAAGCCTATGTCTATGACTATAAAAATTATTTTTAATATTCATCTACATAAAAGAACATAATTGAGTGTCATTTGACGGAAGGAACTCAACCATTACTCCTCTCTTCCGTTTCAGAACCGTTTTTTTCCTGATTTCCGCACCACAAGAAAGGAAGCAAGGAAGTCGGGTGGCAACAAGTGCTCCACCCACCAAGGACCCAGACACTCCGGAGTCCTTCGTCCTGGGTAGGGCAATCTGAACACACAGCTGTAGGCTGTGGATTTCACACCTCCCATCCCTTCCCCAGACCCGAAGGATTCCGCCATGGTAAAACATAATGCGGAAACTGCGAAAACGGAAAACGGTACAAGTGCAACGAATCTGATTGTGAAAAGCGACGGAAATGCATCTCAGCCGAGGACCATGACGACCACTTCCTCCTCCTCGGCGGCCAAAATGGCGGAGGCCCTGTCAGCCTCCTTGGCGGATTTGAGCGAAGGGGAGAACGGAACGACGGGTGAGTGTGAAAATCCAGATCCTTGAGTGTCCAAATTCTTACTTGAATCAAATTAGTTTCACAAAGCGAGCATTCTATTCGTAAATACAGTATGGCAAGGATAACTGGGAAAGAATATAAGAGTTACATTTTTTTAAATCTATACATTATTTATCAGACTTTTAAATAATATCTAAATTGTATCTATAGATTTTCAATATATTCCTAGAGAATACTCTATCCTTCATAAGGAATCTCCACTGTAGTTTTCTTTCTTTTTAGAGCTAAGCTTTTGGGCTATTTAAAGAGCCCCGGGCAAGTCCTTCATTCATCTGTGGGCTGGCTTTGGGCAAGTCTCTCGGTTGCCTTGGTTTGGTCTTTAAATTGAATTGGCAGCCCAACCCCAGGATAGCCCTGGATGGCTCTGGCTGATGTAACCCCGCGCTACTTAATTTGGGCTTGTCACGATAACATCCGCACCGGGCCCACCTTGCTTTAATTAAATTTACCGCCCTCCACGGCCCAGTTCATAGTAATAATAAAGATGATGAACAGTCACTTTTACTATTAATTTTTGATTAATTGAGTCCGTTGCCAGGGTTAAGCTAAAAGTCAAAAAGACAGAAGCAAGATCAACCACAAAATAATCTTAAAACATAATTGTACAAAAAGTTGAGAATATGGCTAGGATAATAAGAGGAATATTTTTGACGACCTCGGCGCTTGACCCGCCCACATCATCTATGGTATTTGTACAAACTGGTACGCACTGATCGCATTGCAGTTCGAAGCGTTGGTAATACAATGGTCCTATCAACATGGTACATCCTAATGTCGGAGACCAGAAGCAGCAGAAGTGCCTTATGGATCCTAATAATTTATTTTTTTCATTAGCTGTGAGTGGGATTATTTTAGGAATCATACATACGACTAAGATCATAAGTAGGTGGTATGCAACTTGGTAGCGAATTATTTTCACCTTCGAATATTCGTATGACATAAAGGCCATCTTCAAAATGGCAAAAGCCACCGGTACTATTTCTGTTTGCATTTCTCACTTCTTTGCAGTTTCCACAGACAGGAAATGGAATTACAGCTTCCACTAAATACAAAGTGGGGTATCAAAATAAATAACAAAAATTTCAATATCTTACTGGCCATAGTAGTATCTTCACACCAAACCCATAATGTATGTAGGACCAGAACTAAAACAAAATTTAACATTAATGGATTCATTCATAAAATTTTGGGAAGTCTTTCTACATTTTTGAAATATTTCCCGCAGTATACTTTTAAGAAATATTTTGAGTGGGGTTAAAAAAACACTTTTTATTTTAATTCTATTTTATACAGTAGATAAAAACGAATATATATTTTTATTATTTTGAAAACACAAATAGAACAGAATTCCAAGCGCTTCTTTACCAATTTTATTGATACCTTAAACCCCGAAAAGTATAAAATATTACAAATAAGAACAAACAATTTTAAGAATGGAATTAGAATTTGTAAATTCTTTATTCAGTGATAGTTGGATAGATTTTTTCAAAAGTTTTCCAAAGAATGAGTTCCAAAGACTCAGACCGCAGCGTTTTCAGTTCGTTTTTCCTTAATTTGTCTATAATACGAATAATTTATAATCATAAAGTATACTATTAAAGCTGCAAAAGAACAAATATTCATTATGAAAACATAATTTTTCGTTTCTTACCGAGCCATATAAATACATATAACCAATAGATAATAGCATGTGTAACTCCTCGACTGATAACTATATTGATACCCAATGACGTTGTGATAACGCTAAAAGTTAAAAGGAAAACCGCATCGATGGCTTGAAAGACCAACGTTGCCCAAAATAGGCAACAGTTTTGCTAAACAAAATTCTTTTAATCATTTATTCATTTATTCTTACCGCTTGAATTCTTACCGATAGAACGAAAAAAAATATTAAAAAAGAAGCCACGAAGGTAAAAATGTATGGAGTCATTTGCACGTAGTTTACCAGTAGTTTTCCTAGAATGTAGAAAACATATAATATTAAAAAGAGTAATAGATTTGATCATTTTACCTGAATATTTGTGATTGCCCCAGTCATCTCCTAACGAAATGGAAAACGCTGTAAATTAAACAAATAAAAAAATAAAATATACAATTATTTACTATTTAGTAGGGAATAAACGTAGTCAATATGCATAACCGAAGCAAATACTCCAACTAAGAAAATTATGATGCATCCCATTTGCAATGATAAACAAAAGCAACATTTTTTTGCCATAATCATGATATTGTGTTTGAGATTGTATGGGTTTGACACGAAATGCAAAAATAACTGAGATGGCTTTTTTATTTTAGGGAATCCTTAATTTAATGGTAATAATTTATAATTATATGTCTACTCTTAAAAATACGCCTAAAAATAATTAAACACCATATCTGTTATGAATTATTTCCTTTTTTCATGTCCCACATGGCGTATACGTAATTTATTTGTTTAGAATTTTTGTTAGATTGCCGTCCCAGCTGTTTGCGATGAAGTTTTTAGGAAAATTGCCAGCTACTCTGCTCCTCTCAAGGCATTATCCCCTCGAAGCTGATGTGGGGAGTATTAACTTTTTTGCATAATTTCAATTTAAGCAATTTATATTATGGCCTCATTAGCATTAGCCCGGAATTTCCCGTACATGTGTGTGCCTTCCAAGCCCGAGAAAGTGTGTGGGCTGGGGCGGAATCGTTTTCAACTTCCATCAAGATGCTAATGAAATTATAAAGAAAATTGAGTCTGCTATATTAACACAGCAGAACGCGTTAACTCCGCATTGGCATTACACTCTTTATTGGACAAGGATAATGTTAATTTACATATCCATTTGGTTAAGTAACTAGGATGTCCTTTTTTTGGGTCCCAGCCTCACCTATTTATCAACACAGCGCGGTCGGAAGTCGTCCGGATGAGTCGTCACAAAATAATAACAGTAGACTGTGTACAAGCAAAAAAAATCGATGCCTGTAAGGATACAAAATTAGACAAAATTAGAGAGTTTGTAATAATGATATTACCCAGAGTGAGGCACATGCAAATCACATATATAGATCCGGTTATTGCGGAGTTAAAAAATGGCATGCGGACATTTATCATTGCATGGAACGCTACATAATATGCGATCATGTGCAGGATAAACATGGCCATCCAAACAAACACGAAATTAACATATTTCTAAAGAGTTTTAACATAAGAAAATGGGGAAAAGGACTTTAGAATCGTTATCTCACCGTCACAATTGATAATAGAAGGATTAGAGCAGCCAGAATATTGAGGCCAACATGACATATATTAAACCATTTCGACCATGGATCAGTCTTTCCGCCTATCGAAATTATTTTAGAAAACTTTTTTATTGAGGGTCGGGAAATACTTACTTTCCCTATAGAGGACATCATCGACCAAGATCCCTGCGTTAAGGAATCCAAAAAACAGAGTGTAGAATGACACTATTATACATCCAGATGTCAGGGATATGCAGCAGCAGCATTTGTTTCTAACAAGTTTGTTTGCCAATGGCATTAAAAATCTAATCTCGCAGCTGGAAAAACAAAAATAAATTTCATATTTGACATAGAACTCTAATAACTTTGAACTTTGGCAAGACTATTAAAAGAGACCTCTTCAATATTTAAGCATTGAATGAAACTTGCACCCACAAGCTGGGGATAATTCAATCGTCAAGACGCCTTTTTCCTGGTTTTTGGGTCAGTAGAGTCCATCTTCTTTAGAAAAGTTTTCCGACCTCCTTCGCCCCAGAAACTTTTGCGTTGGCGAAACTTCAGGCAAAAAAAGTCCTGTGGCCTTTTTTTGCCCATCCTTTGGCTGGTTGCCCTCCGTCCTTTGTTTAATGTGTTAATTGAAAGCAGCTGCCGGATCACAAATTATGTCTCACAGATTTCCATCTAGTAGGAAAATAGTCTTTAAAATTTCGGAACTTAAATTATACCAGTAAAGCGAATAATTCATCAAGTTTAATATTTATTCTTACTCATGAAAGTAATTACTCAACCCTAATTATGACACTAATCCGATTAGTGAGCTGAGGCTCGATCGGGCTTCATTTTTTCTGGCCAACCATATGGTGGCTTAATTTTTCATTGATTGATTGCAGCATCAATTTATTTGTCATTAATATCCCGTCATCGATTTGAGTAAGCCAGTGTTGATGGCCCATTAAATGTCGGCAAAAAAGAACAGATAGAAGAGTCAGTTAAAATGAAATTAATAAAAAAAACCTCTGTCACATATCCCTGTGCCTTGTTCATTTTTTTGTGGAGCTATCCCACCAATACCGATCGATTTCAGGACCATTTTCAATCTCCTTTATCCACTACCAGCACTTACTGGCAGCTCATCTATCATCATTGCTGTGACTCTGTCAGTGCCTGTATGTATGTGTGTGTTTGTGTGTGTGGGAGGTCCTTTCTATCCAGGAATGCTTTTACTGTATCCTCTCTTCCCGCCCATTCACACCCTCGTATTTATAGCATCTTAATTGAATTTCAATTTTCAATTTCGCTTTTAATTGAATTCAATGAAAAAGTGTCGATGAAACGGTATTCAGTGCGCCCTCAGACCCACCATCCATCCGCCCTCATCCTCCTTCCCCGCCCAGCGCCTCTGTCAATCTGCTGCCCCCCATTTGTTGTTGTTGATGTTGTTTGTTCAGCTGCCATGCCGGCTGAACACCGCTGCCTGGTTGCCTCTTGATGGCGCCGCCCATCCAGTCCATGCCACAAAGAGTCCCAAGTGCGCCTCTATTGCAGGCAGTGAAGAAATATTATTGATATATCGTTTTAAAGAAAGAAATATACTATTAATAAATTTAAATTATCTAAAATATCTTCCATATCTAACAGTTTACACTACAATTTATGGAAGTTCATGAAGAAAATAGTATGTCATATTATTGACATCTTTAAAGGATTTATTTTAGTATGATTTTATCAATTTAATTTTATAGCCAGTTTAGATATTTTTCATATAAAATAGCAATAATTGATAATGTAAATTAGTAACTAATACTTGTTGCAGTTATTTTTCTTAGTGTATTACTTAGTGTGCCATAGAGCCCGCAATTGGCTTGATGTGATTGTGCTCATATTTTGCACTCTGATTGGTTTGTGATTGACTGAAAAGTTGTAAATTGATTCGACTGTGAATAAAGGTTGGCCAATGTCAGATAAACAGACCAATTTCGGGGCTATGAGGGTTAGGCCGCAATAAAAAAGAAACCAAAAAGTCAAACCTTTGTCGGAAGTGGTTTATTAGACCAAATAGTTGAGGCCTAGAATAGCCCAAATAGTTGGAGTGTTGGGCCAGGATTTAACATACTTTAACACCTATCCGACCATACGTTTTCATTTGGAATTCCGGAAGACATGTGGCACATGTGTAAGTATGTGCTATACATCATAATTCCATTGCATGAAAAGAAAACTGTCACCACCGAAGCGAATCCGACAAATAGAAATTCAAATGAATGCAACTTGCATGCGAAATGAGAAATTCCGAGGACACACACCTCTGAGATATGGCATACATTTCATCATTCTGTATCTGTATCTGTATCTGCTGTTGTTGTATCTGTAGCTCGCTTGTGTATCTGCATTTTGCTGGCTGTGTCTGGCTTATTATGCGAATACCATTTCCCACCATTCTGCCTGTTCATGAGCTTGCATTCATCATTCGCCTGTGGGTGAGCGACTGGTCTGGCCAATATGAGATTTATGCCACTCAAAAGAAGACGAAATATGCCCGACAATAGACGATCCTCTTACATGCCACATTTGCATGCCACATGCCCCGAATGGCAACCCATTTCCCAGCCTGGATACAAAAAAAGTAGGGGCAAGTATTCGCGAAATTGGCCCCCAAAGTCGGGGAGAAAAAAAAAAGCAACAATACCGAGATGTATGCAAATTGCTTTGACAGTGGGTTTGCGCCCGGGAGCAGTGTCAGCGCTTTATTGCTAAAATATGCACATTACAACTCCAGATTTGTGGACCCAGATCTGGTATTTGATGGCACTGATTTTCGGAGAGAGTTTCAATGGCCAAAAGCTAGAAGAAATCATCGTTTAACTAATGCCGAACTGATGGCAAGTCATTTTAAATTCAATATCCCTGTCTGCGGGGGATTTTTCTTAATCGATTTCAGAGCCAAGTGTTTCACGTAGTTTGTTTGGCTTTTGGCCCTGGTCAGTACGTGAGCGAAGGATAAATTACAAAAAAGGGATATACATTACCAGAGCAGTTTAAAGCTTTAAAAAATGCTACAATATATCAGTCTGAAAAACTTTAAAATTTGGAGAAAAAAAATCGATTTCTGGTCCTGGCATAGGATGTTATTATTATCACTTCCTTCTAAAAATAAACGTTTCCCTTTTTAAGCTAAAAACGTGCTATGGACACCTTTCGGGATTTCACACACTATTCGGCCATTACGGAAATTGAAAGCTTAAGCGTTTTGGGCCTAATAGCTGATTGACTTGCGTGCCTCTGGGCCGAAGCGAAAAGGTAACAAGAAATGGCCACAGAAAGTGTCAACCGAAGCAGAGGATATCAGGCAGGCCAGTTAAATGAGTTCTGCCAGTGTCAGCGGCAACAGACTGTTGACTTTCTTCGGCTTTTGTCTTAGCCATGACATTATTTACGAGCATGGTGCCAGAGACACGCACAGAAAAACAAATAGGCAGCTGTGCTGTAGAGATGCTTTTTGCCAGGATAAAAAGAGAGAGAGAGAATGAGAAACTAGAAGAATACGTGCCCCGTAGGGTAGAGCTTAGTGTTGGCCAAGGACACGTCTGCCACCTCAAGCGTCTGTTGGCAATTTGGTTGCCCAGCTCAGGGTGCTGGGGATGCCACCAAAGTATGGCCAAAGGCTCCGCTCACATTGACTGCACCCTGATTAATGTCCTGACAGGAGTCTTTTTATTTTCTCCCCTTCAGGGTGGCCATTAGCAAATGCTGCTGCTGCTGCTTCTGTGGCTACAAGAACATTTTCATTGTTTCCGTTTCCGTTGTTCTATTGTCGCCAATTTGTTTGGATGAGACTCCCTTTCATTTTGCGACCAGGAATCCACCGCCTGCCATTATTCTTTCCGGCTAGGTGTTGATTACCCGCGTAGCAGAACCTGCTCTAACCTGCAACTTGGAATAGGAGAAATGAGATAGAACAGTGCTGTAATAAGTATGAAATATATCTGCAAGATAAAGTTGGTGATGACTGATGCTGCGAATCAGTGAAACAAAGTACCTTATACGTGAAATTAAGTAATGTTTTGCTCCTAGCTATTACTTCCAAGACTCTCACTCTAAAATAAAAGTCTATGAAAACATGTTTAAAATAAGTATATAACTGAAAACCACTCAAATAAATCGTTCCATCGAATGGGCGATAAAATCACTGTGAATTCTAACAAAAAGCCAGCTTCTAGCTTGGGTCGTCAGTACATAAGCCCCGCAGAACGCCGTCGATGCGGATGGTTAACTCCACAATCCACTTCAAGGACCCGCGCACACAAATCGCCAACTTTGGAATCCCTGGCAAGGCCAAGGGAAGAGTCGGTGCCATCTGCTTGCCATGCGGCCCACGATTCAGCGCAAAAAGCTTGTAATTCCTGTCTCAGCCCGAAGGATGTAATTTACAATGTTGCAGCAGGTGGCTGCCGCTCGTTGCAAGTTGGAGTAGTTGTGCTGTGAGTGCATGGCTGTGTGTTTTCCTATGCATGTGAGGCATTTGCCACTCTAGCTATGTGCTTCCATTTTGTTGCATTTTATGCTGTCGGCTTGGGCTGACAGGTCGTATGTGCAATATTTTCCCCCACCACCGCAGCCGGGGGCAAAAGCTGTTGCATACTTTTCGGCTGCCTTGGCTCCAAAAATTCAACCATTTTGAAAATTTACTCGAAACCCAATGGAGGCAAAAATTGTTGGCTAAATAAATGGCAAGTGGCAGGACGAGAGATAAAATGAATTTATCGCCAACTTTTTTTTTCACAACTTTGCATTTCAATTACGAGTTATGTGCAAACCGCACTGCATAAATCATTTAAATAGACAATCAAGAGCCATAAATCAATAAATATTTAATAACCAGCCAGTGATATCTAAGTGGTTAACAAAAAAAAGGCACAATATTATGAGAGCATTAAAGATATATTCTAAAAACATGTTTTTTCAAAAGCCGCTTTTTACAGACAGGACACTTGTGCGAAAATTCAAGGGCAGTTTCGATGCATTCGCTGCAGAAGATGTGGCCACATCTGGTTGACTTGGGCTCCCGTTTCTTCAATTTCTCCAGGCATACCGGACACTTTAAACTTGAATCCTCCTTATATTTGGCTTTTGACGCTGCGACTCCATGGCTGGGAAGATCATGTTGAGATTTGTCCAGGATGGCCTGGCAATGACTACTTTCGTGTTTACTTCCAACGGAGTCATCCTCGAGGATGCTACCAAACAATGATTTGAAGCCGTTACTATTATTCAATCTAGTCGCTAAAAAGGGGTTATTTTAAAGAGTAAAAAATGTAAAAGAAATTTATGATAAGCCCACCAAATATTTCTTCTTCAATACTGGCCAAATCTCTCTCCAAGTCTTTGCAACAGCGATACACTAAGACCAATTCTTTATAATAAAGGAAGGAAGATGAAAGGAAAATCTGCTTACATTTGCCTACTTCAAAATCAATATGAAGACGATTCAACATATAATCTATCGGTGGCTTTATTCCTGGCTGCCCATATCTACTGATTTTTGATGAGAGTATGGCTTTCACGCCAAAGTTAAAGCACTTAATGTTTTCCGTCAAAGAACAGATCATGCGATAGCCCTCATCGAACAGACGCTCAATTTCCTTCGCCTTTGGATCGGGTGGATATATCTCAAAATAGGCTTAAGAATTCATTTATACTCACTTTATAACAACGTGTTGGCACCTGAGCCCCATAAGTTCTGATATTAGACATACCTGCTTTATTTTTTTCTTACAATATCTCACACAAAAAATATACTACTTTAATTTAGCCTGCTCTACTTTGGTTGTGCTTTGTGCATAATTAGAAAATGTACTAACGATTTCAGGTTAGACGGAGACACACTAAAGTTTTGTCGAATTTCTTTCCACAGACTGCTTGTTTGATTTTTGGGGGACGGCCCCGCCTGCTTTTCCTTTAAATATGTATGTCTGAGAAGAGATCCAGTACTAAGCCGGTTACCCAATAGCCGGTTAACCTCCTAGCATGGCAAGGGGTTTAAGCCAAGCCCTGCATCTTTAATGCAAAAGACGGCAGCCACATGAAATTTTGTTAGCAACGAACTCAATCGCCCTAATCGCCTGCTCCTCGTTCCGCGTCCTGCCTGGCTGCTTCCCAGGACGGAGAGATGCCAGGATGCCTTGACAATGTGTCCGCACATACTTAATCACATATGGAGGAGACGGCTTTGCGGATTTCAGCGCTTCAGCTTCAGGATGAAATAAAATCTATGCCAGAAGCCTCTGTCCCTGTCTCTGCCTTTGCAGTGTCGTTGTCGTTGTCGGTGTCGAGTCTTCGTCGTCTAGGTTGTCTTCAACTGTTTCACTTTAGCCGTTTTATTTTTTATGAGCAGTAGCATAGATATTCCAGTTAAGAGGGTGATTCACTTGATATTTTTAGGGACATTTTTATGGTTTGGAAATAAAAACAATTAAAATAGCTACAACTACTTCAATGGCTAACAAATAATTTTTATATTTTTAATATTAAAAAAGGATTAAAGTTGAAGCAAAGCAACTTCATATAAAAATATTGAATACATGAACGGGCAACATCCTGATATTATTGAGTAATACTCAATGAGTATATAATCCCTATTTGAACCCCCTAGAAATTTCGGTTCACCCTACCCAACCCATACACCCACATAAGCTATAAAAACACACCCATCCACACACACTCTCTTTCGGCCCAGTCCGTGTCAAAAGAATTTCTGTTTGATTGCAGAGAATAAACAAGTGAAGGCAGCTTCACCGCCCGCTTGGTCCTTTAAATGCCTCTGTGTGTGTGTGAGCAAGGGTGTGTTTGTGTGTGTGTTTGCCTCTGGTCTTATTTTTTTCCTGCCTGTGGCTTTACCAGAATTTTTCACTCAGCTCTTGGTGCTGGAGTGGAAGAATCCCTAACTTAATGCGATGTCGACAAGACGGTTAAATGCGGTTTCCATTTTTATATCCTTCCATACCAGCAGTTGTAAAAATATATATATTTTATACTTTTAACCCGTACTTATAAATAATAATGGACAGCACTTTTATGTTTCGGTTTTCCGGACTCGTGCTAACTGAAAAGTTAAGTGCCTTTAAGATATAACCTCAGTCATGCAATTGAAGGCATTTTGATTATTTGTTTGGTCCTTAATTTGCCGGATTTTGCTTAATTAATTGCCCAGACATCCTGGCCACTTGACCTTACTGCTACGACGTCCTGTCATCAGGATGTTGCCCGCCTCAGACTGGCCATCTATTGATTAATCTGCTCGGCTTGTTTGTGAGCTAAAAAGTAAGGCGCGTGGAAAGTAAAAAAAAAGTAAAAAAAATCAATGCAGCTGGCAGATAAAAAATCAAAATCTAAAAATAGGTAAACCTCAATGGAAAAGGACTCACTCGTTCGCATGTCCTTTAGCCAACAAAATAAATAAAAAAATTAAAGTCCAGCCGGGCAATTAGCAGGCCACTCGAATAAATCCAAAAGTATTGATTTATGAACCGAATATGCTAATTTAAGTGTTTGGTGTAATTCAAGTACTTGGTTACAACACTTTCATGGATTATTTTTATGGGCTGGGGGTTTATTTGAATACTTGATTATTTATGAAGGCAACCAGGCGTGGGCTGATACTATTTACACTTAATTGCGGGGAGTTGTGTTTGCTTTGCTTGGATTTCAATTGGCTAGCAGCGATTTTGTGGCGCCTGAATACTTCCACCAATAATTCCATTTTATTTGTCATGAATGTCGTGCATTTATTTATTTATCCTTCTATCGATTCTAGCTATTTCTGAGTCTCCTTCACATGAAAGACAATCGACCAAAGGTGATATTTAATTTCATTTTCTGCCTTGCCCCCCAAAAGGCATTCATGTTCGTACGATATGTTCTTTCCTGGCAAGGATACTGACAGCTCAATTAAGAAGCTTTTCAAAGACAAAATTGTCTGTTATATTAAATGGAAAGTGTACAGTTTCTTTGCGTGACTTCAAATGAAATGTATGCCATTGTTAAATGTCAAATTTAAATGCCAGACTCTGTCAGTGGGCGGTCAATTAATTCTTGGCGCTCTGTATCTTCGGGCACGTAGGAATCCTAGAATCGCCAGGAGGCTGATGAGCCCAGAATATAGAAATTAAGCTTATAGCCTTATGCAAATTTGATAAGTTTGTGGCAAAAGCCTAAAGAAAAGCCAAACAAAACAAATTCGCCTTGAGGGATTTAAACTTGAAACTTGAAGCATAAAATATGTCACTTTGTGTCGAAATTGCATTTGTTCAGAGCTCTTATTTGATTATAAGCTAGTGCTATATAATGTACTTTATTTGACTTCAATTTGGTTACCTTTTCCAGCCGAGGATATCCACCTGAATGATTTGTACACACGCTACCGCCAACGGCTGCGAAAATCGCTATTCAGATCCGGCCTGCTGACATCATTGCTGGCATGTGTGGTGTCCATAATAATCGGCATCGTTTATGACCAGGTGAGCACTTACTCCACTTAGATGGCCATGGAAGATTAGCCATTATTCTGGTAATTCTCTTCTGTGAATAGCACCTGGGGCGGACTCTCTTGCTCGTCCTGGCGGCTCTAATCTCCGGCTCCATACTCACGGCCCTGCAGTTTCCGGCGGTGCTGAGCTCCCCGGCTGCCGCCTTGGCCTTCGCCATCGTCACCACCTTCTCGCTGGGCACCATTGCGGCCATCACCGGGGATGAACTGGCTCCCCTGCCGCTGTACGCACTGTTCCTGGTAAGCCCACTCCTCCATTATTCTCATGCGGTGGATTATAAGACCTTGTCTGTGCATTCGTAGTGCATCCACTCCATGCTGCCCATATCCTGGCCCGTCTCTGTGGTCCTGGCGCTTTTTATGACCGCCATCCATATCGTTTACCGGATCGGCACCAGCCCGGAATATTCGCCCAATCTGCCAATGGTAAGTCATTCATTCATTCATATTCCACAAATACTGGCCACCAGCACGCCCAACCGATCGGATTAGTTTCCATGTCACAGAGAGACAGAGAGTGAGACGAGGGGGAAGAGCGTTTTGGCCATGATGAAAGTGCAGCGAAATTGGGATTACCATGGGATCGGGAAGGGCAATTAATTTGATAGCTGGCGGAAGCACAGCGGTTTGTTCAGAGCCCCAAATGGCGTGGATGTCCCAGAAATCTCAAAGGATTAAGCGGTTTGGGTAAAAGGATTTATTAGATTTGCAGATGAAACGTTTGCTTTCACACAGATGACTAAGATTAAAATTATGAAACATGACAGGTCACTATTTTATAATTAAAGCGCTAATTAAACGTCAAGTATAATTGAAAGAAATGTGTGAGAAGTGGTTCAAGTAATAGAGTTTAAATCTTTTTATGTAATTAACTGTCCTTAAAAGTCCTTATTTTATACATTTATACATAGTATTCATTAAAAATAACTTTTTTAAAAAAGAGCTTTAAAATAGCATAATCTGAAAACTGTTTAAATTTGTGTTCCTTTGTCAGAGATGAAAATAATTTGTATCCTTGCTAATTTAAATTCCCCTTACTCTCCTAATGGGATGTGGTTTCCGCCTCGTTCTCCGCCCGCACGTTCCCTCGCGGCCATCCATTCGTTAATTAGGTTGCATCGTGTTTTTGTGCGCAATGAGGACAACAATGCGCTCTTGGATGCACTGGAAATAAAATTATAGATAATTAAAAAAATACATAAAAATGGCCTTTCATCTTAATTAGATAATACATACAAATCATTGATTAAAAAGCTTTATCTGAATAAAATTTCTCTCTCTGTTTTAATATACATTCCCGACTCGACATTCATTATTCATGGAACACGCTCTTCCACTGTTGTTTCTTCCTGGCGCACTTAGCTCTTCGGAGAGATTGTGATGCTGGCCAGTGCATCCATTTCCGGACTCTATTATCGCATAATGTCAGATGCGGCCCACAATAGGACCGTGGACGGAACCCGGACGGGAATCGAGCAGCGCGTAAAACTGGAATGCGAACGGGAACAGCAGGAGCAACTGCTGCTCAGCGTGATTCCGGCGTATATTGCCGCCGAGGTGGGTCATCTAATCCCTAGACTGAAGCTGAACTGAAAAATAGGCAGAAAATAATCCCATTTGTGGTTTCTCTCTTTTTGGTAGGTCAAACGGAGCATTATGCTGAAGATGGCCGATGCTTGCCAGCGGGCTGGGGGCCAAGCCTCCACCTCCGCCACTCGATTCCACGAGCTACACGTCCAACGGCATACCAATGTCACAATCCTCTTCGCAGATATTGTCAACTTCACTCCATTGTCCAGTTCTCTGACGGCCAGCGATTTGGTGAAGACCCTCAATGATCTTTTCGGTCGATTTGATCAGATAGCGCAGGTAAGAGTGATTAATTAAGGATAATAAATAGGCATCCCTTACTGAAACTTAACCCAAAACAGGAAAACCAATGTCTGCGCATTAAGATTCTTGGGGACTGCTATTACTGCGTATCCGGCCTGCCCATTTCCCGGCCCCAACATGCAACCAACTGTGTCAACATGGGCCTGCAGATGATCGATGCCATCAGGTGAGTTGCCGCCTCGACGAGGCGTCTCCCTTTTTTTATGGCCATCGCTTTAGCTTACTTGGCCCGTTCCGGCCCGGCACGGCCCAGATCCGTTCTGTCGGCCAGAGTCAACATTTGCATTGGGTCCGTCATCACGTATACGACCTGTTTGTCTTTCGCTCCCTGCCAGCTTGGCTAGCCTTTGACTCTGGCTTTCCGTCCAACCAAGGCTATTTGACACTGTGATTGTTGGCTTTGCGGTATCTTTGTTGCACTCACGGCTAACTGAGCCATGAAGCGTCCTTTTGTTTGCTTCGCTAGCTGGGTGGGATTAAAAAGGTTTAAATATTGCTTTAAAAAAAATAAAAAGTAGACACGGCTTAAAAAAGTGTATGAGCAATTAAAAGTACTCTGTAGATGTAATATAAAATTTAAAACTTTAAAGAACTCTTAAAGGTTTATCCGACATTTCAGTGGATTATTTAAAGCAAAGACTTTAAATAAAATTTAAACGGATAAAATCCAATTTTAAATTGCATACATTTCGAAATTCAAATCCAATTAAGAGCTTGTCAGCGAATCGGACCTGTCATGCTCATCTCTTTTCATATTCGAGGCTTTAATTGCCGCCAGATAAGCTCGCTTTCCCATTGGGGTCAGCTCTCGTGAGCTGCGTGGCTTTATGGATGGGGAATACCATTAAAAACGTATTATGCAATAAAAGTGTGCCAGCGAGAAGTAAAAAAAAAGAATGCCAAACAGAAACATCATAAAATACAATAAACAATATCGACACAAAGGCCATTTTATTACACGCGAGAATTTATGCGCAAGTGGCCTCAGGACTTACGACTAAGGAGCCTCTTATTTCGGACTTTTTTCTGCCTTTTTTTTATTGGACCTTGTGCTTATTCCTATTGTTTATTTTCGTGAGCTGGCTTTCCTTTTATTTCGGTTCTTTTCCAGCTTTTGGCCTTTTAATCTTTGCGCCGGCCAGTGCCTCTCAAGTTGCCCCAGAGTCTGGCTTTGTTCCTGCCACAAAACTCGTTTAAACAGACACTGTTGTCTTTCGGGCAACGGGCTTAACAAGCAGCCAGGGAAATGCCAAAAACTTTTTGACAGGAGCAAGAAAACAACATTTAATTATGGATTTTAGCTTCAAGAGGGGGATTCGCTTTCATTCTTGCATTTCCTTTGTCATGTAATCATGCGAATTAGTTAAACAAGTCTAGGGTCGACCTCTCGTCCCTGAAAAGTATGCTACGGATTTCGGCGATTGCTTTTAAATCTTAATAGCTTTTAGTTTCTCGCTCTATCCGTTCTCATATTTCGTATGCAGTTCAATCAAACTTCCGGAAACTTTTGCACTCAGAAATTCAGAAGCCTAAAATCCGGATACCGGATACAAAAATCCAATTCCTTGTTTGCCTTTGTGGCATCTATAGCCTCCACCGTATCCCAACCAAATGGACAAGAAAAACAATAGCAAATAACCGACCCGAAGCATTCCCAAGCGATTTGGCCTTCGATGCGGCTCATTTGACCCCGAATGAAAATGCTGGTTAACGTTAATAACTCAAGAACTTGTTGGATGTCCTTCAGTTAGGGGGCAACCAGGAACTAAAGTTTCTACAAGGAAAAAATAGTCATCCACTTGAAGTTTAACCACTTTTTTGATGGGTAGTAGAGTCTTTTTTCTTTAATTTGCCTTAAAAAGGTTCATATTAAATTTATTTGATTTATTAGATTAATTATTTATAAAATTTCTATTAAAATGTAAACACTTTTAAAGCTATATTTTTTAGTAACTTTGTGAGTTCTTTGTTTTCCATTTTGCAAATATAGTGTTTTGTAAAACCCTTTATTAAGGTCTCATAAAAAACCCAAGCCCGGAATAACTTTTTTACAATAGGCTATATAAAATAGGGTGCTCTATAATAGCAGTGTAGTCCCTCAACGTCGCTGGTCGATTCCCGACCGTATCATACATCAGACTGTAGTCGACCTGGTCTGCTTGTGTTTTATGGCCCATAAAATTGTTAATACGACGGCACAACTAGCCTACAGTTGTGTATATATCCTTAATAATACATCTAAGACTGTGTGTTTATGTGTGTGTATGTTAGTGTGTGCTCCTTTTGCTCATTGTTTGCCCTTCGTTTATTCCGTCAGACACGTGCGTGAGGCGACCGGCATAAATGTTGACATGCGAATTGGCATCCACACTGGCAACGTTCTCTGCGGCGTCCTTGGCCTACGAAAGTGGCAATTTGATGTTTGGAGCGACGATGTTACCCTGGCCAACCACATGGAGAGCGGCGGTGTCGCTGGGTGAGTGCACTTAAAGAAAACTAACTTAATAATTAATAAATAAGATAAGATAGTTTTAAGATAGTTTTAGGGTTACAGTTGATGGAGGATACTCCTTGAAATGTATACATGATTTTGAAATTCATATAAGAAAGGCTGACAATGAGGCTAATGATAGGTCTAATGAATGAGATTAAATACTCCAAAAATCGTAATTTTGTCAATTGAAGTTTCTTTCCGTGTACCTGCAAGTATGCAAGTGTTTCACCTCACTTTTAGCCATTATGCTTGTACAACTGACAACGACAACAATGACGAGCAAGGCGGGTAAATATAAATAAACAAAACACAGCCCCAGGGGCTGGGAAAAATGGGTTTGTTGGCGGTCCTGCCAAGTAATGGCGGTGAAAACACAAAACGAGTCAAGCAGTCGTAATGGCAATTTAAATTAGTCCCTACACACTAGCAATTAAACGGGCTCCACTTCAAGTATTTTTAATGCCAAGTAAAAATGGGTGTTTAAAACAATATAGATTAGGAAAGGTTTAACCTTTAATAAAGATGAAAAAAGACCCATTAATCCCACGATTTTCATTTAACCATTAGACTTAAAAAGTCTTTATTCTAACGTTGCCTTTTCTCGTAAAAAAGTTTCAAATTTTCAACCTGATTCCTCGTAAATTCCAAATGTTTACTTAGCAAATGCCTACGTCTAGAATCCGCACACCACCTATATACGCCCATAAGCTTAACTTTTATATTTTTCACAAATAAACAAATTTTCTTTTGGTTTATTCATTTCGCGTCCCTAAGTCTTTCAGGTGAATTGGTAGAAGGTAGTAGGTAGAACATGTTCGCTAAAATGTTTTTCTTTTATCTTACCTGCGGTCGGTCACATACGCAGACTTCAATTATTTGAAATTGAATCGAAATGCCAGAGTCAATGGGCCGGAAAACACTCAGACGCCTCAATTCGGGCTTCATGCACGAATGCCGCTTCTTCGGATACAATTTATATAAACAAAATAACGATGAATTCGAAGAAATAGACATAGGCAGTGGCTGTCTAAATTATTTTGCATAAGTCTGTCGCTGGGAGGCGTGTACAAGATTACTCATACGCCCTGTGTGTTGTCTCTACCCCATCGCCATTAATCACCATTTTTCATGCTCTCCTCCGCAGGCGGGTTCACATCACGAAGCAAACCCTGGACTTCCTGGGCGACAAGTTCGAGGTGGAGCAGGGCGAGGGCGGTAATCGAGACGCTTATCTGGCGGATCACAAGATTGAAACGTATCTCATTGTGCCGCCCAAGCCGGCGTACACGTACAGCGTGCCCCGGGTGGTGGAGTGCATCGAACACAACGATCCCAGTCCAACGACAGAGGAGGCCAAGGAGGTGGAAACACTAGTCACCGTCCCTGCCATTGAAGGCAGCGATGCTACTGACAACCTGCTGCCGACTACCATCGATCAGCGTCCTGTAATTTCCCAGCCGGAAGAGAAGATGTCCCCCACATCGGTGAATAGCCAGGAAACGACGCCCCTGCATGCTCCCTTGGCCTCAGCCGCCTCGATGTCCATCAAGGAGATGTCCGAGGAGGAGGAGGACGAAGCCGACGAGGCCACCGCCGTCACTGAGCCGTTAATGGTCAAGGATAAGGAAAAGGACTCAGCTAGTCAGGAGGCCAAGCCGAATGGTGGCCATCGTGGTAGTGGCGACTCTGCTGCATCGGAATCTGCCGCCAAGTCCACCGCCCTCTCCCTTCCAGCCGAAGATCTGCTTAGCATGAGTGGCAGCGAGAGCGGCATCTCCAACTCGGGCACTCCGGCTCCTTCTTCGAATCCTGCGAGTGTCACTCCCACCACTGCGGCGCCTCCGGGAGCGTCATCGGCCAGTAACAGTTTGACAGTCGCCGAAGCACCTGAAAGATCGCGCAGGAAGTTGTCCGTGCAAGGTGAGTAACCTTTGTATTTTAAATACTTTTAAAGTTATTCTAAAGAAGAGTACTTAAATATATGTACCTTTAACCAAACCCACAGTCTCACCATGTAGATTCCCCGCAGGTGCCATCAATCAAAATCTGTGGAGGGCATTAACACTTCGGTGTGGCCGATGATAACATTTATTTATGTGTTTCACCTCCTTCTCGCCGGCAGGTCTGATGTCCTTTGCCGACAGACGCCGCTCCTCCGGAGCCTTCATCGAAGGACGCAAGCTGTCCATTCACAGTGGCGAAAGTTTCCGCAGCCACGGGGGTAAGTTGCCGCAGGGAAAGTGGCGAAGGGAAACTGGGCCAGGGAAGAGCCACCGTAAAACGCAACAGTTGAAAATCACTTTCACAAATGAGCTCAGGTTATGCATAATTTTATCGCTGTTGGGGCAACTTTTGCATCGTAAATTTATCGTACAGCCAGGCTTGCATTTGTTTGCGGATTGGCCTTTGTGAAAACTTTAGCCATGGCCATGGACCGGGGCCAAAACCGGGGCAATTAAGCTTCTTTGACAGCCAGCTGGGCTTCGTTGGCCTTTTACGGTTTTTTTCCCTTTTTTTTTTGGTTTATGAGTTTTAATTTACCAAGGACATCGAGTACGTTGTGTGGCATGTGGCAAAGTCATTTTGATGGCATTTTTAATGCGAATGGGCGACTTTTAATGAGCTTGTCTGGCTCTGTCCCTTCCCAGCTAGGTGGACCGTGAAAACTCTGCAACTTTGGAGGTGTAACAAGCCATGGGGAGTGTTGAATTTTTCATTAATAATAAGATTACGATGGATGGAGTAGTTATCCATAAACGTTAATTTGTTGAGCTGTTGCAGGACTACTTTGTTACTATAAAGTAGGCACAATGTTGTAAGGACATTTAGCTTTAATCCTTGGCTATTTTGGATCACTATAAAAAGAGTCAAACTGAAAAATGTTAGGAGGAATATGGCACATCGTCTATCCTTTTTGTTTTATAGGGAAATGGCTTATTAAAATAAAAGTACAAGCTCTTAAATTGTTGCCCATTTTAAAGATTTCTCTAAACTTTATTGTGACTAGCCCCGAATAAACCCTTAACCCTTTCAGGTCATGTGACCCGCAATCGTCCCTCATCCAAGATGACCAAATATGTCGAGTGCTGGGGAGCAGACCGACCCTTTGCCAATATTGCGGAATCGAAACTGGTTAAGAACATTGGACTGGCGGTAAGTTGAAATTCAATTGGACTCCTTCAGCCCAACGTGCATTAAAGAAAATTAAATTTAAATTTCCAAAATGTATCAGAAAATTGGATAAAACCAAAAGCAGTCCTGTTTGAGTAAAAACTGCCAACCAGCAGATATTTTCTACAAGCAAAGCTGCTTACATTTTTATATAAAATGCCAAGTCGACATGTAATTCTGGTCATCTTTTATTTTTTGTAAATGTTTATACAAGCTCTTTATATTCCTTATCCTTCCTTTAAAAATGTTGGTTTATTTTTGTAGGAAACATTCTCTTATATTTTAACTACATAAAAACATTTTTTCTATAATAAATAAGAAAAAATCGGCCTCTACTCCTGTCTTTTTATTTTATTTATGCTTTTCCCTTGTTGATTGCAGAGCATTGCCATGATTGAATCAAATTTACTGCCACCCGAGCGTAAATGTTTCAATTTTAATTTCTTCGGGCCACCCACGGAGCTGAAACCTTTCACCATGTGGTACCGCAACACGCCCCGGGAGGCCATGTACCGGGCCCAGCCAGATACCCACTTCCGGTTCGACCTGATTTGCGCCTTCATCCTCTTCCTCTCGCTGGCCATCGTCCAGTTGATTGTAATCGAATTGTAGGTGAGATCAACTCTCATTAACGAGCCCCATTTCTCACGTCCTTGGACCCTTTGCAATTTCAGGAACTTGGTTCTGCTTGGCTCGCTCCTGGCCAGCTTCGTGTCCTTGGCACTTTTCCTTTATCTGAGCAACGTGTGCGTGCCGGATGTGCACACCTCAACCACGGAGCGTAATGGTCCGGGTCAGGTGGTGGCCAGTAGTCGCTACTTGAGACTGGCCATGTTTATTGTGGTCAACATTCTCATCTCGTCCTGTGCGGTGTTCAGTGTGGTAAGTTTGAAAAGGCTCTCTAATTGATATTAAAATGAAACAAGCTAATTCATTTTCAGATCAACTACTCGGTGATTCCGGGCGATGTTCCCAATGAACTTTCTAACGACACCTCCATGGCCAGAAATTCATCGAATGACTCAATTAATGCTACTTTCCTGGAGGACATTAGGCCCCTGGAAGTCAATCCTGCTTTACCCATTGCCCCCGTGTTTCTGTATTGTTGTGCCATAAGTTTGGCGGCCATTTCCGCCTTCCTTCGGTCTGGGTTTATCCTCAAACTGATTGCCATGCTGGTGGCACTGATAGGACAGGTCACAGTGCTCGGTTATAGCGATCTTTATATGCAATACAATAAGAGATTCATCGAAAATGGGTAAGCATTAAACAAGTAGAACTATAAAGAAAACTAAAAAATCCCTTTATAGATTACCCCTGGAGATCAAGGGCTTCCTGCTGCTTCTGGTCATCATTCTGGTGCTGCACACCCTGGACCGTCAGGGAGAGTATGTGGCCCGCACGGACTTTCTGTGGAAGGCCAAGCTGAAGGTCGAACAGGAGGAGGTGGAAACGATGCGCGGCATCAACAAGGCAAGCAATGCATCACATCTCCATACGAGAGCAGCTCGATGTTAATTGAAAATTTTATTTGATTTTCAGATTCTGTTGGAGAACATCCTTCCCGCCCACGTGGCCACGCACTTCCTGCACCTGGAACGCTCCACGGAGCTCTACCACGAGAGCTACTCCTGCGTGGCGGTCATGTTCGCCTCCATTCCCAACTACAAGGAGTTCTACGATGAGACGGATGTCAACAAACAGGGCCTGGAGTGTTTGCGTCTCCTGAATGAAATTATTTGTGATTTCGACAAGGTAAGGACACGAGAAGTCCTCTGGGACATATTGCATTTTAAGCTTATTTTATTCCTCTTGATTTCAGTTGCTCTTGAAGCCAAAGTTCAGTGGAATCGAAAAGATAAAGACCATAGCCAGTACGTATATGTGTGCTTCGGGTCTGAGGCCCGGCAAGGAGGATGGAGCCACGGTAAGTAGTACTTCTCCCGGAATACTCCAATCTCTAGTCTCTGTTTCTATCTCGTCTAATCCTTGTTTCTTCAATGCTTTCACTAATCCTGTAAATAACAACATTGACAAATCCTGACCGGATTGCTCAATCCAGTCACGTAGTTTTGCGGTAAGTCCTTCTGGAGTTTCTGTATTACATTTTCTACTTTAAATTTTCGACCTGATAAATTGGCCAACATTATCAGCCCCTATATCCTGCTACTAATTCGAGCGCCAAATAAATGGGAATGTTGCGAAAATTCCATTCTTTTTCCCTTTTTTCCATTCACATGCCACACTGAACACTGATTCCAAATCGGGCCAATGTTATTTACTCTCCAAATGCTATTTAATCGCCGCTTAGCAGTTTAATTAAATTTTTACAACTACCAAACAAAAAGAGGAAATCAAATCGCATTGGCCCCAAAAAAGGGAGAGCAATAAAAAAAAGGGTCGCCAAATGAGGGTCAAATCAGTGCGGCTGGGAAGAGAAATACTCGGGATTAGCTGGAGGGCGGGCAGAAAAACGCACAATTCAGGTTCTAGGGCACCAAGGTCTAAATCGAATCGGTACTAACGCAATTCCTCTTTTTATTTTGTTTTTTTTTTTTTTTTTTCGGAAAAAAGGATGAGAAGCGAACGGAGGAACACAACGTGGTCATATTGGTCGAGTTTGCGATTGCTTTGATGTCCATATTGGATTCGATTAATCGGGAGTCGTTCCAGCGCTTCCGTCTCCGAATCGGACTCAATCATGGTCCGGTGATTGCCGGAGTGATTGGCGCCCAGAAGCCCCAATACGATATTTGGAGTAACACGGTTAATGTGGCCTCCCGCATGGACTCCTGCGGCGTAATGGGACGCTTACAGGTGAGTGACGAAGTGCCGAGGTCCTGCCAGAGCTTCTAAGAATTTTGAATCCTTACAGACAACGGAAAACACTGCGAAAATATTGATGGCCGCCGGATACGAGTGCGAATGCCGTGGCCTGACCTATGTGAAGGGCAAAGGCAATCTAGTCACCTACTTTGTAAAGACACCATTTGATGGAAAATTGTAAAATCATCCACTCGCTGTTAATAATATTTAATGGATATTTATGAATCATGTAGCGTAGCTTAGATCAAGGCATCTTCTTATTTATTTTGAGCTTTTCATTTAGTTTTAATGGATTTGCAAGCATTTAAAGTTTTTTGCTCATCACACACAAGCATATGTTAAGTATTTGTTAGCAAATATTTGTTTTTAGTTAGTTAGTAGAATTTAATATTATTGACTATTTTGTAAAGGTTTGTTAGCTAATTCTTATGCGTAGCCATCACTTAAACAGCGAATATTATATACAATTCGAATTAAAATTATGTAAGACAAGAAAATTAGCCCACCCTAGCCAAAAAATAATAATAATCAACACAAAAAGATATTACCAAAAAAAATCACATCTAACTGCTCTGTTAATGTTTTATTCGAGGCTCTAATCCTATGTTTCTGTTTTATTATCCTCTCTGACAATGGAGCACGAACCTATTTGAAAAATGAATATTTTTCAAGACACACTAGTTAAGTTCTGTGAAAAGAATCAATTAAAACTCTATATATTTTTTTACTCAAATGTTTTTTACTAAACTATGTTACTAATCTATCGCGACATCATATTTTGATATATGTATGTATATAAATGTATAAGATACAAGAAAAAACCAAAGCAAACCTATTTTTAAGACAAATAAAGCTCAAAAACAGCATCTTGCGTACCTAGCATATCCCAATTTATTACACTGTACCTCCGACGGAGCAGCTCCGATCTGAAAATGGATTTCAAACAAACTATCAAGATTTTCACACCGATTTGGAAATATCTATCTAAGCTGGAATACAATAATATTACAAGTGCACCCCAATGTAGATTCATTCAACAATAATTGATATTATCAAACAATTTAAAGAATATTAAACAATGATAAATAAAATATTATGCTGTATTCGAAATAAAGTCTATTATTTTCTTTGTGGTGAGAAGGAAATTTTTGAGTTTTATTTATTTTGATATATAATACACATTTTAATATTATTCAGTCATTAGGTTTTTCCGCAGTGCACTTTTTGGATACTACTCTGCAACATGAAATAAGAAACCTCCAAAGCAAGTGCTTGAAAAAAAACTTCCTCTGGTTTACTCAAATTATGTTTATTGATAGCGTCGGAAGTTTTGATTCTTTGTTTTTATTGACAAGGGGATTTTGTTTATGAGACTGTCGAATGGGAAAGAATTTTTTAATTTCTTCGACTCTCATTTTACAGAGTTTTCTGTAAGCGGAGAAGAGCTGCTGGGGTCAGCAAGAGCTGTTAGAATTTGTGAGGCAAAGGAGCTTGGTCAGCATTCTCGGATCGCGATGGGATCATGAATACATAAACATGGGGAAGGCACAAACACCCAGTATCCAGACAGTGTTTTTCATTTCAGTTGCCGTCGCGACCTTCCAGAGGAAGTATGTATATGCTCCTAAAATTTCGGCCTCGATTCGATTTTAATATACTGATTAAAAGCGGTTAAAAAACTTGTTCTTTTTTTCTGTGTTAATAATTTAAGTAAATTATTCAAACACTAACTAAATTGAATTTTCAAATGGAAATTACAAAAAGTGAAGAAGTTTTTAATAATTTTTTTCTGTTATAAATGTAAGTTTCTTTCACAAAAAACTGTTGAAATTCGTAAAATACAAAATAATTTTAAGAAGTGATACAATGTTTCTATTTAAACTAAGTCCATTGGCTTATGTATATATATACAAATATTCGACTTAAAAACCCTAATTAACTAAAAGCCTTAAAAACTAGGGAGATTGCTGGTGTTGAGTATAAGAAAGATCAGAGAGAAACAGAAGGTATAACAAATCACAGAGCAAACGGCAAACAATATCAAAAAGTGGCCAATGCTGGCGCGTCTCTAGAAATGGGGCAGGCACACCTTGCCGGCAAACAGTTCCGAGACCACCGTGATCCAAAGCGCTAGAACGAACAATATGTAGGAAATTCCAATCTTGAATGTGTTAGGTAGTTGGTAGGCCTGGCCGCCGATCTCCTCTACGTGGAAGCCCAGCGGAAAGACAACTGCTGCCATGCAAAAAAGCACCATTGCCGTGAAACCCACCCAGCGGGCGTAAGGAATTACGTTTCGGTTGCAGGAGGATGAGGCCAGCAGGATAACTGTTGTGGTGACACAAATACAGCCAGTAAAGATGCAGATAAGCGCAATGAACCACTCCGGTTGCAGATCTGGTGTATAGCAGACTTGTGGCCGATTATATAGTGTCATGCAGGTCCACATGAGTCCAAGCCGTATATCTCCTGCAAGGAATAAATAAATTTAGTCTGCTTGAGGCTTTTCTGATGATGAGATGGACTTGCACTTCCGTATGTCTTGTACTTACCTGTTCCCGACTCTGTGATGATCCAATCCGGTAATGCCAGGCTTACAATGGCAAACACGTCGGCAGCCATGAACAAGGTAGCACTAATTGTTGTCAGTTTATCCATTTTAAAGGTATTTTTTGTTATTTAGTTTCTATATGCTCTTCTGTTGTTTTCTGCTGCTGTTCGAGATGGTAAAAAATACTATGTTCAAGTATCGATATATCGATTTACGCAGCCGATAAAATATTTCGATATTAAAATTATGAGCGCTCACATTTAAATTTAATAATGTTTAGAAGACAAAAATAGATAAAAACGAATTTTTATAATTTAATATATCTATAATTAAACAAAAAATATAAGCTAAAAGCTTAAAAGCACTTTAAAAGGTTAAATATTAGCTCGGGAATGTGTTATAAAAGATTCTATATTCATGTTAAACAATAAAGACTGTTTTAATTTTTAACAAGAACAAATATTTAAAACAATCAAGCAATCCATGGAATATTGTAATCAAAGTAGGCTTGGAAATTAAAATCATCATTAACCTTACAACCTTTGAACTGAAAATAAGTTACTTCAATCTTGATCTGAGTGAGAAGCAGTTATCATTGTGCTCTTAAAAAGTTGAAAAAAAAATTTAAAACAAAATTTTGATTCGAAATTTTGAAAAAAAGGTGAGAAAAATTTTGAGATCTAAATTTTGATTTGAAAATTTGAAGAAAAAAAAGTACATTTTATCTCAAATTACAAAATTTTAATCCGGTTTTCCGTCGGCGTATAAAAATAGAGTTACGATTCCAATTATACTTGAAGGAATTGTACGCGGCCACGTCACATGGCGACGCTGACGTGTCCTTAGTGCGTCCAGGTTGACCCAGGTTATGCGACACGCCGTGTGTCCTGTGGGGGGTGTTCGGTGGTCGGCGTTTATATCTATCCGGTGCTATCTACTCGACCAGTGGTCTTTGGCCCCTTCAATGGCCCATAATTGCTGGGCCAGTAGCTTGTGGGTCTGGCGCTGTTATCGCTCAGCCGGCCATGTAATTCTTTTATTATTAGCAAATTTCATTTGCATTCATTCCCTTTTCGGATGTGAAACTGGACGCGTCTTAGTTCTGAATATGTTTATAATCCAAAATCGGTTTTCGTTGCAGCGATTCAAATCCTAGATATAAAACTATACTGCCGCTAAACCCTGTGCAAAGCAAAAGGTTATCCCAATTGGAGAAGTTCTAAGGTGTGTTTACAAACAAATATCGTATAAATAGGATTTATTTCTGACTATTGGATCGAAGCAGTAAGGTAGCCCCTCAAATCCCCATAAGTGAAGGATAAATATACCGTTCGTTTATCCATCAAATCGTTAAACTCATATTTCATTCTCATTTTTTTTAGTTTATAGCTCACCTAACAAACTTATGAACGCTGGTATTGGACCCAGGGTAAATTGAGATCATTTCGCACTGTCAGACTATACTAAAGTAATTTTTTCCAGGTTTGGTTATACACTACGGTCCCGGAAACTGTTTGGAGTCACATCGCTGCGCGACATGATCAGAGCCGATGCGGAAACCGTACTTCATTCAGATTCCGGGACCCAACCAATGAGTGAACATCAAACGGCTAACAACGGGTAAGACAATCATTTTTTTTTAACAAATTAAGTTTTTAATTTGTTTTTAGAAATTCAAAATGTATGCCAAGTGCTCAAGCTGATGATTTAAAACAAAAAACAGTTCATGATAAAGAGAAATCAGCACAAATTCCTAAGAAGGACGAAGTAACTAGACATCTTGTTTTGGAGGAAAGACATTCATTGTCCCTGTAAGTTTAAAGTTTAAATGTCGTTTTTGAAATGCTAATCGATGCCTTCCAGAGCTGAAACGAAGAAACGCCGAGCCAGTGTCTACTCTGACGAACATCTTTTCATTCCCAAGCAATTAGCCCGAAGTGAACTTCAGTTCCGGACAAGAAATTTTTGCAATACTACATCGAAAAAAAGAGATTGTCATCTGAGGATGCTGAAGTATCCATTAGATTCAAAACGTGTTCGCTATGTGGCAGAAAAGATGAAAAAAGTGCAATCTGTTAGCGAACAACCAGAATCTGAAAAGCCACAGGATACACCATCAGTTATGGAGGAAATCAATACCGTCCACATAAAACAGGAAGAGTTTTTCAATGATTCAAATAGCCCGGATTTGCCATTGAGTATGCCTGATTTGGACACAGAAACCGAAGTCGTAAAGAACCAACTACCAGATAACGAAGACTGTATAACCTTATTAGATTTGGTCAAGAAAGAGGTCGAGGATGAAGATTCATCAGAGGGTATGAATAGAGAACTTCTGCAAAGTCAGAGGCAAAGTGTGATAATGTCTAATTTTACAAAAGGTCAGCATTATCCATATTTACGTTGGCATAATCCAGAGGAAGAAATTAAAATGGAAGTTATGGACGAATGTCAGGGTCAATCGACACTGGAAAATCCTACAACAACTGAGGGAAATGATAATCATAATGAGGTAGCAGGACAACAAGAATTTATTCAGGAATTATCAAGTCCTCAAATAAGCGACAAAACCGAAGAGGCACAGATTTATTTACAAGAACCAGTTTTAGAGGAGCAACCGGTAGAACTGGACCTACACAACCCACAAGTTTCAGATGGAATCCAACATGATATGCAGATCAAACAAAACGTGCAAATAGTGCAGGATCTAGAGCTACCAAGGATGCCACAGGATCTGCAAATGGAACATATTTTACCAGAGCCCGAGGTAATAGACTTTTCCCAGAATGGATTATCGCAAAGTACAAGCACACAGTATGTTGCTGAGCTTCCCACCTCAAGTATGAATACATCTTCAGGACAATCAACACTTCGTCAGCATTTATTGCATCACATTGTGCGACCGACTTCCTTTAATCAGGATGTATGCCAATCCACTAGTTTCAACAACAATGCTATTGAACGTATAAATCAAAATATTAGGACTCCCCATTATGTGGAGACGCCAGCTATTCCCATTCACCCGTCACCACTTCAGTGGAACTCTCACAACTTTGCGCACAAGCCGCAATTGGCGCAGCAGCACCAGGAACTGCAACGGCAACAGGAACTGCAACGGCCACAGCAACAGCAACTACAACTGGAACAGCAACAGCAACAGCAACTGCAACAGCAACTACAACTGCAACAGCAACTACAAGTGCAACAGCAACTTCAACTCCAACAGCAACAACAATTACAACAGAAACTAGAACAGCAACAGCAACTTAAATTACAACAGCAGCTAGAACAGCAACAGCAATTACAACAGCAGCTAGAACAACAACAACAGCTACAACAGCATCACCAAATACAACATGAGCAGCAAGACCAGGAGCAGCTGGTACAGCAGCAATACCAACATCCTCCAAACTTACAGCAACATGAAATTATGTACAAACAGCAACAAAACGACCTTCAGCTGCAGGAATTAAGATTATTACATCAGCGCCTACAGTGCCGGGAACATAATGAGCTAGTTGAGATAGGGCTGTCATTGACACGAGTTTATGAGGAAAGACTTTCCTATGAACTAAAACATAAGGAAGAGAAGCGTTTGTACCAACTAAAAATGGAGCAAAGCAAAAAGGTAGAGGAAAAACTAAATGCAGATAAAGAGCAATTGCAGCGGCAGATGAGAGCAGAACTCAGAATTCTAGAACAGCGTATAGCAGATCAGCAACGACAGCAAGAGGAACACGCCTTGGCTTGGCGTCAGGTTCAACAACTTCGTCTGCAACAGCAGCAACAGCTACAACAGCAACATCAGCAACATCGACATCAACAACAACATTCACTGCAACAGCAACATCAACAACTTCAACAACAGCAACATCAACTACAACAGCAACAAAATCAACAACTTCAACAACAGCAACATCAGCAGCATCAAAAACAGCAGCAGCAGCAACATTTTCAACAGTTACTGGTACAACAACAGCAACATCAGCCAATTTTAGAAAACGCGCACAAAAATTTGCGCACTCTCCAACATCAGCAACAGCATCTCCAGCAACATGGAGTTTTCCACCAGCCTTCAACTTATATGTACGCCTCCAACTTTCAGGAGTCCATAAACTATCAGCAATATCAACAAGTGGGACTTCCGGTGGAGTCCCATGTCCCAGATCCCACAACTGAATTTCAAAGTCGGTTATGGGTGCCACCACCCCCTTATTGCCCGACGAGCAGCAAGTCCTTGGAGGAGACACCCAAGGAACCACCAAAAAAAACTCGTCAGCGTCGGAAAAATACCGAAAAACGAGCAACGGTTGCTCCTTACACCGCTCCAATCGTACAATCCTTGCCACCGAATAATCCTGTCCAAGGTGATACAGCGCAACATTCGGCAGCTTCAGTTTCTGAATATAGGAACGAAAATATAACAACTGTGATGGAAAATTACGTTTCAAACTATTTGAACAAGAATATGCACTCTTAGACACAGAAAACAGTAATTGCTTGTGATGCTAGATTTTAAGATATGATTCAAAAAGTTCAAGGATATCTATAGCATATGAAAAGAACAAATGCTGCTTTAGACGTATTATTTGTTTCCTTACAGGATTAAGACACACAGTTATGTTATTATAAATTAACAATAAAAACAATATTACACCTATATGTATAGATTTTGTTTTTTATTTTCAATTGTAGTACTTTACTATTAAAATTACTGTGATTCCCACCTAAATATTTAGATAATTATGGAATGGAAATAAAAGAAATAAATTCATATTGCTAGTTGATGTTTATTGTATTTGAATTCTATGGGGGTAGCAGGTCTGATATATTTATCGGTCTGAGAACTGTCTGCATCTGCTCTCTCTCGAAGGTGGACGCAGCAAGCCGGGATGCCAAGAGCAACTGGAACAACTGGGACAATTGCAGCGCGGGCAGTGCCAGCAATTGCCGCATTTCATGCACACATTGCCAGATCCGTGTTGGGCGGAAGATGGATAGGCGGGGTGGCTTTGGGCGGGTCCACTGCCGCCCCAAACGTCCTTGTTTCGCAAGCAAGACCTGCTGCGTTTTGGGCTAACTGAACGAGCTCTGGACGGAGCGGCAGCGGCGGTGGCAGTACTTGAGTCCGGTGGCACTGTCGAAGATGTTGCTGCCGGAGATGTTGTTGGTGGTGTCGATCTGGTGGCTGGTGGATCAGGTGGTGGTGTTACAGACGTGGAAGCTTCTCTTTTTGCCGGACCTGCAGCACACATTGTGGTGGCTGGTGGATCACAAAAGGTCACTGTATGCGTCGGTGCAAACAGTTGCAGGGACAGCGGCTGGGTTGAAGGAGTCGTGGCAGAGGAGTCGCAGCAGGACCTGTCCCGCTCCCGCCGTAACTCAGTGAGGAGGCGGGAAAAGGACAGGTCACAGGGCAGACGTAGGAATTGGGACGCCTGCTGCTGCTGCGGCGACAACTGCTGCGAATCCTGGCCAGAATTTGTTATAAGTGGTTGCTGCTGTTGCGGTATTGGCATCACTGGAACCAGATTAATAGCCTGAAGATTCCAAGCCTGTGCCGGCACCATGCCACAAAAGTACATGGGCTGTTGGTCCGACTGTTGGAGGCCGTTGGAGGCCTCCATGCATGAGGCAGTGTTGCCATTGTTGTTATTGGGAGCACCCATGCAGAAGATTTGCGGTAGCATTGCCGGAGTAGGAGACATGGCCGGTTCTTGTCGGGAAATCCCTGCTGACTTTGGCAAAGGCAACGCCCCTGGTGTCGGCTGCATCGGATGGGAAGGCATCGGTAGAGATTCATACCCTGTACAAGATCCTCCCAGCGGGCAGCTCTGGCAATGGAAACTGCATCCCGGCGATATAATGGGATTGGGACTTGAAATCGGACTAAGACCCTGGCCTGGACTCATGCCAACAAACGTTCCGGACACCCCTGATTGCGGCAAGGAGTAGCTATCGTAGTAAGTACTCATATTGGTGGGTGGACAGCAGGAGTAGAACATCTGTTTCTTGTACTCGTCCAGGTTGAAAGAATTGGGCAAGGGCACGTTGCAATCAATGCTTAAAAGGGATATATAAGACACTGATAATTAAGTGATAATTAAGTGGAAACTTACCTCAAACCCTCTGGACCTTCGGTAACCATGCACAGGCCCACTCTGGGAGGCTCTGCCTGCTCACACCTGGCACACATTTCGTTGTTGGTCTGCATCGGCAGGGGAGCAAAGCACATGTTGAACTGCTGTTGCTGCTGCTGTTGGGATGACTGTGGGACACCAGCTGCAGACTGTTGGCCGTTTCCGCATGTGTTTACCTTGGCCCCGGAAGGGACCTTGCAGCCAAAGTCGCAGCTATCCGAGCAGAACATCTTCCAACACTCCTAATAGGCCACACTTCTTTGTCCCCCAAAAGCCCTTTGCCACCCTTGAATCGGCTTGCTGCGGTTTTCTCAATTTATTACATTTTAATCCAACCAATAGAGTCGGAATTTGAAAAACTTCTCCATGAGAGTTTTCTAAATCAGTTTGCTAAATTTTTTGGAGAATCTAGGGATATGGATTTGTCACTTGAAAAATTTAGAAGGTATGGACTCTCTATACGCCCTACGGCAAACGCGATAATTATCGGATTCTTGAGAGGAATACCTTAAACGATTCGCAGATCGATTCTCCATAAATCTGCATCAAAAACAAACAATATAATTTTTTTTGGATTGTTTGTCAAATTTCCTGGAGGATGCCCTTCAAAAGTCATTGAAGCGAAGGCAATATCTTTGGCAAAAATCATCCGATTCTTGAGCGGAATACCTTAAATGATTTGTAGATCCTTTCTCCATAAGTCTGCATCAAAATCTGAGTACGTAATTTTTTGTGGATTTTTTGTTAAATTTGCTAGGGGGATGCCCTTCAAAAGTCTTCAAAGTGGTAAAGTCTTTGGTAAAAACCATCCGATTCTTGAGCGGAATACCTTAAACGATTTGTAGATCAATTCTTCATAAGTCTGCATCAATTTCTGAGTACCTATTTTTTTTTTAAGTTTTTTGTTAAATTTGCTAGGGGGATGCCATTCAAAAGTGATCAAAGTGGATGGAACCACTATATTGTCCCTATCGAAGGCAATATCTTTGGCAAAAATCATTCGGTTCTTTAGCGGAATAGCTTAAAATGAGCTTTAGCTTTAGCTGAGAACGTAAAATTTGTTGGATTTTGTCTAAAATTTTCTGGTCCCTTCCCTTGTAAAATCTATACAAATTCTGTGAAAATAAACATAGTAGACTGAAATTACGTTAAGATGCTTCAATAACTTTATGCCTTAACACGTTTCAGTTTTAATTTTTTGAATAACAGCAAAGTTTATTTCTCAAGCTGACATTAAAAATACACAAAATTAAACCAAAAATGGTTTAAAAAAAATTAAATACTTTGGCATTGAGTCAAAGATGGGGTCTCGGAGCGGCACTGAATGTGGAGGGAAAGTGCACAAGTCTAAAAAAGAGGATAATCTCAAATGCTGCTTCTTAGTTACGGTCGGCTCTAATGGTCAAATCGATATCAGTCCTCAGAAGTATCCCTATTCGGATAATCCATCTGTAGATGCAAAAGCGCTTAAGGAAAAGATACGTGACGGAAATTTATTGAAAGGAGCTTCCAAAAAGTCAAAGGCTCAAAGTAGGAAGCACAATCTAAACTTTTCTCTGCTGAAGAGCGAACAAAAACGTCTGAATTCTCTTTTAAATCGTAAAGCGGACGAAAAAAAAATATCAGAAAAGGAACAAATGGATGCCATTAAGGAGTCATTCGCTGGTATTAAGCCGTCTGGTATCTTGCGTGATTTTGTAAAAATTTGCAACAACGATCTCTCCAAAAATCAGTTTGAGAGGACGGAACCGCCTGATACCGTACCTGCTCCAAAAAACCCCCTAAAAGAAGAGGTCAGTCCACCAAAGGAGACTCTGCCAGTAAAGGACAGCAGTAGTATGGGTAAGCGGTTTATTAAATAACATATTACTAAGTATTTAAAAATAAATTTAATTTTGGAATGCAGTTAAAAACGTTCCCAGCTTGCGAAAACTTTCCGAAAAGACAGCCGCTCAAGTTCGTCACAGACTTCAGAAAATGGCATCGATGGTCAACAATTCCAGATACGAGGGTGGCAATAATGCTGAGAATGCAACAGCTCAATTGCAACAACAGCAGCAGCAGCATGCCGCCAATGGTAACACCCAGCCGCATGTAACCATCAGTTTTATACCCATGAGCCAAAGACAAGCGCCATCGGCATCGGCGACCACTGTAATGTGTCCTTGCCAGCAATTTCTGGATGCTCCGCCCAGCAACCTTTCAAGTTGTTGCAGCTGCACCTGCAGCAATTGCTGTCCGTCAAGGCCACCGCCATACCGACCGATGCCCCCGGCGGCCAGCAAGTGTAACCAGTGCGGCTTTCTGGGGCCGCCAGTGCCCACACAGGATGCGAGTCACAGTTGTCCCTGTAGCACCTGTTCGCTGCTGAGACCGACTCTGTTCTCCAGTTGCTCCTGCAATAGCTGTCCCTTCTACACAGCCCCAAACCTACAATCCGCCCAGTCCCTGGGCTTTATGTCATCTGGCAATCATCTTGGTCAACAAATGTATCCATCCATATTGACGCCTTCTCCGTACGCGGGATTGGCACAAACACAACAGCAAAGTCTTCCAGTGGGAAGCGTTTATTACCCGGGGATAAACCACTGTCTCCACCCATCCATGCAGCCTAATTATAATCAGTGTGCGCACTGCCGGATGCATTTGCACCATCATCCTTATTGTCATTGTGGATCCTACTATAATGGCCAAAAGCAATATCAGCAGCAACAGCCAATCCCCCCGCCTAGAAAAGCAAAGCCGCTGAAAACTCAAGATGCAGCTGATGGGATGAAAAGTATATTTACCAAATTACCTCAAGATTTAGAACAGGGTCAGCCGACCGAATTCAACAACAAGAAACTTTCCAAGGATATGGTTCGTGAAAGTGGAGGTGGTACCAATAAGAGTGATCCCAATTCCCTCTACGCTGCTAGATTTGGACGCACTTGTCTGATCCTAAGACCCACTTCCACAGCCATGATGCCCCGTCTGCTGACCAAACGAATTAGTCGCTACACTTCCGTGGTGGCCTGGCCAACATCCACACCTAAAATAAAATAAACAAAAATATAGGAACAAAAATACAAAACCTCTACATTAAAACACAATAAAGTTCATATATTCCTCAAATAGGAAAATAAAAAAAACCTTCTTAGAAATATTTGTTTATTGGGGAATACAACAAATTAATCAAAAGGTTTTAAAAACACTTACTACAAATCACTTTTTGTTCTACTACTTAAAATATACTTCGCCAAAGTAAGGTCATGGCTAGAATCAATTTCCAGCCCGTCTTCAACATTAATTTCCACAATAGAGCATCTAAATACAGTTTATAAATTAATTAATATTAATATAAGTATAACGTCTGTTACCTATTGTTCTGTAAAAGTCCCCTATCGACCAGTTTTCTCTTCGAAAAATAAAACATTCCTGTTTCCACAATATCCCCTTTCCAGTCTTGACGTCTTGGTCTGGACTCTAAATTAAAATCTGCTGGAACCAAGGAATCATTCACTTCCTTCCATCTTAAATAATGTGATCTGTAAATAAATTTATTTACTTTTAATCTCTTAATTTAAATGTCCTTCTAATTCGTACCTTTTAGCAGCAAATACGCAGTCATGTGTCTTAAATTTTTTTACAGCCTCTTGAATGTATGTGGATTTTAAAAACACAGAAGTACATTGAAAAAGAGCAAAATCTTGAATTGTGCTCTGGACTTCCAGAAACTCTTTTATTGCGTCTATAGACGGGGTATCATCTTTAGCCAACTTTTCAGGCCGATCGTGTATAATAGCTCCATCTAAATTATATTTTATTTAAATAAATATAAAATTTGTCTTTTTAAAACTTACACTTTTGTGCCTCCAGGGCGATTCTCTTGTCATCTGTGGAAACCCATATGTGTTCAAAACATGCTGAATTTTTAATAGTTCTGATTGTCCGGGCCAATAAGGAAGCCCCACCAACTTCCGCTAAGTTTTTAAGTTTAATGCCCTTGCTACCTCCTCTTGCTAAGATTAAGGCATGTATAATATTTTTGGAACTAAAAAAATCCGTATTATTATCTTATTTATCTTGAAATATGTTAAAAATAAACTTACCACAATTCTCTGCAGCTTATTTCGATAATAAAAATAAATAAAATCAATACTGAAACAGGCTTAAGTAAAAACATTGTGTTATCTTTCAGCTCTGAGTAAAAAATAAATAATGTTAGCTCGCTACCAGTTGCAAGAATTATCAGAAATAGGGTGAACCTTGAAAAATATTCTAGGCAAAATCCTAGAATTATCATAAAAAAAGAGTTTTTCAAATATTTATAGCCTTTGTTATGTAATTTATTTTAAGGTATTAAATCTTAAAATCAAAACAATTTTTCAAACCGTCAATTGTTCACCCTACTATCAATTTAAAAGCAACAAAGCATTAATTTACTTTATTAGATAATTTTAGGGTGACTGAAATCTCTCTGTGCAGTTAAAGCTTTTATTCTGTTTCGGAATTTGGATCAGTTTATACCTCCATAATTTCCTAGGGAACTCGAGTTTTGAAGATTATCCAGGATTATTAAAGGACTAATGAAAAGATGCTTCCAAAAATTAAAACTTTAAGAGTAAAAAAAATATAAAAAACCATCAACTAGATGTTCCACAATTCCATTGAATTATTGCCCAATTTTCAGAACATAAAATTATCCCTTGAAATAAAATAATACACCAAAATATATATATTTTTATTATTGCACAGTTTTATTTAATTTTTAGCTTTAAAATATAAATTAGTTTTTTAATTTATTCACTTGACTAGAAACGAAGTAAATAATCTTAAAAAATACCATGTTTTGAGAGGTAAGTTGTGTTAATATATGTAAATATATATAAAAATATATTAACAGAAATTACGCTTGTAAGAAATATACAAAATATAATTATTTGTTTTTGAAAAGAGCTATCTGAAACTGTCAACCTCTTTTTTTTAAGGTTAAAAGTTGAGGTGGAGATGCGCAGATATACAACCGCCTAATATAATATTTCTATTAACTACGAGTGTTCATCTTTTTTAAGGATTCTATTATTAAATTAAAGTGCGTATCTTACGCTTACTAGAGGACACTGGCATACCTTTGGTTAATGTATGCCTTGGTGTGGTAATTATAAGTTCTTATGGAGGCCGCCAATGTTTGGATTAATTGCTTGTCCCTCTTTGCCGATGGAGCATACGAGTCAATGCCACTGCCACTACAAATTCATATATTATATAAATTAAAAAAAAAAATTACAACAAAAATATATGTCACCTGATATTCCGTGTACGAAGGACACGCTCCGCCCACGTCTGTGGTCTTGGTATTTCACGCGACACTCCAGTTTGTTTTTTATCAATATAGTCAATTACATCATCATAATAATTGGTTCTGTAGTTGTACATATATTTGTATTGGAGAAATTTGGGCCTGCAAAATATTATATAACATATGTTAGAAAATAAAATTCAGTTAAAAATAAAATATTCAAAACTAACCTAACCCAGTGCCGGTACAATTGCACTGGTTTCCTGTATCCATCATCTTCTGGCGGAGGTGGAGGAGGTAATGGTGCTTCTTCCTCGACAGGAGCAGCCTCCTCGTTGGCCGGGGTTCCACCCACGGCAACACTGTCGGACTTGTGGTCAGAAGGTGCTACACTGGGTGCTTTGGAGGGTGGATTGGTGGCCTGGTTGGAAGATGCCGATGCCGCCTGCTCCTCGCCGCCATCGTCGAAACCCCATGGATCTTCTTCGTCTGCCATATTACTAAAATTTTTCAGACATATTTAATATGTATTCTTAAGCTCTACATAAATTTGATTTTTTAACCCTAAATTCAATTTTTAGATTCAATATCCAAAGATTATTCATAAGAGTATAGGCCGTGATCAAAATTTTCCAAATATTTTTAAAAAATGTAAGCGAGAACTCAGTGTTACACTTTAGAGTTACATCATTGTTTATCATTGAAAGTCCCTGACACTTATTCTTGTATTACGTAACACCGCAGACCGAATGAACTAATTTATTTATAAATAACTTAAAAGGTTTTAGTGACACAACTACCTTGTTTAACTAAAAGTTCAACAATTAAATTAAATCCTTTTTCGGTTAATTGTTCGGTTTATTTCTACCAAATCAGTGATTTGCAAGGGATAAACCGATAAAAATTGTAATTATGATCAAGGGTGCCTCCTACTAGATCAATGCCTTTCAAAGGAAACTAGGATATGATAAAATAAATTGAAAATTCAGCACTGGTACCTTTACAATAGTGTTTATACTGGTATAAAAGAAAAAAGACTAAATGATAAAACGCTGGCCCGAAACCAATGCACTTAGAAAACTTAATCTAAATATAACGAGAAGCACAAACTATTCAAGTTGACATACATACACTTTTGTACGAAACTTAATTGTTCGAATTGCAATTAACACCTATGCATTCGATCGATTAGCTTAATAAGCTTCAAATTTCAAGCTAAAAGCTATTCCTATTTTTAAGGATTTGCTTAAGTCTTTGAAATAATAAACTTTTTAAATTCAGATGAAAATTTCAAACAATATGAATTGTTTTTATTTTGGAGACGAACTAATTTGAAGATTTAATAATGTTTTTAAACTAAGTTGTAAAGGCTTTATATGTATAAAGCTTGCTTTATGTATAAAGGCTTTAATGTGTATTTGGCAAGTATTTTCCTTTTAAATTTAAATTTAAACTGGATTTTAACCGTACCTCTTGAGGAACACCATCGTTCCAAAAGCATCGTGTAGATAGGTCCCACCATGACCCAGATCACTTGGACGATTCGGGGCTTCCCCCAAATTTAAATTAATAACCCTTTTTTAAGAGAGAACGTAATATAATTTAGCGACTTTTGCTTTTTAAAACAAAATTTTAAATGCTGAATTTAAATAATTAAGAGGCTAACAACCTTGCTGGACAGGCCAAGTAGTGCTGCCAACTTATTTCAGCCACCAGTGCTGCCAGATTTTTAGAAAATACCAAATACTACGCTAGCTTTGCCACCCCTAAATTTTGTTGTATTGATTGTGTTTTGGTCGAATAAGTTTTTATTGCATTTGCGAAAAGTGGTTCTGCTTAATTTATAGGTAGCGGAAATGTGCCTAAAATCAATGTGCTGTTCATATCCAGGTAATACACGTCCGCACACTCGGAGACAACTGAAAATCAAGTGAATATGTACATACAGCTAATTTTGCTTGCATATACTGCGTGTACATATGTATGTATATGTGTTCGCTACGCATATAAATATCAAAAATAACAAAATTTAGGACGGATTTATATTGGAAATAAAAATGCATACACATGTCAACCGAGTGAATTTCGTCAAATTTGTGGGCACGTGACTACGCACAGCATATATATAAAACAAATTCAATATATGTGTGTATACATGTAAAAAAGGCGAAACAATCTAGCTCATTTAAATAATAATGCCGAGCCGGTTGTATTTCTATATGCATTTACATTTTTTAACAAAAAATAGTGGAAAATTTATGTAAGCATGTGTCTCGGGAATGGAGTAAAAAGGTGTTCCCAAAATGCATCCATCTCTGAAAAAGTTACGCATCTTTACTTAAAGTAATTAATATACTTCAGGTTCAGTTGTATTAAAAATTTGTTAATTTATTACAATAAATAAACTTATTAAATAAAACTCCAAAGAAAAAGAATATGTAGGCGCGGGTCGTGTTTTTTTTTTCTTTTTTGCGTGACACGCAGGCGTGTGCGTATGCCAAAATTCGTCCAATGTATTCCCCGCTGAAAGTGAATTTGTAAATTGATTGCAATTTGGCCGTAGTGACCAGGAAATTCGGTAACACCGAACAAGGTCCTTAATCCATGACCTAAATCTCACACTCTCTAGTTCGTAAATACAATTTCTAAAGTACATTTTTCTGGGAAACAACAAAACCATTAGCACCCTCGGTGAGATCGTAGACATTCCTATAGATTTTATTATATCGGATAAAAATATCTCGCGAATTTAATGCTCAAATGAAATAGGTATTTTTACGTTACTTTGAAAAAATTCAAAAATGAGCTGTTATAATTTCTATAAATAAAAAATAGTATTAAAATGTATTGTTTCAAATTGTTGTAGCAAAAAATTCATGTTTATTCGTTTCTTTCAACAGCTTACTAACCCGAATGAGGTGAATAATGCTTCTTGACTTGGTCGACGATAAATTGTCTAATGTAAGTGAAATATATATCTTAAAACTTAGTATAAATATTAATAATATTCGTGCCAAGCTTAAATGTAGCCTAAAATGCATGATTAACCAACTACCTAAGCAGACGATTAAACTCATATTATTTTATTAAATATTTCCAAAAATGTGTGTAAAAACCCCAATAATTTTATGTATAATCTAATCCATTTTAATACGGATGCCAATAAAAATAAAAATATAAATATTAGTGTCATATACCCTTGCAGATTGTTAAATTTTGATCGAATGTATCTTCGATCCTTCGTTTTGACTGATTTGTCGGTTATGAATTGTCGGTGTCATCATATTTCAGCAAAATTTTAAGTTAAAACAATTAATTTTAAATGTAAAATTCGAAACACTTAAAATATTTGTCTCGTGTTTGTGCAATAAACTGTCAAAATTTCTAAATAAAATCGATCGTTTGCACTATTTGGTCATTGATCTTTTTTTGTTCAGAAGATGGTGGTCCTCTTCGTGTGAAGATTTCTTTCACGGGCTCAAAAATAACTTTTCCACGCCGGAATGGTCTGATAAAGTATTTTAATTTGCAGCTCCGCATCGCTTTACATATGTATATATATATTTATATAAATAAATATTTAATAACAATAAATCGTACTTAAAAATAAAACTTTGGCTTAAATTTGATTGGTTTTTAATTACCTTTAAATCAAAAGCGGATAGCAATAAAGCCAACTTGCTAATATATTAAAAAAAAAAAGCTTAACGCTGGGAAATAAGTTTATCAAAAGGGAAATTTCCATAAATACTTATACCTTCTTCTTTTTAAATTGTTTTATTTTTTATAGCATTGTGACTTTTTGTGAATTAGAATTTATTTTAAATTAGATGAATTAAAAAAATAAAAAAACCAAATTAAAAAGGAAGTTATTGTTGCAAATAACGTTGGCAACCCTATTTCCTTCCTTCAAAAAGTCCTACCGTGTACAGAAAATTTGGTTAACCAATAATAGTCCTGTATAGAGACAATTTCCGCGCATGCGCCTGATCCATTTGATTAGTCCTTCGGTACACATCAGGCTTGAAATATACAAGTTAATAGTCAAGTACAATTTTGCTTATTATTATCAAGAAAATTTTATAAATGAGTCGTTCGTTCAACTATTATTTTTTCGTGCCACAATTCATACATATCGTTAACGTAATGCCATACAAGCGAAATTATTGATTTGGAGTTTTTCTGTCCACCAATAACATTAAGTCAAATGTACAGACCAGGCAAAGCAATTTAAACAAAGAGAAAATTAAATAGATAAAATTTAGATCCTAAAAAGTTATAAACAGTGAAAAACAATGGGGTGCTTGAGTAGTAAAGACCGTTTAACCAAAGAGGACATGGAGTTTTTAAAAACCCATACGAGATATGACGAAGCTACAATTAAAGAGTGGTATAAAGGATTTAAGGTAAGTACATATATTACATCAGGAAAAAACCATTGAAATGATGTGTGTTTGTGTTTCTTTATTAAAATATATAGCAAGATTGTCCCAACGGCCGATTGACGCCAGCGAAATTTGTCGATATGTACAAAATGTTTTTCCCATCCGGGAATGCGGAAGAGTTTTGCGACCATGTTTTTCGTACATTCGATATGGACAAAAATGGATATATTGACTTTAAGGTAATTTTCCATCAATTACTCATTACTGGGGGCTCTCCCACACACACAGCACAGAACCGTTTCAAAATACTGCACTGTACTGGATGGAATTGACTTTTTCAAAAGAAATAGGTTAATATTTAAATGAGGTATAAAGGTCACCTTACATTTAATACACCTGGCGCTACAAACAAAGAAATCCGCGTGTTGCCAAAGGTACATATATGTGCGTGTTAGGGAGGGAATGGGCTAGATTTTTCTTTATCCGAAATTACTGTCGGCTTGCCTTTAATCGTTGCCCGAGGTGACCAGGTGCAATAGAAGTAACGCTGACGTTATATTTTCATTAGATTTTTTTTTTATGACGTTTGAAAAGCTGTTATGGCATATTTGGACACCCATCGGTTTGACTGTTGATCGGGAGGAACGTATGTATATATCTGTATATATATTGTAAATGTGATAAGTATGCATATAGTGTTGTTTTATTATGGGCCTGTAACGCGCATGGTACGTTAAATAATAAATCAACTGAATTAATAGCTGACATTTTAATTTATTCGGCTGCAGTATATTTTGACGACAAGTAAAACGGCTTAATACCTTTTAATCATCTGCTAAACGTTGCAAAAAGACAAACTTAAATATTTATTTTCATCATTAATATTGTGAACTGTTTTATTTTTTAGGAATTTTTACTCGCAATAGACGTAACTTCAAGCGGAACACCGGAAGAAAAACTAAAGTGGGCCTTTCGAATGTACGATGTCGATGGCAATGGTGTCATAGACATACAGGAAATGACCAAGATTGTTCAGGTAATCATCCAGTCGAAAGCCTCTTCATCCCAAAGTCTCGTTAGTCCACAAGCTGAATATTCAATTATTAATGCCAATTTCTGTTTTAGGCAATTTATGACATGCTAGGAGCGTGCTCATCTAATCGTCCAGCTGACTCAGCAGAAGAAAGAGCAAAAAATATTTTTGCAAAAATGGACGAAAATAACGATGGTCAATTAACCCAAGATGAGTTCTTAAAAGGATGCTTGCAAGATGAGGAGCTGTCTAAAATGCTGGCACCATAAACAATTATATCCTACAATATGTGTGTATTTGATGAAATCAGTAATGAAATGTATAAATATTTAATTTATATTTCTTATACTAAAATTAAACTACTATAAAACTATGAAATCATTAAAATTTTTGATTGTACTTCATTAAACAACATATTAATGCATTCATCTATTTTTAGTTACTAGAGTTGTGATGCATATAGTGTCGATCTTCATAGTTATTCTTTATCTACCCATTAGTGCATACTTCATATACATTTAATAGATGCTGTTTATAGACAATTGGACTCTTCTTTTTTGCCAAAAGGCCGGCAGGCTTGAACTCGTATAAACTGGATAATTGTGATGTTTCTGATCTGGGGAAAATCTAATTGGTTTACTTGATCGAAAATATGTCAACTGAGTTCGGGCTTGTGTGTTTCACTTTTGGATTGGGGAACAATGTTTCGCTTATAGTTATACATCTGCTTATATATATATAGTAATATTTGTATTGATTTAGTTATTGTAAAGCTAATATGGCTCACAATGCTTTTAGTTTATCTTTGATTTATGAACAAATACTATCTACTATTTAACAGATATATATTAAATAAAACACAATGAATGGTTTATCTGGCGCAGTGTTATTTGCGTCGTATTTTGGACTGTTGATAATACTTAAGGTACCACCACAGAATTATTGGCAACATACATAAAATAATATGAGTTATATCGGTCTGCAAGGGTATTTATCTTCGGTACCCGATGAGAAATTTTGTTGTTGTTTGTTAATGAATATATGTTTTAAAAAGCAAAGTTTAACTAAATAATTTATTACATTTTAAGATTACTGTATAATGAAATTATTCTGCCACAATGGGAAAGCAAAATAGTAAACTTAAACCCGAAGTTTTGGAGGACCTTAAACAAAACACAGAATTTACAGGTAAAGTTAAAAGTTTTAATCAAAAAACATTTGTATGAAACTGAATTTACCAATATTTTTCTTTTATTTTAGATGCTGAAATTCAAGAATGGTATAAAGGCTTTCTTAAGGACTGTCCAAGTGGGCATTTGTCGGTAGAAGAGTTTAAAAAAATATATGGAAATTTCTTTCCATATGGCGATGCCAGCAAGGTATTTTAAACAGTCGTTTATTTTAGACTATTTTAAAATTTATTTTTTCCCAATTTATAGTTTGCAGAGCATGTGTTTAGGACATTCGATGCAAACGGCGATGGCACTATAGACTTTAGAGAGTTTTTGTGTGCACTTAGTGTCACATCTCGAGGCAAACTCGAGCAAAAACTTAAATGGGCATTCTCAATGTATGATCTAGATGGAAACGGATACATATCTCGACAAGAAATGCTAGAAATTGTTACAGTAAGATGCTAATTTTTAAGAAATCTATATCATAATCCTATTTGTATTAAATATATAATGTTTTTTAGGCAATATATAAAATGGTAGGATCGGTAATGAAAATGCCAGAAGACGAAAGTACTCCTGAAAAACGAACCGATAAAATCTTTCGCCAAATGGATCGAAACAAAGATGGAAAATTAAGTTTGGAAGAGTTCATAGAAGGAGCCAAAAGTGATCCATCAATAGTTCGATTATTACAGTGTGATCCGCAGTCCCATTAACTAAATAACTATTGAAAAGCAAGCAATAATCATTTAAACGTGTATAGAGTAATTGCGAATTAAATTGTTTTGTTTCAGTATGGCCATTATATATATATTTCTTTTTAATAATAAACAATTCTTATAATATTAAATTATATCTAAATAATAATATCTAATTATGACCGTTCCAAAACACCCATGTTGCGGTTTTAAATTTTTCATAATAAAGTGATCATAAATTAAGCGTTATTGAATAAAGTATGTGCTTCTTAAATGTTAAAGCGTAAGTATGACTAGATGTTTTTTAATTTAATTGGTGAGTAGTTGGCGCCAAATGGCAACTAGTTATCTCGGAAAATGAGGAAAATGTAAACAATATCCATATCCATTTTACAGAGTCACTTTATTTAAGATTTTTCAATTTAATACATACAAATTTGATCAGCACGGTATTAAAATGTTGTTAAAGACATTTTAAAACTTTATGAAAACGATCTAGAAATATGTCGACATGTTTTTTTTTGAAAATCAATGCGGGCCGAAATCGAATGGAGCTTTCACCAGTAACTCCGACTTGGATGCCAACCTTCTTCAGGGTGACAACAATTTTCTCTCGCGTGGCTGCATTGGAACAGGTTGTGGCCAAGAAGAATCCTCTTCCGCGAGTGGAATGCAGTAATTCTTTAAATTCCTTCTCGATAGACATCAAACCTTCTTTGAAATACGCCCCAGTCTCATTAACATTCTCCAACAGCTTCTCTTCCTCAATAACATGAATGATTTCTTCGAGGAGCAGCAATTTTGAAGGATCACCCATCCAGGTGTGAAAAATCCTGTATGGCTCCCTGACGACAAATTCGTCCTTGTGAAAGAACCCGCCCATTTGTAACTTTTTGCTAAAGGTTACAATATCCGGGGGCCCGTCTAAATTGAAGTGTTCATGGCACCAGAACTTCCCAGTAATACCACCACCCGTTTGAACTTCGTCTACCAGAAAGGCAATTCCTTTTTCCTTGCAGATCTTCTGGAGGCCTTTGAAGAATTCAGCAGACGCTTCGTTGTCGCCTCCCTCGCATTGAATTGGCTCGACAATAATCCCGGCGACTGGGGACTTGCAAGCAGAGCTGTCGATGAGTTTCTTCACTTCAAGGAGTCGGTTTTTGTCTTCCTTCTTGTTGAAATTTTCGTTTTGATCTAGTGGATATTTGTATTTGGGAAACGTTGCCACAGGCCAATCAAAAGCTGGGTAATCCAGTTTTTGTATATAGTTGGTATGTGAAGTCGAAAGGGTGCCCAGAGTACGTCCATGGAAGCCTCCTTTGAATGAAAGGATGCTTAAATTCGGTGAACCTGGGGGCTTGTTTAACAAGGCTGATTTCTTGTCTTCCTCAGATGGACAATTGTCGCCGCGGAGTTTATTACGGTACCTGTAAAGAATATAAACAAAACGTACTTCCTAATTTATTTTATATTTACTAAAATCTTACCAAATAAATATGGCTTTGTATGCATTTTCATTGGAACATGAACCGCACATCATGGTAGTTATTTTGGAAAGTCCTTTCGGAGCTATAGTTTGCAACATATTAGACAGTTTATCTGGCCAATCCTTTCCAGGAGTAACACCTAAGGCAGGTCTATTGATCAATGCTGCAAAATAAACACGCATAATAAATATAATTAAAGAGGAGAGTTTTAAAGAATACCTTTTAAATTTTGGTCATTTTGAAAAACTTGGAGCAGCTTGGGATGATTGTAGCCCAAGGGTAACGTCGATATTTGTGTGTAAATATCAAGTATCATATTGCCATCTACGTCACAAATATAGTTTCCAAAAGACTTTTCATAATCCGCAAAAAACTCAACAGTTCCCGCCGCCTAAATCAAAGATATATCTCCTTAGATACGTAAAAAAGTGAATTGTATATCCTGCGAAGGGCAAACGCACTAATAATAATACTTATCCACCTGAATAGTTTCGAGTTTCTTTTTTAGAGCAATTGATTTGGGTCCAGGTATGTCCTTCGATTTTAGAACAGGTTCCTTGGGCTCACATAACAGTGGCGCTTCGCTCTTGGCGCTTTTGGTACTGAGTGGATGAATTCCTGAATTATCGTTAATCATTAACTTTTAATTATTTTTTTATAGGTTTTATTCACCATAAGGGACCAACGAAATCGACCGAATACTTTTAAAGGCTATTCGTGTGTATTCTCGAGTAGTTCGAAATATGTTTTTAGTTTGAAAACTAAAAAAACGCAATTTAAAAAACAAAAACTGATAGTTAGGGAGCAAATGAACGCACCTTCTGCGCCTCAACATTATTTAAAGTTAAAATAATGATGATAAATCACATAAAAAATTTAGCGTTTTTTAAAAATAATTTTTTTCAGAATATAAAACTACTATTAATAAAAGTTCCCAAAAAATATTGACATTTTATTCAATGTTTCGAATAAAATCATTGCCTACGTTACCTTACTTAACCCACATAATAAAAAAATGCCTTTAACAGAAGGAAAAAATAGATTCATTTTATTATTTATTTGTAACATATATGGATTTGCAATAGAGGTCCGCATGGATGCACTTTTTTCTACTTCTATTTGCAAGCAATTTCAATTTTCAGAGCACATTCAATTCAAATATTTAAAAGTTGTTCTTAGATGGCCTTCAATACTTGGCGGAAGCGGTCCAGCACAATATTGGCGTGATATTCCTTGAAAATCAAAGCCGGGCGGAATCGAATGGAGATTTCACCGCATCCTCCCGTTTGGACGCCGTGCAATTTCAAAGCTCCAACAATTTGATCTCGCACCTTGGTGTTGGTGCAATTGACGGCCAAAAATGTGCCACGCCCACGGGTGGAGTTCAAAATATGAGGGAACTCCTTCTCCAAGCTCAACAATCCCTCCTTCAGAACCTTTCCGGCCACATTCACGTTGGCCAACAGACTATCTTCCTGGATCACTTTAAGGATCTCTTCGAGGAGCAGAACCTTGCCTGGATCCCCCATCCAGGTGTTGAAGATACGGTAGGGCTCCTTGGGAGCAAAATCATCGTTGTGGAAGTAGCCGCCCAGTTGCAGCTTCTTGCTGAAGGTAACCACATCCGGGGGACCGTCCAGGTTGAAGTGTTCGTGGCACCAGAACTTTCCAGTGCTACCACCTCCAGTTTGCACCTCGTCGATGAGGAGAGCAATACCGTTCTTCTTGCAAATGGCCTGGAGGCTCTGGAAGAACTCCGGAGATGCCTCATTGTCGCCTCCCTCACTCTGAATGGGCTCCACCACGACACCAGCCACTGGAACCTTACTGGCATATTGCTTAATCAAATCCTGCACTTCGCTTAGGCACTTTTCATCCTCCTTCTTATTGTACGCTACGTTTTCCTCCAAAGGATATTTGTACTGTGGAAACGACGCAATGGGCCAGTCAAAGGAAGGCACATCCAGTTTGTGGATATATTTCGAATGTGTAGTGGAGAGAGCGCCCAGGGTTCGCCCATGGAATGCACCCTTGAATGAAAGAATACTTAGTTTGGGAGCTCCAGGAGGAATGTTGATCATGCAGGAGTTTCTCTCCTGATCGGTAAGGGGGGTATTTCCACGGAGTTTGTTCTGATACCTATCAAGGACAAAAAAATGCACATATATTTTTTTAGTTATGGAATTAAGGTTTTAAGAACAGAAGTATCGACGCTTTCTGGTAACCATGGCTCCCCATTGAAAGCTTTTTCTCATTTATTGATTTAAATATTTTTAAATAATAATCATAAATCTTGGTTTTTCTCAAAACTCACCAAATGAAAATGGCCTTATAGGCATTTTCGTTGGAACAAGAACCACACATCATGGTTGTAATTTTATTGAGCCCCTTGGGAGCAATGCTCTGTAAAACAGAGTGCAGTTTTTCCGGCCACTCCTTACCGGGGAAGACACCGAGTGCTGGTCTGTTAATCAAGGCTACAAATAATCAATATTATATACCTCTACCAATCATTATAAATCAAAATCATCTCACTTTTAACATTCTGCTCGTTGTTGAACACATTGAATAGCCTGGGATGATTGTAACCCAGAGGTACGGAAGAAATTTGTGTGTAAACATCCAGCAATATATTTCCATCAACGTCGTGGATATAATTGCCAATGGACTTGTCGTAGTCAGCAAAGAATTGGATGGTTCCGGTGGCCTATAAAGAAGCAATTTACCTCAATAAAGACAGGCTGCGATGTCTTAAAAGTTATTTTTATTCCCTATTAATGATCTCTATGACCTGAATAGGAAAACCTCATACGATTTCGAACTAATCTATATATATTTATAAATAATCTTTCATATCTCACGTTAGATAAAACCTATCATATTCACCTGCACGGAATCCAGCTGCTTTTTAAGCTCGACTGATTTAGGACCAGGTATCGATTTTGTTTTTACGACGGGTTCCTTTGGCTCAACGCTGGTGGAGTACTTCAAGGTACTCAACCGATATAGACCTTTTTAATAGAATTACGTTAAATTTAGTTAAGATTAGGAACAATGTCTTTCCTTACCTTGTCTTGTCAGGGAATTTAGCCACAAGCTCCGCATGGTTACTGTCGAGTGCTCCCGGGTTAAGTGAAAGAAATGTTCAATTGGGAGGCAATCGAGCCCTAAAACTTATTTATTAAAGAGAAATGTATATTTACAGAATACAGGCATATAATGCCTATGTATTCGGGTGCAAATGAATATCCGTACACTTCGGCGCATGCACACACTTACAGTTTGGAACTTATCAATTTAGATTTCAGACTTTATCATGGTTCTGCGTCAATTTCGATGCTCATCCGGGAGCCATTCAAAAAGTAACCGAAAAAGTTTATATTACTCAAAAGGGACTTTTATAAAATAATAAATTCAAATTTGTTATTTCAAGGGATATTTTAAAATTAAAATATTTTTAAATTAAAAATATCCTTCTTTCCATCATTGCGTTATAATTAGCTGAGTTATAACAAGTTTTATACGTTTTTTAAGCTAAAAATCTAAAAATTATGATTAAATTATTATAATATAATTATAGAATATCTCACATGTATAAAATTAAAATATAAAGATAAATATATCGTTACAGTTCAAAAACAAGCGGGATCTCGATGGTCATTTTTGGGATAATCTTAAACTATTTCTATTTTTAATATAATATAATAAAAAGCAGGTTTGGAAACATAGCAAAGCTTTTTTTAAATTAAAGCTCTTAACTTCTGTCGGTTTTGTTTTTAAACATCTTTAAAAAATAAACTGGAACATGTTTAAAATGAAACTATAAATATTACAATGGCATTTAGTAACCAAAAAAATTCTAAATCACCCGCATAGATAAAAAAAATCATTAAAAATATAACTTAAAAATTTAAAAAACTGTTTCATTTTCATTGTTCCAATATGTATTATATATGTGGTCGTACACGATGACAAGTGGAATAGCGATATCGATTTTTGTTTTATGTAAATCGAGGGCACATGGGGAATGTAAAATAAGATACATTTGAAGCCGAGGAATTTTCTTAATATGATTGAAATGAACAAAACTGCAATTGGAATTGCAGCAGGAGTGGCTGGCACTTTATTTATAGGATACTGCATCTATTTCGACAAGAAGCGCCGCAATGATCCAGAGTACAAGAAGAAAGTCCGTGAGCGTAAGAATTTTTTGTTGTTATAGGTAATAATGAAAAGTACTAAGCATTTTCATCACACGTCAGGTCGCCGCCGCAACAAGAAAACCGGAGCTGCTAAATCCGGAATACCAAATCTGAATGATCATGAAGCAATTGAAAGGTATGCAAATCCAACGGGAACATCATTATATAATGTTGCACGTGTAGTTGTGCAGACTCCTAATAGTTTTCACGTATACATGGAATTTTATGCTCGTATGTACATAAATGTGTGTACTTTACACTTTTCACACAACTTTGCCCAATAGTATTAACAAGACAAGAGAAAGACCATGTATACATGCTGTTCGGCACGTATTATTTATGTAAGAAGGCTTAAGAATGTCAGCTTATGTTTGTCCTTCAAACTGAAGTTCCAGACTGGACGCAGGTTTTGGCAAAACGCCAGCAGCTTCTATAGGTTATATGTTTACTTTCCCGATATATATTTATATATTAGGGTGGGTCGAATTCCAACAAGTTGTTCAAATCGAATTCTAATAGTGCGGAAAACTTGCTACGGAATACTACAAGCATTTTGCAAAAAAAATTTTTGAAATCGGTCAATATCTTCTGTTCGCGCATCGCACTTAAAGTTTCGAAAAATTTTCGAAAATACCGAATTTTCAAAACTTCTTAAAAGTACGATTTAGTCGCAATTTTCCAAAGTTTTACTTATTATTATATTTATTTTGAATCATTTAAAAGGTTTTTTCGTAATTAGGTAAATCAATAGTGGTTTTAAGAATTTAAAATAAATAAGTTTTTAGTACAAATTTCATGCATTACGATTGTTTTTCACGCTCAGCTTTCCCCAGGATCAACGACGAGGACGTAGTGAAAAATCTGATCCCATTTTTTTTATTGCTATTTTTTTTTTATTTGTTTTTAATGATTTTTTTTTATTTTTTTAATGATTTATATATTTTTTTTTGTTTTTTTTTTAGATTTTTTAAAATTTTTGTTGTTGTTTTTTTTTTAAATTTCCTTTTTGTTTTTCGATTTTGTTTTATTTGTCTGTTGTATACTGGGACTTGTTCTCAAATTTAGGCAAACTGAAACGAGAATATAAAGTTGAGCGTATGTAACCATCCCTATTGTGATAACCACATATGTACCTTCTTCGACGCTTCAGTAACAAGCTTAACAGTTCGCTGTACTGCTTGAGTGTGGCATGGAAAGCTTAGCAAGTTGCTTTGACCGATTGATAGTTGGTTATCAATGGAAGATACCAAAACTGCATTTGACACATTCCTAAGTACTGGAGGAGGTGATACTGCTGTAGAAGACCAGTCGATCATTTCATAGTACTTAGTGGCATTAAAGTTTAGTTTTGGAAAAAGGAACGAGCGCACCGAAGTCTCCGCAGTAGGAGTCTTCTCTCTGGCTTTTAAAATTCTTTGCAACCCGATCTTACGTACATTAAGATTTTCATCTGTGAGCATAGACAAAAGCAAATTTTCAGGATGCGCGAAATAAGCTGAATAACAGGATCAACTACTTTTAAAAGACGTTTTGGCAAGTATCGAGAATTTTTAATCATAGTGAAGACATGTCTCGCACCATCTGTTATTGAATCACTGATTTTTATTTGAAACCAAGTAGGTAAATACACTTTCATTATAAATGTAACTATGTGAACTAAGTTTTCGGAGGGCTCTTCACTCGATATGTATAATCTAATGCCACTAAGAACTATGAAATGATCGACTGGTCTTCTACAGCAGTATCACCTCCTCCAGTACTTGCTAAGCTTTCCATGCCACACTCAAGCAGTACAGCGAACTGTTAAGCTTGTTACTGAAGCGTCGAAGAAGGTACATATGTGGTTATCACAATAGGGATGGTTACATACGCTCAACTTTATATTCTCGTTTCAGTTTGCCTAAATTTGAGAACAAGTCCCAGTATACAACAGACAAATAAAACAAAATCGAAAAACAAAAAGGAAATTTAAAAAAAAAACAACAACAAAAATTTTAAAAAATCTAAAAAAAAAACAAAAAAAAATATATAAATCATTAAAAAAATAAAAAAAAATCATTAAAAACAAATAAAAAAAAAATAGCAATAAAAAAAATGGGATCAGATTTTTCACTACGTCCTCGTCGTTGATCCTGGGGAAAGCTGAGCGTGAAAAACAATCGTAATGCATGAAATTTGTACTAAAAACTTATTTATTTTAAATTCTTAAAACCACTATTGATTTACCTAATTACGAAAAAACCTTTTAAATGATTCAAAATAAATATAATAATAAGTAAAACTTTGGAAAATTGCGACTAAATCGTACTTTTAAGAAGTTTTGAAAATTCGGTATTTTCGAAAATTTTTCGAAACTTTAAGTGCGATGCGCGAACAGAAGATATTGACCGATTTCAAAAATTTTTTTTGCAAAATGCTTGTAGTATTCCGTAGCAAGTTTTCCGCACTATTAGAATTCGATTTGAACAACTTGTTGGAATTCGACCCACCCTATTATATATACAAGATATATATGTATCAGCCATAAAAGAACAAAAACATTTGTATACCCAAGGTTCCATACGTCATTAATTATGATTCATATCCAGTCACAAAGAAAGAAGTATTTAGCAATACCAACGAATGATTAAGTCATATTGGTCTTGGGAGGAATTCTTATTAGTTATTATCCAATTGGGCATTGAAAATGGGAGACCTTATGCCTAACTAGTTTGTTATTCATTATCTTATAATAATAATCCTTAAACTATACTTTATTTCAGATATTTCTTGCAAGAAATCCAACAGGGTGAGACCCTGATTGCTCGTGGCGATTTCGACAGCGGTGTCGAGCATTTGGCAAATGCCATTGTTGTTTGCGGCCAGCCGGCTCGCCTGCTACAAGTGCTGCAATCCTCCCTGCCAGCCCAAGTATTTGCGATGTTGATTGTTAAAATGCAGGAGTTCGGAAATCGGGCGGCGGAGGGTAACGACGGTCCAATCTCATTGGGGCAGAGCTCTGGACAACCTCTTGACGGCGCCAAAATTATAGAGAGCTCATCGGGGGCAATAATCGATGACCTTGAATAATATTTGGAGGATGGTTACAAAAATTGAAATACAAATTTCAACAGTAAAAATTAAGGGCTTCATATATAAACATTTTTTTTATATATTGATTTCTCTGAATGTTCCCAATACATAAAAATAAATATGCGTAAACTGTTAACAATTAAACTATGGGCTCTGTTTTGTTTTGTGCTTTAGCCATGTTGAACAAGTAGTATAAAATATAAATGGTGTAAATCAATACTTTTGTGAGACATTTCCATATCAACAATAAACAAAAAGTTCTGTTGGTATTTTTGCAAATTTCTGTTTACATCGACGATGTGTTAAAAACAAATTCTAATTCCTATAAACTAAATATAATAGTTTCTAACCTAATAGAAATTGTATAAATAAATTTCGATTTTAAATTTGAATTTAATGGAATCCCTATCAGTTTATTAAACACCTATAATTTATAAATTGGTAAAAATAATTTGGCAAGTTAATAGTCCTTATTAAATTCGATTAAATTACACGTTTCATTCTTGAACAGACCCAAAAGTTTTTTTCTTGTAGAAATATTATATTATGTCATTAGAAATTTCTATATTTAAAACATAAATGGAGTTAAAAGAAGGAATAACTTATGATTAGGCGCAGCCTATTTACAAATTAAATTATTCTACTGGGGAGGTTGAAGGATGTGCTACGTGTTGGGAATTCGCTTGGCGGCCGCCTCCTGCTGCTCGAACAGATGTACCCAGTCGGGCGTCGCCTTTAGCTTAGCCTGGATGGGTCCCAGATTGATCATGTTTCCGCTACGCTGTTCTCGATTTGCCGTCACAGACATGAGTTCCTGCAAGAAGCCCGGGTCGAGCCCCATATCCAAGTCAAAGCGCGTGTCGCCCAACTGCAACTTAACACGTCCTGATCTATAGCGCAGGATTTTGCCAATCTGCCCATCTTCCAGCTGACGCAACACGCTGTCCTTTACACTGGACGATTTGACACTGGTTGTGCTGGGTTCACCTTCACTGGCAGATGCGGCTATCTCTGCTTTGGACGGTTCGGAATCTTCAGCTTCATCTCCTACACTAGGCAGCACATCGGGCAGCTGCATGAGGAATATCTGAGACTGAGGGGAGTCCAGAAAGTTGCAAATGCTACGAGGATAACGGCCGTACTGAAGCGGCGGTTCTTCCATTTTTGCAGCCTGTGCAGCCACGTGTAGCTTTTGCAGATGGTTAGCCACAGCCAGGGAATCTAGTTAAGAATATTATTAGTATTAATATTTGAATATATTCTAAATGCATCACTAATGTACCTAAATGATTTGTTGTTGAATTACTTTCATCCTCCTGTTTTACAATAGGTGGTTTTTGGGTGCTCCAAAGACCTATTAATACACAACAATAGAAAATATTTATTGCTATTTTGAGGGATAAAATTCTTACCCTCCTTTAGCAGGATTGGTCGTAAAGCCATCTCAGTCTTATTGACATCTTCATCACTGGGATCATCCACATCACTGACGTCAGATTCGCCGATCAGTTCTTTGACTCTCAACGCCTGGGCTTTGTCGTCCTTCCGGTCAGCCCTTTTTCTAGCCACCGCTACCTCATCTCCAGCCCTGGCATATGCAGAACCATTGCCCGTGGAACGGCGCAGATGTCCATCTCCAGCGCCCTCGGAAAAAAGGCCTTGGGTTTGAATAAGCGTAGAGCTTCCACCGCCTCCGCCTCCACGTCCACGGCCAGATCCTGCGCCGTTGCCACGCCCACCTCGACGACCGCCCCTGGGTTGCGAAGTGTCTTTAGAGGTTTTAACATTTCTAGAGATGGGTAAAGGTATTATTATTACAAAAACATGTGCGAGGGGCATTAGAATTCTTACGCATTTTTGTTGCGCACCGCATTTAAGTTTGGGGCAAAAACCTTTTTGTTGTTGGGTCCAGCGCCACGCCCGCCGAGGGTTAGATCCCTGGCCGGAGCCAGTCGAACCATTCCATTTAGTGTCTCCAGAGGGCGAACTCCAGCTCCTCCTTGTGCATTATTATTGTTGGTGGAACCGCTGGGGGCTGCTATTGTGGCCGTCATCCTCTTAGCTGGCATGGCGTCCCATTCGTGCCACCAGTCCTCCGCAAAAGCGTGATACCCCAACCAGTTGTCCTTAAACCAGAATTATTTTCTTTTCTTCTGCAATTAATGCTTGCGTTGAAAGTATCTTGGTGGCCCCTTTGAGGTTAATAGGTGGGTAGTGTTGCGAAGCGCGTAAATTCGATGCACATGCCGATACACTGTTGAGGCGTTAGATGATTTTGTTGATAACAATATTTTAAATACCTCGGAATTGAAAATGGATTCTGTTTTCAAAAATATCTTTAAAGTAAATATTTTTTGCATATTTCATAAATCCGATTTGAGCCATATATCAGCTAATGTGTGATCCAACAAAGTTCCGTATGATCTAAACCAAAACTGGTCACACCTCCACAATACGTAAACAAAACAAACCGGCGGAATAATGGCTTCGAAGCGTTTTGGCCCCATGAAGGACTTTGCGCGGGCCAAGAAGCCCCGCCTGGATGTCAGCGTAACCCGGGCATCCACGCGGCCCAGCCCGCCGAGGAACATAATGGAATTTTGGGATGACGACGACGACGTGATCCTGATGGCCACGCAGTTGGCGGAGGCCGAAATCGAGGCAGAGGAGCGAAAGAAGAAGGCGGGGACCGAGAACAACAGCGAAATGACCTTTGCCGAGTTTGCTCCAATGGTCCACGGAACGACCAGTACGCAGCAAATACTTCCTCCTCCAGCGCCGCCACCTGCCAAGAAGTCCACGACCCTGGACATGGATGCCATCTTTGCCGACGATGACGACTTTGATTTTCTTGCGGTTACGCTCATGGATAGCGAGCCTCCGAAGCTGCCGGACAGCAAACCTAGCACCAGTAAGAGTAAAATTGAAACCAGGACCACCAACATCAGTATACAACAGAAAACCACTACAACAACCATGACTGCCACGCAATCCCGGCAGCAGGAGCACCAAATCAAGTTCCTCATGGATCGTATCGAAGCTTTAAAGCGGGTTAACACAAGGCTGGAAAAAGATCTGGGCGATAGCAACGAACAGAATGAGATTAAGTCGGGAGAGGTACGTCTCACTTAAATGTTTATGCGTCTCACTTAAATGTTTAATTAATCTTTCGATTTGCTTTTAGGTGAGTTTGCTCCGTGATGAACTGAAGCACCTTCGACAACAACTGCAGGCCACCAAGATGGAGAAACTTGCCTTGGCTGACGAAACGAACCGGGATTGTATTAAAAAAGTTGCCGAAGCGGCCAAGCAAGTAGCCGCCAAAGACATTGAGCTAAAAATGAAGAACGCCGAGTACACCAAGCTGAAAATCCAACAGAAAGCCCACGAAAAGAGTATGAATATGAGTATGAACATGAGCATGCTGCAGGCAGCCCCAGATACCTCGGAGCAGCGATCCATGCTGCGTCTTAATAAGCTAAACATACACAGATCGGTTTCCAGGTTGAAAATCGATAATGGTAGTGTGTTTGAGTATGGCGAGGAGCAGCATAAGGGTCAAAAGCAAAGAACCCTTTTCGAACTAGAGCTCAAGAAATTGTTGCTATGCTTTGCTCAGCTGCAAGCTCAACCCGAATCCGTGGAATCCCTCATTCCAAGGATACTCTCCTCAACTGGAAATGTATTCGCAGAGTTTTCGTCGTATGCCCATAGTCTGGAGTTCCCTAACAACTGCATGCTATATCCCTATAATCCATACAATCTAGACGAGCCAGTCCATCGAGTATCGCTGTCACAGCAGAGTAATCTTTACGAGAACGAGCGCGCCTTGCTTCTAAGGCGCTACATTGCCACTTTGGCCCTAATATTTCGGAACCAGGAGGGAATTGCCAAAGCTTTTTTGGAAGGGCATCACGATGGTATTGGACTATTGGACATAGTCGTTGAAGCAGTTGTAAAGCTAGGATTTTCGTACGAGGTTAGTGAGCATTTCGGACTACTAGAGGCTTTAGCGTTTTTATTAAACAGTCTTTTGCAAAGCGAAGAGCTTCCCCCACAACAGGAAGAGCTATTGTTTGATCTGCTCAAACAGTTAGTTTTTACTCGTCCCAGTCCATGGATTTTTGGTGAGCTTAGTTCCTGCCTCGTAAGCGCTCTTCGACATCCTCAGATGTTGACAAAGATGTGTGTGAAAAGCCCGAGGAACTGCTTTGTTTCAGATCGCGTACGATCAGTGTACCGCTTCGGACCAGACTCCTGCCTTTTACAAGTCTATGCGGGATTACTGGAACTATGCTTCTTCAGTGAAACTCCTCTGCGAGAAGACCATCTTCAATTGCTCCTTCAAATTGGAGGCAACCATGTGCATTTCGCTTTTGAATGCTTCAAGAATCCTCCAGATTTCATCATGGAAAAGCTACCGTACTTTGCAGACGATGAGGAGTCTGATTTGGGCGATGGAACCCTAATGAAATCAGGAACCACTATGCAGGCATCGATCTCGAATGGTTCCACCCTTGCATCTACTTCGAATTTAAACCTAAATTCTAATTCCAATTCAAGTACATCACAGCAGAACAAAGCCAACGAGTGTGAGTGTTATGTGAAGTTGTGCCTTAGTGTTGTTACGTTGGTGTTCCAGATGTTGCACCAGTGGATGCTGCACCAAAGAAAAGCTGGTAAGTTTCAGGGTTATAAGAAATACTCAATATTCTCTAATGGTGTTCTTTATAGGAACCGAGCAAGTTAGTGAGATATCTCGAATCGCAGTTCATCTTCTGACTCTAGTCTTCCATGAGTATTATCTGACTTCTTTATTCCGGGACTCCGAGGAGACGACAAAGCACTACTTAAGCCTGATTTGCAACTGGTGGTGCGAATATGCGGATTTACTGGGCTTCCAGCCAATACATTGTATGGAAAAAAGAAACTGTTGATTCTTAAAAATATTCACTAATCCGTTTTCTGTTTCAGTGCGATTGCTAAATCAGCTAGCGAAGTCCCATTTTATGCTAAAGCCCCTTCACCAGGAGACGAATCCCAAAAATCCAGGCAACGACCTGGCCGAGTGGACTCGGATTGTAAAAAATGCAGATGCCAAAACATTGGCCCGGTCAGCCCAGTCAAGAAATCCTTGTAAGCTCCTCGACATAGACTTTTTTTCGGGCCTCAAAAGGGTGGATTACACATTTGAATAGTTTAGCAATTTAATGATTAGTTGTTTAGGCACTTTAAATGTTAATTAGTTTTGGTATTAAAATATTTAAAATTGTATTTATCCTTTTAATTTCTGACAGGGGACTATTTTAAAAAACCGGTAATATTTTAGAGATTTTATTTTTTATCGATAGATGCGTTAAAAATGGTAAGACCATTTCTTATTATAATTTTTAATTAGCGTGAGTGTATTAGGGACGATTGGTTACTCTACAAAAATGCGCGTCTTCTGTTTACAATATCTTTGTCAATATTTATCATAATATAAATACAATGCAATAGATAGTTTTCCTATGCTTTGCTTATCTATAAAATCGCGAATCATAGTAAAGTACAGCGAGTGTACTTCAGTGTGTACTGCGGTGTGTACAGCGTATCTGTGTAGCGTCTTGGAATTGTTTACGAGGTATTCTTAAGGTTAGTAAATCTAAATAAATAGTAATAGTTAAACTATCTGGGGCTAGACGGTATTCTAATCATCTTTTTTAGATATTAACTATTTCTAAACTTTAAGCTAAACTAAAAATCAGATACTTGAACTCCTGGTCCAATGTAAGGTCCCTCAACTTCCCATCACATCCGGTTTCAAATTCCTGCTAACTTTCCAAGTTTGCGTTTTACTTTAAATATTTGTTTTATTAATAGAAAAAATATGAATTTCTTATTACTATGTAGTTTGAAGTTTCAGTTTCCTGGAAATGCGAGAAATTCTAGCATTATGACATAGTTTGAAGTTCGAATCATATCAGTTCATGATGGTTTTGGATGAATGTATATGTGTATCTGTAAAAAGTATCTTAGAATATAAGCAATAAATGGATACTTTATTTATATTAAAATAAACAAATGATGCATAATAAAATAAAACTGCAGTTTGCAGATAAAATACTCTTTGTAAGTTGTCTTTCTTTTTTGTTTTTGGCTCTCGTTGTCCGTAATTCAATTAAGTTTATAAAAGTAGGCTATCTACCTTTATCAATTTAGATAGAACACAAACGCGGTTCTACCTTCAATTATATTTCAATTTATGTACGATCTGTGAACTCTTTGCTGAGAGATACACCGAAAAATGTTTCTTATCTGTAAATGTCATAATGCTTAATAGCATTATCTATTAAGCATTATGATAATAATCTTGTACTTAATTCTATGATAATAAGAATTATTTTGTCAGAAATTTTAAATTATTTAAAATACATTTTAAGGGAATTCTTTTCTGTGCCTTCTGTGATTATCATTGAGTGTTGTGATTTGTGATAAAGCTCTAACTATTGCATGTAATAATTCAGAGGAAAAGCTGTTCTGAATTTCACAACCCAAATGGGGCTATATGGGATTCACCCAGTATGGGGGCTTAGTTGTTTGTCGCGGGCTCTTCAGAAAGGTCGCTATGGAGCGGAAAAACTTTAGTGCGGAATATTTTGAAAAAGCTTTGGCCAAAGCTTACGGTTGCGAAAAATTGAGCGTGGAAAATTGTAAAATCGAAGTTGTGAACCAGAGCGGCGAGAACTTTTGCAGCGTTATCTATAGAGTGGCCTTACAGTTCCGCCGATCGCCTGAAGATGTTTTGGAATCAGGAAAATATATACTTAAAGACCTACTGCCTTCAGTTGCCGAGCTGGGCACAAATGAGAAACAGATGTTTGAGGAATTTCTTCCAGAAATGACGAAGATTTTAAACAAATGTTCATCTGAATTAGGGGAACGCAAATTATACGCTGAGTAAGTTTTTAAATGAATATGAATTGGGCTACATGATAAACTCGATTACCTTTAATTTCTCAGATGCTTTCTGACTGAAACCACTGCCGGAAAAGAAATCTACCTCCTAGAGGATTTAGGCGATTTGGGCTACACCTCGTTGGATCGGTTTCAAGGAATATGCCTAGAAGACGCCAAAGTTTGCCTGCGAAAGATGGCGCAATTTCATGGCGCTTCAATGGTTTTGTGCCAGGAACAACCAGAATTTTTGGATAAACTTTCGCCTTCCGACTATGCTAAAGGGCTTTCAGACAATTTTGCAAAGGCTCTGGTCCTAGACGGCGCAGAATTTGCCGCCAATTTTTTCGCTGATGAACTACCAGAAATTGCACGGAAAATGAATGCCCAAATACCGGACACATATGCACGAAGAATACAAGATATTGTCAATCCAAAAAACTCAAAATTCAATGCGATTGTCCATGGTGATGTTTGGGTTAATAATATTATGTTCAACAGGCCTGAAGAAAAAGCCGTACTGGTCAGTAGAATATAAAATTTAATATTGTATTCTTTCTAAATATTTTTTACAATTTCTAGGTTGATTTTCAAAACTGTTTTTGGGCCAGTCCGGCAATCGACTTGCACTATTTCTTCTACACCAGCTTGCGGATAGAAGTTCTCCTCCATCGAAAAGATGAACTTTTAAAATACTATTTTGAAAATCTAACCAAGACCCTCACCCATTGTGACTTTATTGGTGCCATACCGACCTTTAATGATTTGAAGCTTGAGATGGAACGATGTTTGTTTTATGGATATTACGCCGTTTGCTGCGAACTTCCTATATGTTGCGCCTCACCGGAAGCCAGTACCGACTTCAATTTACTTCATTTAATGGGATATCCAGAGAAGATGCTGGCGAAACGACATGAGTTATTTAAATCAGAACGAGTACGTGAAACGGTCAAGACCAGCCTATTGGAATTCGAACAGAGAGGACTACTGGAAACGCCTTAAATATAATGCCTAATGTTGTTGCATTTTTTGTTAGTTAACTTTGTTGATTTTACTAAAAACTGACTGCACTTTACAATATTATGCATATAGTATTATTGATTCATTAACCCCATGGCCAATCACCCTAAACTTTGCCCACTGCCCACCCCCTGGAGCCAACTGAAGTGCTACTTCTTGTGTTTATAAATACATTTAGATGTCTGCCAAAGTTTCTGGCCAAGATTTACGTGCCAGTATGTGTGAGTGTGTGATGCATGGGCCTCGCTTGGCTGCATTGGAAGCGATAAAGTTCTCACCTCCCGTTCCGCCTCCCACACGCAGCTAAATATGCAAATCGCTTTGCAGTTATTCTTAGAAAGTTGTCAGCTGCCAAGCGTAAGCCAAGCCAAACGAAGCGAGTCGAGGAGCAGCCAGAAGAAGAAACCAGGATCTGAACGCAACAACCTGGAGGAGAATGGGAGCCAAAGTGCATTTGACGCCAATGTTACTTCGTATACGTACATATATCCTTGTACTTTTCCTGAGTGTTTAAAAAGCAATTTATTGTTTTTGCTCCAAAGCAGTCAACTTAACCCATTGTAAGCTGGGTTCCAAAAAAGCTGGAGAGGGAGTCTGAAAAGCTTCTTATTTTATTTTGAAGTTGTGCTATTGTTGTACAAAAATAAATTAGCTTTAATTAAGAAATACTTGTTAATTATTAAATTGTGAAATATATAAGATAAATACCATCCTCTCCCTTAACGATTCACAAATCGTTTGGGCTGTCGCTCAATTACCAAAGCCTCTTTCCATATCCTCTTACCATTTGCATCCTGAACCCCATGGGTAATTGTAAACCTTAATTAACATTGAAAACAAACACGGATGGCCAAAAGCAAATAGAAATTTGTCTAAGGCCCAGCAAGAGGAACTGCCAGCAATTCGAAAGAAAACTCATAAATCAATTTTGAAATGCATTAGGGACAGGTAACCTTGCCTCGTATTCCTTTCCTCTGATTTTGTTTGCACTTTGGTGCATCAAAAGCTACACTGAGAAAACTTTATAATCATATAAATGAAGTGTCAGAGTGGAGGGCACGTTACATTGTTGATATTCTCCACCTCAGTGTAAGAAAATTTGCTGCAAGCAAATGGAATTCAAAATTGCAGGGGTCAACTTCCTGGAGTTGCTGGTCAGTTTCCAAAAGTTGCAACCTGCCAACCCCTAAGACCCCAACTTCTCTCAGCCCCTTTGGATCGTCGTCACCTTTCAATTAATGTGAATTTCTCCAGTGTCATGGTTGATTCTGGCTTCCTTTGCTTTCATCTGGGGGTTGTTGCATTTGCCTAACGCCTCGCCTCGGCACTTAACTTCCGTTTCCTGTTTCTGGGGACGGGGGCTTTGAGGCCGAGACTCTGGTTTGGCTTTCGGCCAAGGCATTTGCAACTAATTGAAAGTGCAATGCGATGCTGCAGAATGCAATTAATGCCTCCAGGCGGTGGAAGGAAAATGTTGCCCCAAACTTCCAATGTCTCGGAATGAGAAGTTGCAGTCGAAATCGAGTTGCATAAAAATTTTAAGGACTTATACCTAAGAACTCATACCTATATCTTATTAATCCTCCACCAGTAGCTTTACTCCCACTCTCATTGAAACAAATATTCATGACTTTTCTATCAGACTATCAATTTCCGGTGAAAAAATGCAGAATAACTCAAGAAACTTTTATCAATTAGCCAGCAACTACTCAGCGCTTTGCTGATGTGTAGACTCCGAATGGGATTCGCCATTAAAAGCAATAAATTTGCACATGCTACCATAAATCAAAGTCCGATCATAATCTTGAGCCAAACAAATAGAGAGAAAAAGCCAAAAACGAAACACTGGCTTCCGGCCGGAATTTTCTCCTCCTTTTCGCCCAGAAGTTCCAATTTAAGGAACTCCACCACAATCCGGCACAGTCGTCGCTTGGCTGCGTTTATTAATTGTACAACTGTCTCCAATCATAATTAATGAACTTTCGGCACATCCTTTGCCGCAACCTCCACACTCCACACACATATATCCTTCTTTTGGGGAAGGGAATGGTGGAATCCCACTAACACTAAAATATAAACACAAATGTTTTCCTTGGCACACCATAAATCTTTCGTTTGGCAAATCTCTGTTGGGCTTTTCCGGGCTCCTTCCTATTATCATTCCTCCTTGGATGTCCTTGTTTTATTGGTTTTAATGGGGATAGTATCAATTAGACACATTAAAGGATTTACAAGAATTAGGATCATTCTTTTTGGGTAATTTAAGTGTATTATGTTTGGAATTAAAGCTTGTGGTAAGGGTTTTAAACACTAAAGACTTGGCTAGAAAAGCTGGTATTCATTTCTAAAAGAAATCGTGAAATTACGTATGCAAATCCTTTGCAATTATCAGCTCACATCTGCGAAGGACCGACAAGGAGCAGCTCCTAAGAAAACTCAGAAATTGCTATAATTTTTCATAGGTAACGTTCTTTTGCTTCTCAAATGCCACTCATCACTGGCTCATTTATCAACTATGTGCGCCTAAGATTAGTCAGTTAGTCATTTCAGAGTCTAATTTAAATAATTTTAAAATGATGACAAAAGCTTTTCCAGCCATCCAAGTAATTATGCACACATGGCATCCGCAGAAAAGTTAAGAGGAGATTCCAAACATTAACACTTTCATGGACAAATAAAGAAAAGATAAATGAAAGCATCATTAGTCATTGGCCAACCCCAAAAATCCTTCTAATCATGTGTGTCCTCTACGATTTTTTGGATTCCCCGGAAAATGGGGGTGGTGTTTAAATCCTTCAGATACACTTTCTTTCATATGTAAATTTGCAGCGTAGCAGGATTTTAGGTTTGGAAGTAAGTAGATGTAATTCTTTTTCCCATTGTTCGTGTTAAATTATTTATTAGCTATCATTAAGTTAAGCGGGGAGTAGTTATCTATTTAAAGGGAAAAGTTCCTTTTAGAAAGCTTTATTCAGTTTTATAGATTCCTCCAAAATGTTACCAGTAACTACAATCATTATAATAAATTTGTGAAATAGCTTCAAAATATATCCAAAAGCTTAAAACCTATACAATATTACTCCTCATTTGCGACCACTAGATCGTTGCCTTCTGGGTTCCAGGAATCGGCAAAACGCTCAAAATCTTCACTAGATATTCCATCAATTTGTTCTTGATCGTCACCCTTGGCGGAGGATTCTTTGGTGTCCACCGAATTATCTTTTGGTTTTATATGTTTTTGAATCACATTTTGAAATTCTTTGTCCGTGGGGTTGCGCTCGGCCCATTTTGAATTTTCGACGGAATCCCCATTGGGTTCCGATTCTATTTGTAATTGGGGGCTCTTCTCGGGATAACCCCACTTCAGAAACTTTTGAAAAGCCTCAACTTGGAAGTCAAAGATTGGTTGCTTCCATTCATAAATCTTTGGTATTGAAAAAGTTAGCATCACACCTGAATAGTAATTTGAATTGTGAAATTTGTTAAGTATTTTCTATGGAAGTGCCAATATACCCAGTTGCATCAGCGTTGTCACATAGAAGATCTCGCCCACAAGTGTCACCATAGCCAGGATGCCTATCCACTTCGCTGTCTCCAGTGGTTTCTCCGCCAGCACCACAGATCGCACCTTGTCCACGAAGCCGACAATCTTGATGGACACCAAAAGACTAACTTGCTGGGCCATCTCCTCGGAAATGAAGATGTCCATATCTAGGTAGTCCTGAAAGGGATTCCCAGTTATCGGCGTCTTGTTCATCCACTGGAGGCAGCGCACATAGACTCGGTATCCAATTGTTATGAAGAGCCCGACCAGAGCCGAAACGCTCACCACACTAATGGCAGACTTGTAGGCGAGATCAAAGATGAGAGCTTGCAGGATCCCGAACACGAGTAGCGTCTTGCGCCAGTCGCGCCACAGGACCAAATGGGTCAACTCCCTGCGAAAGCAGGAGTTGCAGTTGGAGATCTTCTCCGCTACCGCCATCTGGGCCTGCGAAACGGGAACTGGAACCGTTTCCATCTTTGTATATCTATTTTTCTATGAATTTCTTTCAGCTCTACTATAGAATAAAGGTCGAGTTTTGTCGCGTCCGATTGGTGATTTTATAATGACTGGTTGCTTCGTTTTTCGGATGACCCATAGACTTTTGATACAGAAATCGATTCAATGATTTTTTTCGATATTTCTATTAACCTCACCCTCCAAAACCAAAAAGCTTTACCACTTTTAGCTGCCAAAAACACTTGTTACCAAACGGTAACACCTGCGTCTGACTGACAAAGGACGAAAGGGGTTACTGTGGAAGGATAACAGTGTGGTTTTCCGCACATTCAAAAATATGAGGCACAAAATTGTTTGTTTGATTTATTTAAATTGGTTTTTGGCTTGCCATATAAGAATGAAGGCTCTGAAAATCTCTACCCAAAAAAGTCGAATCCAATCTGAATGATTTTCAAGACCTCTTTCTCACAGCTTCGGTCGCTTTTGATCCGTACCGTCAATAGGTCCTTTTGTCGCGATTCTTAAATTTGAAAAAACTGGGCAAATAATTTTGGCACGAGGTGTGACCAACGCCCATTGAGAGACCGAAGAATGGTACTTGGCCTTATGTCTCCCAACTCCAATCGTTTGCCGATTGAATTGTCAAAGGCATTACGCTAATATTTTGGGCAAATACTGGCAAACATCACCGGCTCGTTGGCGTCAAAATGACATTAAGTGGTTTACACTTTTCCACCCTCTAGACTTTGAATAAAAAAATGTTTTATAGAGGGTGGGGCGAATGACTTAAATGACTTGCTTTTGAGGTTTTGCCGCATTTTCGAAATCATATTTGGAGACATATTGGAAAGGCTTAAAAAAATTATTCAAAAATGATTTTCAATTTATCGCACCTTCATTTATAGATTTGGTAAATTATATGCTTGGCTAGTCAGTTTAATTAAACAAAATTCCTGCAAGGAGGACACATCCGGATATTACACAAATACACATATTCTAATACTCAAACAGGATATTAGAATGTTTGAAAAGTTGTCAATGCATCACAATTGAATGGTCAGAATGGGCAGAAAATTGTCGAAGAAAATCGTCTTGTTCATTTCGCATGTAAATTTAAACAAATACACATAAAATTACTTAAAATTGCAATAAGAGTTCCTTATGACCCTGTCAAAAATCAAAGTTTTCGCATCGAATGCAAATTCCAAAGATGAACAATGGTGTTATGACACTGAATTATTTGTGACAACGAAATTTGGTTAGAGTGTCATACAAGCTTAAGATGTCAGTGGACAAAAATGGGCAGAAAATCTCGGCAAATATTCTTCTCTTATGCCGATAAAGTTGTCATATGAATTCGGTTCCTTCAACTTATTCTACTCGACTTCTTTATGGGCTGACGACAATGCCAGGAATTTCTTGTATTAAAATCGAAATTGCCTTCGGTGTGGGAATCCTGCCCAGACACGGCCCATTATGTCCCCCAGACGGAGGGAGAATGTGGTATGGATATGTACACATATTCTGACTGCCCCCCAAAATTCAGGACTTGTCCTTACAGCTGTCAACATGTTTAATTGAAACTGACACTCAGTGTCATTTTATGGACATTGCCATGCGTTACCGTTACCTTAACCGTAACTGTAGCTGTAACTGTAATTCGACTTGCCTTAGTCCTGCTTGATTATTGTGCCGCATACCAAATAGAGGAAGGAGTCATATGGTTGGGGTTCTTGCATCATTTGATATGCCTCCTTCATAGAAGTCTCCCTTTTGGGAGATGGCTGTTGTTTTGCTTCTTGTTTGCTTGATTAGTTAAATTTTTAGATGCTAAAGTATATATTTATACTGAGTTTTAAGGTCCTTTTTAAGAATTAAAAATACTGCTGCATACCCCAAGGCGCATACTAAAAAGTACTAGACGCAATATGAGAAGTTACAAACTTTTAAGATCCTTAAGATGGAACTGTTGAAAAAAAAAGTATTATGCGAAGTGCGTAGAACCTAAAGTTTGAGTGTCTGCACTTCTTCCTCAACAACAAAACCCCCATACAAACCCATATTACGAAAAGAACTTTGCCCCGGCAACACTTCAACAATAACCTCCCCAAAAACCCATCCAAAACTGTAATTATTATTGCTAAGCTCAGTCGAGCGCCTCCTGCTCTGGTAAGACAAGAAAAAAGGAGGTTTGAAGCCCTCATTTAATTGCAGACTAGCAAATACTCAAGATATTTTTATGCAGGCAATTCCTATTTTTTTCTATTCGGAGTTTTTCCGCATTTCGATAGGGGAAAAGACAGCTATGGCCTCTTTTGTTTTCGTCACGGACAAACGACGAAAAGCAATCACGGCAGTTCCTTGCCAGGAAAAGCAAAAATATCTCCTGCCACATTTCTCTATTTACTTTTTTTTGTGTGTTTCCTGCTCGCATTTTTGCCGGCTGCCTTTTGTGTCATTGGTGAAATTAGAATTTCTCATTAAAATAAGTGTTGGCCGAGGGAGCCGCTTGACTTGAGACATTCAAGAAGCATCTCCCAGGGCAAGGTGCTCGTCCATGGCAATGGACTTAAGTCGAAATTTATATTTTCCCCCTCATTTTTGTTTATGCATGGTCACTCATTAGTTGAGCTTGAAATCTGACTGACAGAGTCTGGCATTTATATTTGTATCTTTATTTGCACTGACATGGGGGAGTTAAATGCGACTTCCTGCCTTCCTTTAAAATTTTTTCTCCTAATGGCTTTTCTATCCAATTTTCAACTCTTCTTTGTGAGTAATTAAAATGGTATGTAACTCTTTTCTTCTTTTACCAGCCTTCAAGAGCTCAACTTTATTAATGGTTTAATAGACTTAAAAACTGAAACACTTAGCGGTTATTTAAGGGTTACAAACGGAAATCTCTAATTGAACCAAATTATTTTCAGTCTGTTGGACTGATTGAACCCTTTGATAAGTTTATATTTTTAAATTTTTTGAAACGTTTATTCTCCCATGAATTTTTGTGGATTGATGGTGAAAAGTTGATGAAAAATATAAACAAATGTTATGTTCTCAGATTTTGATACAGATTTATGGGAAATCGATCTACAAATCGTTTAAGGTATTCCGCTCAAGAATCTGATAACTATCGCCAAAGATATAGCCTCCGCTGGGTGCCATATAGTGGCTCCTTATAGTTTTCTAGATTTTGGCAGGGGGTCCTCCAGAAAAGTTGATGAAAAATCTAAAAAATATTATGTTCTCAGATTTTGATACAGATTTATGGGGAATCGATCTACAAATCGTTTAAGGTATTCCGCTCAAGAATCTGATAACTATCGCCAAAGATATAGCCTCCGCTGGGTGCCATATAGTGGCTCCTTATAATTTTCTAAATTTTGGCAGGGGTCCTCCAGAAAAGTTGATGAAAAATCTAAAAAATATTATGTTCTCAGATTTTGATACAGATTTATGGGAAATCGATCTACAAATCGTTTAAGATATTCCGCTCAAGAATCTGATAACTATCGCCAAAGATATAGCCTCCGCTGGGTGCCATATAGTGGCTCCTTATAGTTTTCTAGATTTTGGCAGGGGGTCCTCCAGAAAAGTTGATGAAAAATCTAAAAAATATTATGTTCTCAGATTTTGATACAGATTTATGGGGAATCGATCTACAAATCGTTTAAGGCATTCTGTTCAAGAAGCGGATGCTGGCTGTGGGCCCAGGCAATTATTAGGAAAACAACTAATGGATTTTTTGTGTTTGTGAGAAAAACGAAACTTTTGATTGAATAGGCTCTTAAATGTATAAAAATGTTTTTTAAACTAATATTCCTTTTTTAAACAAAGTTAAGTACCCTTTTCTCCTAAGGTGGCTATGGTGGCGGAATTGATACTTTTCGCTTTGTATAAGCCAAACTTTTCGCTTGTCTGAACTAAACCATCCTGACCACACTCAATGCACACATGATATTCCGATAGGGGTCACAACAATGTTGCTACTTCAGAGTTTGAAGTGCGGGCAAAAGTTTGAGCTTTGAACTTTGGCCTGTTACATTCAAGTGGCTGGCATGTATAAATGTTTGGTTTCGAGTCCAACCAAACTTTATGCAAAACACACAAAACTTTTGTGAATACACCGAACCTGTTTGCCCCGTTTGAGTCCTGCTTTCTTCTCTCTGTTATTGTCCTGTGGTTGTTTTCGCTTCTGCATCATGTGCTGCTGACAAGGAACGCAGTTTCCCACATTTCCCCGATCCGCAATAATATAGATAAAATACAATTTCCTTAAGCAATTTTTGTTTTAATTAATTCTGTATTGCTTCTTTTTTTGTTACTTTTACGTGCCCGGAATTCCTCTGTTTGGCTTCTGTTAAATGTCTTTACCCAAACAAATTTCGTCCCCTAAGGACTGCATTTAATTTTTCCCATCCACCTAATATTTTTTTCAGTTTCGTTTCTTTGTTTGCTGTGCAGTATAATTAGCCACCTCTTGGACAGGACATCTGGTCTTTCTTTGAACAATTTAATTTTTTTCCCTTGCATCTCTGTTGTGCATAAAAAGTTTAAGTTGACATTCCGTAGAAAGAGTTTGTAATTTTCTTACCCCTTTTCTGCAGGATATTACCATTTTCTTGTATATTTTTTTTGGTTTGACTCTATTTTGTTACTAATTTCTTGCTTTGCGCATTTTACTTGCAGACTGGTTAATTACATTAAGAAAACTGTGCTGTTTCTATTTAGCATTTTGAGTTCGCAACCCTTCCGGAATTGCAAGTGACATTGCGAAAAGGTAAGTCGAAATTTACACTTTTTACCTTTAATTTAAACAATTTATTGGTTAAGGGAATAAATATCAAAAAAAGGATCTTGAGGCCTTTGAAATAATTTCTTTTAAATCTCAGACACAATCTCTGAGGTAGTTTAATCGATTCGATTTAATGGTGAGTTTATTACACCCGCACACGCTCTATGTAACTCAATACGGAATATTGTAACACGTGATTCAATTTCGCTGATCAATTTTAATTGATTGCTTCAATTGGTTTTGTGCAGGAAATCCTATATCCCGAATCCTGACAAGATTTTTATGTTTATGGCCACTTTATTTGCTGCCAGTTCGTCCTGTTTTCCTACTTATACTGTTTTTATTTTCGTCGATTTTATGCGTTTTTAATGTGTAGAGCAGCTACTCCTTTTATTTCCTTCCCCTTTTTTTGCGAGTTGCTTGTAATACGATTCCTAAATGTATTCGAAAGTGGTTTTATTGCCGGATTGTTCGCATATGGGCGGTGGATCGTTAAGTTTCCGATTTAATGCATTCGAGGAAGCCTTAAAGTATGCCACACTAATTAGCATATGACGACCGGCCGCAAACTTACACAAGTCGTCCGCAGCTTATCGCAAATATATGTCCTCAAACCCCCAAATCATATCCGATCCAGAAGCAAATGGGCACCATCCATTAGCCATTAGCCGTGGGGCCGTCGCAATGGGACAATATTGACATAATCGACTTTCAGCTGCCGTCCGGCGACACAATTTAACCGCAAATGAGGCTTAGCCGTAGGGCAATGTCACCGGCGCCGCTTACTTCAAAGTCGCCTTCACCTCAGAGCCTCGGAACCACCCATCCACTCTGGCTACTCCGCCCATCCCGAAAACCACTCTCACACAACCACAACTGCGAGACTGGTTGCATTTGTTTTCGCATATCCTCGAAGAGGTGGGGCCGTTTGGGTTTACTTAACTAGAAACAATGAGATATGTGAATTGACCGGAATGCGGTGAGGATAACCGCACTGGCTTGTAACATTACTTGAGGAATGAGTTCAGGGCTTAAAGTGAAAACACTAAAAAGATTATGGCAAAATGTGCACCAAAACCTAAATAATTGAGAAATAGATACTTATATAGTAACTTCACCATTCCATCAATTTCCTCAAAACATTACCATTCTTAATTTGTAACCCAAAACAAAGGCAGACCTAAAATCTCCATTATAATTAAGAGTCCTGGCCCCAGGCATGTACAGTGAATTATGCTGCATCATAAACTTATGCCCGATGTACAGATGCTGGACATAAAAACTGTGTAAATGAAAACTGCGCCCAGTCAGCGGCAATAAAACATTGCGTCAAGTTCTGGACCCCGGGAATACGATATGGAACTGGAGTTATATCGCTTTAATGAGCAACGACAGCATCCCACCGTGAAGATCTGTAAATTTAGATAAATAAAAATATGACAGCTGAGACTTAAAAGGAGTAGCGGAGAGTAGCAAGTACTCATCATAATTAAAGCCGCGGGGTTAGGGCGCCATAAAAGTCTCGAAGGATTCATATGGATAATTAAGTTATGGCGGCGGGTTCCAACAGAAGGGTTAAAGCCTCCCCGCGATGCCAAATCCAATAAAACGATCGTAAAACTTTGGCCAAGCACTTAAAAATTTCAGGAAAGCATGTTTCTAAGGCGCATATTTTAATTTCTAGATGGAGCTTTGCAGTACAGGGTTTTGACCATAAAAGTCCAACTGGACATTAAAAAATATTCTCAAAAATATTTTATGATAAAATGCATCCCCTTTTATTTTACAACTTTGTAGCCAATTTATCATAAACATTTTAATTTGTTAAGTAACGAGGTCAAAAAACGTACCGGTGAAACGGAAACATATCGGTTAATTGGATGATTTGCACAATTTACGTTTTTGGTAGTAAATTTGTCAACATTTTATTTAAATTCCTCACAATAAACCAGTTCACCAGACGAACACATTATTTTTATTATTTAAAAAGTATATTGCCGATTTAAAAAGGTTATTGAATCTTAAATATCTTATACAAATTATATATTTTTTGCTTCCCATTATTTAAAATATTTATGAAATTGGCTGAAGCGCTATTCTTCGTATCTATGTCTATCAATATAACCGGAACCCACCCCAAAGTTCACCCACCAATCAGCCACAGGGTTCAACAATCTTCGAACTCCTTTCCATTACCCCTGGACGTGGGATTTTCAATAGAAGAACCATATCAGTTGGCAGATAGAACAAACTTTTATGCGCTTGTTAACAAAAGCGTGAAATTCAATGCCCCGGACGGGTAAAAAAGAGTGTAAAAAAATAAATAAAAGAAAAAATTTACGACACTGCGAATTAAACTTGATTTTTATTTAAATAAATTGCATTTTATATGCGTTGCTCCTTCATTGCCCCCCACACCGAGTGACTGGTGCCATAATAAGCAGGCAACGCTCATAATTTGCACCGGAATCCGATGGCAAGGATATAAGGATATGGGAGCGTGTATTCCATCCAGGATAAGGGTAGACGAAATGACTGACTGGCTGGCTGGCGACGGTTTGGTGGCTGTTGCTTTATGCATTTTTATTTATTACAGCGCCAGGAAATGTTTGTTGATTTTCCGCCGCTCGGCTGCCACAATAAAAATCAAAACCAGCCAGAAATTATTTTCTAGACGAACGCGCTTCGTTGAAATCGCATAAAAATGAGGCAGCGGAATATTCCAATTTGTAAAGAATTCTTTATATTTTTTTGTCATTAAAAAAGCAAGCATTATACGTCTCAAAAGCAAGAAACGAATTTGAATGTTATTCTTCCCATTAATAATATTTCTAATAGCGTATTCCTTTTCTATTTAATTTTAATCATTTAATACAAGTCTATACATTATTTAATCCTATTTCAAGCCAAATAAAGAATCTCCAGGCAAGTCTCATTCGATTTTTCTAACCCTGCAGAGATAGGGCTCCAGGGTGTGCAGGGTGATGACGAAAGTGAGCTTCATTTTCACCTGTCGTTCCCCCAGAGGCTCGAACAGGTAGTTTCTCAGGAGGTGGGCCAACACCAACTTCAGCATCACCATGGCGTATCGCTGGCCCAGACAACTCCGTGCTCCCTTCATAAAGGGTATAAAGGTGGTGGCATCTATTTTTGGCTCGGCTCCACTGGCCCACCGTTCCGGCTTGAAAGTCATGGGTTCCGGAAAGAATTCCTTACAACGTCCCATATAAATGGGCGAGATGAGTACATCGCTGCCCTTAGGTATAAAGAACTCATCTGAAACGAAAAATAGTATTAGGGAAGAATAATTTTGTTAAATTCAAGGACTTACTGATCTGACAATTGGCAGTGGCTTTTCTGGCTGTCAGTGGACCCGAAGGGTACATCCTTAGCGTCTCCTTTATACAAGCCTCTAGGAACTCCAATCCACGTACATGCTCCGCCGTAATTGGTTCGCTTGTGTCACGCCCACAGACGTCCCACACCTCCTCCCGGCAACGCACCTGGTACTCCGGATGCAAGGTCATGTTGTACATGAAGAAATTTAGAGTGGTTGCCGTGAGATCGAATCCCCCAAAAATAATGGTGTCCACCTCCTCTCGGATGTCCTTCACCGACAAAGGTTTACCATCAGGATCACTGGCCTGAAGGAGAGTGTCCAAAAAACTCATTGTTGGACGATCCCCATCAAGGACTTGAGGATCCAAAGTCGGAACATTTCGGTTCTCCTCGTCCTGTCTCAGCTCGTCCATGCGCTTCTGGATGATTCCTTCCGTAAAGCCGTGCAGAGTTTTCAGAAGTTCCCGTTCTTTTCTATAGTGGGATGTAAACTGAAATATTCGTGAATTGCGGTAGAAAAGATTCTTCAGCCTTAAATCGATGATTACGAGAATTCTGAGGGGAAAACACTTCAATTATTACCAAAATTAATAACTTCAAAAATTAGTAAAACTTACTCTTTAACCGTTTTGAGATAATCCGATTTCTCATTGGACTGGGCACCCACTGTCACCCCCAAAGCTGTTTCGCAAATCGTATCCAAAGTAAAGCAGCTGATCATTTGAAGAAAATCCACAGGTTCTCCGGTAACGGAGAACTTCACTAACCTGTCCACTAGAATTCGTGACTGCTTTTCGAAAACTTTTACAAACTGCTTTATCATGGCATAATTGAACGCGGGCGTTATTATTTTCCGACGATGGGACCACTTCTCGAAACCACTAGTAAAGATTCCTTCGCACAGCCAGTTCTCAAACACCGTGTAGTCGTTGGTCTTTTGCAAAAGTTGCTGGGCACTGCACAGGGCCTGAATATCCTTGGGATTGCAATCCAACAGATACAGCTTGGTGCCCATCCAAAGCTTGCCGCGATGATCCTTTAGATGGGCGGCGATCACTTCGGAGGCCCGGCGAAAAGGATGCGGCCCCACCAGCTTGGCCAGGATGTGTATGTGTCCGATGATGGGCAATGCCGGTGGTGCCGGCCAGTTGTGGGTAAGGCGATCTATCCTGGCCTGATGCTCGACGACGTAGAGCAGGTACAGGAGTATAGCAATCAACAGGAGACCGAAGCCGAGCCAGAACATTTTACGGGGGATTCTAGATTGTAACTGCCTCGCCGCGAAGTCGCATCAAGCGTTTTAAACTGATTCGTTTTTAAACTCGCGATTAGTCTGCCACGTAGGGTCGGGGTCACCACGGGGCCCTAAAGTGTCACAAAAGTTGGCCATAAACCGGAAACACACAAGCAAAAAAATATATTTTAGGCCTTACACAACAATAGTGTAACTATAGTTACTTGAATCAAGTGACCAGATTTTTTTGTCAAACTTTTTTCCAGTGCAATAACTGAGATCTGAGCGATGTGAGTTTTGCAATGCACCGATTAAGAGCAACTGCCGGGTCGACAGCGATATTAACACTGCGAATATATATTTAAAAGAATTTCGTAAACCCATATATGTATAATATAAGCAAATTCAAATCGATGCGGCTGCGAAATTAAAGTGACTCTTTTTGCGTGCCCACAAGCGTTTAAGTACCCAAAGGCTTCGAAGATGTAAACAAAACATTAGAATCCAGAACCCAAAAGTAGTCAAGTCGAAGGCAGAATGCTCTAGGATGTTAAGAAAATTATTTTATTAATATTATTTATATGGTCTAAGATACTAGAATAACACATTAAAGCCTGGTTATAATTACTCTTAACCACAACCATTATATCCGTTAAAAAAAAATATATATATATTTTTTTATAGTTTTTACTTCTTAATAGTTTTCACCGAAACTAATAACTTCTGTTACGGTGAAATATTAACCTTGAACTTCGGGGATTTTTTTCGATAAACTTGGTTTCACCTGAAAACCTCAAGAAAACCCGTCCTGTCCATATTTATAAATACACTTCAGTTTCGATGATGCTTTCAGCCTCTCTTACACTCTTTTTTTATTTGCTAAATTATAATGTCGATTACGATTTTGTCGATTGCATACCAATTTCGTAAGCCTCATAAAACCAAACGGTCTCTGGGGTGGGGCGGAACCACCCAGAATTTGGCGGTCATACGTGGAGAGATATTGTGATTTAAATTACCTGATTTATGGTGCAAAAATGGGTAAGATAAATATTGAATAATACATTTATTGATCTACAGATTTAGAGAAAAAATTTGGCAAAGCAAACAATAGTTTATAATTAATTTTCGCCAAGTCATTTAGGACACTTGCATAAACAATTTGAATTCATGGTTAAATAATTTTGCTTATTCAATAATAGAATATTTTTTGTTTTATTTTATTAAGTATAGAATAAACATTTGCCGTTCAGTCATTTCTCTATTTCAATTGTCAATTAATTTACTCGTGTGTTGTTGGTTTTCCTCTCGACCAACTGTCATTTAATTCATATTCAGTTTAAATATAGGGAAGCTCGACAAATAACCTCACCTACCATATTTACACTAATTAACACGAAAAAAGTTACCTGTCAACAGCAACAAAAAAGTCGAATAAAGAACCAGAAGCTACTGTAATTAAAGCGGATGCAACTGAAAATAATATTTGCTGGTCAACAATTCACAAAAAAATAATTAACAGTTCATATGTGTCGGTATTATGTTCCATTATTACCACGCACTGCACGAATGTTTATTTAAATAAAAGGACAAATGAATGACGTAAATATGAGTTTTATTAAAATTTATTTTGTCAACTCGGCTTTCAATTGAACGAGAACTTTTTGCATTCAGTTATGTCTGCAAGTTGTTAATTAAACAGAAATGGAACCTTTTTTTCACTATTTAATGAAAAGCCTTTAATTGATTTATGGATTTGGGAAAAGCCTTAGCTACTTAGTTTCGGGGCCTGTTCCTTTCTAATGTACCACTGATTAGAACTAACCCAACAATGTTCGACAATAGCCCTTTGAAGTCGAAGCCCACAATTGTATTCGCGTAAATTCCTTTATCTAATGGATGCCAATAAACTGCGAAGGACACTCACACACGAACACTGTCAGGATATAATATGGTTATGCACCTGACAGGACCAAGAACATTGTCTCAGATGGAAAATTAAAAGTGATGCGTGGCCACAAGCGAATGTGGGATATTGAATGGAGATGGGTGGTAAATGGCTTCTCAGGGTGGAACTCAGGGCGATGGGATAGGGCTGTTCAAACTAATTTGAATTTATGCAGCAAAATGTTAACCATCCTTTCAGTTTCCCTTCTAAGGGGAAGACTTGGGTTTGTTTCAGGTTTTAATGGAGTGTTTTATAAACCTAGAAAAACTATAATATAAGTAACACTAATAGGTATAAAAAGAGCCTGTTTATTTGGTTCATTTCTGATAAAAATATCCATTGAATTATCAATAATTATAGCTGATTGTTTTAAAATACCTAGAGTATTTATCCATCGATTCTTGTGCTCGGCAAGTGGTGCCTCATTATTGTTGTTTGTGTGGGCATTGGTGTCCTGTAATTAAACTGCATATTATCAGCCAACACATATACATGCATATAACCACTCAACTGAGGCAGGACCTCCCATCCACTTGCACCACATAATTATGCAGAAATTTCCAAATAGTAAAAGGAGGGGTCTGACGGGAAGGCAAAAGGCAAAAGGACCCGCCCAGCTGTCACTTTGTGTTCGGCTTTTGTGTAAAATTTAATTTGGCTACATTTAATTATTGTTTATGTAAGGCTTGTCCCTGTCGCTGCCATCGCATATTGTCATATCGCAAACAATGATAATTTGCCAAATGCGAGGCGATTGGACTTATAGATAGCCGGCAGTATCTCCATCTCTTGGCCAAAAGGAAGGCGATCCCAGTCGCAGTAACCCACAGGGTTAGACCACAAGACGTCAAAGGATAGGATACACTTAAGAAAATAGATATAATTAATTTCACAACTTTATAACATGAAATACTTTCTTTTTAATACAGATAGCTATGTTTAGTTTCTATATTTTCTATGCTAGATGGTGTGATCCACTTATTTCCACAGTGTAGTTCGCTTGCACTAATCGCATGTTGTGTCAACATTAATCGCATCAAATTTAATTTCACAATTAAATGCAAAGACGCGACGCGTTTAGCATAAATTAAACAGGCGGTAAATGGAAGCCGCGGGCGGTCTCTTTCACTTTGGCTCCTGCCACTTTCCTGAGGTGTTGGTTATGGTTGTGGATGACCTCCGACCTCCTATTTAACTGGAAATTAAAAGGGAAAAAATTAAGATACATGTATATTCCAACACCAACACCATAAGGGCCTCCTGTTGCTACGGCTTCCGTTTCCGTTTTTGCAACGGAGTGTGAGTGCAATCGTTTGGCATTCGCTCGTATTTATTGCTTCAACTTAATTTAATTGAAACCCAATCTGAGGATTCATTAGGCTTGTGGCATTAAACGTCTTTAATTGGTGAATGTTTATTGAATTACACGAACGTCAGTTATATGTGGGATTAAATATGATGTTACCTTTCACTCTGGTATTTACTTTTTATTTTAAAGCTGAATTAAGTTCCCAAGGCTTACATTTTAAGGTCAAAATAGTTGGTGGCTATTAACAATAGACACATTCAATTCGAATAATTTTCTTAAGCCAGAACTAGACCACATAATAATGGAAGACATCAATCAGTTAACAAGATCAATTTGAGCGAAGGCACAAAAATATCCATTGTTGTAGAGTTTTTGAAAATCATTGTTAGTTTTTGTTCCCTCGCACTTTTCGACCAATTCAATTGGCAACGACATTTTCTGTAGTTTCTTTGGCTCTAAGAAAAGTTTGCATAAAAAAGTTTATTTATTGCAACGAAGGTCAACAACTTTGAAACTAATTTGAGAACATTAGCTTTAACAAAATGCCAACTGTTCGTCAAACAATTTTCAGATTTTTCCAGTTTCTCATGCAATTTCGGCTGATATCTCAATAAAAGGGGGTTGGGAGATTCAAACCAGTTTATCTTGTCTCTGGTAACTATATTGGAGTTTCGAATGCAACTCGATACACTCTTTTCAAACTTTTTATTCTAATCGCCCAATCTTGACGTTTATCCCGATCGAAACGATGTGCCAACAAAATGTGCAACAATCGCGGAAAACCTTAAACTTAATCTCAGCATCCGGCCTAAAGGCTTTGGCGGCTCGAATAAAGTAAAAATAATAATTTTAAATTACTTTTTTAAGCCTCATGCTTGGCTGCCGTCGACAGCAATGAAGTCAGTGTCTTTTTCACTTTTTGCACCTCGCATTTTTGTTGGGTTTTTGCTACTTAACCTTCGAGGCACAAAAGGTATTTTTTATAAAGTGTTGTAGTACTTGGGTATCTCAATTTTTAAAGATACTCTTAATAATAGAAAACTGTTTAGTAAATATTTTATAATAGTTTAGTTATTAAATAATGTTCAATACATATTTTTGTTTGTTTGAGGTATAACTATTTTTATGTTAATATCCAAATATAGGGTACTTTCTGCTTCGGCTTTTTTAAAGTAATTTTTAGTGTTGTTTTTTGGACAGGGCGTAGTTGCAACTGAAGGACAGCGGCTGCCACAGCAGAGGCAATTTGGAGGCAAGCAAAACAAACGAATTCTCAGAGGCAAATACAGAGCGGGGTGAATACTTTTTCTTGATTTTGTTTAATGGAATTTGTAGTGGACAAGACACTCAACGCAGTCACTCTGCATTTTATCTGAATACTTTAAGATACATTAAGAAAAAATGTATCCAGTTCTTATTAAAGAAATTATATATTTTCCTTCTTGAAGTCCCTAACTTTAAGCTCCAATTTAGTTTCGAAACTTGGTGGTCAACCTCAAATTTGCAGTTAGCAGTGGCAGTTGCCTCGACTTCTTGGCAATTGCACTTCACTTGACTGCATTTTGACCAAGACATGTACAAAAAAAGTTGTCTCATGTTCTCGTTGTTACCTTTAATTTGAGTGGCTTTCGATGTTGGGCTTTGCTGTTTTTTGTTTCCTTTTTTTTTGGTGATTGTTGGCCAAGACTAAGTCACGTTCCGATTGCACATTTAACGCGGCGCTCAACTTGGCCAACTCAGTTGGCTAAACTCACCTCGTCTGGCTTCTTGATTTTCGGGCAATCTCCTTTTTTTTTGGGCATTGCAACATTTGGCTGTCGGTCAGCTGGCAGGGTCAAGACAGGTTTTACACTTTTTGCACCCATGGATCATAAATCTGTCAGCGAACACCCGATGACCTTTCTACCTGCTCGATAAGCGTTTAGTTTCCAGCTGTCCTGGAAATTGTAAATAAATGGAAATTGAGGAAATCGTTTAAATATTTACAATTACCACAAATGGCCTACGTGACGGGGCACGCGACTTATCTGGGAGTTGCATTTGTAGGGTAATTGGGTTTGGTTTTTTGTCTGGTAATTTTAAACTTCTTAGGAAGTCATTGGGTTTTCGAAATGGACTGTACTTTAAATGCTTAAGGGAAGGAATACTTGTTTAAATACAAATTATCTTTACCTGTATTCTTTGGAACATATTCCGGACAGTCTTTGTAGAGACTATGTTTTCTTTTAATGTATTATGAATAATAAATATGTAATATTTAATATAGTATTAAGACGCCCTGGAGCAACTATTCCATCTTATTTATAAACCCTTCTCTTTACCAGGTCATTAGCCCTATAAGTCGTCCCGTACAAGTCTATGAGTCTATAAGTCCCGTACCTAGAAAATAAGAGAATTAAGTCAGTGCCCGCTTTAATCAAGCCCTTTTTAATTTAAGTGATGGACAGCTGTGGTTGCAACTGGCCGCTGACAATTAGCACCACCGAGCACGGTACAGTGGGTGAAAAAATTTAACCTCAGGTGGTAGAAGTTCTCTCCAAAATACCTATATTTTACCTGAGAGCCTCTCGCGATCAGCTGTGCCGCGATAAAACCCGATTTCTCAGCACACTCTCCGCTTGGCTAAATATATAGCCAACTCTCCCGATCCGTATACCTCTCTCGATCAGCTGATCGTCTGAGCCAGGTTTCAGTATGGGCCGGGCAAGCCGAGCCGAGTCGGTTCAGTGGCATCACAACTCTTAACCAAATCGGACAGGTGTGCTGCTCTAGCTGTTATCCGGAGAACTCAGTGGCCGGCCGTATCGCGTGTGTTACCTGTACCTGTATTTTGGCTTTACAGTTACTAACGAGTTATGTGCGCTTGAATGCCAAATTTAATTGCAGCTCTTTGCATGTTTGCCAGACGTAATTTGAAAACGTTTTCGAAAAACGTGTAAGCTGAAAACATCAAACGACTTTCGTTTTCCTTCAACTTTCATTTTGGATACTCGTCTTTCTTGCTCTCGGAGCTTGCCATTGGAAAAGTGTCAAAACCAAGGTGCTAACAACAAAGGCAACCAGCACTTTATTCAATCAAGTATATATTTTTGAAATATATACTCGCAATACATCGAATTCTGTGAAACGCGTGTGAATTAAGTCATTTTGGAAGCATGGCTCTCATTGACACCGCTTGGCGAGTCCGCTTCATGATTTTTGTGGTCGTCTCCCTGCTGTTGGTGGGCGATCTTTTTGGCTACGGTGGCATTAGGCCATCCCCCGCCGACCACCACTCGGTGGTGCGACGTAGCGCCGGGGCTGCGGGTGCCGGCGTGGGGGCGGGTGGTGCCCCAACGGGTCCAGCGGCTGCTGCGGCCAGCAAGTTTCAGGCGAAGAATGCAGAAATCGATATATCCGAAGGTGAGTTTCGCAAACTGTCCCATCCTACTTTGGTTAAAAATATGTTTTACTCGCTTGGAGACTGAGTTGCTAAAAAATATATATATTTTTATTTATTATCTTTTCTTTCTTTTGCTTTGTGACCAGTAGATTAGTATAATTTTCATTATATTTTTATTAAATTTATTATCAGGAATACAATGTTTAAAAATAAAATGTATAAAGCAAACAATATAGAGATATGTAGATTGTAAAATGTTTTATAAAAAAAGGTTTCAGAAACCTTCTAAAAACTTCTTAATTGTCTTTCTAGAAACCATTTATTCGTAAGTTCTTCTGAAACCTGTAACCTTTTCAAAAACAGTTCAGAACAGAAACTCTTAGAATATTCCCTATTCAAAAATCTTTTATTCAAAAATTTTAAATTTCAAACCCAAAATTTCCATTCCAATATTTCAATATTACCATTTATTGAAATCCGTTCATTATTTCATTAGCCGACCACAAAATATGTACATACATATATCTGTCTGAATATTTCTTTATATACGTTTGGTTTTGTATTTGGGCTCATCAAGGTTATTTTCGCTTAATAAATGGAGAATTACTTATACAGCTAGCGGCACGTGTAAGCTTCATTTAGGGTCTCGATGTTTAATTACACTTATTTTTTGTGTGGTTTTTTTTTTATTTGGTTGGTAGGTGAAAACCGGAACCGAGCCAAGGGAGACCAATGTACGATGCTTTATTTTGATTACGCACGTGAAGTTTCGCTTAAAAAGTTAATGTAAGCGATTCAAAGTACCCATTAACAATTGAGATAATTTGTTCAAAGATTAGGTTTTTTTTTTAGAATTATTGCTTAGGGAGCTACTTAAAGATAAGTTCTAAAAAATGTTTCAGGTTCAGAGTAATGACATCTTTTTAAGTCTAGGAAATTTTTTGGAAAATTAAGTGCCCAGACATTCGTTGCTTGTCTGGCATAATAAACAGATACGAGTACTTCAGAAAACAAAAGTTTCCATTAACTATAATAGCGTCCTTAAGTTTTTTTTATGGTTTAGTTTGTTTTTGTCTATTGTTTTCTAAGGAAAGTGACTTCATTACCTGACTACATTACCGCCATTTCTTTACCGCCCCCGGAAAATGATTTATTTTCGAAATTCAAACGACTTAATGGGTAATTATTCAAACAAAAAAATGGCAACGATTTTTTAAATATTATTCAACATTGAAGTTCACGTTCGAATTGATTTGCTTCCACTTTCTCAATGATTTGCATACACAATACTTCAATGGCCATAATATGACATAACATTGGTCGATATTACACAACCTATCTCTGGGGGTTTTAGGGTAAACGGGAAAAGAAATTCAAACGAAAGTGTGTAGAGACAATAAAATAAAAATTAAATCAAAGAGGTACGATAGATTAATGGTTAAGATGTTTGGACCTACTAGGAAATGAAATAAACCTTTGCAAAAAGTTGAAAGAAAACTTTTCACACTCCATCGAGACGACTGAACCATCTCCAAGACCGACTCAAGCTGGTGTTTCTTTTGTATATCTGAGAGGTGAAAGTGGAAAAATGCCAAGCAAATAAACTTGATGTAATAAAACCCCCAGCAAACAACAAGTTTTCGCTTTGCATGTTCGCCTTTTAGGGGTCGAGAGAGAGGGTCTTGAATTGCATTCAGAGACTTTCCCAGAGAGTCGCAGTTCATTAGCGTGGGTCAGAGCCAAGTCTTTCTTCCAAGTGCCACAAGACATTGTTTTTTTTTCGGCCTTAGTATTCCAGTTTCGTCAGAAGCGTCTAGAGAGTCAAGAGTCTAGACCAATTCAGTGCTCACTGTATAAATTCAAAGTTCATTATTGTCTAGCTGGCTTACTCAAACAGGAAGTGATGAAAACTTGACTTGATTTGTGCCGTTTAGTTTATCGAACTAAGCCAAGACACTGGCTTGGGCTTGGATTTGGGAAATATTCCGTCACTTATAACCGATCTATAACCGGTTCCGGTTCCAGACGTAATCCGTTCCAACTGAAGAAGTTGTCTCAAAAAAAAAAAACTAGATTTCCGTTGAAATCGAGAGTGAATTTTGTTTTTCCAAAACCCAGATTTGAATATTCATTTTTACTTCTTGTAAATGCCATTCACTTCGGAGATAAAGCACGTGCTGGTGGCTATTTTACCGGTCGAAATTATCTGCATTGACAATTTTGGATTCGTTGCACGTCTTCCTCTCGGCCAAATGGAAAAAAGCAAAGCCACAACCTTTACCTCTTCATGATAAAAATGCAGAGCTGGCACTTCAATTCGTATTTATTTCCATTTAATTACGTGCATTTGTAAGGAAAATTGATTCCATCAACAAATCGACTTTCATATCGACAGTCAGCGCCCTAATTGATTCGTTTTCTGATGTTTTGATTCAAAACATTATATTAAGATGTTTGTGAGTCAAGTTCAATGAATTATGCAAAGGTTTCGATGGCCTAATAAACCAGATTTTATTCAGAACAACTGGAAGAGAAGGTTCTCTGTTACAAAGCTATAAACAAAGTATTCTATTTTAGTTTTATTTTCTATGAAAACTAATTAGCTTTGGAACTTATAATCTGAACAATAAATTTAAAATCGAAATAAATGTTATTTGAAATTAAGCCAAGTCATGCCTGATTGCAATTTCGAGTAGATAAACTGGATATTTATTAACTCTGGAACATAAATTAAAATAAAAAACGTGTTATCAGTAACGGAATGATTGAAGTTTGAATTTTCACACCGTGATAGGTTTTTGCATTTGTTCCGCATTCAAAGTTCAAAATCAAGAGCCAAACTCAGACGAATAAGGTATAATGAATATTCGAGCGATGACCATAATTAATAAAAACTAAGCGCTGGATGACTGAACAAATATTCAACGTAAAGTTCAACGCATCGTCTTGGCCTTGCTGGGGGCATGGGGGTTGTCAAATAAAATGTGGAGAATATTCGCAACAGCTGATGGAGCGAATAGCCGACCAAATATTTGTCTTACTCACCGCACATGCACACGACAAAAAAATAAAAATAAAATAAACCTGAATTCATTGTATTCACATTACTTTTCCAACACTCTCAATTTCTATTTGTCTTTCTGGATATTTGCCCAATTGTTGACAATTTGTTGCCTTTTGTTAACAATTTGTTTTGAGCCTTCATTAGTCACTGTTTGCGTTCCCATGTTTCATTTTGGCATTTAACAACCTTGAGGTCGTAGAATTCTTCTTCCCTCCCCCGAAATCGCCACAAAATATATTTTTTTTTTTGTTAACGATTTGCGCAGTTCCCGAGATCTTAATTTGAAAGCAGTTAGCTATGCAAATGAGCTCCAGTTCCAGCTCCAGCTCCAGCGAGTAAAACAAAATATAAATGCCAACCACCCGATTGAACCAGACCGGTGATTGATGCCCGAAATACCTAACTTTATTTAAATCTGTTTTAGAGCACGATTTCAATGAGTTCTCTGCTGCTGCTCTAAAGCCGGGAATGGCTGTGGTTACCGGGGCTAGTCTCAAGACCAAGTCCCAGCTCACGGACACCATCAAGGAGTCGTGCCTGCCAAAGATGCTCTGCGAATTGGCCTCCAAGCCGGAATACCAGCTCAGCGAAAAGGAGCGAGAACTACTGAGACTAATCAGGTAAGCGATCCCCTAAAAGGATCCATAATTTAAAAAAATACAATCAACGTGCTAGTCTATAAATTAATATTTGAAACAAGCCAGTATATTTTTCTAACTAGTATATTAGAAACAGATGAGTAATCTTTGATAAAAAATTGAAAATAAACGTCAGCGTAGATTGCAAAAGTAGGAATTAATAGATATTTTAAACAAATATTTAAACCGGTTGCCAATAATCTGCATATCAAAACAAAAATTTCTTGTCGAAATGAAAACCAATTTATTTTTTTATATTTGTTATTAAACATTAGCGAACTTTGAGGAATTTTAATGTGTCTTTTAAAATATTATTTAAATTCTAGGGGTTGCTAGAGAAGTATAGAATTTTAAAGGGTTTTAGGAATATTTCTAAGCTGGCAACCAATGAAAATGTTATAATATCTTTAAAATACTATCCATTCTCGTATAAAAGTAGACGAATGTTTGCTTATAGAGTGCAACAAGTAGAACCTGTTCCTAATATATCTATTAAACATTTGCATACAGAATGATTGCGAAAGCTTTTAGAAAACTGGTTTCAAAGGGTTCGAGTGCAGTTACCTGCGATTGCAGTGGCAGTCCATTAAATTTCTATTAAGATTGCCAGCCAGAATAAATGATAGGTGACTCACGGGCAAAGTGCACTACTCGTAGGCAGAGACAATGGCGCTATTTAGGTTAGTTTAGTGTGACAAATATTTGAGCCCCGTGATCCCACGGATCAGCAGTCGTAACCTACCTCAACTTCAGCTGTAACCTCGCACTTGAGACGAAGGTGAGCCGAAGCTAATGGAAAATCGCCCCTCGGTCCGACTACATAGAATCTACTAAATCAACAGCAAGGTGAATGGCTCTGGCTCTGACTCTGACTGGGGAATTCTAGATACACAAACTGAACATAAAACTACCGAAACTCACAGCTGAAAGGGAAACCTAAAACAACTCTAGTGCTAAGCCAAGCCAAGCGTAAAATGATAATGGCTTATTATAATATTAAATGTTGGTTCAGTTGTTCTGCGGTAGAGTAACTTCCGTCTTAGGTGTTCTTTGTTTGCAAAACTCCAAAACTCTAATTATAACCGTACATATTTTGTTTGGGCAAATAATGCTTTAGGTCTTCTAGTTTTGTCATCACCTACCGATAAAAACTTCACTATTTAATAACATTAATCTTTACTTTTTCTGCAGATCTCCAACCATGCCCTGGATGATGAATATGCCGCCCAGCAAATGGTACTTTGCTGCTCATATGGGCGAACTAATGCGCCACACTGTCGATAATCTCAGCGGACCCATGGGATGTGCCAACCTGTGGCCCAATTGCCCCATTAGCTCAAAGAAGCTAATGAAACTCAGCTATAAAGTTCGCGTCTAAAAACCATCCATCACTTGTGTATATGTATTTTATTTTTCTCAGCCTTTGTACCATAGTTTGTCTCTTTATTCTTTACTATTAAAATTAGCTTGTAAATTCCGTAGAATTAGTTTAGATCTAAGCCCCGACATGACTGATGTGACTGTAGAACTGTAACAACCTGCATCTATTAGCTACAAGTCCTAGTTGTAATCTAGCTTAAAATCTCTATGTGTGACTAGTCACTACTCGATTTAGTCTTATGTCTAGATTTAGTTCAATGCTCTCCTGTATATTTTAATAAATGAACACATGTGCATATTCCCTAATGATCGATATTGTTGCTTTGTCACCTTCGAGTGATTTGAGAAATGGGTTTCACCAAATCACACACTTTTTTATTAAATCTCCCAAGTGCAGGTAATTGCTAGGAAGCGTTCAATCCAACCCGCTGGCAATGAAATTATATTTTTAGATAATGTTATGCAACGGAAGGTCGCCTCCTCCATCAAATGTGGTAATCATCTGTTGAACGGATATTGTGATGTGTCATTGGACGGGGTGATCGGGGTTTGATCCGACTGGGTAATTGATTTTAAAGTGCTGCCGTAGACTTTATTGTGGATATTTCAAATGGGAAATAAATATTTGTCAGGCACGGTTTTTTATGAGAGAGGCAACTAAAAAAATATAATATAAATTATAGAAACTTATGTTTTCTCTAAGGTTATCCCATTAAAATTTCCATTTATAGGTCGTATATTTCCTCTGCAAATTCCTGCCTATTGATAGACCTGAAAATTATGTTCCAAAAACTATTAATTCTATTAACAAACTTAACTTTTTAACTTGCAAACACAACCGAAATTTGTTTGCCAACCTTATTTCTGCATACTTTCAGGCACTGTCAAATATTTTACCACACACCTTGAATAAACAATAAATAAAAGACAAAAACTGCGAATTTTAGTGCACAATTTATATGCAAATTTGATTGGCTCAACGACATTGCGCAAAAAAAATTAGAATTATTTCGCTTTGTTTACAATTGTCTCACCAATCGATCGATTATTCCGAGCACATATTTCTAAAAAAAACAATGGACATGCGAGTGAAATTGTCCAATTATGACAAACATATTGATGGCGGCATTAAAACCTCTAGAAAGTAAACAAAAACAAGTAATCTAAAAATAAAATGTTTCGATTATAAATGATGTATCAGTGTCACTGACACGAGACTGTGATTGTAATAAATCATTGATTTCGGAATTCAAAATCGAAAACTTAATTGATATTCCAGTTACACTTGGCGCCCAAAAAGTCGAGTGAACCACGTTAGATTTGGCAACAAACTCTGGCTAAATTGCACAAATCCATCCAAAACAATAAAAGCCAACAAATTCGTAATATCAAACTGAAAATTAGGTCAGATTTGTTTAACTGTTCGTTGTTGTTACGCTCGTTGCGTGGTTTTTGTGCGCAACTTTCATTGTTTGGCTCGGTGGCCCAAATTTCGTGTTTGGCTTGGACCCGGCTCAATTTTAGCTTTTGGCATGACGCTTGACAAGTTGTTTGGCTTATGCAATTCCAGGGGGCTCACAGGAAGGTGCAGGGGCAGGGTGTGCCGGCCAGGTGCAGTTGCAGTTGCATTGTCTGAGGCTTCTGTCCGCTTTCGAATTTCTTTCTTTAAATTATTTCCGCATATTTGGCTCACCGAAAATGAAAGCTAAAAATTTGCGACAAAAAATCCGGGGATACTGGTAGAATTTTAAATACTCTTTTACTTAATAGAAGTTACGCTTTTGAAGTTAAATAAAAATTGTTTAAATTGTTAAAAAGCCATTACATTACAAAAACTCCTTAAATTAGGCAATAAAAACTACATTTTTGCTCTTTCGGACACTAATTTCCAAAGCTTAATAGCTATTACAGTGCATAATTTATTGTAATTAAATAAATGCTTTTTAAGAAATAGTCTATTTAAGTAATCCCCTTCATTAGTGCAAAAATTAATGAAAAAATACCTTCACCAATTCCGGGCATGTCCCGCCCAACTGGAAAATCACGAAAATTTTCCATTGCAAAAGCTGCAATTCCCAACCTACTTTCCTGTTGCACGCCAAGAAACTAAAACCCATAACCGCGGAGAAAATCAAGTGTACGGTATAGCAAGAAAATGCTCTGCATAAAATGTAAGCCAAAGTTTGAAATAGCGGCGAAAGAAAAGCGAATTTCCCATAGCGGTAGTGTTCGGAGCGCAGCCACCATTTAAGTGCCGCTCGAGAGTCTCCACTGTGGTGTGGCGGGGAGATTGCATAACTCCGGCTGGGGCTACGTGAGCTGGTCGAGGTGGTCTGAAACGGGTCCCGGCGACGATTTGGCCAACTGACTGATTGAACCACTCTTTGATGGCCTATTACATCTGGGTAAATGATTCTCTTTTATTGCGACCACAATTGCATCTAAACAGTTACTTGGAGTGGATTTCCTTGATATTGATGAGATTTCCTCACACTTTATGTCTCAGAATGGTAACCTGGCCAACGACACGTGCTCCATGCCATCGTACGATAAGCAATTTGGCAAATAACCAGCTTGAGCCACCAGTTAGCTTCAAAGGTGCTAATTAACCGGGTCAACAAAAAATATGTTGAATGGTGGGATTGGCCAACATGCCACGAAACTGATACTGATTCGATTGGAGTTAAATATTAGAAATAATTTAAATATATATACTTATAAACCAAGTATAGTAGGAACTTAAAAATCTAAACTTAGCACTACTAAACTTAGTCTGTTGCTAGTCAAACATTTTAACCTTTTGAACAGACAGGCCAGACAAAAACTCAACCGAAACAAATTGCTTCAGCAAAACCATATAGGAAATCTTGTACTTTGGTATCCGACAGATACCAGGTAGCACCTTACGGAAATGAGGTAATTGATATGCAAACCGAACACCCAAACCAAAATAAAACCACGAATAAAGAGCAGGCAGTCAAGGAACGAGCCTCAATGAGCCAAGTCCGAATGCTTGGATATTTGGCGTAAAAAAATTTCATAACTTGTCATATTTGGGAGAGAGAGAAAAAAACATTTCTCTAGAGACTAAAGAGACTGAGAGGAATTCGCTTCGGCCTGCGCCCTCCGCTTACTGGCCTCACTTTCACTTGCTGGCCGGTCTTGGCTTTGGCTTCCGCACGAAACTTGGTCAAAATGCAAAACAAACTTGGCCTGCACAAAAAGAGTAACAGTGGCGGAGTGAGGTCTTTTTTACAGAAAGGGTTTAAGAAAAAGTAGACTAAAATATATATTTTTCAAAAAATTATTTTATAAATAAATAATTATAATTTGTATAAAAACCTCTGATATTCCGACTAGTTCAAATATGGGAGTGTGAGCTTTACAAGTGATTTCTTTTTCATGGGTATTTCTTAGCTGGTTTTGGCCATTGGCTCTCCAACTCCTCGACGCCTCTCTTTGTTTACATTTACGATTGCGTTTGGTTTGTTTTTTTCTGCGGCGCTTTGGCGGCTTTAAGCGGCTGCAGGTCGCTTCAGTCAGTCCAAGACTTTAAGCGCACCAAGTCGCCAGCCGCTCCGTGGATCCGGTGGATGTGGTTTAGTATTGAATAGCTCACCCGATTACAACATAGTCTATTGGCCATGAATCTCCGGTACATCTGCACACTGTCGCTGGTGCCGACACTCTACGTACTGCTGGTGCTTCTCCTGGAGTTCGTGGAGGAGGGCCTGGCCCAGAATCCGGATCCGCTTTTCGAGTTGCCGGTCCAGCTAATAGGATTCCCCGTGATCGTGCTCTCCGTCCGCCTGTCGCAGTTCGCCAAAAAACTGGCCTACTCCCTCAACCCCAGTAAGTCCGGCTTCAATCGGATTCAATATAGTCTTCTTTCCATCAAGTGAAAGTTAAAAATATGTATGTTATGCATAAATTAAGTGTTTTGCATTGTTGGAATCAGTGCAGGAATTTGGTGTGGAAATTTTATAAGTTGTTGCCATGGACAGTTAAGCAGCGAATCGAATTTGGAAATTTTTTTTCTTTTTAATATTTTTTGACTTTGTATTTAAATTTTTTTTTCAAAGCTTTAAAGTAATTAAGAGGTTTCTAGATTTTGTATATCTAAAACCAATTTTTTTCAAATTATAAAGCAGTCATACCTAGCGTATACGTAATGGCAGTCATTCGGTTTACGTAGCGTATACTTAATATAGTGGCGACCATTATGTATACGCAGTGTGTACATAATACAATGGTTTAAATAGAGTAAATATTCACTTTTTAGACACTTATATTAAAAAAAATTGTAATGGGAGATATTTGAGATGATTATCCTACAAATCGAAACCCAAAATAATACTTTTGAAGCAAATATGTACAATCTTCAATGAAATAATGTGTTTACCATTATTTTGTGATCCATTCCGATCCATTTGCCAAGTGCGTTGTGGCTGTTGGCTTTTTGGCTCATTGCGTTGGACCGTAAAAAAAACCTGATCCGCAAGTGCGATGACAAAAGCGGCGGCCAACTCTCGTGCACGTCCACTTAGCCGACAAATTGTGAAAATGGGGTCAAGGCTGTCTGCAAGCCAGTGGCTGGAACCATAACATCTGAAAAAAACCTCGCTCAGCCGGAAATTCAGTTTCAGAGACAGATGGAGAGGCAGACGATGGATGATAAGCTTTTTGAATGAGTAATCATACTGGGAAATACCCCAAAATCATAATAAACAAATTATGTCTTTGACCAAAAAAATCATTGCGTGAGATGAATATTGATAAATTTTTAATTTTTTTTTGTTATTTTATGTATCAGTATAAATTACTAATGGTTTTGTCTTTTTCAGGCACTTACAGATCGAGGAGCAGGCGGGAAACCTCCCATCCTTTGGCCCTTGATGCTGAGCTAGCTCAGAAGCAGATCCTGGGCGAGTTCGGACCTCAGGCTTGTATCCTTGAAGAGCCCTGCCGAGTACACGCTTCCCGCCCCTCAGGCAGCAGCCAGCGCCGGACTCCCGGCGAAACAAAAACGAAACCACATGCCGCTTGGTCGGAAGTATTGAGGTAGGTCGAAAACTCAGGCTCTAATAAATTACTAACTCGATAAATTGTGCTTGGCTTGGCTTGGAAGTAGCTGCTGGCTATGTCCTTTGTGTTAAGAAAAAATATTTTAATTTAATTCGACTATTTGACTTTTTCCATTTCCCTGTGTAATCTGCAACATCATCCCATTTCCTACTGTACCATTTAAGGATATTCATGGCGTGTCTTCATCATCATTGTCTTCTAGTGCCCTTTTTCATTTGCTGCTCGAGTGCAGCAAGTGCTGACTTTATGGCAACTCACTCCGGCAAGCTGGCAGTAAGAACTTGAACTTTTGTTAGTTCTGGTTCTATTTTTATTCTGGGATTGTATTCGTTATTGCTACGTTTGCAATTTGGCGCTGCTGTTGTTGTCATTTGGCAAATGAATGGCTTGTTTTTAGCTAAAGCAAAATGTTTTCCAATCAATTTTTATCTCTCCTTGTTGTCGCTGTTTCGTCCTGGCATCTCCCTTTGCCTTCGATTCTCCCCATTGTCATTGGCATTGCTAACTCATCTGTGCATAATTTAATGTCTCCTTGGATCCCTACCGTTTAAATGTGCATGTCATGACTCCGATTGCAATTGTGCCTCAACTTCGACTCTGACTTGGACTTGGACTTTGGATTTCAATTTGTTAGTTTACATAAATTTTGTTTGCCTTGCCGGTTCCTGATGAGTTAGTTGCCCTCGCATCGCGATCCCCTCCTCAAAAAAGTCCCATTGTCATGGTAATCTTATGAAGCAGCAAATTATTCTTCTCACCCGTCAGAGTCCCTAGTCTAACCCCAGCTAACTGCTGTGATTCATAATTAATGCATTCGTCTCTGCAGTTTCTTCCTTCAAGGAAAAAAAGATATTTTTTTATTGATGTTTTTACGTAATAAAAGCGAGGAAGCTCGTCTGGTCAGCAGAGGTTGTAAAATATTTTTATTGTTGGCTTCAGTTTCCATTTGGAAATATTTAACAATGGCCAGATTAAAGAAAAGCTCCTTAGTTCCGTTCTTGGGGCAGACACAGCTCCAGTACGTGTAGCATTTTCTTGTTTGCCAATTTCACATTTATTCCATTTAATATTTTGTGATATCGCAAAAAGGTTTCCACATGCATCTGACACATTCACACTTAATGTTTCGCCCTGCACTGCCCTGCCCTGCCCCTTGGCAAAATGGTCAAAAGTTGTTTGGCCAACGTGTCAAGAGCAAATATTCAAAATTATTTTTGAAATGTTCGTCTGTCTGCGGCTCCTCACAGCCCCCAGTCTCCACCTTGAGCCCCAGACACCCGGAGACCAAATCGGAGTTTCAGCCAGAGTCTGGGCCGGGTCATGATGATGTTTTTGTTTAGTTTTCGGTGCGCTGCAAATGTAATTGGCATTAGAAGTTTCCTGCAGCCCGACGTGTTTTGTAATAATAAAATATGATTAAAGTTTTTGATTAAATTTATGCAAGTGCACAGTGGGGAGGCCACCAGGTTTTCTCCAGGTTCTGGTTCTGGTCATTCTCTACCCCAGTCCCCAGTCTCCCATTTGTGCCATTGTTGTAGTTTTCCTGGTTTTTCCATCGCTAGAGGGCATCTGCAGAGTTGATTAAATTATGCCATCGCAGACGTGTGAAATTCCAACTGTCCGTCCGTAGGTGTGAAGGGATATCACGAATCATCAGGATGCAGACCTGAAGGGTTACTTTTTAGAATATTTTAAGCTTTACAACTAAATGAGGATGATGGAGTAACTATACCATATAAATAAGGCCTATTAATATCTCCTAACGTTTAAAGGGAACAATAAAACACATGCAATTAACCAACGAAACACACTAATGGCTTTTCCACACAAGTATACGGGTAGTCCTTTAAACCTTGGGCCGATGTCCTTACCCCAGCACCCTACTTACGGGTAGCATAGCAGCACAACCATTATACAAATAAGCCAAGAGAAACCCACACCCAAAACAACACATTCCGGCATTATAAAAGCGAACCCTTCTCTTGGGGCTGAGCCGGCAAATTGCTTTTGTTTTTAACTCTGGGAGCGGTAAGGCTGTGTGTTGGTCTTATTGTGTGTATGTGTTCATATTACCCGCTTACTTATAAGTAATTATTTCTGTAATCCGCTTTCCGTTTCCCCGCCTGCAACATGCAACCAACAACCATCAACAGCAACTACAAAGTGCAACCGGGCATTGGCGGGATGAAACAATGGTACCTCCTATCGCTCTTCATCGGCGATGCGACGCGGGATGTGCCGTTGTGCAAGCACCTGGCCAAAAGGATGCCCTGTCCAGGAGCAGGACCTCTGCCGCCGCCCCAGCCCCGCTGAAGAGCCGCCGGACTCTGTACTCCGCATCCACTTAGTCAGTCGCATCGGACATCTTTGTTAATCATGCATCCTCCAGTCACATTCATTCCCCATCATTTCACCGTACTTCTAGTTGCTTTTAAGGGTTTTAATTTAAACGTACGCCCGCCAAAACAGACCTAGGCGCTTAGATTTATGAGTAAGCAAATAAATAAACAAACCATCTGAAAAAATCATCCCGAAATTTGTGTGTTCCTATGCCGGGACATGTCTGGACTCCCTCAATTTTCCTCTCGGACAATGCAGTCCTCCCTCCACTGGTTTTTATTTTTCGGGAAAAGCAAGGAAGCGGGCAAAAAATTGATACGCCAAAGAGCATCCTGCTGGGGAAAAAGAAACAAATATTCAGACTGGTTGCAACGCCACTTGCAAATTGTTGACGCAAGGCATTAAGCTTCAAAAGGATACCCTGGATACTTAATAATATGGGTATGTGTGATTAATAGTGTTTTTGTAGTTAAAGGAGGATAGCTTTCTAATTATTTTTCAAATATAGTAGAAAAAGTCTTTCGTTAAAATAACAAATAATCAAACAATTGTTTTCAATTATAGATAATTAAAAAAAGGAATCTTTTCAAAATTACACCATAAATCCCAGTCGTATCCTTATCCCTTATCTACTCTAAATTTTCCTTTTTCTTGCAATGTCAGTGACAACAAGAGTTGCAACAAGCCGAAATACAAAAAACCAACATGGGGAATTGGTGGAGTACCCCTTTCAGACCTTAACCCATGTTTTTAGCCTCCCCTCCTTCCATTCTACGGCAGTGTTTCCCATTTATTAACTCGTTGCATATGGTTTGCATACAAACTGTCGCTCCTGTCGTCCCGAGTGCTGTAAATAAAACGAAAAACGACGGCGACAGTCGCTGAGCTTTTGCTTGGCAACGGCAGCCCTGGCAACCCTGGGCCGCACAAAAGTATGCTGCACTTTTTTGTGCACTTTTGCATTTCTATGTGATTTTCCCGCTGACAAACGCTCGACCATTTGGGAAAACTCTGGTGGGAAAAAACGAGTAAATGAAATTGCGAGTGCTCCTGTAGGTTTTCCCCTCTCTGGGTTGTTTTATTTTTGAATTCTTTTTGATACCCTGGAATTATTCTTTATTTGGAATTATGGAATTAAACATCATGATACCCGATTTGAAAAAATATTTCCTAATACTTTGAAAAATACTGTAGAGGAAAAAATAGAATTACATTCAAAAATACTTAATATTTCTCAGTGATTTAAAAGGTATCTAATATTCCACCCACTAGTTGAAATTCAATTTTTCTGTTTATTTTTGCATTTACTTTTCTGTTTGAGTTTATCACATTTAATTTTTCAAACGTATTCCCTGGATGAGGCCGTTTGCCACTGGATTTATGCGGCAATTCCACAGACAGCTCGTTTCACTTTTTAAAACAATGGCGACAGATGAAGAAGGTTTATCTTTTTGCACGCAGTCGGTTGATTGAATTGTGTTTTATTAATAAATATTGGTTTAAAGCGTCAAATATTTACAGACTTATGTGACTAAAGTGGTGGCCTGCCTCTGCAAGGGTCTTCACAGATGACCCGATATATAATTAGGTTAAATAAATCGACGGAGAAACAACAGAGCTTACATTAAATAAAATCACATAAATTATGATAATGTTTAAGATACATTGTCAGCGGGAGGTCTAGCCCTTATTCAGATACACTTTGCTGCCATCGGGACGGATGTAGTACTCATTGATACCCTGGGAATTCGTCACGTAGACGTTCTTGTCGTCTTCGTAGTGCGGTTTTTGGTTCTGGCTACTCCCGTATCGATTATCGCTGATGTAGTTGGTATTGGGATAGTTGTAGTGGTTGGGCCTCTCATTCTCGGGCTCAGCAAAGCGTACAGTGTTCCCTGGCATGTACTCCCCGTAGTTGAGGGAGTTGAAGCCCCCTTCCAGTCGGTAGCGTAGTGGGGGTCTGTGCTCATCGCTAACCACCAGGCGATCCTCCTTCGCTTCCTCTCCCAGGACATTGTACTCGTAGGTGGGGGCGTAGGTGGGTCGGTTCAGGATCTTGCCCTTCCGGATGTGCTGTTCATAGTGATCGGGGAATATCACTCTTGCACCGCGTTGTGGTGGAGCAGCGTCCTCATAAACCGCGTTAGGAGGGGATTCATCTTTGAAGTTGTATTGATTTTCTCGAATCCGGTGGATTTGTAGTTGCTCCTCGCGGATTCGTTCTTCTCGAAGTTGATCTTCCCGAAATTGTTCTTCTCTAAGCAGTTCCTCCCGGATCTGTTCCTCTCTTATTTGTTCTTCTCGGATCAGTTCCTCCCTGATCCTTTCTTCTCTCAACTCAGCCTCCCGGAACTGCTCCTCATCCCTAATCCTTTCCTCCTCCGAGTGTTCGTTGTTATCCCTGAACACAATCCGCTTTCCCCTTCGCTTGTCCACACCAAAGTCAGACTCCGCCAAGCCATTCGGCAGGACTGCCTTCCAGCCCTCCATGAAGGACAGTTCTCTGCCTTCTCTTATGGGCTTGTTGGGCACATCCTCGTCCTGAGGAAATCGGAGCTTCCTTTGGGCCGCATCGCGATTGAATTCCCGGATAACGTCCGCTGGCGTGGAATCTGGGAAGCGCACTGATCCATCGCTCTGCTCCTCACTTTGAATATCCTTGAAGTTGACCACTCGGCCTTGGCCTTCGTCCTCGGGAAATTGCAGGACACCAATCAGTTCGGTGTGAGCCTTTGCAGCTTCTTCCTCATCGTCGCTCTGGAACTTTACCAACTGATGACCCATTTCGGTGTCCAGGTTATCCTCCTCATCATGGAAGTCATCGTCCAAATGAATGCTCCTGCGCCTCCTCCTCCTCTGATACTCCACGCCATTCAAGTATTCGGACAACACCTGGGTGAAGAAACTTCCGATACCGCTGGCGATGTCGGTGGTGGGTCGCTGAGTGGGTCGAGGAACAGGCCGGGGGGTGGTGTAACTCTGACCACCACCTCCGCCGCCCGTCAAGGCTGAGAGGATGCTGAACAGGGACCCTGTGCCGCCATCTCCCAAGTGGGAGGTCGATGGTTGCTCCTCCGGTTCGCTGAAGAACTTGAAGAAGCCTCCGCGATGGTTGTTGAGATAATGAATGATTTCCATCTAATTGATAAAATAGATGTTCGTTAAAAAATTATTTTAAAAAGGATAAGCTCTTGAGTACTTGCCTCATTCTTGGGACACTTTTCATAGGTCTGGATACAGCTCCTTTCCCCGCCACTCAGTCCAAGGAGGGCAGCCCTGCCATAAATCAAGGCAGGTGAGGCCACGGGAAACCCAGCAAGAAAACTGCAAGAAAATAATTTTAAATAGAAAATTAGTAGTGGTTTCATTCCAAATAGTCCTTTCAACCAGCAAGGATATTTCACCCTTAAGCCCCATTCCCAGTTACATAAGTTATGCAACTCTATCGGCTCTAGGCCGCTTATAAAACTTAATTGACTTGAAACCAAGAATTTGCCAAAGCCAAACAATTCAATTTACAATGGGTGCTGCAACCCCTGCACTGGCTCGTTTAGGTAACCCATTCCGAACTCCAGACCAGACGTAGCTCATTTAATGGAACAATCAATATGGTCTGGAAGGCAGTAATGAAGTCTAATCCTAGTTAACGCTGCACCACAGTAACAAGATGCCACCCATCTGCCTCAAAATGCAAATTTAATAATATTTGTTAGCAAACTAAAGCCTCTGCAAAATGGGGGCCAACTAATGCCACTACACTGAGAACAATTTTCTATAAATAAATTAGTAATTAAAGGACTCTCCTACTAAGGGGTCCAACTCTCCAACGAAAGTTTAAGATGAAGTTTATCACTATCACTTATTACTCTTGAATCCTTTTGGTAGACTATCACTTATTTCTTTCTCTGTAAAAGGAGTATTCCTCTATGGCTATGAAAACTTACTTGGCTATGGCCGGAGAGGTAACGAATCCGGGCAATTGGCCACGTAACGTTTGACCGGCAATCATCTGGCAGAGCACCTTGGGCACGCACTGCAAATCGTCGTTGCGAGCTATGTTCTCCAGTGCCCTAATGAGTTGTGTGTTGGGTGGTCGACCACCACCCCCTGAATGTCCTCCGGTCTGGTAACCTGCTCCTTGTGTCCCGGCGAAAGCGCCGAGGAGGCTGCCTAATGGCGAGGATGTGGACGATGTAGCCGATGAGCCGCCGCCCCCCAAAAGGAGATTCGTAAATTGCGGTGCATACTGCTGCGTGGAGCTGAATAGCGAGGCCAGGGTGGCTAAACCACCACCCACACCACCTGCTCCTCCCCCACCATTGCCTCCTGGTGACTGAGTGCCAGGACGATAGTTGAAATGCTGTTGTTGCTGCTGCTGCTGTTGCTGGAAGTGCTGGGATTGTGGTGGCGGTATCTCGCCAATTTGATACTCGTAGTAATTGTGTCCCGGCCTGGGTCGCTGGGGTTGAGCTGCTCCGCCTCCACCTCCGTATATTGGGCCTCCGCCTCCTCCTCCAAATCCTGCTCCATTCTGGGGGTTGTATTGATATTGTCCATACTGTACACAAAGCAAAATGTTAGTCACTTGTAACTCTTCTTTAAGGGAGTACCATCATCAGAGAAGTTTATAGAATATTTAATTTCTCTCAGTGCCTACCTGGTGGGGGTTCTGTATCTGTATCTGCTGTGGGTTCGGACGCTGCGAATAATTATCAAAGCTGTTTGCATAATTAGACGAAGCTGGGACTGTTGGAACTGCCGGGGACACTGGGGACACCGGAGCTGGGCCCCCTCGATTCCCAGAGATGTCTTGGCGCTGGTACAGTGGTCGCTGCTTTGGCTGTTGGGGCACGAAATTGGATGTCTGCTGGGCGGCGTAGCTGGGCGGCGGATAATCGTGGCTGTCGTAGGATATTTTATGAGACGCCGTGGTGGGCGGCGGTGGTAGCGAGGGCGGAGGTCGTGTGGGTCGCCGGTAGATGGTCGAAGGACTCTCGTCGAAGACGTAGCCGGGTCGCTTCAGATACACGTCCTCCACGTGACCAGGACGCTGATGATTCTGATGACTGCCCACCAGTAGGGAAGACTGCACCGTGTAGGCCTGATCGTCTTGTGGTTGCTGCTCCCTGTGGTACTGGATTATGGGAGGCGGTGTGGGGGTGTAGCGATAGTTCTGCTGGGTATAAGGATCCAGGTAGCTGACCACCGGAGTTGTGGGCAGCGGAGTGCTGTGAAACACCGAGGACGAGTCCTCCGGGAACGAGAACTGCTTGTCCGAGGCCACTTGCTGACCCAAAGAGCTGGGTACTTCGTGTTTGTAGTTTGGTTCCAAGTAGCTGGGAGGATAGCGATTGCCTACTCCTTGGGGCATCACATCGGAGGGTGTGAAGTCCAGCATTTGGGAGGGTCTGAAGCCGCCTCCTCCGCCGTTGGTCACTCTGGCGGAGGTTTCGGCGAGGCTCTGAGCCCCCGAGGCCTCAGGCACCTCCTCCGAGGGGAAGAAGTTTTTCAGCTTCACAGAGATCTGTTGTTCCTCTCTGGAAAGAAATGGAAGATGTGAGAAACTGTGTTTCTTACTTTGTATTCCTTAGCTGATTGCGGGCCTAAGTTTAATAAATGTTTCAAGAGTATGGGCTGTGGGAAATTTGCATAATTTAGGAGAAGCTCAATCAACTCACCCGATGCCATTTCTTATGCACGACACGTCGACGACTAATGCGATAATTAGAAATGCAATTTTCCATTGCACACTTCGAGGCTCCCAGAGCAATTGCATTTCGGCCGGATGGCAGGATGGGGCGTTGGGGCGTTGGGTGGAAAATGTGGAAAATCCCGGTGCTCACGTCAGCGATTCATAAGCTTAAGGCACGTCGTCTAAAGTGGGAAAGCGGAATCAGTGGTTGGAGAAAAACATCATAAAAACTTGCTGTCAAACTCAAGCTACAAAAGAAATTTCGCGCAATTTCCAGCGACTTCTGCTTGACACTTTCCTTGCTACATTTGCACATAAATTTATAGATTTGGCCCCGCAGGACTCCCCAGCATCCCCGCAGCATCCCCAAGGATGCACATTTGCATTCATATTAATGCAATTCTCACGTGCTATCCGGCAAAGGAGCCGGCGCCACCACCGCCGCGACATTTGTTTAATTCCATTTTTTACGATTGCGCCGTGTTTATGCAACCGCACGGCTGCCACAAATAATCGGATGCCATCATCTTTAGTCTTTGTGGGGCATGCAGAATTATTTGGATTATTGTAGGGTTTTATTTTCGGCGGAGTGCTGACAGGCCTTAAAAGTTTATGGCTGCTTCTCTTACGACAATTGTCTAGAGTGCATACATCATATTTTTAAGTTGTCTGGAAGTCTTTAGTCTCATGGCTCTTTGTTTTGGCGCTTCGATTTTTTTAAGAGATTATATTCGAAACTAAATAAAAATTCTATTCAATTTAAGATAGAGTATGTACTATTGATTTTGTCACTCAAGTATTATAACCTCTTGGAGTTTATGGAACATTAACTTAATATCTTATTTATTAAAGTCATTTCTTCTTGAAAGAGTATTTATGTGGATTTTTTATGAGTCCCATTTTACGGATCAGTGAAAGTGTGTTTTATATTCTCAATGAGTTACATTCTCTCCTACTACTTTATTGATTTCTTTGGGATTTTGGCACACACTCCACTCATCCGTTTGGGTATTAAAATTCTTCACTATTAGTGTCTTTTGTGAGCCACCAGTTTCACCATAAATTATTCACAATTTGTCGCCCTGCTCTTCGATTTGCATTTGCATTTAAATGGAGTCAAGGTTATTGTAAGAAACACGTCTGTCTCAAAAATATTTAAGATGTGAAACCCCAGTGTTTAAGATGACGCACAAGAAATTTCGAAATTTTCTGGGTTAAAGTTTCCGTTTGCAGCATCTGGGCAGAGTTGAAAATTTATTATTTATGTTTTTGTGCCAAATGTCTTGTTGGATATAAAATTTAAATTTCATACAATTGCCAGCGAAGATGGCCAACAGACTTTTCCACCAGCTGTAATTGCAACCAAAAATTTTACGACCCCGACTCGAGGGCCAGGACGCCAGGATATTTATTTAGGGATAGGGATAGGGATGTAGAGTTTTCTGGGAAGTACTAGAAAATTGCATTTGCCGGTGGCTGGCAACAGAGGGCGCTGCACTAAACCGAAAGACACCAGACGGCAATGGGAGTTTCTCCAACAAGAAATGTCAGCTAATTTTAGAGGGGATTGCGGTGGGTGTGTGCGATGGGGATGTAAAGGAGCTGCAGGATGCACCAGGTGCAAGGATCACAAAATGCACTGGAGGGGGGGGTGGCTGAGTGGCGGGAGGACACTAAACGAGGAGGCGGCGACACGAAAGGACACTTTACGCTTGAGATGCGTTCCCAATTGTCCGGGCAAAGACGTACACGGATACGGATGCGGCGTACGTGTTGTGAATTCTTTTGGGAAGTATCCTCTGCTTGTCAAATTACATAATCCACTCAACACTGGAGATGTGACCACGCCCCACCTTCCTTCTCCAATCCGCCCCACCAATTAACTTTAATGTCCAAGGCGTGTTTGGGTTTTGATTCGAAATTCGAATCTTATTACTTTTCGAAAGCTTTCTTCTGGTTTAATATATTTTAGGTATTTGTTTCAAGTATTAGATTTTACTGAAATTGTATTATGAATCACTTTAGTCACTAATTTTATGGCGAACACCGACGTATCCACAACTTTCTTTTCACTCTTCCTGGCTGGTTGAGCTCTGAAATTGCCCGTTTGCGTTTCTAGACACAATTGACACGCTTTGTTTGGTTTTTGAATTGCGACATTTAGGGCCCGGCTTTTGATTTTGATTTGCACACTTTCGGTTTCGTTTCCAAGTCGTTTTCAAGCTGGGTATTTTCCCCACCAGCTTACTCACTGCACTTTTGCTGGGGCCGCTGGTGCTGCTTCTTTTCCTCGCCGTCTGGCAAACGAAACTGAAAGCGAATTTCGTATGGAAACTGGTTGACTGGTAAACTAAACTAAAAAGACCTCGCAACCGAAAAAATAAAGAAAACAAAAATTAGCCGAAGGCAGCTGCGCATGCGCCGGTAACGTCTTTCCGGCTTTAAGTTCGGCGCTCGTTTGACACGCGACGCCGGCGCAGAAAAACCGCCAAGCCAACTCTAGAGATTTTTTTTTATGAATATATATATATCTGAAGACTTGGCCAATGAATGGGAGAGAGTTGGCTTGAAGAAAGAGCAGAGCTTGCTGCAGAGCGAAGAAAGCAAAAAAAAAGAAGCAAGGCTCTGAAGGTCAATGGTTTAAAGTTGGAAGTTTAAAATAATATGTCTTGTTAGGCCCTTATTAACTCATTTTTTTTTTCAAATGATATAATTAGGAAATTGTAAATACAATTTTGATCTTCAAGAGGAGAGCTTAAGGAGTAAATCTTCTTTAAAAAGATTAAAAATATTATGAAACCATAAATTATCCATATCTATGCAGATCCATCCCAGTAACTCCTAGTATCCCCTATTTCTTAAAGACCCATTGTGTTCATTCAACTCGGTTACACACGATGATATCAATTACAATTACAGCAGCATTGCGCCAATTGGTTAGCCCATTTGTTACACTTTTCGAGTGAGAAATGATTGTCCAACGAGAGGCAGTTGGCCAGTAAAATGGCTTAATTATAATGGGCCAATAAGTGGACGTCTGAGTGAAAGTTGGGGCATCAGAGAGCAGGCCGGCGACTGGCGACTAAGCGGCTAACAAGCCAACAAGTCTTAACAACTGAAACAGAAACAGAAACCGAAACCGAAACTGACTCGAGTTGAGTAATTTTCTGCTCTAGTCGTTCACCTCCGCCCCCCCCCCCCCCCCCCCCCCAACTTCCCAAAAAGCCACCTTTGGCTTTCTTTTTCCCAGCTGTTGGTAATAATAATTTACACTTTTTATCGCCTCTGAGGTAACCAGCATTCACGGCTATCTGGGATGGGGGGATATCGGAGCGGATTTGGCGGTCAAACGAAAGCAAAACCACAAAAAAAAACAAGATCGTGGGCCATTCCTCGAACCCGACTTATGGCCAGAGTTCCAAGCCAATATCTGTGCCAATGTCTGCCGTTCAACTCGGCTCATTTTTTGCGAGACTTCGCAATTTGTTTACATTTGGCTGAGTTATGCAAAGCCCGAATGCCGTCTTTGGGTCATGATTGATGAATGGCAGTCTATGGACTTTTTTTTCCACACTTACATCCGTGTGTGGGAGTACTGGGGTGTGTTGCCCGACCATGAAAGGTCGTCGATGAGTCTATGATTCATTTTATTAAGCGGAACTTCATTGCCTACTTGGACGAAGTGTGACATACATAATATGATTAGGCTTTTGTAAGAAATAAGCATAAATTATAATCGCTTTATTTTTGTTCCTTTCAGCCAACATGCGTCCCAAGGAGCACTCTGAACTGTCCTTTGATGTCATCCCAAAGCTGTATGATGCCAACATCAAGGTTTTCCTCACCAGCCTTTTTCGGGTGGAGGAGCAACTGCAGCCCTTGCCCCGGAAGTTCTGCCGGATGTACACCACCGAACCGCTGGCCCATCAGCTTCTCGACTACCTGGCCTCGCGGGGCGGCCAACTCTCCATGCAGAACTTTCACCTGGTGGAGGACTGTCAGCCCTTCGAACTGCAACTCAGTTTTGGCAGGAAAGTGGAGGTGATGCTCTGCAATGGCAGCCACCTGAATAACAGCCTCATTCTGCTCATCCGCCGACCCCAGGGCGGAAGACTGCTCTACTGCTACTCGGCGGTGAGGATGGACAACCTGGGACGGCTGCTGGGTAATCCGGTTTTCAACTCCTGGATCAGCAGGGGGACCGAACGGCTTTACCTCAATCTGTCCTCCGGGGATGAGCCCTTCGAGCACTTGGACTTCGAGGAAATGGCCAAGCAGATTCAAAAAGACTGCATCCAAAACAACCATGTGCTCGAGCTGATGCTGCCACATTTTGGTTATGAGGAACTGATCTGGAATTTGGGGCACACCCGTCTGTATGGCCAAATCCGATTGATGGGCACCTTTGGCCAGAGCTACAAGCATCTCAGCAGCGACTTAAACCGCTTCCAGTGCGACAACAACTCTGTCAAGATAAATGTCAGCATGATCCTCGACTGTGAGGCGGCCTTGGAAGCTCTGCATACGGACTCGGAGTCACGCACTGTGACCCTGCCCCTTCATCAGCTCAAGTGGACGCCACTGCCCACCCGGATGCATCTCCGGCAGATGTGCAGCCTACTGCGTCCTCAGCACATCGACGGGATTGTGACGTTCCACTCGGCCGGAAATATTCCCCAAGTTCCGGAGTTTCTTCGGTGTTTCAAGGAAGCTTTTGTCGAAAAAAGCCAAAAACTCAAGGTGCCCCAAACAAGCCCAAAGAAAGTCGGTGCTCCAGCAAACTCCTATCGTGTACTAAAAAAGAATCCAATTACTTTTGCAGACGATGGCAGCGAATCGGATTAAAGATATAATGTAATTTTTTCAATTATTTTAATCATTTAAATCATTACCTTAATAATAATCACTCTAAGCTACTTTTGAATTATGATAATTTGTTTAAGGATTACTTTTTTTTATAGTATTTAAGCTAAAAAGTCGATTACTAAAAACAAACATGTATTATATAAACAGAAAATAAAGTCCAAAAAAGAAATAAATCAAGAAAATGTTAAGCTTTTTCAACACAATCAGCTAATTGTCTTGGCTCGAAAGATACGGTCATACTCTTGTTGCATCACTCTTTATAATTATAAACTTAACAATTAAAAACATTGTTTTTTGTGGAGTGAAATCAGAGAAAAGTAATCTCTGGGTCTTTGTTAAGTACGTTAACAATCTTATCATCAAAAAAACCCCAAAATGATGTACAAATGCAATTTTGTTATATACCAAACCGAAGAAAGTTTATGGATCTGCTGGTATTTTATTGAAACATAGTATGACCAAAGCTCTCCGAGAAACCGGAAACGGATGTTCAGCATCTATTCACGATGAAAAGAAAAGCGTCTGGTGAGTTAATGTATCCCGAAAGGAATGGATTATTAAACTTCCCTACTGAGGTTCTGGATTTGATTTATAGGCAACTGCCGTTGCTCTCAAAGATCAGTTTGGCTAAGACACATCCTTATTTCGGAAAAGCATTCACCTGGCACTGTCGTAAGTAGTACCAGTCTATTTTCCTTGTGCAATTGCCGTACTGGACCTGCCGTGATGGACTTGCGTAGAGATCACATTAAAAGGGCGAAGATGCTGCTCAACTCCAAAAGGCTAAGGGAACACGCTTTTACGGCCCAAAATGCCCAGTCTAAGACAACTACATAAATATCTTTCGGTTCTTTGACACGGAGAGTAAGTGAATGATACTTCTAGTGAGGTCAAAAACCATCTAATTTATTAAAAATCTATGATTTCAGGTCCCTTCTTGAAAAGATTGAAAAAAGTGACCCCTTTGGACATCTGCGCTGCTAATGGGGAACTCATGTGTCTTCGACAACTGCCTTCGGGGACTCTACGAATCACAGAGGTGGCGAACTTCCAATTAATGAGCTCCAATGAGAAGATGCTGAATTCGGTAAACTTCCAAGATTCCCCAAACTGAAATTGTTCGGATTGTCTTTAAACAAAGTATCCTGTGGCTTCAGTCTTCCGGATTAGATAAGAGAGCATTCCGATACATTGCAGTTTCGGGAGTTCTATTTCCGACCAGACTACTTTTTGGAGGTTTTTAAGAGCTGTAAGAATGTACGAACTATCGTTCTATATGTCACTTCTCCCGGGAAAGTACTACAGCAGTTCTTCAAGGAGTTCAGAGACGTGTTAATAGATCGTGGATTCAGCAAAAGCCAACCATTAAATCTTACAGTGCAGAGTAGAGTAGTAAGTTTCTAGAGTTAATGTAAGTAGTTTTTTAAATATTAAACTTCAAAACTAATGTTTACAGAAGCGAGAATTTACTTCAGAATTTGTTGGCATATACTTATTTTTAAACAATAAGTTATATTTTTCAAGCAAATTTAGAAGGGATAAGTTATGGCTTAGTCTTAAACATTTATTACACTAAAATATTATTAATAAGGCAAAATATATAAAGAATAAGATAATAAAAAAAATATAGTTTATCACTCTTTGATTTGTTGGTCCTTTTTGGATCAAATGCAAGCCACCGGAAAATCGTGCAAAAATTAATAAACATGTGAATGTCTAAGGACCTTCAAAGGACTAAAATGCTAGCCATATACACGGGCTATAAGAGTTAGCTCAAAGGGGTTTTTTGCGCAAAAAGGTTGTTAAAATCATTATGAAATGCCTGTTGGCATGCAGGAAACCCAGCCAACACAACTTCCCTGCCATTTCCCGATTCCAGGACTTCCCGGGTCCAGGACAAATGACCACTTATCAGCGTGTAGTGAAATATGGTGCATCTGCTGCCATAAAAGACGGCCCAGCCCGCAGTTGGCGCCTTTGTCCTTGCTGGTCGCTGGCCAGCCTTTTGTGGGTCCTTGGCATGTCGTATGAATTATGGTGATGGTCCTCAGACTGACCCATCCCGTCGCCGTGTGGGTCTCATTTATTACATTTTGGCTTTTTGACAGATTGCTAAGCGTAGTAAGCGTTTCCGCACTAATTTCCGTGTCCTGCAACTATTCGTTGTCTGGTAAGGTTGCTACACTTGAAGAAAATTGGAAGTAAAAATGCTTGAAGTTACAAAAAACATATGAAGAAAAATGAAGAAATTTCAGGTGAGAAGATGTATTATTAAATGAAATTCCTATTTATTTAAGACTTCTTTTTATTCTCAGTGTTCTATGGGCCAACATTAAAAGCCAAAAGCAAATTACTCATCATATCAACGGTCAGCAAAGGGTCCTGCTTTTTATTATGTATGCCATGTCCTGGGATTTTAATAAATCGTTTGCTTCCATCTACGGGTATCATTCCGCCTCTTGTTCGACATCCTTGCACACTCCCTCCCTCTCTTTCTCTGCGTCTTTTGCCATCTCTTTCTTTGGCATTTTATTAGTTTGTCAATAAAGTGGCAAAGACGTTGATTATGATCATCATATATTGCCTCTCTTATGAGTTATCCAGCTGATGGCCTGCAGGCTAGGAAAATTTACGAGTCCTGCTCGAATCGTTTGCCAGATACGAGATTGTTTATTTCCTTCCGTTTGCCATCCTTTTGACTAGGACATCTTGTGTTTACTTATCCTTTTTCAACCGGACCAGAAAACCAGCTTATAAGTTTTCAGAGACGAGTCAGTTTAAAGTTTTTCCAATAAAAAGGTGCCCCAAGCTAATCCACGCATTCAATCTGAAATTATTATCTTAATTAAATACAAGAGACTTTACATTTTGTCTCTTATTGTTATCGTATCCGAGAGTCTAATGTAATTTACATTTTATTGCAAGAAGACCTCCTTTTCGTCTAAAAATCATTTCAGAAAACATGTGGAAATATTGAACAAAATACGCTTGTATTCTAAGGACATGAGGAATGGCAGGACAAGCTTCTTACATTTGTGTTCATGTTACAGGATCCACTTATGTATGTACCTTCATACCTGCATCCTCCTCCAAGGATGGGAGCTTTTTGTCCTTCGTGAGCACTTTGTAATGAATTTTTAATGCATCTGTGATGCCAGCTCGTGTTTTACAAACAGCCAGCCCAGCCCGGGTTAATCTATGCGGAAGATGGGAACTTACTCCTTTAATGAAATTAACTTTTTCTTTCCCTTCTCTTTGGCAAAAACTGAAGTAATCGGATGCGTTACCCTCTCAATGAGTTTTATTTATAATTGAATTACTTTTAAGTGGCTTTCAAGTGGCGAATAGTTAATTAGGAATCCTTTTAATTAAAACATATGAAAACATAATGTAAAAGAAACTTAAAATTAGTGGAGATGGAAGAAAAGTGAAGTGTATTCTGTTTAAGATTACCTATCTAGTTATTTCTTTTCTTTAAAATGAAATTGAATTCTGGCCAGATTATAGGGCTGAGATTAGCACTCTATTGAAGCAAAACGGACACGCGCTCGGAATTGAATTGAAATCGTAATTTTAGATTAAATATGCCCTTTGATTGACACTTGCATGCGTCCGTGATTGAAGGCGGAAACGGATGTCCTGACCTCCGAGGCTGAGGTTTTCGGCTGGGCAGGTTAACATAATTGGCCCAGCCCTGGGTGCCCGCTTCGTAACAATCATCTTGGCCCGCTTAAGCCGCTAATAACCCATCATTTTTGTGACACGAGCAACGTGTCTGGGTATCCTGTTACCAGGTCGCGTGTCCTGGCTGCAGGAGCAGCAATTATGACCACTTAATCCGTGGCCACGAAAGGAAAAGAAACTACAAATTGGTTTAGGCATTTGCCGCTTAAGTGGCCAGCAGTTTTCAATCGCATATGAAATATGAATAAACTAATATTTTCACCCTTAAAGTCTGGAAAGGGGTGGGTTTTCCAAAAAAACATATTCCCGCTAGCTGGGCATCACTGATCGTGTTTCTCACAGTGCCCCAAAGTATGCAGTACATTTTGCAGAATACGATCTTTTAGTTACGATATTGGCCAGGCTGACTCATAACGTAAATTAAGTAATTATTTTGTCCAATTAAGTCATATTAAGTAAAGTTAGAGAATAATTAATATCATTAGACAGAATTAATGAAATAAAACACCTTGTCAACTTGCATTTTATTATTTTTATTTTTTATTTTGTTTTTTGTTGCACTTTTTGTTGTTCTTTAAATCTTACATGATATTTATGCGCTTCATATCATTTACACATAGATTTATTCATATTTATATATATTTATAATTGTTGTTGTCTTATGAACATATTCATGAGATCAGTAATGATATTTATGTATATTAAAATATTACCACATAATATAAAATGTACAAGTTAAACAATATTTTCCTGCTTCCGAAGAACACAAAACATAAACAGAAATTAATTCTTAAATTGGATTGACGAATCAAGAAACCTATATGATTGAAGTTACGATATATGTATTATATGTACTGGTATAGTATTCAAATATACGCGCTCATATCTCTTCATATTTTGGCACCAAACAAAATTCTATACACAAAAAAATGGCATTTGATTCTATGATTCGAACTGCACTATATACAAGTAGGTCGAGTAGAGATACTTAAATTTACAAATAAAAAACAAAAACGGATTAAGTCGCATTGGGTGAAACGTATGTATATAAATTTCATGTATTCTGATTTACTTGTTCCTTTTGCTTCGTTTTTCTCTAACTTTTTTGTTCGAGTATTTATGGCAACCAAAAATCTTGTTGTCGACTTCTGGGCGCTAGGCCACAAAACTTTACCGAGATCATTGTGAAAACTAATTAGCAATGAACCAGGAAGGTAGCTTTAAGAAATAATCTTAAACTGTCTTGGCCATCCCGGTTCATTTGATGCAAAAAAATTTACAAAAATAATTTTTCATTGGGTTTTTGGAAGTATTGTACTGTTTTTGATTTGTTTGTGATAATTCAAATTATGATTAATACATAGGCAGGTATGTACGAGAAAGCATATTCTATTTCATTGTGTGTCATGGTCTGGGATCTGGCTGGGATTGGATTGGATTTGATGATGGGTACTTAAGTGGTATCTCACTTATATCATATTCAAATAATATTGCTCTATATACAAAAAAAAAAAATAATAATAATAAGGAGAGACTGCCATACAGAGACAGCTCAAAAAACGAACTAAATCGACTTTAATCTATAACTAAAGCTTAAACTAAAACGCTTTGCGAACTTAAGATTAGCTTTTCATTAATTTTTGTTTACTGTTTCTCTGTTTTCACTTTTCACTTTCTGCTTTTCATAACATTTGTCTTTTCAGTGTAAAGAACGGTTGAAATATTTGTAATGTAAATAAATCCATGAGATCAATGCGATTTTTGGGAATTGTTTTTTCTTTTCTATCTTTCTTATTTATTCTTTTTTGATTAATTTTCCTTACTATTTTCGCTATGTTCGCTTTCATGTCACGGTAATCGATTAGCATTGAAACGCCCTGGGGAGCTCTGAAAGTGATTATTGAAAATCGCCACGAAAATGAGGGGGTTTCCTTTTCATTTCTTTTTTTACTTTGGCTATGTGCGGAGATCAATTTCCATTAATTTCCATTGTGAGAGATCATTCGTGTGCATTCCAAAAAAAGACTGTCTGAGAATGGGATAACCCTATCGCTATTTCTGGGCGAATTTTCAACCTCGCTCGAACTCGCTCCCTGGGGCGGGGGCTTAACTACTAGATTGTGAGACCAATTTGAAGATGATGATGAACAAACAATGACAAAAAATTACAATTAAACATAAATCATAAGAAATTTAACTAAAATAACATGACATAAACCGTAGACACAAAACATCACAAAAATGGCATAAAAACTATATACAAAATTAAATGATTATCCTTCTTATCCTGTCCTGTCCTTTTTTTTTTTGAAGTTTTCTTATTTTTTGTTTTTTAACAATTAAAGCTAAGTGTGTGATTTATTTTTTTTTTTTGTGGGCTTAGATCTAAAAAATTCTACTAGTTAAACATATTTAAAATATATTTTTTTCAGTTTTCTTGCAATTCGGAATTACAAATGCGAAGACATTGAAATTGCTGTTCTATATTCTATATTCTAGAAGTGGATTTACTTTTACTTTTACTTTTTTAAGAAAATGCAAGTGGAAATGATTAAATGCAAAACAAAGATTATCAAAAGTATCTCAAAAGTTGGCAGTTTTCTTTTGCTTTATATATTTTTTTTTCTTATTATTTTTTTTTTTGTACTTTTTTATGTAATTTGTAAATATTTTGTGGCGTTCAAAAAGTTGTACAAAAATATGCATTCGCAAAAAAATAAGTTCGATTTGAGTCTCTTGCCAGTCTAAGAGTTTTCTTTGAGCAGTTTGAATTGTTTTTATGTTTGACGAAAGTTTTGGAGTAGTTTTTTTGTTCTAGAGATACAAATGCAGTTACCACATAGACAGTTGCAGATACAGATAGAATATATTGTTCTTGTGTCCCGTCAACCTTCTTATATCCCTATCGGTTTATTTTTATCGTATGCGAATTAATGACTTTCTGCAGATCAATTAAATTCGTTGCCCTAATTCTAGGTTGTAGATCTCGGTTATAAATCTTAAGAAGTAGCTGATTTCACTAAAGATCGGCGGTGGTTTCATCGCGCCGCAAAAAATCCACAGCCCATGGCCAGAACGAAAACGGTGACAACAGTTGGCCAAGTGAAGCTCTGGGGTTTCTGGAATTAAAATAAAATCAAATTTAGTATTTGAATGAGAATGGGACCTGTTAAAGTAGAAATCATTTTAACCTATTGCTCCCTGGTGGCGCATAAAATATCTAAAACCACACACGTGGCCAGAACCATCCCTCTACCAACTTTAGCCGTAAATCAAGCGAAACTATTGACTGCCTCTGTGGATGAACTTCATGTGGTGGTCAATGGTGTAATTATTTTTGTATAGAGACCCTCTAGCCACCCTCTAGTCAATGGTTGTATAATTTAACACCATTTATTTGTCCAATATTCCGCGCTTCAATGGTCGCTGAGGTGCATGAGGGGGTGGCTCGCTCGGCAACCACTGACCCCCCCACATTTATTATGCAAATTTTGCATTTCTGTTGTTTTTGACCGAATTTTGGTAATATTTTGTTGGGACTTTGTGGCTGTTTCCACTGTGGTTAATGGCACGAAAGGCCATCGAACATGTGTCAGAATTTTGATTCGATTTTAGGAGAGAGTTAAGGATAGTAGTTACTATCCCACTCTTAAGTGCGTACTTGATTCATAAATAATTATTAAATCCAACTACTGACTTTTAATGAAAGATTATGGGATTTCTCACGCTCCCATTTCGCAGCTGATAGAGTCTCGGATGAGGTCGCATCCCACCGAGCCGAGCCGGCCAGTAGCCAGTAGCTTCCCCAAGGATAGGCCCCCTTGAGGCGATAAGAACGAATTAAAAATAAAAAATAAATCAAAAGCTAGAACTGCAAATGGTATCAGGTCTGAGTCAGTGTGTGTCATTAAATTGCGATTGAATTTCTTCAACTTTGCATTTCTTTAAACTGCGCAGGCAACCGGGGCAAGAAAAACTAAAACTAAAAACGCAACGCGTATTTATAATATATATAGTGTGAGTAAAAAAAAAGTAAGCTCGATGAGGGCCTGACACAAAGGCCTGACTTGGGGGCAGGGGCGCAGTGCTTCCTCAGGCGCCTGCCTCGATTAACATAAAGCGATGGGAGGCAGTCGAGGCAGTTGAGGAGACAAGTGACAAGAGCCGACTCTCTCCCCGGGCCTGGAACGGGGAACTGCGCAATTAATTTTTATCACACAGTTAGCATATGCAGCAGAAAGTGTTATACATGCCCGGGGTAGAGCCACGCCGCCACGTATCTGTATCTGCGTGCCACCGACTCTATCTTCCAGCAGCTCCTTTCGCGTGTGGCAATTTGTCATTCCATAGCAGTGTATTTTTAGTAATCTTCTCGCTAGTTGAGCCTTTGAAAAATGTTTGCCACGTGCCTGGATTGCACAGATGTTGCATGCCACTAGATCTGGTTCTGTCTCTATCTCTGGCTTGAGTTAATGAACTCCCTAACTTGGCTGCTCTCCGGGGGGGTCTTGGATGGATTCTTAAAGCTATTCTTAATCTTAAAATCTTAAAATTTAATAAATTAATCAAGAAACTCACCTTCTTCTCAGCCTTTGCCCTCTGGCGCTCTCTCTCCACCTGCCGCTGATGGTTCTGGCTGTTGGCGATGTTTTCGCTGCACTCCGAGCTGCTCCCACCTGTGGCCAGTCGTTGGATGTCATTTTGGCTGATTGGATTATTGCTGGTACTGGTACTGGTACTGGTACTGCTGCCCTTCTTCTTCCGGGGTGGTATGCGTCCATTGAACTCCTGCAGACGCTCTCGTCCGGCCGTAAAATTGTCATAGCGATCGTCAAACTCGTCCCAACTGGTCTCATAATCGCTCTGGTACTCGCGCTCATCCTCGCCCGTCGAGGTCAGTCGCTTGCTGTTCGGAAAGAGGGGCATAATGGGTCTCTATAAATATCACTGAACACTGTATATATATATATCGCTGATATAGTCGATGTATGGAAACGTCATGAGCAATTATCAGTCTGGTGTCGGTTCTATACACTTATGTATGTCTGTTGCCATTTCATTAATTAAAAACTTGGCGCAGTTTCATGGGAATTGGTTTCGCAAATGGGAAGTAACTCTCAGATTAAATAACATAGCGATTACAAATCGAATTAATTTCTGCGATAAGGGCTTTACAAATGAGGGGTATTGTAATAGAACTTGTAGGAGAACCTTTCAAATTGTATCTCTTCCGTCCGGCTACTGGATGTATCTTTGAAATCGTTGGCTACTCACCGTCTGGCCGCATCCGACTGGCTGCGCTGGAGCCGCATCTTGGGCGCCAGTGGCGCCGACAGGGGGGTGGACGCCAGCCCGGGACTGTGGATGGGGCCGTGGGACTGTGGATTCTGGGGCCAGCCGAACGCCATCGCGGAGGTCGAAGTCCCGGCACTGGCCGTGTTCGGCGTGGGTGGCGGCGTATAGGAGGCGTAGTACCCGCCCATCCCATAGGGCGCCGAGTGGTGCTGCATCAGGTGGGGCGGCGACTGCTGCGGGTAGCTGTGGCTGCAGTGCATCGCCGGCGCTGACTGCGGCGGCTGCGGTGGCATCGGTTGCGGTGTCGATGGCGCCGGATATGGCGCGTGGTGGGGCGGCTGCCGGAACAAGTTGTACTCCTCGCCGGCCGAGAAGCTCACGCTGGTGCGGGGAGTGCGTGGTGGGTGGTGGTTCGGCGGGCAGTGGGGGAAGAATATGTCGCCACCCGTGTAGTTGCAAGAAGGACTCGGCGGTGGTGGATACTGGAAGATTTGGGTGGCTGTAACGAAAGTGGAGGGATGGAACTATTAAATTATATATTTCTGAGAATCTCTGTATCTGTATCTGTATCTGAACGAGTTTATCTTTAAGATCGCCCAACAATGGACGGGGCAAACAAAGGTGGCATTGGCCAGGTCTGGAGGGGAACTGAGTCGGTGACAATGCGGGGAAGTGTCTAAGGTCGGGGCTTTGTGAGGTGCATTGTCTCGCCAACTGGAACTGGAACTGCCACTTTGTCGGTCGGCCCTGTCGGCAGTAAAAAGTGCTATAATTACGGCAAGTCCTCGCCGATCATAAAACCGCCCATAAAATGATCAGGTAGCCCATCGCACAATAAAATTGGATATCTTTATGCGACTTTATACAGCTACCTTCCCTTTTTATTTGATAATTAAGTAATACAGCTTGTGGGTTTCAAAAATAGGTTCCTAAACCTATACGATCTCCAGGGTTCAGTCAACTCAACTGCAACCCAAACTTGCAGTTTCATCTCTCCTCCGATGGCTATAATCTGCCACTTGTTCGCAGCGATGAGTGGCTCGTAAGATACTTTTGTATCTGAGTTGTTTACTCGAGAATCTGTTGCTGAAAGATCTCCGAACTTGGCATCACTTATGCTTGTAAGACAAAGTGTTCGACTTCCAGTTGTACTCTAATCTCTTCGCTCGCAGTTTCATAGTTTTTTATGCAAATCGACTGATTGGTAAGGCGCTTCTAAGCTGGCCACTTGATATGCGCATAACTTGCCGCTCTACCCATTAGCCCGGACGGGCCGGGCCGGGCTGGGTGTTCGATTTCATTTCCATGCACATGACTCCTTAGTGTTTATTTACTTAAAGAGCTATTGCCATTCGAGGCGACAAATGATGGATTGTAATGCAAAATTTATACAAATCGCTGGGAGGCAACGAGCCAACAACTGTCGCTCTGGTGGTGGTCAGTCTTCAGATACTACTTCAGAACAATGTCACTCACTGCCAACCTGCGGGCGACTAATTTGCTATTTTTGACCCAATAGCCTTGAACTCGAAACGGCTAGAATCGAATCGAAATGGGCCCACAGCTGTTGCAGTTGCAAGAGCACAGAAAATCTGTATTTAATTGCGGGCCAAGCTGGGCTGAGCCACTCCTTGCCGTGTGTATCTTACAGATGCTTGGCAGGCATTTGAAACTAGTTTGCTGGCCAACCAGCTGAGCTGCTGAGTTGCTGAGGCCTGGGGCCTGGGGCTTGAGACAAGCTCACGTGCGCCAACCGCGCGCCATCGTAGCTGCTGCTTCTAACCTTGAAAATCTGCCAGCCTCAGCTCCCAGCTCCAAGCTCCAAGCTCCCAGCTCCACCATCTCTGGCTTCAGAAACGAAAACGAAGCGAAGCCAGCAGGGATCATTACGGCCTGGCCAACTTATATAACCAGCCGTGTCGATGGCAGTGCCTTTATGATGAAACTGACGACGACCGAAGCCAGATAAAAATGCTATTACTAATTGCAAATTGTGTGGAAAATTATTAGCCAGCACATTTTTAGCCAGTTGGCTTTCGCATTTGCATATGAGATACATTTTTCATCTGTTGGATATGGTGGGTAGTCAAGTGTCCAGTTAGCCCACCAAACAGTGACTTAATCTGAGATAGGAAGTAGTTTCTATTTTAGTATTCTATTTCTAAAAAGTGTTAATTTATTTCTCTATTTAAGTAGCTATTATGAGGAATTATTTAAGCCTCTTTCAGTCACTATTTCCAGTCACTGTTTTTCGGAAGACAACTCTATCCATGACTGGGACTTGGCCACCAAGCCACTTTTATGATCACCTCTCGATGCGGGCGATGCGATTGTTGTTGGTGACGAAACGTGACCAATTGTCGGGAGCATTGTTGCTTTTTAGCAACTATTTTTATGGACGACAATATGTGGAAAAAAAAATGTTTAATTGAATTACGACTGCGGAGTAGTACTCTGCGGAGATCGAGTCGCATCTGGACAAAATGGTGAGGTGGCGAGTGAAAAAAATGCAATTATGTGTATAATTTACTTTAATTTTCCTCCGGTTCTAGGCCGCTGGCTGCTGGGCCTGACAAACGGACAGTGCCAGCTGACAAACATCAATCAGGCAACGGCAAAAGTTTAACTAAGCAGAACGCCTCAGAAAAAGCTCAAGAACAGCTCTAAGGCAGCTCTGAGGCAGCTCTGGGCCAGCTCTGGGCCAATTCTTTAGAAAAACGTGAAAAATGCCGTACTGTTACGCTTTAGTATTTGTATCTGTTAGTGCCACACACAAAAGACAACGCTGAAATGCATTTTTAGTTGTGGCTTAGCAGTTGATTGCATTTGCTGGCGGACCCGCAGCATATGTTGCTCATTCCAACCTTGAAGTGCTTTGCAAAATGCAAAAAAAAAAAAAAAAAGGAAAATAATACAAAAAAAAAAAAAAGAATGAACTACACATAAAAATATACTAGAGTCACTCCGCTGTAATGGCAACTATGAATAAATACGAGTACTCGTATCTGGCGGGCGGCCCAACTCGAACAATTGCGTCGCACTTGGAAACGAGTTTGCAAAGTGCGAGTTCCATAAGTTGGTCAGTGGAACGGAATGGGAAGTGCTTGGGCTACGGATTGGCCAGATATCGAGGAAGGAAGCTATAGACCAGATATGCCAGCCACTAAAAAGATACATTTTTTAAGAAGAATTTGAAGATTTATCTCTGAATCTCTCAGCAAACTGCAACAGCAATCTCTCTTCAAAAACTCCTCAAAAGAAGCTGCTTGACATTGACATTTATTGATGAATATTTAAAATTAAATTAAAAAACAAGCAAGAAACACAACCGAAACAAGCTCAAGATGACAGAACAAAGGAAATACTCCAAAACAAGCAGTGTCTGGATGTCTGTCGGACTGGGACTGTCGGGAGTTTCGAGTAAAGCTCAAGATTACACGAGACCTGAATAATTCAGTTAAAAAATTTAACAAAAAAATACGAAAAACACTCATTTTACAGTTAACACAATACGCCCACCCAAGTCGAGACATTACATTTCTGAAGTCATTCGTTTAAGGCGATTTGTTGGCTGTCACGATGCGAGATTACCAATTTCAGACTCAGATATTGCATTTCAGACTCTCACCTCGATTTAATTAGGCAACTGGCCGATCGAGTGATCAAGGCAAGTGACTAATTAAAGGAGGAAGTCTTCAGGAAGTTGACAGTTGGAGAATTGGGGAAATAATTACGATCTCCAGATAAAGAATCTTCAAGCTTACTTATAGAAGCTGTTTCTAGAATGCCTTTTTGGGGCAAGTTCGAATGTCAATCAGTCGCCGATCTATGTTTCTATTTAGAGATCAATAGATTACTCGATTTATGGCCATATCTCCCGCTGTTAATTACCAATTTTGGCAAGCAGCTAATTAGCCATTTGGGGAAAGACTTCAAATATGCGGAAGCAGTTGACAAATTTGGGAAAGTCATTCATGATTCATGGAAGTAGAAGGAGAAAGTTCTGGATTTAAGGAACTTGCGTAATACGTCCAAAGAGAAAGTTTCTTTGTTAAAGATTTCGATCCAGGAAACAAATTGAAGAATTCATGAGAAGAATTCTTAAAAGACTGAGGGCATGTCGGCTCTTCTTTGAAGATTCAAAGCAGAACTCTATCTAGTTTGTCATGGAAACTAGAATAAGTCTAGCAAATTAAGTTTAAGGTCAGAAAATATTGTGCAAATAAAAAGATTATTAAACGGAAACGGGGTCAGTGAAATAAATGCGAGAATTTAATGGAAGATATTTGCGGAATTAAGTGCCGTTGGGCTTCTGAGGAATGAGGAACCCAACGTTTGAGGGACAGATGAATAGAATTTCAAACAACCTGAATTCCCAGCCCCTTGGCATGAAAGCATTTTCTGGAAAATAGCTGAAACGCTTATCACGAGAGCCAGATACATGGCTTGGGAGCTGTTCAATATTTTATCAGACGACAGACGAATGCAATTTTTCAATTTCCCTGCCTCAGTCTCCAGGATCTAGTCCTTCATTCCATGTCCTTGTCCCTCTAACAAAGGAGAAACAGCTTAAAAGGCTATAAAAAGCAGAACTTGGATGCACATCGATTGACAGGATACTTGGTCCTGGCAGTTTGCATATTTTTAGGAGCTCTGCCAGGAGATTGGCTTTGGAGCATGTGTGTTGTGTCCCGGCTAGCAAGGATAACTCCTTGAATAAGCAAAAAATGTAAAAAAAAAAGAGTGCCAAAGTTTAGATGAAATTCAATACTGCAGGAGGCTCTTAAAAAAATAACTATTCAAGTCCATGAAGCAGCAGGTTCTTAACTAACTGTTAAAAACTTCCGCCACTTAAACTTTATCTTTAAACTATTATTAAACAATAACCAAAATTTAAATATCTCTCCGGGAGAAATAAAAGGCACTTAGCAGTTGATTAAACCGATTCCCCACGCCACGCCGCAATTAACAACGTAAATGCGAGAATTACAATTAAACAATAAATAAAGTACAGATCAGATGCAACGCAATTAAAATAATTAAAAAACAAAAAAACTGAAACTGCAACCACAAAACGGCGAACTGCACGTCTCAACAGCGGCGGAAAAAAGTTATTAATAAATAAATGGAAATTACATAGGCGAGAGCCGGCTCTGGGCTCTGGCAGACGGGCTGGCTGTCTTCGGTGCGTCATGAGCCACTCGGTGGTGGCGTGGCCGAAGGGTCTATCTATTGTCGATCCACCGAAGCCACCGCACCACCGCACCACCACCTCTTCGAAGTCTACAATTACACGAGCTTATTTGTTGATCCAAGTGTTGTTTGGCGCTTTGTTTGCCTCTCGCCTTTGATTTGTTTACTGAAGAAGTGGATATTCGACTAGATTGCAGAAACTTTAACTGAAAAACTTATTTTTAAAGTGGAAAATATCTTCCATTAACACATTCTTTGAGAGCTCATCGCGAGGATAATTTTAAAGCCACCTTGCCAATTATAACAAGTAGCCAGCCTGTCTGTCTGTCTGTCTGTCTGCCTGGCTAAGGATCCTGGCATATCCTGTTCTTAGTTTTCCGCCTTTTGATACATATCCTTTTCCACTTGTGCCTGGATGCCATGCCGTGAGCCTCGCACACAAGTTCCTTTGTCCTTTTGAAAGGGAGTCGAGTTGTCTAGGCTCGATTTCATAACAAAAACTTGAGCACGTTCCAGAGTCAGTGGCAGAGGCAGACTATCCTTAACCCCCTGTCGCCCCTCAACTTAACCCAAACGCTTCAATGCAAACAATTTAGCACGGCCTCTGAGGAGACTTAATCAAAAGACTGTGAACTCTGGGAAAGTCTGGGCTTATCCAGGTGAGTCCTGCTTTCAGGTATAGTGTCTCCAAAAGTGTCAAGTTTATACTTCTTTTTTTTCTTATTAGCCAAAGTGCCTGGCGGGCATTTAAACTTGAAAAAAAGAGTAAAGTTCATTGCGCTGAATGGTGCGAAAAGTAAACAATCTCGAGGAGGAATAGTTGAGATTGAAGAACTTCAAAGATTTAAGCTTTATGGCTCGCAGCTGGTACTAGTTTCGGATTTTATAAGGAAATAATATTCGAGGAAGGATTTCCGATTCGATTTGTCGCAGCTGCTTCGAGCAGATCATCAAAAGATTTTTATGGCGGCTGTTAAATAATAAAAATCATAAAAAAAAGCTTAAATTAAGTGAAACAATTACAAAATACGCAGATCCATAAAAGCAATTTAAATGAAAAAGCAAAGCACGAAAAGCACGAAAAGCAAAAGCAAAGCAGAGAGAAAAAATACAAATTCACGGTCAATGTAAAAAGCAAAGCCATAAGTCGGAAAAATGCTAAAAAAAAATGCAAAAAACGGCAGCTTGGCAACAGGCCAAGCACATCGAGATGCAAATGACGCAAAGCCCTCTCTTCCAGCCCTCTCTTTCCACCCACTCCCACCCCCTCCTTGGGATAGGCTGTACAAAAACTTGCGGTTAATAGGGACTCCCACCTCTATCTCTCTCTCTCGCTGCTCTCTCCCTCTGCGCACAGTCAGCTGGGCTTTGTTGCCAGGCAGGATGCGGCAGAAGTCGCCGCCATTTTTGCCGCCATTTTGCCGTGTGTTTACCGTTAGCTTCCGCCAAGCGAAGCGCCACAGCCAGCCTACGAAGTTGCCGAGCAAAACAAAATGGTTGAAAATGTCAAGTGCGGCTGCGACGCCGGCAGCGGAAACAACGCCTAGCAGCAACAGCTGTTGGCAACAGTGGCAAATGATGCGAATTTGCAAGGCAAAACGGAGAGACCAAACATTGAGGTTAGGTGCTATTACACTGTTAGTAAATAGCAGTGTTGGGAAATGTTTTAAGAGATATTTGATATTTAAATGAATAAAAAAATCTATTAAATATTAAATACTAAATAATAGTAATATATTTTTAATAAAAATTAAATAATATATTTTTTTCTGTATATCTAGCCAGAAAATCTGCTGTCATTGCACCTTTTGTGGAAAGCCAATTGGAGTGGGTTACAGCGGCCTACCGCCAGGACTCTCTAGGATGGAAGCTTAATCCTCTCCCAAAACAAAAGGACTCCCTCCCCCCATCCCTAGTAAGCTCTTTAGGTATTTAGGAATTTTTGTCAGGGTTGTTTGCGCCTCGCATTTTTAGGCTTTTAGCTTTTAGGGTTGCTCCTGCTAGCTCGATGACTAAGCGCTAGGAGCTGCCTGCCTGGGTGGCATGGATGGCATGGGTGGGAGGAGGATGCTACCAGGAGTTTATCCCGTTCGCGAGTCGAGTGCCTGAGAGCATTGTTCGTAAGTTTGGGGATGTGTCACTATTAGATAAATTATATACTTGAGTGGCTGAAGCCGCAATCGAGGGCTGATAAGCGGGGAGCAGTTTGTGGTTGAGAATCAAAAGGATTTTGAACCAAAACTCTGAAATTTCTATCAAAAAAATAAGATACAACGCCCAGAAGTGAGTCAGAGGCGGCCAAGAAGGGAAGCTGTTGACCAACTGTTGCTGACAATTGCAAAAAAAGTATAAAAAAATAAAAAACAATAATAGCGAAAATAATAAAACAAGAATTTGTTGCAGCTCCACCGCAGCTGGCAATCATCGGCAGCGACAAAATCTATTATGCAAACCCAACACAAAATTAAGCCAAAAAAAAGGCAACAAAAAAAATAAAAAACCGCAAAGCAAACAAGCGCTAAAAAAAAAAGATACAAAAAAAACTGACCGCACTCAACGTGGCGGGGCAGAAAAGCTACTTAAAGAACCGTTAAGTCAAACACTTTGCAAATGGCCCCACACCACACCCTCATCATGTCCCCCTGCCCGCCCCCCTGCCTAAGGTCAAATGGCGTTTAATAATTTGGGTTACTGGCCAACTGGAACAGAACTGCAACAGATACGGGCATTGTGATTGAGATACATTGTATCTAGCAGATACTGAGATACACAGGCGTTCGGGGCGAGGTCGGCGCGTGCCATTTAAGCGTGCTTGGCTCTGGGCTCTGTTTTTTTTTTCCCCATTTGGTAGCCCCTGCTTATGGCCAGGTACACGCCCAGCTTTTGGCTTTTGGCCAAGAAATAATATTGGCAGTTGTCTTTGAGCCTCTACAGATATGGAGATTGGAGTACTATACTATAATATGTTCTAATAAAGTAAAGTAATATATATTTTAATTCTGAAACGCATTTTATTAACTTTTCTTATTTTTTTTAACCAAAAAAACAGCAAACAAGCTAAGAAACTTGACACTTGTTTGCTTTTTTTGGCATTTTTATGTCAACTTGTTTGCTTTCCAACTTCCTCCCCCAACCGAAGTCTCAATTTTCCCCCTTTTTGAACTTGTTCGATTAATTTTTATTGAATTACATTTCCCTTTCTCGAATTTTAAATGCAAATATCGTGTAGCCCTCCGATCTCACTTGTCTTGCTGTTTTTTTTTGCTGATAAGCTGGAATGAAGTGCTGACCTGGGGCAGTCTCGGGGATCGCTCGGGGATGAGTCAACAACCTTGAAAAGTGAAACTTGCTCGGAAAGTGGGAACTGAACCGAAGCGGCTAACCCAAAAAAGTCACAACAAAGTCACAACTTGGCTAATTGCTGACCCATTTTAAAATGCGGACCCTGACTTTTTACTTTTTGGGATTTTGGGAATTTGAAAACAGTATTCGGTAGCAGTATTTTTTCCTTAAAGATACATTTTGTACTAAAAGACTCAAGATACTGTACAAGTTAATGGCTTCCTAAGTCTTAAGATAAATATTCTTATACCTTAAAAGTGCTTATATTTAATGGGAAATTGTGCATTTTGTTAAAATATTCTTAAGAATAAGAATATAAGCTTAAGAATTTAAATATTTTCAAATATGGCCCTTAAATTTAGGCAACAATTCTTTTCTTTTCTCTTTCTCCACCTTTCTTCTTTGCTTCACCTGAAATATTATTTTTTAAATTTAATTTTAATATTATCTTGAAATTCTGCTTGTAGAATCTAAAAATAATATAATAATTAGAGTTCTTAAGATCTAAACTTATTTTAGAAATCACTTTCAAAAAATCACAATATTTTCAATAATTTTTACATAATTTTTGAAAGAATTTCAAGAGCACCCTTTCGAGAGACTCACCGTTCTGCTGGTTCTGCTGGTAGATTCTGACCCATTCGCAGAGGGCGTAGAGCACCTGGTCGGTGGGCAGGGGCGACTGCATCGGCGTCTGCGTGGCCGAGGTGGTGGTGTTGGGCGACTGCGAGGCGACGCTGCTGGCGCCGTCCGACGAAGCTGACGAGGATGAGCCTGACGAGGAGGAGCCGGAGGACACTCCCGACGAGGACGAGGAGGACGAGGAGGACGAAGAGGAGGAGGAGGTGGATGCGCCCGATGTCGAGTGCGCTGAGAGCGGGGGGTGGCTGTGCGGGTTGTGGGGGGAGGAGTTGCCCGAGGCACCCGATGAACTCGAGGCAATGTCATCGGCGCCGCCCTCGGGCAAAAAAAAGGGCACGGCCATCGTGTTGGTGTGTGAGGGCGTGGGTGTGGGTGTGGGTGGTGTATCTGTGTGTGCGCTTGTGTCCTTTATCCTTTATCCTTCCGGCAGCTTCTTCCTGCTTTTTGTTTTCGCTTTGCTCTTCTTCTGATTGTTCTTCGCTTACTTTTTTATTTTAATTATTTTTTTTTTTATTGTTAAGAGTTCACTTTAATTTATTTTGTATTTTTTGTGCAAGATTTTAAATATTAGAAACTTTCGCATTTTTTGTTTAGTTTTTTGTCGATTTCGTTTTTTGTTATTTTTGTTTTTTGTTTTTCGAACAACACTCTCAAGTCAAGTTAGTTTTCCAGATTCTTTTGCATTTTTCATCAAGCTTTTCGGTTAGAACTTCTTTAAAAACACACCAAAAATCACCAAATATATTTTTTTAATTCTTCTACTCTTGCTGTTGTTGTTGTTGTGTTTTTTTTTATCGATTGTTGTTGTTGTTGGAGGAGGAGGAAGCACTTAAAACGTGTTGCAGACTCAAAAGAAAGAGCACTGTTTCTGGAGGAGAAAACACGTCTTACTGGCTCCGCGGCTAACTGCGAACTGTGCGGAGCCACCTCAAACTACAAGCGGAGCCAGCCCAGATACAGATACAACGTAGGCTGCGGCGGCGGCGGCGGCAGTGCAGTCTCTTGCGCTCTTTCTTCCTCTCCCTCTCACATGCTCGCTCCTTTACATGCACATGCATGCAGGTAGTTGCATGCGGGGGAAGAATACAACAAAAAAAAAAGAGAGAGAAAAAATCCCTCTTTTTTTTTACATCCAGTACTTATAGGGTTAATTGAAACTGATTATTGGCGGAAAGCTCATCACTCATACGCAGTGTTGTCCTGCCAACTTCCGGTTAGCCGACACACGGGTCGTATGATTGATATTAAATTTAATATTTCAACTTAAATCATAAGAGATAGAAAAAGAACACCTACCTGAGAGAAACTGAGAGTGAGTGGGCAGGCGGTGGCTGTAAGTGTGTGTGTGTGTGAGTACACAAAGATCTTGCTGAGCAGGTAACTGCAGAGGCAGCAGAACGCTGGCAGCGCTGCTCAGCGAACACCAAAGCAAAACAAAAACTGCGATTGTACAATGCTCCCCCTGCTTTTTGTTGCTGGAATTGCTCTTGGTTTTGATTTTTTGTTTCAATTTATGACGCTCTTGAAAACGACAGAGAACTGCCAGCGAGAGAGCTAGTACATTAAGAGATATTACAAAAAAAGTAGCAGAAAATAGGAGTAGATACATAAAACGGAGCCAAAAAGGGAGTAGATGTAATGGAGTAGATTATAAAGAAAAGCACTTGGTTTTGAACTAATTTTGGTTGTTTTTTAATGTTTAATTACAATTTTATACAGTTTTGTAATTGGAATCAAGTTTTTTATTGTAAATATAATGATTTTCAAGAAAACTCCAAAACTAAGAAGTTTCAAAAAGATGCCTGCGTGGGTCTTGATTCAAAAACTAGTTTTAGATGTTTTTCAAAAATTATATTCGGATTTCGGTTACTGATTGATCAATTTCACCATATTTCAAAAATCGACTGTGCAACACGGAAACCAGTTTTCGCTCTTGCACCTCCTTACCCCTTTCTACGCCCCCCCATCCCCATCCCTATCACAGACCATACTTGTTCGGGCTTGTTCGCTTGTCTCGCTCTCTCCAGCGCCATCGCTGTCCTTTTCTTAATTTTGCGCGCGAAAAGACTTGATAAATATTTTGAAAGGGGCATTAAAACAAATATTTATGCATTTAATCCAAATTTTATGGCACAGTTGAGCCCCCTAATTGCCATTGGATAATTTAATTAGCAGCGCTGTTGTTAATCAGCATTTAGTGTTTATGACCAAAGCGAAGTATTATTTATTTTCTTAAAATTATTGGTATTGTAGGTGTATAATTTAGTAACTAATTATTTAAAAAATTAGAAATGACATAAAAAAATTATGTTTCATTTTCAATTTTACTTTTTAAACTATACTATAAATTATGGTTATAAAAATTAAAAATTAACATAGAAATTGTATATCTTATTGCAGAAATTATTATTTTTATTTCAAAACATAATGCAAGGATTACTCCGGATGATGAAATTCAAAAAATAAAAACACGTAAACCAACACTACCACACCAACATAAATCATGAACATGAGCGAGCATGCAACAAGCGAAGGAGTCCAAAGCAAACAGAACAACAAAGAGGCTGATAAGGGGCGGAGGAGCAGAACAGCGACAGTAAAAAAGGGGCTCGATTTTTGTGATTTGTCTTCTTATTTTATCTTTTTTTTATAAACTTTGCTTTGAGTTTACTTAAGATTGGCTTTTTATTTTATTTTTTATCTCAAAGCTGTTTCATGTGCGACTCGGATTACTGGTGGGCAAGGGAGGGGGCTGAGGGGGTGGGTGAAGGAGTCTGTTGATTTGCGAGCAAAACTGATTAAGCGTAATATGAGTCCCGTTCGTCGTCGAATTGGCTGCCAGGGAACACAAATGGAATAACAAACAAAAAATACTAAGAGTGGGGGTTGGAACAGATAAGGTAATGAGAGGGAGTATGGTGAAATTAATTCTAAATCATAATATTAGTAAAATATCAGTTCACTCAACCCTAAGATATGGGCCAAAAAAATTAAAAGACTTCCCTATTTCTGACATTTCTGGGTCAGCGACCCAAACAAGCACAAGCCTGCCATCCCGCTCGCTCCAACCCTCCTAACTGGGGGCCCAGCCCAGCCCATATTGTTGTTGCTTTTATTATTATTATTGAATATGATTATGTGGCACGCTGCAAAAGCGAGCGTAAATTATTTATTACACAATTTCTGCCACTGCCACTGCTGCACAACAACAATGAAAACAAATAAATTTGTGCTTTCTGCTGGAGTTTGCAATTCTCAATTGCTACGCAAAAGATTGTAAAAAAAAAAAGAGCCGCCGTTCGCTTCAATAAAAATAAATATTAGTTCATATTTGCAGTAAGTAGCTGCTGTTACAAAAACAACAATATGAAAATGACAATAACAACGGGGAGTTGCCAATTAGGCGGAGGGTAAATAACAGTAAATTGTGCGCCTGCGCAGCGGCCATCGAGGACGCCATAACGGGGTATGGGAGAGAGGGAGAGAATACCAAAATGGAGAAGAGCCAGCAGGGCTGTCTGTTCTACACAAATTACCGTTAAATTAAGCGCTCGCCGGTCGTCACTGAGAGGGAAATTTAAGTAAGAGAGCGAAATCGAAAGAGATGGTAGATTTTAATATTTTAATAATTAATATCTAGATACTTTAATGATCTCTCCCCACTAGCATCTTAGATGGAAAATGGCGCATCTCCAGGATGCGAATGTCACTTCCCTATCAATTTTATTGATTTAGAGCTCCACTTCCTCCCCTCGCTCTTAATTTCCCAACAGCAACATAAATATTATTCCTCCTCCGAAGAAGTTACACTTTCGAGGGCCACCCATTTTTCATTTCTTCGGAGTCCCCGGGAGCACCCCGCCTGCAATCAGCATCTGCCATCTCCCGATGACCTGCTCTTGATAAGAGCGAAGCAGCTCCCAGAAACCCCCTTCGTGCCATGGGCCGAGCCCATGCCAATTTCAATTGCAACTGCAGTGAGTGCAAATGAAGCGAGTGGCAGAAGTAACTGCCACTGAAATAAATCCGATGCCGCATGAAGAGCTTTCTCAAAGTCCATCTCAAGAGAGTCCTACGTATACTTAATATTCGTGAATGTAAAAATAATTAGCATGCTTTTTGGGATGAAACTTTTTTTTAGCTGTAAAGCCCATAAGAGAGTCTCGTGTTTTTTTCCAGTGTAGGGCCAAATACAGGGCCTAGGGCAGTTGGCCCTGCATCTGATGAAAAGGAAGAAGCACGAACAGATGAGCGAAAGGCAGCACGCGACCAAAGCGTCACATGTGCCGCAATCTTGCCGGGCCCTACACACACTCACACACACACACACTTGAACACCATCACCCCCAGCACAAGCGCCCCCCTTTCTTCCTTTTCCCCAACCAGGGGCAATGGCAAGCCGAGGCAGCTGCGAAAACGCCAAGAACGTTGACTTTATGGAAAAGGCAAAAAAAAAAAAAATTAAAGGGAAAAAAATCGGGAAAAAAAACTGGAGAAGAAGGAAGAACATGATGATGATGTTGAGAACTTGATGCGAGGCAGAAAAGGGGGGAGAGCCAACCACAGGCCTAAAAGAAATGGGGTGGGAGGGTGGTTGCAGCCACGGAACTGTTCGGGGTTACAGTGTCCTAAGCCTTTGACTTTGATGATGATTTCGTAAAAGCGGACATTTATAAGGTACAGTTTTGGAAAATATTTAATATATTAAATTTTAAAATTTAATATCTGGTATACAATATTACTTCTTAAGAGAGCTAAGAGTATGATTTAATTTATTTTTTATTATTATTCATATAGAATTAAGTTTCTTTTTAAAAAACTCTCAAAAAAACTCCTTTTTTCTGATGCTACTGCTACTGGCACTGCCCTAACGCAACATCATCATGAGCAACATTGGTGGTGAATAAAACAACACATCCAAGTGGGTCACTGACCTATCAAGCGCAAGACCTATTGAGCATTCAGCCAAATGGGCGTCGGCGGAGGGGGCAGAAGCGCATAAGGGGGGGTTGCCAGCAAATGTTGCCTGTTGTCTGAAGGAAAAACCAAAACAGAAAATCCCTCTTTTTTTCCAGCTCTCGCTCTGACTCTGCGGATGCATAAAAATGAAAGCGCTGGCGAACAAAAAATTAAAATAAACGAACAGGGGCGCCGCCGCATCCAAGGGCAGGTCGTGGTGCAGGCGGTGCAAGTGGGTGGGGGCGGGGCTGGCAGGGCGCATTCTGAATTCCCATATATCCCATATAGAGGGGTTTCGGGGGCGTATGCGCGCACACTTTAGGTGTCAAAGTGAAACTTGGCCGCCGGCAACCCAACAGATTTTTTTCGCCCCCCCTTTATTTTTGCGGCAATTTTTATTTACATTTTGTTTCAGTTTCCCCTACGAAATATTCAACGAAAAATAAAAGGGTTAGCATAGGCACCTGAATTGGGGTAATTTGTGTACCAAAGGCAAGGGTCCGCCGGCACATATACATTGTAGTTGAAAGGGTTTAAATGCCAGCGATGGGGCTGCAAAGAAAGCCACTTAGAGGGGCTATTCAAGTGGGCCCTAAACACTCGTTCTCCGATTGAGCTAAATAATCCGGTTTAATGAGGGTCTACTGTGATCTAAAAGAGATAACTACATAAGAGATTAATATCAAATGTTTAAGATTTTCAGTTATTATTATTTTCTTATATATGTATATCGAATATCGTATTTTTTATCGTACAGCTGCATTAATAATCCGCCGCGTGGGCTCTCGTCGCAAATCAAACACGGCGTAACAGTCGAAACGGTAGCAAGACAACATGTCAGCCCCAGAAAGCAACAAAATGTCATGATTTACAATAAGAAATCATATATGTACATATATCTGGCAGTTTGTTCACTTTTTCGTTTTTCTTCTTTTTTTTTTTTTGCTTTTTATCTGGTTTTGTTAAAAAAAAAAAAAGAAACAGAATCGAAGAACCTGAGCTGACAATGAGCGCCTAAAGGGTTTCCAAACTGGAAACAAACAGACAGGGAAGAAAAAATTATGTTACAAAGCAGAGAAAACATTAAAAATTGGAGATGGGGTGCACTGTAAAGAAAAAATCAAATTTGGCAGTAGGGTAGTAGATTTTGCCAAAAATTATAGTCTAGTATCAAGGGCACATACCACTACTACTATAGTAGTATAGAAAAAATACCAAAAAACAACTGTTAATCATACTTTATCTTATATTTTTATTACAATTTAATACTGAATGTATCTAAGTTATTTTTCTCTGTGTAGAAGAAGCAAGGGCAACGTTTATTTTGTGTAAGACAGGTAGCGAGTCACCGCTCGTCTCGGCCATTGTCTCCTCCCCCCCACCCCCCTGAAACGATCCAGTAAATGTGCGCAGTTAAACAAAAAAAAAAAAATCGGTCGACCGAAAGAGATAGCAGTGTATATAGGGGATAGAGAGGGCGATATCAGCCAGCCCGGCCCAACAACGAAATGAAACGCAACAGAAAAAAAAAAAGATCAACATAATCGATGATGTGGTTGTTGCTGCCACCCCTACTCCGCCCCAACAGTGCCCTTGTTCCGTCCAACAACTCCTTAAATGTGTTAAAAAAGCGCTTCGAGATTAAATGAGCATAAAATACGGCGGAGAACAGAACTGGCCAGAAAGCAAAGAGTCCAAATCGAGCCAAGAAGTACAAGATTGACTTGCTACTTCAAAAGGGTATTCAAAAGTATTCAAAAAATATATATATTATATTTAAATTCAACTTAAAAAAATTAAATTCCATAAAATAATAAAATTCTATATACGTCATTAAGAGTTTAATAAAAAAAAATAATAATTCCAGAAAGTTTAAATATTTATTTCATGGGAAAATCTGCATTATAATTAACAGAAATGAGTCTGTTTAAACTAAATATTAAACTTAATCTTTATTAAGTTAGATTCTATTTATGAAGTATTCCAAAATTAATATTAAATGCCTAAAACACCCTTTAATCTTTATATTTCCAGGGTACATAAAGGCAGTTTTTAGATGCCGGACACGAAACGACGTTCATCAGCGCCCTGTGTCCGTGACAGACAAAACCCATCCCAGTCGAGGTCCGAGGCCCCAGGTCCACCAATCGGTCTCCCTAACCTAGTCCTCAATTCTTGATTCTCGGCTCCACAATCCTCCTCCTCACTCTTTCCCAGCTGGATCCCTTTGGGCCTTTGGTTTTTGGTTTTTTTTTTTTGCCAACTAAAATATTCATGCTGAGAGGCCTGAGGGTCGATCACTGTCGCTTCAACTGGTGGTGCTTCTGTGGTGCCCCAGGTTGGGGCACTCCATAAAGTGAAAATGTGTAGCATATTTTTCGATCATACATAGAGGGGTATGCAAAAACGATTGAAAAGAAAAAGGATGGACCCTTTTGTTAAATTAACAAAAACTATCAAAACCAAATTAAAAATCGTATAAAAAAAAGAAATAAATTAATAACTAAATACCTATACCCATATAGGTATATAATTTTGAAATAAATTGAGCCACCCTAAGCTACCTTACTCTTCGCCAGGTTGGACAGTAACACTCTTTGGGCTTTTGGGTTCCAGAGAAGCAGACAAAAGCCCATCAAAAATTATGCCCCGCAGGCAAATGATGCCAATGAAGAAGGCCCAGCTCCAAAAACAAAACAGCTAAAATGGAAAAAAAAAAATAAAAATAAAAAAATAAAGGAACAGAATCGAAAAAATTATACGCAATCGAGAGTCGAGAGTGGTGAGCTTCTGTGCAAAAGGGGGCGGACAGGAAAGGACAGCAGAGGGCAGGCCCCGGCAGCCAGCCAGCCAGGGTCCAGATCCAGATTCGGATTCAGCATCCTCTTGGCCAGGCTAACAAATTATGCCCGGCTCGGTTCGGTCTGGTCATAAAACATTCGCGCTCCACTCGGTCAGCGTATCACGATCGAACTGCGACGGGGCAGGGGCAGGGGCAGGCACACGCATTGGATCGGACTCAGTCGCTGCACTGAAAACAAAATATAGTTTAAAGTTTTTTTTACTTAATTATTAGGTACCTTATTATTAAAAATTATTACCTCATATGTAATAAAGAAATAGGAGAAGTTTTATTAAATTTATTTCCACTTGTATAAGTATCTCTTGGCCGCCCTTTTTTTTGCAGTGTAGCATGTATCTTAAGCTCGCCATCAACACTGCTGGACCCCATCACGGATCCAGAAACCCATCATCCCACCGCCCCGGCCCCTTGCCACATCTTTGCCAAAGTTTTAATCATGCGTTCGTGTTCGCAAAGTTTTCGTTGCTCTTCTGTGGCTGTGTTTCTTATAATGATTGCATTTATCATTTATTCTGCGCGTCAACGAAATTATATGCCTGAGCTTGCCCAAAACAGCGGGGAAAGGGCAGCCGACCACGGACTGCGTATGAGGGGCCCAGGCCCAGGCCCAGGTCCAATTCCGATACCCAAACCCGATTCCAGGCCAAGAGCACAACCCATATTTAACTGGGATCGATCGATTTGGCCGAGTGCATTGATTCTTAGAATGTTTTTCTGCACAGATCTCAAAAGAGTTGCATGAGGACTTTTCGAACGATTAGTTTATGGTGTCTATTGGGGGAAAAAATCTTCAGGAATTTTGACAAAAAATTTAAAAAAATTATGCTGCCAGATTTTGAAGCAGATTTGTAAAGAATCGATCTTAAAATCGATTAAGGTATTCCGCTCAAGAATCGGATTATTATTGCCACAGATATAGCCTTCGCGGTGGCCCATATAGTGGCTCCATGGAGATTTTAGATTTTCGAAGGGAGCCCCCAGGAGATTTGACAAAAAATCTAAAAAAAAATTATGTTCAAAAATTATGATTCAGATTTGTGGAAAATCGATCTACAAATCGATTTAGGTATACCGCTCAATAATCGGATGATCATAAGCAAAGATATAGATATCTTCGGTGAGAAATACGTTTATTTGCTTTATAAAGTTGGAGATGTCGCCTTCAAAGAGTTGCACACCTTTGGAGATTGGTATAATACCCTCAGCTAGAGTATGAAGTAGAAAGGAGAACAGTTATGTAGATCGTTGGTTAATTTTGAATATGAGCGATGCAACCCAATCTGCAGATCCCAATCCGGTACCACTTGGATTACCCTCATCAGAACATAGCCTGCAGTTAGTCAGAATTGTGCGATAAAAGTCATAGAACGCCCCGTATCTATTTCGACTGTCTCTGGAGTTGCAACTGCTGGGGCAGTTAGCGTGTCCATGTTGCAGATACAAAGTTGTTAGTTACTGCTGCTGATTTCCCCTTTGGGGCAATTATAGTGGCCAGCTCTCCAAGCTGGCACAGTCATTTATAATTGCGGGTCCGAGACTTTCAGCTACTGGTTGCTGCTACAACTGCAACTGCAACTGGAACTGGAGCCGAGATTGATCAAAGACAAATAGATGGACAATAATAAGTGCAGCTCGATGGGCGAGTATCTCCCAGATACAGATAGATGCTGGGCTGGCATGCAGCACGCGCCACATCTGCGAGATAGTGGCCAAAGGAAGCCGATCCAGTGCCGTGTATTAATTGGAATTACTGTAATTGTTCTCCAATGTTGATCAAAAAAATTTAAAAAAAACCAAAATCCTCGGTTAAACAGAGTCACTGTGCAATCGCCCGCCTTCCACCGCTGAAATCGATCCGCAAAACGAAAGCGAAATCTCGGAAACTGACCGATCCGCAGCTCATTTATGCTCCAGTAAGTGCCCAACCTCTTTGACACTCTCTCTGATCAAGGGCCAAGCCGCCAAAGGGATAGGATCTGGTGGGGATGGTCAGTGGTTCTCCAGGGCAAGCGATTCGCTTGGCTGGGAAGAGCTTCTGGGTCAGTGCGATCAACTCCTAAATGGGTTAGCGCTGGGCCTTGTCCGCATGGGAGAGCTATAATAGTGGGAATATCATATATAATTTATAGAAAAATAAAAAGAAAATAAAAATCTTGAACTATTTAATTTTAACAAGAATCTGCACACACAAATTCCTCTGCAAAGTGATCTACCCCTTTGGATCTATTCTTTAATCAAGTGCTCATCCCCTCTTGAAATGTATCTGCAAGATATGCCGAGTGTATCTGGCAGATATGCGTCGTTTCTGAGTTTTTGCCTGATTAAAAATAAATTGTCAACTTTGACAATCGTACGGCAGTTGTATTTATAAACGCCAAGAATTCTCTCTCCCCAACAAAAGGGAAATAACAATTTTGTTTACACTATTTTATCTCATTTTTGTTTGTTATTTTTAGATATCTGCCACGGCAGACTGCAGGGAGACATGAATACTATTTTTGCAAGAAAAGAAAAAGGGTGAAATAATATGCGTATATAAATTAAAACTCCTCAACAGTAGTATCACTTACAAAGATAATATAACAAATCGAACATTTCCAAATTTGGATTTGCCTTCAACGCAATCGGTTATTCGGTGTTCTCATTCAACCTCTGTCGTGATTAAGCATTTCCACAAAATTATTAAAATGCAATTTACGAAAGTCACTCCCCGTAAATTTGTCACACGCAGAAATGGTAACTGACACAGAACAAATCACGTGGAACGATGGGAACTTTTCAGGTGGGCCAGGTGAGATGATATCCGCAGCGGTTCTGATTCCGACGATTGGTGTTAATCCTCGCGATGATTTGGCGCTTTCAGCTCGTTAAGGTTAACTTTGTCGGGGTCTCTGGAAAGAGGACAAAATGTGAATTTTAAATGGAGAAGAAACAGATACATATATCAAGTGGGACTACCATATATTTTTATGCCATTTACACTAGCCTCTACTTGCATTTGAATAACCCTCGCATTTAAATTAATGTTCGCACTTTATATAGAAACTCCCATTCCCATGACCATATCACATCAATAAAGCTATGCTCCAGACCCTGTTCTCATAGATGTCAATAAGAAGGAGAACTTATGCATGATATTTGTTAACCGATTGGCGCATTAACAAAACTTCCCAACACCTCGGAGTGCGGATGGGGGAAAAGATCAAAAAACCCATTGGAGAGACCAATTGAAAACTCATCAAATGGAAATTATCACCGACAATTGTGCGTCTTTGAATGCCTCATATGCCTCTCGGCCGACCGTTATTTGACTTTCCCAACATATAATAATCATAACTTGAATTGAAAATCACCACGACACCACCGATGTCCAATAAGGGCAATCAAACAACCAGTCAGAACCAAAGCGCACACAGCATAATAAACTAAATGGTAAACAAATATTGGAGCTGACAAAAAAAAAATAAAAATGAAAATAAAGCGGCAAGGGGTAACAGAGTGGGGCTCTGAGGTCACTCCAGGGTTCTGTGTTTACCAAAATTGTAGCGCAAGTGCAGAGCGAATTGGGTCATCGCCTCTACCTGATGCATCCACTCCGATCGGTGTCGTATTTCAATAATAATTCCCCTTTCTCCCAATCCCACTCCCATTCCCACTCCCATTTCCATTTCCACCCGACGGATACTTAATTTGTTTAACGCTTAAGACGACTGGCATGCGTGGGCGTTTCCTGGGTTTCCTCGTCGCTTCGATAGATAGCCATCGACTTGGTTAATTGTCATGACAAGTTGACAGTTCGCATGAAAGCCCAGCCATTGTTCCAGGCTCCTTTCTCTGCCCTTTCCACAGGGGTGTATTATATTTCGGACAGGAATAACTCCCGAAATTGGTTCCATTTATGTACACTCACCAAAAAAAGATAGTTGAAAACAAGGAAGTACTCTTGAAGTCTAGTCTACTTAGAGACTTAATTTATATTATGGTTTAAAGTTCAAACAATAAAATACATAAGATAAGATGAATTCTTAGCTCTGTAATTAATTTAATTAATTATAATCCTTTTTGTAAAGTGCATGTTTAAGCAACACTTACGCGTTTTTATCTCGGCTGACCCAATTTTATTTTTTGTTTGTCGCCTGCCTTATTAAAAAACAGCCGACTACTGATTGGGGCCCAGCCGTCTGGGTTGGCATTACTTTTTTTGGGGTTCAGTCTTGGACCCTGGGCCTCTCTGATGATTCATTTCTGCTCGGTTACACATTTCGCCATTGACGATCGTCGGAGGTCCACATGCCATTCCAAAAAGCCACCAAAGTGTGCGTCAGACCTAAAGTATTTACACGAAAAAAAGTGGCAATAAATAAGAAGCTTATGGAGGTTGTGGCAGATAGCTGAGTGAGTGAAAATAGTTGGAAATATATGGTGGAAGGTTGAATGGGGTTGTGTAACATCCTCAAGGTGTCGAACATATGGTAATTGTTGTCGTTCCGATCCATTAGACTTTTTAGAAGTCAAAAGTGAGTCATTGCATTTAGAGTTTGGAGTCCATAGAGAAAATCTAAATCTTATTTATTTAATTTTTAAGACATCAGTCGAGGTATCTTTTCTTCAAAACTATACTATAAACCCATGGAAACCCTTAAGAAACTCTCCAGCAGCGACTCCCGAACTCTAGTTTCGTTCTACCCTACCAATCACACGCACAATAACTAAGATCGTCACTTTCCAACCGTTTTATGAACCAACAGTGAACAAAAAAGCGAAGGTTGACAAAAGGCGCAGTGATTGATGCGCTAAAAAAAAAAGAGATTGGAAGGGGGTTCTCGATCCACCCGATAATGACTTTTTAAATACAATTCCAATGCGCTAAAAGGGGGCAATCATCTGGCCGATGACAAAGAAGAGCGTAGATGAGTCGGGGGTTATAGGGGAGAGCCATTAAGGCGCACTATTGAAATGTAATTTGCATTTCATAAGCCTCCCGGGGCCAAGGATCAGGGAAAAGAAGAAAAACACAGTGATGACATTTAAAAGGAGCGAACCGAAGGCCCCGGAGGGTTCTCGGATGCGACGATTTATGGCAATTTGATGATGATGGCAAGCCCATGGATGGAAATTCTGCACCAAGATGCAGCCATACGATCCCCGATCTCAGATCTCTTGCTAATATTATGCAAAGCACTCATGATCGAAGACAATCCGGAATCCGGCATCGCATGGCACCCCGGGGTGCTAATGCACGTGCGAAGGGATATACAGAGACTGTTTCCTTACACTGAAAATATTATTTATTTTCAAGAAAAATAATAAATATATTTAAGTAATAGACGTAGAGTGTTCCTTTCTCTCAGTGATCTTATAGATGTTCTACTGCGACAATGATTAGACAATATTCTCCATCCGTTTGTCACGTTTTGTTGGATCTGGAATTCTGTAATCAGTTTTCATGAGGCAGCAATTGCATCTCACAACCAGTAACGGTCCAAACAGGCTTATCAGCCCCAAAGACTGCTCTCGATTGTCAATGGGAACTAATCAGCGAATCAGTGGGTAGTTACCGGGTGGTACGTCTATCTATCGGGTGCTGGTGCCGCCTTGTTTCTTCGCTTCGATACGGTTCCAATTCATTAAGTTCTTCGGGCCCAGCGTTTTGTCACCCGGGAAACGGGAACAAAGAGCTTTGTGCAACATATATGTACTCGAAATCGTATAATGCTTGCGTAACTGGACGTTAATTTACTTGGCCGCCCTGCATTGGGACTAGGTCTGTGTTCCTATAATCCGTCATGCCTGGCTGGCGATTTACATTAATGCGCCAATTTCTGGACGAACAATGGGCCACTGAGACTGCGACTGAGACGGGACGATACCAGCCGACTGTAATTAACATTTCTCGCATTATAATTTGCCCTTTTTTCCGCCTGGACTGGACTGGATAGTCATCAGGCAGACATCGGGCATTCACAAATCACCAGAAACCGACTGAGTTGGCAATTTAATGTCCGCAAATTTTCGCAACAGGAGCTGGAAGCGATCGGTGGGCCGGTGGGCGTCGGGTCGGAGGGAGGCGTGTCGGTGACTATAACCACCCAGTTGGCATAAAAATAAAAACAATCGCTTTGCATTATTGTGCCACTTTGGGTGACTAATAGGAAAATGAGACTTGTTTTTATTTTATACACAACAGTAATTGCCAATTAAAGTAAACATTGAAACGGAACTAGCCATTATTATCTTTCATTTACATATGAATTTCATGATAATCTTATTTATCTTAATTATCTTATCATCCAAAATTTTTTAAAGATTGTTGTCCTATTACTTTGAATAATAAACTTTGATACTTACAGTAATTCTCTAAAGATGATAAGTTTTCTTCATAACTCAAAAAACCACAGTCTAAATCGAAAATTTTATAATTGTAACAGAGACTCCCTAAGAAAGTGTTGTCTTTTTATAAAATACGCAATTATCATATAAGTGATTCCCTTTTAGAGCCACAAAAATAATACTCATTTGGGAAAAAATTAAATTAATAATCAAACAAACAAGTATTTAAAAAAATCCCCCTTAAAAGCAAAAATCAAGACTACGCGCACCTTAAAAATTTCTAAAACAGTTTGTTCTATATACCACATATTGTAAACATTCTAAAGTCTAGAGATAAAGAGATGGCTACCTACAAATATAGGTATATATTTATAAAAATGCAGCTAATCAAATAAAATTCTTTTGGCAAAACTCAGTCTATTTTTAATTCGTGTGTGGTAAACAAGTGTCATGCGACTTCTCGGTCTCCTGTTGCTGATAGCTGCAACTCTTTGTTTGCAAATCTTAGCTGGGGGAATAGGTAATTTTATTATTTCCGACACAAAACTATATAATGATCTACTTACCACCTTAAAGGCAATCGTTACTATCTCGAAAAGGAGCAATTTTTGATTGAGATTCTGCACCATGTTCACGAACCTCTCCTGAACGACCAGTGGCGACTGTTGGGCGAACAATTGGTCACTGACAAAGATCAATATGTGGTATCTAAATTATGTACTAACAAATAGAATAAATAAAAAATATATATATATTTTTGTAGGTTTTTAACGATCGCATGACTACATTTTTGGAGGCTTTCAATGTGGGAAAGTTATTGAATCAGAAGGCCTACTACAATCCACTCTATGAGGATCATTACCAGCAGACTCTTGGCCTCTATAACTTTTTCTACAATACCAGGGATTGGTATACTTTGTGGCAGAATATCTGCTGGGCTCGATTGCACATGAATCCAGGACTTTTTGTTCAGGCTCTGACACAGGTCCTTTTGAAAAGGGACGACTACCAGCCCCTGATAATGCCCAAGATTTATGAACTATGGCCAGAGTCCTTCCTTGATATGAGGACTGTGAGAGAGGCGAGAAATTTGAATTTCGCCAACTGGATAAGGTACGGAAACATGACAGACTTTGAGGAGGTGCATCGTCAAGAAATGGAGCCCATTAAAGTGGATGGAGATTTGAGAAATACCCCGGAGTGGTTCAAAGCCATGGCGGATGTAACTATCTTTAGAATGAAACAGAAGCCAAGGGGCAATAAACTTGGGTATTTATTGGAAGATGTTGACTGGCTGGCCTACTGGTACTACCTTAATACAGGGATTAACTTAGTTGAGGATAAAACCGACCAACTGCAAGAATGGTGGTACTACCAGTTGGACCAAATACTAGCACGTTACAAACTGGAACGATATGGCCAGCAGATGGCCTACGAAAAGTTAAGACTCATACAGGATGAAAGAAACTCTCAACTGATATCCTGGCAGAATTTAAGATTCGCCACAGAAGACACAGAGACTACAAGGTCCATTAACGAATACTTGGAAGTGTTGGAGTCTACGGTGGACGAGGCAATCGCATCTCATAGTCTCCTTTTGAAAAATGGAACTTCAATAGATTTGTCAGTAAATAGCAATTGGCTCATCGGGCTTAAGGAACTGTTTCCCTTTGAATGGACACAGTTGCAAATGGAAACAGCAAAGCAACCGCAACTTCTTTTGGATCCCCGGACTTCGTTAAGATCGGAAAACTTTTACTATTATGCCGATCGATTACTGCAAATATATCATTGGTATCGAGGCCATTTTCAACCGTCCACCCAGAGGTCTTTTGTGCCAACCAATCTTAAAATTAATGATGTGGAAATCAGCCCTCTGATAACCTTTGATCAGCCTGTGGATCTAGATCTCAGTAATCTTCTACACACCAGACACTTTCACTTGGCAGGCCAGTTTCTGTGGCCTTTCACTCTCCAACAGCGGCAGTTTCGACTCCAACAGAAGGACTTCACCTATATCCTTAAAGTCTCGAGCAACATAACCAAGTCAACTATATTTAGGATATTCCTAACTACCCCGGAAGGTAAATCTTTGAACCGGCAGCCTTTCTATCTCCTAGATTCTTTCCTGACGATGATCTACCAGGGTGATAATCGGATCAAAAGAGATTCTATGGATTTCAAAGGCTTCGTTGGCGATCACATTTCCCTAACGGAACTGAATCAGTTTGTGAATTTGGCCCAAAACGAGGAATTCGACTTTCCCTTGAATATATCCACTGCCAATTGTGGATTTCCCAGGCGGTTGATTTTACCGCGAGGAGGTGGAGGAAATCCATTAAAAATGCGTTTATTCGTAGTGGCCACCAATTATGATTTCAAGGCTCAGCAAGGTAACGAATTGGATTGCGATTTTAGCAAAGGAATCAGTCGATGGGATGAGCTGCCGTTGGGGTATCCTTTTGAGCGATTTCTGGAAGAGGATCACCGGGCCGAGGAAGTCTCCGGAGATCATGTACTCTGGAAGGATGTGGAAATCTGGCATGAAGATCATTTGGCTTGAATTTTATTTGTCAATACCAACAATAAACTTGAATAGATATTATTTGGGCTTTTAGTCCCACCCCTCCATCATCAGTTGAACCTTTTAAGTTATCGTTTGGAGAGCTCCATAAATAAACCTTAATTCCACTTTACCGTTTCTGTCTATGCCCCTTTCTGGCCAACTTCTGAAACCTTTAACGGCAAGTGACGCCAAATTTGGGTAATTACCAGGCAACGGGGGAAATATTAAAGAGAGGGGGCACTCCACATGGGGCCACTAAAAACCCCGAAACCAACATGTGTAAAATATTAATCAAAATTACACTGAAAAAACAAGTAGATCAATATGTAAAGGGAACAATTTGTACAACTTATAGGAAGTATTTAATTTATTAAATTAAATTTTTCAAAAAAGTGGTTAAGATTTTTATCATTTTTATTATGTTTATTTTGTCAAATGTACTCTTGAATAAAGATCCCCAGCTTAGACTCTAAACAAAAAATTAAAAAACGAACAAGAATATATGAGGAGGAAAAGGTATTAGGTGTGGGAGATTGGAGCTCAGGGATCGGGTGTTAGGGGCATGGGGCATGGGGCAGGGACGACGTTGCATGGATGCAAAGCACTTTATTCCAAAGAACGGAGAACGGTTCGGGGGCTAGTGGGGATCGAGGGGTGGGCGAGACAGCTAAACTTGTTATACGCAATCGAATCGAATATGGGCGAAATAAAGCCAGGGGGAGGGGCTGAAAATCTAGAACTAGTTTTTCGTTTTTTTCCCCCCTCGATATATGTATGCTCCCTCTCTCTCTGGGTTTTGGCCCGATGACGCGGTATAAAAGAAAATATTGGACACCTGCACGGTCTCGTATCGCAGCTATTGCAGCGCCAACAACAACAACAACAACAACAACTACAACAACAACCAATAAAAAACGAACTACAACAAATACAAGAGAACTATGGTATAACACGGCGTATGAGGGACAAGTGAAGCCCGAATAAAAAATTAAATAAACGCACGGACAGGGGCCGAGAGTAGACTGAGCAGATAAGGCGGAAGATCGGGGAAGAAATAGTATTAAGAATTGGTAGGATTTCAGATACTCTTAAATAAATATATTAATAAAATATACTACATATTTATTAAATCTAACAAAAGAGTTACTGTTCTAGGCCTTAGCCTTTCTTTTATTAAATTTGTAGACTGGATCGACCAACCCCATGATCATTTCCAAAAGGACCAATTAAGGGTATCCCTATTTAGAAGACCATAAACCATGACGGGGTCTTAGATTCTCTAGCCTCTCGCTCTCTCACCTGCACTTGCTATCTCTGGGTTTTTGGAGGCTTAGGTAGCTGCAAAATTTTGCCTTTTTCCCGAATCCAAAAAACAAAAAAAAAATACTGAAGAAATAATAAAAAAAGGGGCAGTCGAGCGTAGAGCGATAGAAAAGGGAAGGACGAAAACTAATGGCCAGGCTTTTATTTCCAAGAAATTTAAAACTTTACGAAGGAGCCGGGAATCAGAAAAAAGGAAGAAAAATGGTAGACAGATAGACCGGGCCACTTGAAAACACATGGGTCGGTCTCTGGGCCTCGAATTGCAACGAACCGGCGGAGTTTTTAGGATCTCGGTCCGCAGGTAAATGAAGGAAGACCTAGTAATGGATTCTAGATTTTGTTTTTTTTTTTTTTCCTTTTCTTTTCAAATATATGTATGTATTTCTTTATAATAATTTATGACGCTCAAATTAAAGTGGGGAGCAAATAAAACGGAAAAAAAGGGAATACGAATAAAAGAAAACATTACCCAGTCAAATGGTTTCCGATGAAAAGTTTTGCCAACTAAGGGAATAAACCATAAAACGCAATAAGCCAAAAGAACGTGTGTTGTCTGCCATTTAAGGTGATTCCAGTTGAAGTGCATTTTGTCAGCTTAACTTCAGTTCAGGTGAGGCTATAAAGTCCCCCGATCCGATCCGATCCGGTCCGGTCTGGTCCTTCTGTTTGCATAACAGTACAATCGACTGAGAACTGTCGGCACTCAGAACTTGATTGCTTTTTGAAGCTTTGCAGCGATAAAAGTTCCAATACGACTTATATGACTAAAGCCCTTCATACGAATGCCGATGAGTACTCTTTCCAACATTGTTTTGGATTATAATCACAACAAAAATTTGAAGTGTGATTAGTTTTTAAAAATATACTTTTATTTTAAATATAAATGTCTAATCAGAAAGTGATTTATTAAATTTGTCAAGTTCACTCACTTTAAACACGTTCTAAATTCATATAATGCGGATTTCCAGGAATAAGAAATAATTAAAATTCATTAATGATTTCCAATTAATTTCTAGGAAAATCCAATTGCTATCGCTGAGTAGCAGCACATGTGTCTATTTATTGCAGTAGCTACAAATTTGATTTATTTTTGTCATCCTCTTATCAGATAATTTCTACATTCCTCGATTGTCTTATAGTCTAACGCCTATACCCTTTTATTTGGTATTTTAATTTTCTCAAAAATAATATTATAATATTAAAATATATTATTATAATAATATATAAATATAAATATATATATTTATAAATATTTATAATGATATTATAAAATTCTAAAAACATATGAACAACAATTCGAATAATCAGACGATGTTCTGAGAAAGAGTATAGATTTGTATTCGTTGCTGCAACGTCGAAGTTTATAATTTACGGACTAAAATTCTTCACGAAATATGGTTTTTATTAAAATTTAAAGTGAAAAAAAGTGACCTTATAGAAGGTCATACTGTGACGTTATAGAAAATGATAATACTCACAAATAAATGATTCATTTAGTTCATAATGATGTGCAAAATGATTGATAAAGAAGTGACACTTAATCGTGCAATTTAAGATGACTTTTTAAAAAATGTGAATTTATTACTAAGCCGATTTATTACATTTTTCCTAAAAGTGCAAAATTTCCGAACATCTATCATTTTATAAAAAAAATTTTAGGTCGGACAAATTCTGGAATTGTCGAGAATTCAGATGAAAATATGTATTATTTATTCGGGAGAACTTTGTTTTCTAACAAAGTCCGACTAATAATTATTAAAAAAAAATCCCATGAAAAAATCAAATAAATACAGAGACTTTTAAATATAAAAAAGCAGTGTCGAATAACGTTCTGGGCGGTAATAATGCCCCTCTGTGGCAGAATGGAGGCGCTATCGCTTATCAACTTGCCGATTGAGGTCCTTGACTTAATATTTCAAGATTTACAACTGAGCGACAAACTGAGCTTAGCCCAATCGCATACGAATCTACAAGGAGCGTTCAACTTAAACATTAAAAACAAATACGAGCACATAGATCCTCGAGTACTACCAGTCCAATATTGGTCGACTGTTCTCCCTTTGTGCGGCCATAAAATTTTAAAGGTGGACGAGCTGTTCGAACCCAATGACCACGTTCCCATTCGGCTGATCGACAGACATTGTCTCAATCTGGAATCTATTCAACTAAATGTGAAAAATCGAAACATTAAGGACATAATAAGCTTATTAAGAAACAGGAAAACTCTGAGATCGGTCCATTTATATTTCTACGGAGACTGTAAGTCAACGGAACAAATTATGTACGCCTTAAAAGGACTTCCCCAACTGAATAATTTGCTTTTATACGGGATAGAGGAAAATCAAGGTAAGTAACTAAACATTTTTGAATAAACGGTAATGGCAATAAACTATACTTTCCAGTTCCCCATGTACAAGACCTGGAGAGTTTAGAATTTTTAAGTCTTTCGATGAACCGAAAATGTGGATCAAGCAATATTTTTGAAATATGCTCGCGCCTTAAATTCTTGCAAACCCTGTACATTTCCAACTTCAATATCCCATTAAAAAAGACTGCTCCACAAGACTTAGATTTCCCCAACTTGGAGACACTGGACATCTGCTACTGCAACATATCAACGGAGCTTCCTCATTTTTCAAAACTAAAAAGTATGAAATTTTGGAGAAATTCCTATTTTGCTCGAAAACAAAGCCTATACCATTGGATTTCAAGACACGCAAACTCGCTGGAGGCTCTGGAAATGAGCTGCACAGCCGAAGCCGAGTTTAGAGAAATCGACTTTTTAGAAGTTCTCAAAGAATGCAAAAAATTATCCAAGTTTCGATTGCACAACCGCATTACGAACCTGTTCCTGGCACCTCTAATACATGTCCTTTTAAAAAATGGAAGGAGCATGGAAAATCGATTCTATCTGGATTGTAAAAACTATGAGGAGCTGAATGTGGCGGTTAGTTTGGAAAATATTTGAAAAGAATGTTTATCATAATATAAATAATTGTTATTTACAGCGCTGGTCAATACCAAATTCTGACGTTGTCCACTTAAGAAACGTAAATTGGGGGACCCCCGAGTCAAAAAAAACGGATCGGCCCAGTCGTCTTGATTTAAGTAGAATTACGAGCCAGTGCTGTAATTATTTTTGTATTTTATCAAAGCTATGTACCTAAATATGATCTCAGCAGGGAGCAATCAAAACGTCGCAGTATTATAGAAAGAAAATATTAGAAAAATACAAAATTCCCCCAAATTATACGCTTATCAGCATTGAAAAAAATGAAAACTTGAAATGAAATAAAAATATTTAAAAAAATTATTCTCTTGTGTTGTTATTTAAAAATTTGAAAGTTTATGTAGATTACAAGTCCAATCTGACGCTGATTAATTTAATAATTGCTAGACATTTTTAATTCGGGGCATTTCTGTCAATGAAACAGTAAAAAAAACCCAGTCTCCACCGAACTTAGGCTCAGTTCTGAACCAGAAACGGAAATGAAAGCACCCGCAGAAATCACGCTCCTACCAGTAGATGTTATTCATCTCATATTTGACGAACTAAACTACGAGGAACAAATCAGTTTCGCCCAAGTACACAAGCAATTTTGCAAGGCTCTTGCCTCCTACAATAAAAAAGTGTACGAAAAGATACATCCTTATAAACTACCGATCGAATTGTGGCCAACTATTTTGCCTATATGCGGCTCAGAAATTGTACAAATACACGAGTTATTCAACCCGCATTTTGAAGTCCCCATAGTCCTGATAGAGAAGTATTGCCAAAACATTAAAAGTATTCAGCTACAAGTGCACAGCCGAAATTTTACCAAGATAGCATCCTTATTACGCAAAAGGAAGAGCTTGAAATCGGTTCATTTGTATGTTTTGGACAAATTTGAGCTCCCAACAGAGATAATAAACGCCATGAGGCAGCTTCCCCAACTTAATGAGTTGCTTTTATACGGAGTGACTGGAAGCCAGAGTAAGTTTTGCAAAAAAATCATAACAAACCTCTACAATGGTCGTTTTTACTTTCAGTTGATCCGATAAAACATCTGAATAACTTGGAAGTCTTGAGCTTAACACTAAAAGTGGGCTCTGAGCCTGTTAACATTTTTAAAATATGCTCGTAAATCACAAAGTTGCGTTCCTTGCATATTGCTAACTTCAAACTGCCATACAACAATAATTTGGTTCCAGAACTCACCCATTTAGAGAGCCTGGCCATCTGCAACTGCCACATATCATCTGAAATTCCACATTTTTCGCGTCTAAAACAACTTAAATTCTGGAGCAATGAATACTGTGTCCTGAAACTTAACTTGTACGATTGGATGGCTTCGCACGCACCCACCTTACGGGCTCTCGAACTGTCCTTTGGAAGCTCCCAAAGTTTCAAGGAAATTGATTTTCTCGAAGCCCTCAAAGTATGTGGCAACATAGTCGATTTCCGGTTGCATAACTCCATTTCGAAGTTATTCTTTCCATCGTTTGTTAAAATCGTGACTGAGAATGGCTTTAGCCCTGAAAATCCATTTATCCTCAATTGTCCCAACAGCTGGAAAATAAGAGAAGTGGTATATATTGAAAAATAATTTAGAAATAATTGACTTATCTCATTATATTAAATTTTTTTCAGCTTGACAGTATTCCAGATTCGCTCAATATAGAAGTGAAAGATATAAACCGGCTGAGTCCAGAGGATCTTAATGTGGCAAGGACTTATCCGCTGGTACCGGGAAATATTGCCAGTCAGTGTTCCAGCTATTTTCCATTTCACAAATTATTGCGCTATTTAGAAAATATATGTAAGGATAAGGAGACACCTCCAATTTTCTGGCACTATCCCAGTAGTTTATACTATGTTTCCTGATGTTCGTATTTTATATCTGAAATTTAGATTATAAATTGAAAATATTTGTTTCAAGGGGCTTTCTGTCTTTTGTCTTTGAGGCTTTGTGTGTGGGCGATCTCTTGTCTCATTATTGCAATCTGCGAAATCGGAAGTACGAGAGTTCTCCATGTTTGCCGGTGGCCGCCTTTTGTCTTTTGTTTCGGCTTCAGTTGGATGAGTGATGGGAGGAGTCTGTGGCCTCCGCCTCCTGCACCCTGTCTCGTGGATTATCGGTTCTGGTCATGTCCCGAGGGATGTCCAATATTTCACCGTATGCCTGACAGCTGTTCACATTCCCTCCGCAGTGAAAGTGGGTCATCGCTGTCACAATTAAATGACATCACTGGGGCTGAGGGGTATTCAGCGACTTTAATTAAATTTGAGAAAAATATTTCAAGTCAATCGTGATGCTAAAATAAAAGGGCAATAACCAATAAATAAATACTTTTTACAACGCTAAAAATAAAACAAAACATAAAGGCAAATCTTAGTCGTAGGACAATAAAAACTACCAGATCAGACATAAATCAAAGCACATTAAAACGACTATAAACTGCAATTGAACAAGTGCAATAGAAATCAATTTATGAGATGTTTTATACGAAGATCGAGCATTACTAATTGCTTTAATTGAAACAAGTTGTTGCCCAATAGGGATTTCCATGTTTCCATGATAAAAAACTGCTTTTAAAAACTAAATCTAACAGAATTATAGCCAAAAACATAAAAAACCAATAGCTGGAATTAATTTGCACTTGCAATTGTTCAAGAAGTTGACATCCTTGGCATGAGTGTCGATTTTATTTACGGCTTCGAGGTGGCGACTTGGCCAACTTGCACGGCTGCCAATTAAATATTGACAAATGCCCGACAGAAAAACATGCGTTAAGTGGCAATTGAATGGTTCTCGGATTTATCTCTTTAATTTATGTATTATACAGGGTACTTTTTTGATTGAATTTTATTCATTTTCCAACAGAGTCTCTAATATTAATAAAAGACTATGCATACACAGCCCTGAAAATAAACAATTTGCGCTTTCCACAAAGCTGCTTTTGAATATTTTTAGCCGGCATTGGGATACGCCTCCGCTTTGAGAGTCACATTTTGCCAAACATTTCAGAGGAAACACTTCACACCTCCGATTCATTGAGAGTGAATATTTCCTATGAACGCATCAAGATTTTTGCATAAAATTGCATTCGGCCGTGTGCGTGCCGCGCAAACGAACTGGAAAAAGTAAATCTAAAAATAAAGAATCACGCTATGGTGGAAAATTTAATTTGACAGCCAGCAGATCTGTCTAGAAATTGCAATCGCACAATGAATCTATCAGCATCAATGCAATAAAAGTCTAAAAATAGTAAAGGGCTGCGAGAAATGCATAATCGGGCCAATCTTTAATCACACAGCTCTGCGGAAATAATTTATACTTTTTTATGGGCTCAGCGCTCGCCCATCGCACCTATTTAATTAAGAAATTTAGCGACTACTGAGCCCATTCCGCAGTCAATTGAGCCCATAATTTTCTCGTTTCTGACTAAACCGTCCTCGAACCGCAATGACAACTAAAGACGCCAACAGAAACACCATTTTCGCATTAAAAACAAAAACCGAAACCGCGGAGAAGAAGCCGTCGTCGTTGGCTTGTAACAAAAGTCCAGAGGGGATGTCGGCTTGGAGGTGGATCTGGGATGAGTCATATAGTAGACAATCCAGACGACGGCACGACCTGGCTGAAAAAGCTCCCATGTACAGAGTGAAGAGCTTGAACCTGGCCTTTCGGGCCAGACATCAGGGCCGGGGTTCTAACTACCTGAAAACGTGGCCCAAAAGATCGTCTGAGGGACTTGCTAATCATATCAAGCCTTGATTGTTGATCATTTAACTTTGGGCCAAAACTGCAAGATCTGCTTTGGTGACTCACGGACTGCAGGTAGTTGGCTTTTGGTCCAAGCCCATTCTAGTTCAAAACTTCGAGTCATCTTCCAAATCCTACCCAGCAAATACCCTAGGTAAAAGAAATGGAAACTGATTGAAATAGTTTGAATTTATTTCTCAAAGTATTTTTAATTAAAAATAGTTTCTAGATAATACAAGGTGTTATTTCGTGCGTATACGTAATATGCGTATACATACGTAATATCCTTTTCTCAAAGCTCATAAACTTTTAGATAGCTAAAAAAAACATATAGTACATTAAAATATATTATTTTCTAGGTTATAATATTTTATTAATGCATTTTATAAATATAATATTATAATAATTAATTAAGTCTCAGGGTATACCAAGTCTCGATTCGAGGGAATCTAGTCTCTCTTTCCGGCCTGTCGCTCGCTTTGTTAGATTTTGCAGAGGCTCTTGGCCCAGGTAGATTTATTGTATAAACAAAGCCGAATGGGCAAATAAGCAAAATGTCGGGAAGATAGGCCAGAGGCGTGCCGGGAGGAGCTGAAAATTATTTATATTTGAGCTTATTTATGGTTTTCGGTCGGGGCACGGTTCGTTCTCGACTTGACCACTCGATGAGTCACTCCTGGTCTCCCGATCTGCTCCACATGTGCGGAAACTGAACTCCTTTTCCAGCAGCTCTTTATAGCTCGTATTGTTACTCGTTTCCATTTTTATTTTTTATTAAAAGTTGATTGATTTTATAGGCGCGATAAGTATATTGTAGTCGATTGGTTCGCTCAGTCGTGCCTCTCACAGATGACTAATGTCTCGGTGGGTCGATGGGGCTCCGGTCTTTTGGTAATGAATTTGTTTTCCGCTGGCCTGGCTCTGGAGATCTCTTTGTTGTACAGTATTGCTCGATCGGTGTTGAAAAGATAGTTATAAACACTCTGGGCTGGTCGTTGACACTGGACTTACAGAGTGATTGTGTGAAAAAGTGGTCTGATTTGTTTCGAAGCTTGTGGTTTAGTTCAAGAATAAATATTTATAACCAATTGGATCTTCCTAAGTTAATATGCTATAGAGTTATTAGGCTCCACAGCTTCTTAGCCATTTTTAAGAAAACCCTTTTTAACGTCCCTCTATGATCCTTTCTAATGCAATCACCCACTTCCCCAGCTGTAACCTTGTACCTATTTCCAAAACATCGAATTGCTTTATGGCTACAATGTACGCTTATTGCTTTGTTTAATTAATTTAACAGGCAAATGGCAAATGGAGACCATAAATAAAGTCTGAAACTAATTGCTGACACAGTTACCGAGACAACACAAAGGCATGGGGATCAATTGGCGTGGGCGCTGCTGACAGCCAAAGATCAGAACGTGGCCAAGAGGTTGTTGGTTTGACGGGGAGCACCACCTGCGATTGGAAGCGGGGAGCACGTGCTGGTCGGCTCCCAAAAATTCAATTTCCATGGAAATCAAATCAAACAAAAAGAAACAAATTTTCAGTAGCACCCATCAGAGATAAGTCCAGTTTTCAGATGCCTTCGAGATAGAGGCAAGACTAAAGTTCAGCTTTGGGCACAAAGTTTCTCTAGCTGAGGACGGCTGGCACAAGCCATAAATATTCCAGGCAGACAGTCCAAATCAGCTGAATCATCATCTTCAATACCATCATGATCCACAATTACAATGTCTGGGCCAAGAATAAGCTCTCTGGTGGCTACGAACGCCCCTTTAAAGAAAAAACGCCCACTTTAGGCACCTTCGTGGGCACGAGTCCAAGTAGCCAAGATATTTTGTTTCGAATGTTTTTTAATTAAAAAAGATGCACACCGGCGCACAGAGCACACAAATGTCTGACAAATCTAAATAAAATAAATGACTTTTACTCTTGAGAGCCCAAAGCTTCGTTTTCTTTTTAGCCTTTGGCGGAATAAACCAAGTCATGGTTGGAGTTGAAGTCGCTTTTAAAGTCAAATTGGTTGAAAAAGTTTTAAATGGTCAAGTAAGATGTTGGTACTCGTAAAGAGTAAATACATTTCTTTTATAATTATGTTATTATTGATTCCCTATCTATTAAGTAATATTAAGTAAGACCTTTTAAGAGAGCAACTACAGAAACTGGTAAGAATATCAATTTCTTAAGACAGCAACCAATAACATTGCTGGGTTTTTTGACTCTTGTCTGGGCGTTTTTCCAACAAATGGCCAAAGCCAGAGGCAACAACGAAGTACAACTGTTCCACAACTGTTTTGGCCATCGTCATCATCGTCAGAGCTGAGTTTGATTTTTTTTCTGATTTCTGGCTTGATGGTGGACCCGAGCGCCTGCGCAAAAGCCGTGTTTCTGCCTTGGCACGTGCGCTGGAGCACAGCCCCAAGACCAAAGCGAACTACAGGCTTCATTTGGGATACCCTGTAATTGTAGAAGTGAAGAAGCTATAACTATTTTCATATACTACTTAAAAGCACTTTTATAAATACGATAGTAAACATTCTTAACTTTAAGTTTTAGACACTTCTCATGGGTTTTAAACATTGATTTTAATATCAATTTACTTTAAGAAGAAAAAGCAATTCGTTTCCAATTTCATCCACTGGCTTTAATTCGTTTCGTTTGGTTTGGTTTCGTTTCATTTCTGGTTTTGAAAAATGACATACAATGGGCTTGGGTTAAGTTTTGGATTCGAGTGGTGTGGAGTGGGTTGGGTTTTGGGGGCATTTGGGCTGGAAAATCAACTTGTTTGTGTGTTGTGTGCCGTGGAGCTCAGGTGTTGGTCGCCGGATTGGATTGGAGTCGACTCGAGTGGAGTGGAGTCGAGTGGAGTTGGTGTTGGAGTTACTGCCACCGTTTGATGACTCTGTTTCGACTCAGTCTCACTTCGGGGCTTGATTAATTTACGACCTAAGGTCAGAAGATTGTGTACAAAGGGTTTAACTTGTCGCTAATCGGTCAAGGTTTCTATTGTTGATTCCCAAACCGATGAACCCCGAACACCTCGGGCCATAAAAACCAATTGCGGCCGCAGTTAGGCTCCATCTAAAAATACAGTTACCAGATGCCAGAGCCAGATTAAGACCAGCATCTCCTCAGCCCCAGACTTCTGTGCTTTATCCTATTTCAGTTTCTGTTCTGAACTGAGCTGAGCGGGGCTGTTCATGGCAAATTTAAAATTTACCAGCCGCACGCCAACATCTCTCAACACCTGCTTCGGATCTGGTTAGAACTGTGTCCTAATCAAAACATTAAAACCTTTTGGCATGCCTGCAAATTGGAAGGAACTGTCCGCCTAATGAGGCTCCAATCCACTTTAATGAACTGCAATTGCTTATGAAGAAATAAGCCATGATCTCTGCTGCATCTAATGAGTCGGCCAGGTCGGCCAGGGAGTTCGGTAATTGATTGCACCGAGGAGGATTCTGCGACTAATGATCGGATGGGAGCAGAGGTGTGGGGGTCGGCTAATAGGAGCTACAATCAAGGAGCCAATGTTCAAAGGCGTATCTTAAGGATACTTAATACCGAACTAACACGCAACCTCAATTAGGATTACGATTTTTTGTGAAACTCTTTTGTTCAATTAATAACTTAGAATAGGGATAAGTATTGGATTAACTTTTTCTAGCTAAATGACGTACTTAAAAGTGCTCAACCACCTCTTGATTTACACACAAATCTGTATCGAACTTTTAGTGCTCCTGTCAGAATGAACTCTTTTGTTTAAGATGCCATTAAAATGTTTTCTACTTAACATAAATTCCCCCAGACTCTTGGCCCCGCTTTCCCAACGAGATCGACAAAAGCCGAGCATTAAACGAGATTATTTGACTACCAGTGTTGAACCCATTGTGGTCATGGTTGGCTCAACTCCCTCAGAAAACTCGGCAGGCAGAATTTATGGCCCTTAGAACACATTTTCAGACACGGCGACAGGCGACAGCCAGGGCCTGAGACTCTGATTTGGACTCGGAATTGAATTTGGAATTGGAAACGGAATCTCAGGCTGTGACTTTGCCTGATCGGCAGGAACTGGTTACTGGTTACTGGCTGGTGGTTGCCTGCTGGGGCTGTTTGGCCCAGGGAAGTGCTACCGTCTTACACAGATACTCTCACGCACACGGACGCAGACTGTCAACCACACCTCACCTAACCCCAGATCACCCCGAGCCGGGCTGGCGTAACCCATAATTTTAACACCAATAATAAAGAGAGGAACAACAACAAAAACGAGATGCAGGTGTGCATCAAGTCCGAGTCGCAGTAGCGAACTCAGTTCGTGTATCTTGACATCTCTCAGTTACAGATACAGATACAGATACAGATACACAGTCGTAGCTCGCACCGCTCGCACTGGATCATAAATTTACGTTTGAAATTGTCTGAAATCGAAAAACCAGTTTTCGCCCAAAGTTACAAAAAGGTTTACCATTAGCTCCGTAGAAATTTGGATTCCCCGTTCGTTATATCCGCTCAAGAGTCTATACTTCTGTATAGAACTGTTAAGTTTAGAAGTAATTTAAGAATAATAAGAGTGTAATGAACTTGAACAAGGGAAGTGGGCAATTATTAGAAAATTATTTGAGCGGATGATATTGTATTTTTGTCTAATACATCCTGTGTAAGATTTTCTTGAAGGGTCAGAGGGTTAAGAAATATTTGTAAAATATTTTATTCTAATTTTAAATCGAATCGGCCAACCTGACCTGATTGTTATTCGGTTTCAGCCCACATAATTTCGCTTTTTACATTGACCCACTTTCGAAAGGCAACTGTAAAATTCTGACAGCTCAGTTAGCTGATTTAAAGGCACCTGGACCGCAGGCCATAAAATGCAAAAGGCGTCATCCCCTCACTGAGACAGTCAGCAAGATTAATTATCGCATTAATTAACTGACCTGAAAAAACGAAAGTTTTCGCCACAAAAATTACTCATAAGCAGGAGCAGGATGAATGCGATGACACTTCTCTTAGAATATATTATATATCTTTGAAGGTATTTCTCGAGGACTAAAATATAACTATTTAAGGAGAATTTCTATTATAGTTTTCTGGAAACTGACTCACCTAGAAGCAATGTCTGCCAATTTCCGCTGCTCATTGTCGCGGATCCGTTCCAGGACATCGTAAAACATCGGGCAATGCCAAATACATCAATTGACTTTATGGCTAGAAAATACCTCAAGGGATAGACTGATGCTGATGCGTTTGGGTACGGGGCTCACAATTAAAAGTTAATAGCCAAGCGACACGGTTAATCAGCGAGAAAATTGCACGGACCCACAACAGGAGCCGAACTGGAATTGGCCGAATGCAATGGAACAATGCCTGCCGGCCACAAATATTAATCATGTGAGCACTTAATTTGACACTTGGCCATAATGGAAAGCACTCGTACTGAGGCCGGACTGTGGTCTACTGGATGTGGAGGGCACTGTAGCTGGAGTTGGAGTTGGAGTTGGAGTAGGAGCAGGAGCCGGAGACGGAGACCCGTCACTAATCACCAACGGGAACAACTTTAAAGTGGCCTGTCTGTGACCGTGTCTTATTCTCTTCCACCAACAGCAACATCGGCAACAGCAACTGCCACCTGCCTTACGCAATTAAGCCAAAGACAGCGCTGGACAAAGACACTAGAAAAAAATCATTATATTATAGAAATATTTATGAAAGGTATAGAAAATATTACTCTTTTGATACTCCTAAAAACGTAAATCTTAATAAAAAATAGCCATACCTTTTAGAATTGTTTTGTTTTCAGTGTAGAGACGCACTTGGAAGGCAAAAGGTTCACTCTGGGTCCCCACAGTAATTACTCAATGCCCCGAACTGGTTCTCCTGTTCTGCGTGTGTAAGTCAAGTAGCTCGGCTCAGCCAGATTACAGAAGACATGCGGACAAAAAACAGAATATATCTGAAACTCAAAAAAAAAAAAAAATAAAGAAACGATCAGAGCTTTTTCTTTGGCCACGAGAACCCTTTCAGTAATAACTACAGCCCGGAGAGGGGGTGGACAGGGTTCGAGGCTCTGATAAATATTTATGTGTCATTAGTCGGATGCCCGGGCAGTCATCAGGTGGATGCATTGAAATGCCTCTTTCTTGTTTTCGCTGTCGATGTTCCCGAGTTATTTATTACACAAACGGTAGCCAGGGATAAGAGGTGGAATGATCTTAACGAGGTTTTTTAAATTTTAGTTTAACACAAGTGGTATTATTTATGCTACTAATAAATAAACTTATCTGTAGCTGAGTTCATAAACCAAAAGGGCATTTTCTCTTCTGCATATCTCTAAGTATTGTTTGCCCCACCTGCTGTGGCGGAATGTCAAGACCAACGGATTGATTCCCTGCCAAGACATATGCCAAATCGGTAACCCAAAAATGGACCTGGGACCTAGGATGGCAACACGAGTGGCTGCTGGCCTGCCTCAAGTGGGCATTTGAGTGGCACGGACCAAAGGCCGGGAGAGAAACAGAAACCGGGAGACGGCATCGTCTCATGTGTCACAGGCCCCGGACTCGGGCCCGGCAAAGTGAGAGGATGACACATGCCTCCGGATTGTTAAGTACGCTTAGGGCAGATTAACTTAACTGTGCATAAAATGCAGCACACTCCAAACAACAAAAAATGTGAAAAGGGAAAAAATAGAGAAAAGTGCAGGAATGTCGCCGCGAGACTGTGAAACAAAAGTAAGAACTGTCCAAGTATGCTGGAGTGGCTGTCAGGGGAAATATCGCTGGAATGTGTAAAAAGTCATGCATAAAATTAGTTTCAACTTGGGTGACGATTCCCGCTGCTTCCAGCCCTCCCATCCCATCCTGATTTATTTTCAACAAATGCATTTTTAACACTTGGGCAACACGTGCGTTCCAGGAATATTTTGCCTCTCAAGTGCACGCCTCTAATTCCCTTTCCAAACTGTTGGCGTTTGCAGTTAAAAAACCATAAAAAGTATTCTTGTATTCGACAATTTTGATAAATATGACAGGTTCAAGAGGCACGAAATATAATACGATAACTATTTGGCTAAAAATATCAAATAATATTTCTCATAAAGAACTACTAGCCAAAAAATCGCAACTAAAAGACCTCCTAATGAATACTTCCCATACAATTACTTGGGGGTTCCACCTGATTGATTTTCCTAATTAATAATACAAAGAACACAATTTCCCACGCAGAGTCCAGAAACTATATAAATAATTATAATCTAAATGTGTTTACAAGTTCTTCAAGAAACTCCGCCTAAATTTCATAATCACTCAAGCTCGACCGAAGCGCAATGATGCGAAAAGAAGACTTCGGGTATTCTTGATTTTTATTAAAGACATTATAACAATTTCCATTGAAATCATATTTTTTGGAGAATCCTTAAGTTTGTGGTTAAACACACCCAAAATCCCTTAAGATTCTGGAAAGTAACCTGCAGTTGCGCACTCAGCCATGGCAATGGGCAAATTAATTTGTTTGCTGTGCACTTCTTTTTCAGATATTCTTTTCGCTTTTTATTTTCAAGACCCCTGTCATGTGCATTCGATTGTTAAATGAGAATAATACCCACCAACTTACAAGCGTTTTCACGCCATTCTGAGCACTTGCGGAGGAGTTGGGAACCCCATTATTCTACATCTTCAAGAATTTGGGGCCGCCGCACCCAACTGAGGCTTGATCGTTTTGTTTATTTAAGAAAATGTGGAAAAATCAGCAATGTGTGAGAATTAAATTGTTTAACAAATTGTACAAATATCATTTGGAGGTAGAGTCGCAATCGAGAACTTGTGATCAGACTGTCCTAGCTTCCGGTAATTAAAATCAAGGGGGTATATGATTTCTAGTTTCTTTATGGGAATATATGTTCTTCTTTTGTTTAATATTTAGAGCAGATATCAAAGTTAAGTCTCTCCCCTTGAACCACAAAAATAATTTTTTTAATAAAAGAGAACCAGACTCCAAAAATACGTGCTTGACCTATATAGCTGACTTTCCCTTTTTCGGTAATCACGGAACCGCAAAAATATGGCAAGCTCTTCCAGGTGGATCTCCAAGTGATTAACACCCGAGGGATTCGGTGATCATTAAGGAATACATAATCCAATTAACACTCGGGCGGCGGGAGAGGGACAGGACGAGACAGGATACCCTCCACCTGTTGGCGAGGCAAACAAAAGGATTCAATATTTTGTTGAATCAACGAACCAGAAACATTTCGATGACGATGAACCTGCTAAGAACTTAAACAAACAAGTGATCACGATCTCTGTTTTGAGTAGCAAGGTGGGCGGGGGTGACATGGATCGCCAACATTTACTTTTACTCTCAATTGTTGCCTGGCTCTGGTCCTTTTCTGATATCTGATCCGATCTCCTTTGAGATAAAAGAAATGCCAATTCTACTTAGAAAATGACACGCAAATGGCAAAAAATAAAGGAACCGTAGAGAACATGGAAACCCAAAATGGAATGGAATGGGATGGGGGGAAAAGGTTTCGGCCGGGGATTATCCCCGACCGAGTCCTCATCAATATGTCTGCAATTAAGTTGGGCACGAATTCGTTATTAGGGGTCAGGCAATTGATAGCGATGCTCGGCATTCAGCGCACAAATTGCGTGAGGCACAAAAGCAACAACCGTGATCATTACACGAACAGGATAACCTGTGCAGGTCGCTCCTCCACTCCGGCCTATGCAGATCAGGCCGGAGGAGGAGGAGGAGCTCAGCCGAATTGATCTCCCTCACATAATGGCTGCATATGCATGAATTGGGCTCTGATCGGTACACTGAGCTACACTTGTTTCAGAAGAGTATATTTCTAGGAGAGTATGTGTACCATTTCAAGGAGTTTCTGATAGTACTGATAGAAGGGTAAAGTTAGTCCCCATTTTTTCCAGTGCCGGCCTAGTTCGATACAGTGTACACAAATAAAAAGGGAAAATCGCTTACCGATCGTGGAGCATCTGCAGGTCGATCTGCAGGAGGGCCGAGGAGCAGCTCTTAACCCTGTGCTGTCATTGTCATTGAACGGCTGACAGTTGCACGAATGTAATTGGCAGTAGGCGCGAATGCAGAACGCATGAAAAATAGAGGCGTGTGAAAATGATCCACTGCGATCGCATCGACATCCTTACCCCGATCCCAATAACGTGAGAATTTCCATTTAAATCTGCTGAACAAAACTGAAGAAATTTGCTAGCGTAAGGGCTCCGGTCTTTGGGGTGATCAGCGCTGCGTAAAATTTGATTAGATCGAGTATACATTGTTAAATGATTGATGAAAGGTGCAATTTACTTGAAAAGGAAACTCAGTTTCTAACTCTGCTTAAAAATGAGCGTAAATTTTCAAACTAATTGGTATTTGTAGGTAATTCCGTAACTGCCATAAGAAACTTTATCTGGGGAATCACACAAGCTGCGATTTACTTCTTTTATCGATTTATTAAAAAGTCGATAGCCTCTTACATAACCATTTGAAACAATGAAAATGGAACACTTACTTTTGGAGACTCTAGGAAAATTTTAAAACTAAGCAATCGTGTTGTTTTCAGACGTCAGAAGCAGTATAAGCAGAAAGTTCATTCATTCATTCTGTGAAAATTGTTGTTTCCGTAAAGTAGAAATATTGAGAAGAAAAAATTCAGTATATATTTTAATATATTCTTGAAAAGCAATTCACTTCCGGTACAATCGATATTTTAGCTCAGATTTAACGTACGCATCTTTCATCTCTAAAAGCTTACAGAAAATTTTTGATTTATTCAAACTTTCCGGAAATCTTATTTTTTATAGGAGAACTAATAATGGAATCCACTTGCGGTATTTTTGATTTGCCTTTGGAGGTCCTGCTGATGGTGTTCAAGGAAGTGAAAGCTGAGAAGGATAAGCTGAACCTGGCCCAGGCTCACAAGGTCTTTGGAACTGCCTTTGCAATGGACGCTGGCAGCACTTACAGGAAAATCATGTTCGATGAACGCCCCATCCAGGAGTGGAAGATCATATTGCCCCTATGTGGCGCTTCGGTGTTGCGAATCGTAACCAAGAACGTGAGGACTACCGTGAAAGTGACAAAGTTGGCTTCCGAGTTTTGTCCGAATTTGGAGGAGTTTTTCATACCCGTACGCAGTCATTTCTGGAACCACGTGACTCCAGTGCTATCGACCATGAAACGTCTCAAGTGGATCGGGTTAACCAACAACTATGAACGCGTCAAGGTGGTCAAGACCTTGCGAATGCTTCCCAATCTGAGATTCTTGGATTTGGCAAAGTTTTCCCTTCCAGATAGTGAGTGGAATCCAATAGAAACGAACAGATAACCATGATTTTATATATTTCAGTGATGGCCCTCAAGGAATTGGTGGATTTGGAGTCCATTTCGGTTGTAAACGGACGTAAGGAGTCTGTCGATCTTTACCAGATGTGTTCTGGGATGAAGAATCTAAATGGCATAGATATGAGGTATGTGGATATACGTATTCCTAAGGAGGAGCAGGATACGGCTGTGTGGCCCAAGATGGGCTTCATTCGAATTGGTTACGGGAAATTCCACACCCAGATGCCGTTTATGCCAGTTTTGAAGTATCTGACTATAGAAAGTACTCACCCCACCATGAAACTAAACCATATATTAGGCACTTCTGTTATTAAATACGAAAATAGCTTGGAATATCTTCGGTTTTGTCCAGAAACCGACCGGAATCTCGACAAAGCCGGAGCAGTTGCTTTATGTCACCTTAAGGCACTCAAAATTCTAGAGTGCCGGCTGGAAAATGATGAGATCATCGGGTCATACATCATTCAACTGAAGAAACTTGAACATCTTAATCTTCAACACTCCACCAAGGTGACCAATTACGGAGTTCTTTTGCTCTTGAAGCATTGCAAGAGGCTGCGGAAGCTTAATCTTTTCGGTTGCACCAACATAAACCGAAATTTGCTTGGACCAGCAACTCATATCCTGTTAAGGAACGGTGTTAGGCCAGATAATCCTTTGGTTGTCCAAGTTGGTCGCGAATTCGGAGCCAGACCTCCGAACCGTGTCCTACAACTTCCTGAATAATCAGCTAATGTTGATGTAACTATGTTTCTTTATGAAAAACTTTTAGATGTTGGCTATATTTCCCGACAATTTTAACCATGTTTTTAAATTCAGAAAAATCGTAAAAAATTTAAAATTTTTATCATCATTTTTAGAGTAATATCTTTATAAGAATCGAATAGACTAGAGAGTGATTGATCTCTTTGAACAACTTATGTTGGAAAATCAACTATAATTGAAACAAGAAATCTTAATAAGGAATGATCTATTATCACTAATATGTAACAGAGTTTTAAGAATTTAATACTATGAATCCTCATATCTTTGAATCTTTGTACCTTTGGATAATGAAAGAAAGATAAAAGATAGTTACATTGGAAATTATAGCCACCATAAAGAAACAAGTTATATCTAAAGCGAAATTTTATCAAAAACATGTTAATATGAAATTTGTTCAACCTTTTAAAGAGTCGCCCCATAACTGTGAGACCTGAAAACGTAAGCTTATTGTTTTCAATAAAAATTAAACTTGGGATGACTCGAAACATTTGCATCTCTTATTATTAATTCTCTTAACCGTCTATGGGCTCATATTTTGGACCACTGACTTGGCCAAAAATAGCCAGAATCGTCGGGACAACAGCCAAGCATGCAGCACTGCCCAGAAAATAAAAGAGATCGGAGAAGGTAGGGGCAAGATAAGTCGGGCCAGACACGCCAGACACTCTGGCGACGCCTTGAGAAATTTTCCTTCGTCTTCTGAGCGTTCACAATAATAAAGAAAATAAATATAACAAAAAGAAAGAAAAAATACAGCCCAGAAATACACACACGCTTGCGTCGAAAGGGAACCAGAAGACGTACAACAAAATAAGACCATAAATGCATTTTAACAAAAGGCAAACCAAGAAGAGCCAATGAACCTAAAGAGCAAAAAAAAAAAAACATTTTTTTTTTAACGAAAACCAACAGAAAAAATAAAGAACCAAAGCCCCAAACCAAAGACCATAAATAAGCCGACTTCGGCTTCGTTGCGCATGCGCCGCAGCGTTTCTGGCTGCACTTCAACTTGAGTCTCTGTCTGTTGAGTCTCCAGCCTCTTCCACGTCTGCGCCGTGGAGCCCCTATCTCTCTTCTCGCCATCTGGAGGTAGAGCCCCTTTGGTAATCTCGGATTGTTCTTTCGAACAGTGGGAATCCGAACTCTGGTTTAAAACTGTATTTTGGCTAAATTTTAATTCATGAATTATTGTACAAAAAGTGGTATTTTATTGTAAACATAATCGAATGCCTAAATATAAATATTTCTTAAATGATTCTAAAGCCTAATTTCAGAGAATTAATAAGTCGTTTTAGATAGTTTTTTGTAACGCCTCTACCTGTGCAGCCAGCCGATTTATGCCAATGGAATTTCAACAGCTCGGACACACTTTTCTAGTGCAATTTTTCACTAATGATGACTAATTCACTTGCTGGTGGGCCCGAATGATTCACGCATTTGCCGAAAGGTGCGAAATGCCAAACACAGGTGGCCGCCCTCTAAACAACACTACTCGGCCGAAAAACTTGCAGCTGGTGTCAGTGGGCCATGTTAACATTGTTCTTCTGTCACCAGACATTAATCTTATTTTTTACGTGACATGCTGGTCGAATTACAATCAAAATCCAATTATGTGTTATCAGTAGAAGATCTGAGAGCAAGTCAGAGTTCAAGTTGAATATGTAGAAATTCAAGAGGAGGAAATGGTTTTCTAGCCCGAGGCGCAGTTTCAGCTGTTAATTTGAAAATTAGATAATTGGGACTGGAAAGAGGCTGGAGCTGAAAAACGAAGCGCACACAAAACACTTGACCCAATTCGATGCTCGAAGACCCTTCAGCCAGAGAAACACCACACTCGAGCATTTGAAACTTTCGAATTGGGGATATTGGAGACTGTTTATAGAAGAGTTTAGGTTTAATAGGCCTTAAAAAGTACATTCGAGTCTTTATTATATGCTACGTAGCCCCAAAGATCCTATTCTCTTGTAATAATTACAAAAACTGGTATTTTCAATCCATATCTCCAATGCACTTGCTGGTCCAGCGCAATGCCAAATTATATAGCAGCAGCCAGCAGCGACAAGTGGAACTTTTGCATAACAATTTAATTAAAGTTTGCAAAAAGCCTGAGCGTAGTAGAAAAAAAAGAAACCTAGCCAAAAAGCCGCGAAAACTTATAGCTTAAAAGGCAATCACAAAGGCCAGGATCTTAACTGGCAGCCAAAGCAACAACTTGGCTTGAAAATAAACTTTAATTATTTATGAAGCGATTTTTAAAGCTTTATATTTTAAAGAGTATTAAAAGGTTGATTTCTTAAATAAGCAAATAGTTGGAAAAGAGAAAAGGGTAGTAATTGTACTTGACCTGAATCCTAAAAACATATTTTAGACTAAAGCTATACATCATGAACTGATGTCGAAATACACAACCGGTCGATATCCACGAGTTTGGCCACTTTTGGGCTGCATTCACGCATTGTCTTTGGTGGAGTGGAAGCCGCCAGGCTGTCTAAGACCAGTAGTAGGCCAACCCACCGACTAACCAGGCATCCAACCAAACAACCATCCAGCCAGCAATACAAACCAAACCCAGTTGAAACCAGGGCCCAAAGCAGTTGACTTTTTGGCGTATGTTGCAAACAGATCCTCGCCATAATTGGAAGCAGTCGCGCGGAACTTGTTCAGCTCAAGTGAGTAGCAGCAACAAATTATATTTTCACTGAAAAAAAATAATTAATTAAAAGGTTTATCTATCTATCTTTTTTATATACTTAAAATCTTTTACTGATTGAAGCTATTCCATACTTTAAGATACTACTGTAAGTAACTCTTTAATAAAAAGTAAAATAATATTGTAATACCTTTACTTTTCCCTCAGTGACACCTCAGAGTCTCCTCCTCATCGGCTTCTGGTATCTATTGACCCAGTCGATCAGTCAGTTACTAAGTCAAGTTAGTGGGAATGTAAATATGGCAAGTGGATTGGCCTGCGATGGAGTGGAGAAGAGCACTTTTACTTTTGCCCGGCAGATTGTTGGCCACCTTTGGTATTCTTGTTAATGCGACAGGTTGCCAATCGCTTGGTTATGTTCCCGTGCCCTCCCTCTTTTAAGCTGTATCCCCGAGGTTCTTATTGGCCTGGCCAATTGACACCTGGATGTTAATGGCCCACTGGAACGGCGAGCATAGCTCGGCTTAATGCTTAAATCATGTCTGAGAAAATTATCTTTGCAGTTAAATGATAAAACGCGTACAAAGAGGCAGCCGAACATCCTACACAATACGGGTATATCGAATTAATCGAAATGATCTTTTGGCTTTCCTTAAAAGGTTAAATACAAGCTGTGCGACAAAATGCTTACGATTGAGGCTGGCAGACAAAAGGTAACCATTGTTTCTTACTTTGGAATTGATGGCATTGTTAAGGTTTTTTGCTATATCCACTTTTAATTTTCCTTCAGTTTAAAATATGCTATTAAACTGAAACTATTTTGTATAATTTTTAGAGTTTGTAACCTTACACAAGCTGATCCTTGTCGTGAATCTTTACAAATAATTTTCTTCCTATCTCGATCCTATCCTGATCTGTATTTCCACCCTCAAATCTCGAAAACTACCACTTCAGTGATCCTAATCCGGTTTAACTTCCCTCTCATTAGCCCTGGGTCACACCTGAGTGAGTCTTTGACTGAAATTTCAGTTTGCAGGTGTTCGAATCGCCAATGAATCATAACTCTGACCCGCTTGGTTTTTTTTGGTAGCAGAGACAGAGATCGTAAAACTAGCTGAAGTCCAAAGAGATCATTTTATGGAGATATTAAAAAAGTTAAGAGACAAAGAAATGCCTTCTATAAAAGGGAGCTGCGAGCTGCGAATCCACCAACTATCAAAATAGGTGACAATCGAGGGATGTGAGGACAATGATGGGTCGTAAAACCGAAGACAGCGTGATAAATGCACTGGCAGTGGAGCCAGAAATTAACATGAGATTGTGAGACAAGACACGATCGCAGTCACTCCGTAATTGTCGGTTAGGGAGCGAAAAAGTGCCCTCGGTTTCTTAGGCCCTTGGCTCCCGGTCCCTGATCCCTGGACCCTATGCCCTTTTCCCATTATTATTCTCCCTCGTTACAAAGGGTCCCTGCACTTGTGCCCAGCACACTCTGCAAGTGTGTCTCCGGGTTCACTGAGCCCAAAAACCGTACTAGTTGAGTTGAACTTCGGTTCTGATCTGAGCTCAGCCACATGATCCCTTTTCCAGGGTCTTTGTTTTTACAGCGCGATAAGACCAGCCAGGCCATCGAAATGTGACCCATAGGTGCACTCTTGCTACCCTGGATAATTAGAATATTCCATGCTTCGATTAGGAATAAAGTTATTATTTAGAATTAAAACGGTTTGTAATTTTATGTATGGTTGAGATTAATTTATGATCGTAAAAAGAAAAATAATGATTTTGAAATGTATACAACTTGTATAATAAAAGAATGCCTTAGTTTTTTAGGTAATCCCTGACTTCGTTCCTTATTTATTTTGCTAGTTTTCCAAAGATTTCCACCCATAACCCAGGCCTGTCCCTTTCAGTTTGTTTATTTGTTTGCTTGTTTGTTTGTTTGTTGTTGGCGTAGGACTCGCGACGACGACGACGACCCTTTTGGCTAGCTGGCCCAAAGGTCCAACCCCTGCCTATTACCAGGCAGTACGATCCCCAGGCCCTGGCTCTGACTGACTGACAAGTTTCACCTGTCCGTATTTGTCCATGGGGTGATCTATCATGGACTGGCCAGACAGACCTGTCCAGTGGCTGTTTTCTTTCCTCCATTTTTTGTGTGTTGCCACAACTCTTGTATTCCTTCGTTCCAGCAGGGACTCTATTTCTTTTGCAGGGGGTTGACGTTTCTATTGCTCCGGAGATTTGCTGGAGGAACATTTGTTTGACTTGAGATAATGGGGCAGGCGCAAATACACACCATGTGCACATGCGGACTGCGATGTGGTAATCTAATAGGCTTCCCCAAACATTTGCCCTGCTCTGCTGACCCCTGAATAAATCAAGCAAGATCATGGTCCTCTGGCACTTGGAAAAAGGAACCAAGAATACAAATTATTCAGCTTAAGGCTGGCAAGTAGCTGGGCTCGGATTTTCTCGCCGTGTAGATGGTAAAGTGATATCCCCAGGCGGCCTCAAAACCCCAATCTTGCAGTCTCCCCCAGCCGGTGCTGTGTGTGCTCAACCCAGGCATTGAAAGTGAAATCATCTGGGGTCCGATCATGGATCGGTTCACGTTCATGACCGTCCATGCCGGACGGAGCTTAAAGGTAAAGATTCGACTTCGCCCGGAGGAACGTGCAACCTGCGTGCCCAGCAACTTGCCTCGGCGATAATGATTGACCCAAAAAGCGTGTGGGGTTCTCCCCGAAAAGTGAATGTCATTAGAAACATTTGGAGGCGCGTTTACAGATAAACCCGAAGCAGAAATAACGAAAATAAAAACTAAAGCACGCTGCAACAGCTGTCAAAGTGTTGCAGCAAAGCCATCAGGGGACAGAAGCAGAAGCAATCTTGAAGATACTCTATCTTTTCAACGTGATGAGGGATCTGTAGAAGCTAGGAATCTAAAAATATCTACATTTTATAATGAATAGTTACTTTAATTTTTAATATTATTTTCTTTATTGCTTCTACATTGCAAATACCTTTAACTTTAAGTTAATATTTCATATTTAAGAGTATCTTGATGTCATTATTCCCAATATGTCTTAACATATTGATAGATACTTTCTTTGGTTCGTATCTCGATCTTTTGCCACAGCCTGCTTATGCAAGCACACATAGATACAAGCACGCACACTCCCATACAGAAGCCAAATCCAAAAGGCCCCCAGCTTGGTTGCCCCAGATTCTGAGGTTCCCTCAGCCTGCTGCCCTTTTATTTTCTTTTTTTTTTCAGCCTCTTTTTTTATTTGGAGCTTGGCAGCAAATGCTTTCAATCGCTGCCTGCGATGATAGAACAAAAGTTTTGTTTACATTTTGTTTTGTAAACAAAGAAAAATTCAACACACATGAAAATGATGCACTTAAAGAAATTAACATTTAAATACAAAAAGGGTTAAAGGCTTAATAAATCATAAACTATATTGTTTACTTTTGACAGAATCTTCTAACTACAACCCTTTTGACATTAGCTAGAATTACTTAAATTAACTATCATTATATTTATTTCTTTAAGTTTATTTCTATATAGATTCTCAGATAGATGGGCCTCGATGTATATCTGGGCTCTGAGCAATCGAACACGACCACGACGACATGTAGCATTCTAATGGCCTGGACCACAACTCATCTGCCTCAGCTTTTGCTTCTGCCTCCGCTGATCATGTTCATTAATTAATGATCAGTCGTCGTCTGCTGTTGCATTTGGATCTTTATTGTTGCCCATGTTGTATATACATATATATTTTTTATGATGACCAGGCGTTGTGCTCTGTTTTGAGCGTATAATTTATGACACTTTTTTTGTGTGGCAAACGCGAATGTGGAACCAAGATGGCTCCCTCCGATCAGCTCCCAGAACAGCCCTAATGAAGGATTAGGCTTTTCATATTTCATGGATGATCTAATCATCTTTATTAATATTAATATTTTATGCTGATTATTCTAATATTTTTATAAACTGAACTGAAGAGTTTCATAGTGTATATCTTAAAATATAATTTATTCTAGTTTCCCCAACTTCTTTTGTGATAGCCTCCCCCTTCCGTAGAGCATCCCAATCCCAATCCCAATCTATCCCCATCCCCAGCCACCTGGCGAAAAAACCCATAGATCACAATAAAGATCTCGGTAACTGTCATGGATTACCATACAGTAGTAGTTGTTGAATCTTCGTCGCTGTTTGCCACATTAAACCTCAAAAGTAGACAACAAAATAAAAAATAAAAAAACCAAATTGATTGTTGTATCTGTTGGTGGTGGTGGTGGTGCACTCAAAAGATAGATTGCTCATAGATTTTCGAGGTAGAAAAGGGAAAATGAAATCGTGTTACAACAACGCCAACACCAACGATACGGGTTACCAAATGGCCAACGAGACGAGAAAAAAAAGAAACCAAAAGCAGAAAAAAGAAAAGAAGGAAAAAAAACTGTTGTAAAACGCATTTTGACTGACAGGTACCCATAGGTCTTGAACGGACGGATCCGGACAGCGGACGGACCTTCGGGGGCCCAACTGGAACTCCTCAATTTGATTGCACGAATCGGGGGGAAAATTGAGAGTGAAGGAGACAAAGGTAGGCAGAGATCGAAATAGAAGAACAGACAGGTCTGGGAAATCTAGCTAGGGATATTCAAAATATACTACTTATATTTAGAAAATTATTTTTTTTGAAAAAGATAGGTTTTAAAGTATTTTTAATACTGTTTTAAGTAACAATCATTTGAACAAATAACCCTCAATAGTTCAAAAAACTTTCTTTAAAAAAATATCCAACAAAAATTCTAGCTAAAATAAAAAAAAAAAAGGGCTATTTGGATATTTCTGAGGCTAGGGAAAAATAGGAGTGCTGAGACGCTGGCTCAATTTGAAAATCGACAAAACGTGCAACTCACATGTCATACACGCTTACGACGTCCGACTGAGCGACAGCCATCCCCCCATCCACACCGTTCCTTTTTCTACTCCCTCCTCCGGTTTCTACTCCCTTTCGAAAAAGGAGACAACAGCTGGACGTCGGATCTGTGGTGCTGGCTGGGTCTGTCTATATATTTGTATCTCTGTGTTTTGGAAGACTAAGCTGTGGGATTCAGGGTTAGTTCCTTCCTCTTTCTTGAACTCTACGATCTTGGTGTTCTGCGGCTTCTCTTGTTACATGACATTGAGGCGAAAAAAAGGCAAAATGTTGGCAAGAATTGGGCTCATACTTGCCAATCATACTCAGGCGTGGCTAAAATTTGACAAGTTCTAGAAGAAATTTCAAAGAAACATAAAATCAGCAGTTTACAGCAATTTAGTATTATGTTTGGGAATAAAAATGCCATTAGTAGTAAAAATAGTATGGGATGTGGTAATATAATGGTAGTAAAAATGGCATTAGTAGTAATCACGGTATTGGCGGTTAGAAAAGCAACAATTTCAAAAAGTGACTAGCCAATAATGTGTCATAGACCATATTTTGCAGGGTAAGAACCCTGTTGTTAATTAAAATCTTTTATTTTCTTTAAGAAAAGACACACTTTAGAGACCAAAACCCAAAAGAATCTAAATCTCTAATAAAGTTGATAAACCGAAATATTTAATCACAACAAAGACTCGGCCAGAGTACCACGATTCTCGCTTAGCGAACTGGAGAAAGGTGAGGTGTAGCTGCCACTCAGGTGAGATGGGGGGGAGAATCTGGAGTCGAAGCCCCAGGTTGTTTTTCTTTTATTCTGTGGTTTAAGATTCATACACCCATGTGCGAGTGTGTGCGTCCTGTTTATTTGTATTGTGGGTTTCGTCTTGAGCCGAGTTTGCTTTGCTTCTCCATTGGCTCTCAGGTCTACCTTTGCTTGCCTTTTTCTTGGGCCCTGGGCCCTGGACCCTGGGCCTACCTTTGTTCAGTGCGTGTGTCTTGTAAGTATTTTCCGTTAATATTGAACACCTGTACGAACATTTGAATTGTGCCCCGACAGTGACAATAACAATCAGCATAATAACTTTCTCAGAGACACCTTAAATACAGGATTCTAATGGGTGATATGGGATTATTGATGAATCGTTTAGAGCTGTTATCCAACATACTAATTAAAGGAGTTTCTGGAGTAAGAATTAACCATCGTTGCGATTATTTGAAGCTAGTAGATTATTTCGTTTCGGTCAAAAGCTATTAAATCTGATTCGAAAGAAAGCCAACGATCTGCAGATTGGCGAACAACAAGAGCAACCCGGGACAGTGGGGACTCGCTAGGGACGGATCCAGGGAAAGAAAGAAAGACGGCACGAGCGCATCAAATTAAGCAGGAAGAGAACTGAAGACCGAAGACACAGGACAGCAGCGTCGACAAGAGCAGAAAGCAAATAACAAATAAAATACATACTAAACCCCCTAACCAATGTAATTTGATACCGAAAATCATTATGCACAAGCATACTGACAAGATCTGAATATATATATTTTATGCATATATGTATTTCTATATATATGAATAAACAGAGCTCCCTTGGAGAGCCAGAGAGCCAGATAAAGAACGAAGCGGAGTCGACGACTAATTGCCATCAATTTTTGCATAAATCTTGGCAATATTATGCATGCAAGCCCACAGGAGAAAGGCAGTTTATGGGGGAGACTCGAGGAGGATCTGAACATGGCACAGTTAAATGCCCCAACAACACCGCACCCCACTTCAGGATTGCCCACAGAACGCTCCACAGGCAGGCAGGCAGGCAGGACGGGGGCTATGGTCGTGTGTATGGTTAACCAATCAAAAGGTTCTTCAACCCATCCCAGGGGTCTGGCACACGGCCCGATCTACGTAGCTAACCATTGCTAAAGTGGCACGATCACCGACATCATTATCATACATATACACACTCATACTTGTGCATTTGGGGTTTAGTCAACAGAGCCAACAAAGCCATCGTGTTGCAAAATCAAATAGAAAACAGGGAAGACACCATCTTTCATAAGCCAAGGCTTAGATACTCTCCTATACATACAATCTTCAATATTTTAAATTATAATATTATATTAAGATGATATAAACCAAACAAATGTATGAAAAATATTCATTTTTCTAAATATATCACTGAGTTATAAATTAATATTATATTAGAAATTTTATTATAACCTTTAAGCCCTTTAGGCCCTTTAAGCTACCACTTTAGTTAGATCTCAGAGGTGGGGTGACACAAAGGGAAGGCTCTACGAAGTCGTGGGGTAAACACGATTTGAAAATTGCGTACGCAGTATAGTAGTACGTACTATATACGTACGTACGCCGAGAACCCAAGTTCATTATGTCCATGAAGGAGTCAAAGGCAGAGACAGAGCCAGAGACAGAGTCGGATTCAGATTCAGATCCAGATCCAGTGTGTGGTACAGCTGGGGACAAAGCCACTGGTCTGTGTGTGCCACGAACCATGATCATTATGACGTAGTTGCGACGAAGACGAACGCAATCATGACGATCACCGACCTGATATCGTGGTAGAGTCCCAGTCTCAGTCAGAGCCAAAGTCAGAGTCGGACTCGGAGTCAGACTAGGCCCCAGGATAAGTTCAATGACTCTGGGCTAGAAGTTCATTGCAATCGTAGTTGGGACACACAGACCGGGACCTGGACTGGCACTGGCACTGGGACTGGGACTGGGACTGAGACTGGGACCACAACCACATGGGCTTCCCCCCTAAACCTCCCATACTATTCCGGCAATCTTCATCCTCCCTGCCCGAGCGTGTGTTGCACACTTTCTGTTTTATGCCACGGACAGAGACACGTCCCCAGGTTGAGTCCCCGAGACTTTTGCTGTTCTTCTGGTTCTCGACACTGGGAAAAAAGAACATATCTAATATTATTTATATTTTTACTGTAGCAATAAGTACTTTGAGTGAGAAGGACATTCTGGCTCAGTATTATCCCCTTAAGTATGCAACAAAAATTTTATTGGCTGGGGAAACCATTTTATTTCATAGAAAAAATTTAATAATTTTAGAAAGCAAAGTAAAGATCAGAAATAAACATTTGTGTTTAATTTTAATTATTTTATTTAAAAACTTTAATGTTAAATTAAATTTTAATATCATGAAAAGAACATTTGTTATTTATTTGGTATTATTTTCCACTACTTTTTAACCTATTTTTCGAACTGTTCGAAGTTTTAAAAATTTCTATGAAACCTTGTTATATTAATTACAGTATATTTTTTATCAGTGTTTCGTTTTGTCCTCCCCGTTTTGGCTGCCTTTTCGTATTCCTCCTTACACTTGTCCTAGAGCTCCCTCTTTGTAGTATTTGCTAGGATTAAAGGCATTAAAAGACACGAAGTGGAGGATCATGAGGGAAAACTGCGACAGGGTAAACACAAGATTGCTCCAATGCTCTGTCTCCCTCTCCAGTTAGCTCCATGCCACTCTTGGGTATCTTTCGGTGAGTGTGTGTGTGTGTGTGTGTGTTTTGTGGCAAATAAAACATCTGTGCCGTAAAATCAAAACAAAGAGGATCATGGCTTACGTTCTTAGGCCGCTAAATGAGAGAAATTTGAGAGAGTTTTTAACTAAATATTTTAGAAATATAATTATTTAGTATTATTTTTGTGACCTCCAGTTTTCGCGATCGTCCCTACCATTCCCTTCAAGAAACAAGAAAGAAGTCTCCTGCCCTCCTGCTGATCTTCTTTATATTCTGCTCCTCTTTCGATTTCTTCCTTGCCGCCTCTGCTGTGAAATTTATTCAACGGGAGAGGGTGATCAGGGAGAGGATCCGAGAGACCCGTCTCTGGGTCCGTTTGAGGTTATTACACTCACCCAGTAGAAATACAGCCTTTTCCTTGTTCCCTCTCCCTGCTCCTTTTTTCTGGCTTTATTGCACCCCAACATAGGAAGGACTATAAATCCACACTAGGAGCAACTTTTTGGCGCGCTTTTTTTTTTACCCAATCCCGAACGAGGAAAACCGGTAGGGTCTGTTCGAGGGGAGCATATTCTGTAGGGTTCGCTGGGGAAAATTGTTACAGTGGCAAAAGGGTCTCGCATTCAGGTTCCTTATCAACCGATTAAAGTGTTGAAGGCATTTAATTGATCATTAATTACGGTTTCATTATTGCTTTGAGCTTTTTGATAGATGACAGTCCCCCAAGTGACCCCAAAGTCAGCTTAAAAAAATTGGGATTTAGTTTTAAAATAAAGGCACAACCCTTTCTATCTGTTCTTTAAAAATAAATATATTCAGAAAATTATCTAATTTCATGAAATTGAGAAATAAACTATCCAACAAACCAAGGGCATTTGAAAGATAACGATGAAACCCAAGTATATGCATTTCAAGACGTCTTGAAATTATAACACTCATCTGCTACGATTCTGAAAACCTCGGTGCCTCATCTGCAGATCGGCAACACTGCTCACTGCTCTTTTCCTTGCTCTTTGCATCTCTTTGATGATATTAACGGTCTCTTTTCGGGAGTTTTCTCTTAGACATTTCTCTTCTAAGACTTTATTTTTTAGTTTTGTTGTTCTTCTCGATTTTCTATACATGCTCCACCAACACTGGCGCAGTGGTTACGCCTACTACAGGCTCCTCCGGTTTTGTCGGTTTGTTTTGTTCATCTGATTCTCGCCGATCGACGGTACAGTAGTCTCCCGCCAAAATTCAGTGGCGCGCTCTTTTTGTGCGTTGATCTTTTACGTTTTTGTTTTGATTTCAAAATTCTTGTAGTAAGTCGTCTGGTGGGTTTCCACCGATGCGAGATTTCCACTGACCGAACCGAACCGGACCGAAACCGATCCGAAGAACCAGCCAGCAAGTGATCATGACAGCGGATCGGAATCGGATCTTTTCGTATCGGGCGGTTGGTGGCTGGCGGATGGCGGCTGGCGGCTCTCCTCTCTCCAAATCTTTTGCTTTCTGCATTTTCGTTTTCAATTAGGTTTAATCAAGCAAACGATCGATCATATTGACTTGTTTTGGGGACTTGAGGTGTGCGTTTCATATTTTTTTCCCTCGTTTTTGCTCGCATGGGTTATTGCTCGCTTTTCATTTTCCTGTTCTGGTTTCAGTTTTTTCTCTTCTGTCTTTTTTTTTATAGTTTTGCATAAAAACTGTTGATTAACTGCCGCCCGAGGGGCTCAGCTGCTGGTTTTGTTGAGGTTCTAGTCTTTTTAGAGGGGGTTCACCTCAGTTCCGATCCATTTCAAGTGCCCAAAGGGCAGTAGCAAGGTTTTTGGTAGGGTCTCCTTGCTGGGCGTTACGAATATTGAGTTAATTTGTTGCTCAACTTCGGTTTTTATTGTCTTGATTGGAAATAAGAGTCAAAAGTTGCACAATCCTTTTGAAACCTTGATGTCTAACGGGTTTCAATTTTTGCAGATCAGTTTGCCTTGAAAGGAAACGAGCTTTCATATCCTTTAAAGGTGTCCTTTCAGTATGTCCGAATAAGTTCTTCTCTTCTCATTTTCTTGATTGGAATTATAAGTCAAAAATGTCATATCCGTCTTGTCACAAGCCTTGTTGTCTAATGGGTTTAACTTTTTGCAGATCAGTCAGCTTCGAAGGGAAATGAGCTTCCATATCCATATGATGAATATACATACTTCTAAGAAACTCTTCCCCATGTCCTAAGAAGTCCTTGTCTTTCTTACCATCACTCTAGACAACAGAATATCACACAATTGAACTCCAAACCCCACATATGTAGAACCATAAACCACTTCCTAGTCAACATTTTCAAACACCAGATGGCTTTTACTTTTAACCAAAACTTCAACTAATGACCGCCAGAGGGCTTTCCGTTCGATCACGTTTCGTTATGGGTTTTCCACAGGCCGGGAAAAGAAACGGAATCATTTAGCAGTTATGGGATATCGGTTGTGGTTCTACCAAACTGTGTCACTTCTTGGGCTTCTCTAAGACCAGACCTCCAGCTCCCCCCCGTCCAGAGAACCGTTGACTGGCAGTGTAAGTGTAAATTACATCCACGGTAGCAGCCAAGAGGCAGCCAAAGCACTTGGACGACGGCGGGCATTATCATTATGTTTATTACACATGCAGGCAGCCACCACGAAGACAGCAACTCTTCGGCAGCCGGCACTGCCAACACTGCAATGTACGATAATTACATATATTGCATAGAAATTACATTAAAGTTTTCATAAAAATGAAGTAAGGATAGAAGAAGTGGCACACACTTGCTCCTCGAATGTGTTCTAAGACTATATACTTGTATATTTCATATTTTTTGTTTCTAATTAAGAACACTTTGAAATTAATCCTCAGATCCTTTTATCTAGATCCTTTATTTTTGTACTATTCTCAGACTTTTCTTATAGTGTAGGAACAGCGGGAGCAGCTCATATAGCCCACCACTCGGATCCGATCCGATCATAATCAGGCAGTCAGGCACTTGAGTCCGTCCAAGGGTATGGGGCAAAGACAGCCGGGGCAGTGGCTGAAAGCAGGGGCAGTGGCATGGGTTTGGGTTTGGGTTTGGGTATGGGGGCGAGTCTCGGGTCTCGGATCTCGGATCTCGACAAGTTGCTGCCTGCACGGACCGATCGCGAGTTGGGTTTGGCTTCGCTATATCCCCCCTGCCCCTATATCGCTCTTGGCCCCGACAGCCCCTGGTCCTGCGATCCCATCACGTTTGGATGCTGCTCCGGCCCGCATTTAAAGGTTGCCTGCCGTCTCCCTCTCTCGCTCGGTATCGGCCCCTCCTTCTCTAACTTTGGGGGGCTGTTTAAGTGCCGTCGACGTCGTTGAATCTTTAAAACTTGATTTTAAGTTTGTTGTGTGTTTTGTATATTTTTTTCTGCTGGTTTTTTATGTGTGCTGCTGCTGTTGCTGCTGCAGCAGCAACTGAACACCTGTGCTGGGTTCTATAGACAATATTATTATTTTTTCTTCATTTTTTTTTTTCTTTTTCTTGGCTGCTGCTGCTGCTGTTGCTGCTGCTGCTTCTTCTGTGCTGCTTAACCTCATGCAAGTTAATGTCATGTTTTTCGTCTTAGTTGCTGGTGTTGGTTTTTATTTTTTATGACTTAAGTGCGTGTTTAGGTTTAAAGGTTTATGCGCCTCCATACGCATATATATGTATGTGTGTGCTGGCCGGCTCTCCTGCCTTTCAGAGTTTTTATGTCTAGAATATTTAGCATCTTAACCTATTTATAATGAAATGCCTGCTGAGGTGTGGACTGCGGATGGCATCAGGATTATTGCTCGTGTCATAATGTCCCACAATTTATGGGGTCCATTAAAGCACAGTTACCGGGGCTCGGGGGCCCGTCACAACGGTCTAGATAATTGCGGCCAGCACAAAGGAGGAGCATCAATTCGAATCCAATATCAAAGCCAAAGTCAACGCAGCCCATAAACTAACGCCCCGAGATGATATACCGATCCAATCACACAAATTAACACAAACCCAAATTGGTACAATATTATGGTAAGTTTATGCCCAAAGCAGACACTTTACAGAAAATAAAAACAAAGTGTAGAATACTCTTTGTAGTACTCTTAAATATAAATGATAAAAAGTTACAAGACAACTAATTTTTAGACTCTTCTTTTATCTTGTGTATTTTTCCTCATATAGGATATAAATCAGAGAACCAATTTTAAATATTTTAAATGACCCTTAGCCCCTAGTGTATATTACTAATTTATTAAAATAACACACGCGAATCACACAAGAAAACAAAAGACTTGGCCATTATGTGTAAGACAAGTTGTAACCAGAGACAAATCGAAATTTATGCGTGATGTCTGTGGTTTTGGTTAACAAGCGGCTACCGCTTCGACTCTGGGTCGCTGAAATCGATAGCTGATCAGCATAGCTAATTAGCTTTATTGGAAATCCAAAAAGCATACTCATATATCATATAAAAAAATATAAAATGGCTAAAATACTTATAAAATACATCAAGACATGGTTTTGCGGTAAAAAACTAAATAAAGTTGAAGATCTATTCTCTAGAGTATAAGGATATATTTATAAACGAAATATTTATATCCCTGAAGTGCATTATTTCTTATAGACCACTTCTTAAAATGCAACTATACAGCTAACCCTTTACTTTGTTTAAAGATTTCATTAGGCTCGAATCTATTTGGATAAAGAACCACTAATTTGACGAAAAAAAACCAAAAATGGTATTAAATTATTCAAGATTTTCATAAACCCGCTAACTAATCACAGCAAACGAACAAAAACCAACAAAAGAGTCCCCAAACTAACAAAGGGCATTCAATCAACATAGAACAAACAACAGAAGCTGTAAAAAGGCATCGCACAGTTGCAAGTCATAATAAAAACTACAACAAAGCCCACAGACCAAAATAAATACAATGAAGGGTTCAGGGAGAAGTGCACTAAAGGAATAAATTATTAAAAATAATATAGACCTTTTAAGACTAATTTTTATTAATATAATAAACTATCCACTTGATAGATCTTTCGACACCTAAGTTTTTGGCATTGAAGGCCTTCCTCACTGTTATTTTATATTTTGTTTGGTTAAGTTTTAACTTTTTTTCAGTGTAACTGCGAAAACACTTCAGCCCAGCATCAGCTACTGGGCATACGCCAAAAAGGAGGCGACTGGCGACCACGCCTCTAAGCAAATAGACCGTAGAGAGTTCCAATATGACAAAGCTTCTTTCGTCTTCGTCTCGAGATCTTTGGCTGCTTGATCTTCAGCTTCTTCAGTGTTCTTCTCCAGCATCATCATCATCATCAGCATCGCCAGCATCGCCACGATGATCATCGCCTCGACTCAACTTCACGCCGCAAGTCAAAATGCAATTAAGCGCGGCTACTGGACGAACTTTGGATGGGTCGGTAGGCGGTAGGAGGGAGGCGATATGGGAGGCTGACGATGACTACGTTGTAACTATCAAACCAGCAGATTGTCAGAGACACATAAAGAAAGATACATATGAAAAGGGGAGGCGGGGCATGGGGCATGGGGCAACAAAAAAAAGGGGGCGGTGGGGAGGCCCAATGCACTTGGGGCGTTGATGGTTCGGGCGGAGTTGCGCACACACTGATGTATGGAAAAAGATACAAACGGACAAAAGATACATATATACATATGTATCTTTACGTAGGTACGCTCGTATATATGGATGTATCTGTACGTGAACAACAAAACTCGATTTCAGTTTAAGACGCAGTAAAAAGTTGTAATGCAGCTTAAGACGGCAGCGCAGTCGCCTTAAACATAGAGGAAGGAAAAGAACCGAACGAAACAGAAAATACAACAACAAAAAGATACTACAACAACTAAAAGATACTACAACAACAAGCTGCAGATACAACAAGCATACAAAATAAAAGCTTTTGTACTGGAAGTGGCAATTACACGCAACAAAATTAGGGGTTCATGGACCAGGCCATAATTCGATATATGAAATTTAACGATTTGTGCCACGAACCGGGGCCATCGGGGGCTGTGAACTAGTAGCTGACTATGTATGTAGTTATTATAAAGGCCAAAAGAGAAATTGGTTAAGATCAATCAGGCTAAACAAATTGAAATTGGGGCTGGCTGCCATCGTTACGGAAAAGGATAAGAAATAGATAAAATACAAGTTAAGTACAAAAGATACGTAGCATCATTATGTTTGAAAAAATAAATTGCTATAGAGATATTATATTTTATATTTTTTTGAACATTTTTTAGAAAAGATCTTGGTGAATATTTATTACTAATTATTACTATAATATTATATTTAGTGAATTTAAATTGCAATGATTTAAGATTGCTTGAATTTAAGATGGCAAAAATAGTCCTTAAAATCCTTAACTTACCTCTTCGCGATGGAGTGAAATATAGTTTGTTATGAAGAATTGCCTCTCCAAAATGCAAATTTTCAGAACAAAATTTATAAATTCATATTCGATTTAAATATTTTTTATTCATTTATTATTTTTTAATTTAAAGTAAACCTATTTTTTGCCAGTGCATCCCCTACCCAGTCGCAACAAAGAAGGTTCTAAAAAAGCTTTATGCCTCGTCGTCGGCAACGTCTCCTCCGTACGTTCTGTCCGCTCCGTCCACTCCGTCCGACATGTCCGGAGTGTCCGCCTGGCGAAGAGCAAACCGGTTAGGCAGTTGCCTACGCTTCTCCGATACCGGAGGAGGCCTGCATGGGCTCGTTGATTTGTGGCGCGTCGATGTTGCACTGTACAGTGTACACCCTGCAGCGTTGCAGCTGCACTCCACACTCCACGGACAGACGGACATGCGGACAGAAAGTGGGACCTGCCAGTAGGTGGTGGGCTCGATTCGGTTTTGGGGGGGCAGAGGCGGTGGGTCAGAAAAGGGTGCTGGGGGCCTCGAGAGTCTCAAAAAGAGGAGGGTTGGGGGCGAACATCTTGTTGCTGCTGTTATTATGACGCTCGGGCAGCTACTGTGCACCGCTTAACGATCTTTTGCCCGATCATGCTGCAACAACAAACCAAATCCAAAAGCTCTTACAAACGGGCACGTTTTCTTTAGATACCTCATGAAAAGTAGGGATAAAGGTATGATGGGTTTGGGTAAAGTAGGACTTGATCTATTGGATATATTACTAGCAGTATCCTAGCAGTGATTGGTTTATGACTTCCTTAAAGTACCTAAAAAATTCTAATAAATTTCTGTAATTGGTATAATTTTATTCGTTATATTTCAAGCCGTTCTTGCCACTTTTTTCAATGCTCTTGTTGGTTGCATTGTTTTTGTTATTGGTGGCTGGCTGGCTACCGTTTGTGGATCGCTTTGGAAACGCTTTTTGGCTCATTGTCAATGTCGCTGCCTCTGGGGCACACGAGTTACAAAGTTGAGCTCGAATCTCCCAGATCGGGGCCGGGATGGGGGATCTGTATAAAGAAGAGATCGGCGCATGATTCATTTGTCGTGCTTTTGACGTTCATAACATTGATTCGAGCAATTGCGAATGCAAATCAGCACTTGGCCATGATTATGGTTAAGTAGGGTCTGATCCCAATGGTTCTCAGCTCTCCACTGCACGGAGAATAATAGTCTACGGATAACAGACTATTTGTCTTTAAAATGCAACATCATAGTTAGCTGAGTGGCCATGTCCACCTATTAACTCATCAGGCCTAATTGCTTCATTAATAATTCTAATTCTAGAGTATTGCATCACTTCTCGCCGTGTATGTGGAGCCAACAATTATCGGTCTTGCGACCATTGTTTCCACCTACTCGGGAGGTTAATCTGTGGAAAATGAACCGTGATTAAAATGCTTTGCCCATATACTCGGTCGAACTTTGCTTAAACTTTGACTTCGCGAGTGCAATTCATATTGGGCCCCCGGGGGGTGTGCCCCATTACGATTTCAATTTTATTTCAAGGATAGTGCTGCCGCTAATGAACAATGGCTGGCAAAACTACTACGACTGACCCTGGGGAGCACAAGTTGTGTAGCATCGCCAGATAATCGCAATTATGTGGAATGGTCAAGGTTGGGCCGCTGCCAGAGAGCTGCCGACAAACTCGAATCCATTTATTGACTCTGGGAAATTTAAGTAGCCAAACAGAGGCAAGCGTTCTAAGCAAATACAGTGCCAGATATCAGTCGGACGGCTCTGGGTTCTGGGCAAATAGAAAGGCACTTTACACCGAAAGTGGAAAGTAGTGGTGCTTATCTTGAGCAAACTGAAAGGAACGAAAAAGATGGCAGGGATGGGCTCTTTGCACAAGGTTTAAGGCTGATGGATGGGAGTGATCGACAATGGAAGGTGCGATAACCCCAGATAGAGGAGGTCCGTGTACCTTAAATTCAACTGAAAAGTAATCAATTTCATTTTATGTAGATATAACCCCTTATTAGGAAGCCAATTCCTCGTGCAAACAACTTAAACGAACTTGTCCCTTTTGTCACGCCTTCAACTTGATCGATCATATCCACGCGATCACTAAAAATAGATGCCAGCATAGTACTTCTTCCCCAGGTTCGTACTGTACTCTGCAATAATACATGTACTTGCATCCTAGGTACTCAGCCCGGCAGAGGAGGAGGAGCAGGGCAACTGCTGCGGACCAGAAACCAGATTAAACCGCAGATGCGCTGTCAAAGTGACAGGAGGACCAGAAACGACTTGATTGCCCATGTGACCATGCCCAGGAAGAGGTCTCTGCCGGGGAACTGGGAGGTGGGTTGCCTGGACAGAAGGAAGCACGGTATCGAAGACAACGTTCAACGTTCTAATGAACCCGAAAAGATTTTACGCGCCAAAGACTTTTTACGTTGTCCAAGTATCCACCAGATACTCGTACGATCGTAGTACGACTTGTAAAAAATACAAGATACGAGATTGTAGTAACGAATTTTGAAATACCCTGGAGTAATAATAATTCTTTTTGATTTTAATGAACATTTTATAAGAAAATAATGGTAAGCCAGATGTGTGTGAATGATTAAATAAAAACTATAGCATACATCAAGGGGCCAGCTTTAAATATCAAAAGGATATGATAAGTTCTCCTAAAAAAACAATATCTTATATATATTTTTTTATTTTGAAAATATATAGGGTATCAAGACAAGTCTATCAAGTCGTAGAAAGTGTTTCCCTGTTTTGATACGAAATAAAATTAAAGACCTAATGAAGTAGAGGCAGCGACAACGCAGAGATAAATATGCACACACAACAACGACAGCAGCAACAACAACGACAGCAACAACAACAACGCAAGAACAACAAATACAAATACAAAAGCAACAACGGCCTGAAGAACAACAACAACAAGAACAACAACGGAACTTGTTTGACCAGTAACCGCCAGTTGTTTGGGGCAAGAATCATCATAATTTTTACTATCAACTTGCAACATTGGGACACATGCGACGTCCGTCGATTCCTCCGATTGCGTGTGCCCTGTGTGCTCCGTTCCCCCCCTGGCCTCCTCCACCCCTCCTGCTACCCCCGTCCTTGCCTCCCACGCCCCCTTCAGCCGGTCGCTAGAACGAGACAAAACAACAACATCGCACACTCACACACACATTAATACGTACGTATAGAAATGATATGAAAACAGGTCATTGCCTTAATGGATCTTGACTCGCCTCCGCCTCACTTCGAGATACAGATACAAGTATGTATCTGTGAGTATGTGTATCTGTAAGTGTGTGTGTGTGTGGATGCAAACGAAGACTGCCAAGGAACGAAACGAGAAACGTTGCCTGCATACGAAACTAAAGTCGAAAAAAAAGAACTAAACTAAAAACGAGGAAGGCACACACAGATACACACACTCACACACACACAGGCACACTTGGAAATCAACGATAAAGATTTAAGCAAATAATCAAATGCATAAACAAGAAAGGGGAAAATTACAAAAGGGCAAAGGCGAAACATAGATACTCTTAAAAGGATACTTCAGACTGAAAAAATAGTTCAATTTTAAATTATTATTATAGTTTAAAAAAATAAGAGACATACCTGAAATGATTTAGGTATGACTACTAAAAAATAAGCTAAGAAAATTATTAATATGTTTTTAATATCTCTGAAGAATTAAGGTAATAAATAATAATAATAATTATTATCTAGGGGTCTATCTTGTATCAAAAATAATTTTATCAAAAAACCCTCACAAACAAAAAGCATTTTATATATTTATTTTATACCAACTAGTTTTATTTTGTATTGTATTTTTTAAGCTTTTTTTATTTAAGATTAACATATGGTATTCAAAATAAAACCCTATAAAATCAATTGACCCTATTATACCCTTTCAAATATGGCAAGCCGATGCACTCCATGGGCTTCTTTTGGGGGGCAACGGCGACACTTGAGCAAAGATTGAAGTGCGATCGACCAGAGGGAGGAGGAGAACTAAAAGAAAGGGACTTGAATTATGGGCTCTATGTGTACTCTAAAAATCGTACACAATTTAGATTTATTGTTAAGGCTACGGAGAACAACTGGCGAGAATCTGTGAGGAGTCGAGAGTAAATTGGGTTAAAAGTACAATTGTCATTTAGACTCTAATTGGAGGCGTGTGCGGACTAGTCCGCTGATTGGATTTAAGTCCCCTAGCTCTGTCACTTGGCCACAGGCCACAAACAAATCAATTTCCATCCACAAACTAACATTTATATGAAACTCCTGGACAATGGGCTATGCTACCGTTTTACTTTTGGCCACATGATCGAGAGATTGCACCGAAAAAAGAGACTTAAAGGTATATAATATGACTTCTTAAGAGTATTCAAGATTAATCTGGGATTAAATCATTTTTATTTTGCCTTAAAACAATTATATCTACCAAATGTTGAAAAAATCCTTATTAATAAACTAATATTAATTTTTGTCCATATTTTTTTCCAGTTACTTGTCCATTTGGCCAACTCTGTAGCTTGACGCGTGCCCGCCTGAAGCCTTTTTTCTGGCAAAGCAGGATCTTTGGATCTGGACTTGTCGTTTCCAGTACAGTGCCGCCGTCTTTTGCCAGCTGTCGTGGCCCCATCACAGTACTCCTCCCTCTTTATATATATATATTTTTTGCCTTTTTCCTTAGCTTGTGATCTTGTGCCACTTGATCTGCTCCTTGGCCCGCCAGCAGCCAATACTTGCGGATAGATAAGCTCCCAACCGCCGCTCGCATCTCGCATCTTAAGTTTGCTTATGTAATACTAGATGAAGACGACTCCTCCTCGGCAGCATCTTGTGCTTTTCGCCGGAGGGCCATCCGACTGGTTGGAGCTGCTTGTAGTTGTAGTTGGCTTTCCTGGCGTGCTGCCTTTTGATAAATTGCACGGATACAGGAGCGGATTATACTTCTAAGGGGTTAAGCTAGAAGATAATATTAAATAGATATACATATTTTGTATATAAAATCATAAACTAAAGTTTTTTTGTAAAAATTTTTAAGGATCGACAACCCCTTTGAGTTCAACCGCTCCCCGACTTACGCAACAGCTGTCAGCAATAGGTTCAATTGTATTTTTAGCATTGCGCCTTGGTTAAGTAGGCATTTTGCCTCCAAGACTCCGGGTGGAGGGGCTGTCAGGGGGATCTTCTGGGGGCAGGCACAAGTGCACGGGGCAATAATTTATTTGCAGAACAGCCTTTTGATGGAGCAGCAGCAGAGGAGCAACAACAGCAAGTGTCGGACACTAGGGGCTAGAATAAAAAAAGAAACAAACTTGTACTAGGAAATAATAAATTATGGATATTAGAATTAAGAGTCGACTATTTGATATCTGTTAGGCCATAAAGAAGGGTTTCCTTTAAGGAGGAGAGTGGTAAAGATAAGTGTCATTTATGGCGATTGTGGAAAATTATGATCTATTAAAAAGGAATTGCCTACATAATCCTAAATTGTGGGAATTAGATACAAAAAAATACATAAAAGCATGAATAAAGTGGTAAGTGGTTTATTAATCTGACTGGAAAGTTATTTAGATTTAAATTAAATATTAAGAAAACTTAAATTAAGTATACGCAATGTGGGTAGAACCAAAAAAAAGGTTTTTTAAAATTATTTAAACACTTAATAGAGCTAGAACACTTAATAAAACAAAATGAATAAGATCATTAAGCATTCAAATTACCCTTTTCTATCAAATACCCAGCAATACCCATCAAAACACCATACATTGTCACAAAAGTTGGGGCGTTTCTGGGCCTGCCCTGGGGGCTGGAGTAGATATATCTTCCTATGGAAGAGCGACAAGTGCAGCTCTGCCTGATTACACACATTTGAAAGTCTTGTGGCGTTTGAAACTCCCTCTTGCAGGAAAAGAATTACATTTAATGCGGCCCCAGGGCAGCTGGTGGAGCGTTCTCTGGACCCTGGGACGTGAACCGAAATTATCTAATTTGCAAAAGTTATTGCGATTAATTGGGCGTAATTATTGCGTGTCGTTAGCCGGAGCTAAATGGCGCCTTTTATGCAGCCATCGTAATTATTTTCCTCTCCCTTTTCTCCACGGGTCGCCTCCTGTCCGGTCGGGGCATTTTCTTTTGTCCATCCAGTGCAGAACTGGCTGACCACTTGTCAATTTTAATTGATTGTTAATCTGGGCAGGAGCCTGATCTTGGCTCTTCTACGATTCCCCATTGCGATGGGGTTAATCTCATAACGTAGCCAGTTAATTGTATTAAATACGCTCCACAGCATTATGAGTTTTTTCTTTGCTTTACAGCACTTCTGGCGGAGTTAATGAACCATTGATGATCAAGGATAAGCAGCAGCTTTGTGGACATGGCAATTAGTCCGGGTTGGACTCTGTTTTTGTTTGGCTCGCCGAGGCACGGCTACGGCTCTTCATTGTGCCGATATCTAAATATAGACGGTGAGGGCCATAAAAATCTGTATGGGTTGATATGTGAAGCTGCCGACATAAACCAATTTATTGCGGATAATTGCGAAACACGCAGCGAGACAATAATATTAAAACGCTTCTAGAAAATCAGGGAAAACTAAAGTAGTGGAGAGATTAATCAATCTAAGCCATCTTATTTTGCTATATAAGCATTTATATATATTTTTTAAACTATTTGCCTTACACTTATGACTTGCAGGTTGTTATTGATTCCTTAGTAAATAATATTTAAGAGAATACATTCTGTTAATTGGCTCTTAATTGAAGGGATCGTAATAATTAAATGATGTGGCAAATGTGCAATAAAAATGTTTACAATTGATTCTGGTTTCAGGAAGTTTACTTAAAGCTATGAATAAAGTATAGTAAGAATTATAAGTTTTAAGATCAAGAACTTCGAAAAATAGACCCTAACCAGGCAGATCCTAATCCCTTCCCCAAAAACATCCATCCAGAGTGGGTGTTACCCAAGGTTCAACCTCCTTGTCACTCAAATACTCTGCTTCGCATTTGTCTGGAAACTCTCTTGTGATTGTTATTAATGATGAACATAAATCAATTGGCCTGCCGGTGGATTTGGGCGAGGTGGGGCAACACAATATGTTAACCAAAAAGTTCTCCCACCTCACGTAGCTACCCAGACGACCGACGACCGACCGACCAACGGCCAGTCAATTATGCCAATTGCTGGCCCCAAAAAATATATCTATGCGCACATACGAGCGCCGAGATACAGACACTCAGATACATTTGTATCCGTATGCTCATGTGCAACGGTTATTCGGTGCTGCGCATGCGCACCACATGAGGTCTAATAAAAATTAAGCGCGTGTTGCATTTGTTATTGTCAATGTTGTCGTTGTTTTTGTTGCGTTTTTTTTTTTGTAGCCTTAGTTGTTGTTGTTGTTGGTGGTCACTTGACCAACAAACGAAACAACACGTACAAAGTTTGACGCGTGACGTGGTTGGCAAAGAACACTATGCAACATGGTATAAGGATATGAAATATTTCATTAAAATTACAAATTAATTTAAGTTAATTACATTGAAATATTTCTTTAATATTTTAAGATATATGAATTTATTATAATTTTATACTTTTTCACATTAAAAGTTGATTTTGAAGGACAGTGTGGTTTGGCACTGCCACTTGTGGCACGAACACACACACTAACACAAGGGCAACAACTTTCGCATTAGGCCAGGCCAACAACAAAGTTTGTTGTAACCTGCCACGGAAGCCACGACGCCTTCTTAACTTGGCCAGCACAACGTAGGAAGCCGAAGTTGCAAAGACACTGAAAGAAAAAGAAAACTTTCGCATGTTTTCTTTTAATAATATCATCCATACGCACTGTTGCCATAAGCGGTTCTGAAAAAAGATCACTCATTCGTCCTGTTGCCCGAAAACTTTTTTAAAAAACCATTCATATTTCCAGTTTCCTGAAAGCTTTCTTAAAAATCACTCATACGTCCTGTTGGCTTAATACGTGGCACAATTATTACTCATACGTACTGTTGCCGCAAAGCTTTCTGAGAAATATTACTCATACGTCCTGTTTCCCTATGGAATTCTTACAAAATTAAAATAACAAACCGTAGTCTTGTTGAATAACTGAGAATCTGGTTAGTATTAAAAATTTTTTTTTCACTGTGTAACCAAAGGCGAAAAAAAGCCCGACCAGGCCTTGTGGCGAGCCTTTAACATTTGTGCCACAAGTGGCTCTCGGCCTCTGCGGGCTCTCTGCATATTGCAGTTAATTTTCGCAACGACGCAATTGAGTTTTCCATCGCCCACGCCACGCCCCCCGCCGTTAAGCCGCCCCCTTCACCACCGACCGCAATGTTGCCGCTGTTGCAGCTGGTTTATGACGACGTTTGATGTGGTTCGAGTGGCTGCTGCTGCTGCCGCCTTATCACCTGCTTTGGCAACATTGCTTGTGGCCAGCTGTTTGAGATACCCTGTCCATGGGGAGTACTAAGTGGAATACAAAATGGATACTAAAACATAGATAAATACGGCTTGAATAAGAATTTTAAAATGTTTATTTAGGCCAAGGTTTATCTGGTCTATAAAGATTGGGTTTCAAAAGAGCTACAAAGATATGACAAATTGCAACTATTTCCACGTTTCCCTAGCTTCTTAAAATATGTAATAATATTTTTAGAGTATAAAATTGGTAATCGAAAACATTGAAAAAAGAAACTTCTTGTTTTTGTCGCTGGGTTGTTTAGATATTGCATTTTCCTCGCTGATTTTTGGCGCGCAAAATTTCAGGTTTCGCAATGTTTTCGTTTTTGATTTTTTTGACCATTGATTTTCTTGATTTCAGTCTTTTAGTCTGAGCCTAGGCGTTGTTTGATAGTTGGTTTTTTAGCTGAACTGCCTTTGGCCAGCGACGCCAATCAAGTTGCATTTAATTAATTGAAATACGTTACATTAATTACACTATAATTAAAAGTTTGATTTATACTGGTAAGTCGATCGATCGCGGGCCAGGTCCAGATCCCATCGTCGTGTAGGTGTTCATTAATTGTTGACTTACCTGTCTGCCCTGCTCGCTCCGAACTCAGCGATTTATGCTAATACTAATGCCTGTCACCTGCTCGACCACTTGGCGAACTCGAAAACACCGTCAGGCCGATCATTAATCTGGAATAGAAAAGCTCGGAGTTTGCAGACTTCGTAGTTTAGTGGTTTCTTAACTCTTTGTATTTGGTATTTCGTCATGCTCTTGGTTTAGATGGAAGTAATATTATTTATTATTTGGTATTGCTGAAGGAGGATTTTTAAAAATGTATAATTTTAAACTTTAATCCCCTGAAATGTAGACATCATAAGGCTCCTTCTAATAGTTTTGATTGACAATGCTGGCAGTCCGAAAAGAAATATGGAATCTCTGGCTTGCCCTGATCCTGGGGTGCCATTGGGGTTCTTAGGGGTGCTGATCCAAGTCAAAGAAGCATCTAATGTCATGCCTGACTGCGGACAGAAAACTGTCACTTGGCGGTACATTCGTGTGCTGCTCCATTTGACAAAAGAGAAAACTGTCGGCTCTGTGGCACTTTTCACTTTCCGTTTGTGGCACGGGGCGCAGGCGCAGGAGCCTGCCTTCCCCCACGAGCCATAGAACATGTGTTGCATATTACTTGGAAAATGCCTCAAATTGTTTGCGGCCTGCACATGGTTTCCTTTTTGGATACTTTCGGATGGGGGGATGGTTGCCTAGGCCCCCCATCGAAAAGCGGGCAATGCCAAGTTAAAGTGACGTTTTCATTTTTCGGAAAATCCCCTCTCATTTGACTCTTCCTATTTATAGTTTGTGGCAGGCGCGGGCGCGTGTGTGTCCCCCTTAGTTTTTCTTTCTTTTTTTTTGTAGCCTCCTCCCCCTGAAATAAAGCCCCTTTTCACCAATGGATCTTGAATGAATTTGTTATAAATATAAACTATCGCGCCCCATGCTCTGGCACACACTTTCTGGGGAAATCCATCCGTGAAAATGTAAAATATCTCCTGCTGAGTTTAGTTTTTCTGGCATTGCGCACTTTTTTGTGTTGTGTTTGTTTTGTATGTCGTATCTTTTGTCTTCGCTGCCCGTCTTTTGTTTATATGTTTTCAATTAATGCTTTATTATCGTGGGGATTTTCCCCCAAAAGTTTGATGATCTGTTGATGGGACTTCGGTGGAATTTTGACTTTGCCATATGGCGGGGGAAGGTGATTCCAACAAATTGAATTATTTTGGTTTAATTTTCAACACCCATATGGAACCTGGACGAGGGATTGCCGACATGACTTTTTAGTAACTCTGTATTAGTTGTCATTGTGTCAGTAATATTGCAAAACATCAAACCAATTAAGTCGCAATGGCTTTGAACTTCACGGTTCTTGTTATAATTCGAAGATCACGATTGCCAACAACATTGTTGTCGAGGAACTGAACAAGATCGTTAATCATTTTAAACGTATATAGAACATGAAGATCGCGTGCCACAATAATCAAATAAATAGAATGGTTTCATTGAAGCCATCCGACAGTTCAAAATGAGGTGGATTGTGGTGATTCTTCTACTCAACCTCTTGCAAAATATTAAGGTATTAAAATAAACAATATATTCTAAATGGCAATTGTCCTTAAAAAAATAAACTTCTATAGTGCGAGCAATCCTATGTGGTCTCCAATGAAAAGCTGGAGCCCTTTGAAGGCGATTCTGAAACCCTGGTCATCTTCGATGGCCTGAAAACTGTGGGTCGCGAGCGAGCTCTGAATGGATCCTTCAAATTCCTGGGTGAAATGAACAACGACGACTTCAAAGTGTCTGTTGAGCTTTACTCCAGTCCCAATGGCGATGGCGACTTCAAACGAATGGTTATGGATGTCCCCCAAACGAGTATTTGCGAGTGTTTCAAGAAGTTCTACGTCCAGTTCGTGCAACCATCCTTGAAGCAGGGAGAAACCACCAACTTCCCAATAGTCGACGAGGATACCTGCCCCATTCCAGAGGGTGATTACTACATCAAAAATGTCCTTTTCAACACCGAGGATTGGCCCCAGCAAGTGCCGCGGGGAATCGTCAAGGCGATCGTAACATTCTTCAGTGGAGGAAAAAATGTTGGAGGACTAATAGTAGTGGTTAAAATTGAAGATAGGCAGAGTTAGTAAGGATCCTCAAGGGATACATTATAGTATACTATGCATTATTACTCTATGTTGCTAATTTAAAGTCTTTGAAAGCGAAATATTTGTTGAAAATGAAATATTTAATAGAATGATTGTATTATTACCATATTCAATTGTCTCGCATGCGGACAAGAGTTCATTTTAACACCACCTGCACGACCTTAAGAACTATGACCCAATTGTGTCAGAAAATCAACCACAAAAGATCAACAATTTTCAATTGTTGAATCGAATCAATAAGGTTGCAATCCACTGCGGTCACCCGGCTATCGTTGCGGTGAGTTACTTAGGCGTCCAATCGGACCCCTGGAGATCGTAAACAATGCACTTTTATGCAGACACGACCAAAGTCGGCTGTCATTGGAGTCCATATGACACCTATATTACGCACCCACTCCCAGAAGGCCCCCTCCGGAGATCCGAGCCTAGGTTCCCCCGATCTATCCACCTTTCACCCCCTCATTCAATTTATGCAAAGCACATCGAGATCGATCGGAGTTACTCAATTAAGTGCCAACAATTTGCTGCAAAGTTTTCAATTTCAATCGCCTGGCCAAAGAAACGTGCCACATGTTGCAGCAGGTTTTTGGCTCTGCATGCGCTAATTTGAGCAAATCAAACAAGAGCTCAGCACAAAGCCTCGACTCGAAGTTGTTTTTGGCATCGGATCCAACCAGTTTTTATGGTACCGAAACGGAATAAAAAATAAAAACACCTGCCACAATTGATTAAATCACAGCAATTTATTATTATGAACGAAGAACAGCAAAGAGTTTCAAGGGATGGCAGCAGATACAGTGCTTTAAATAATTGTAAATTGTTGAATAATTGAGTTTTGTAAAATAGGTTAAAATAGAGCAATAGGTTGTATTTATCTTTATGTGTTATGTGTTATAGGGAACTTATATGTCTTTATTATTGGTCATTGTATGATAAATCTCTATATAAGCATTCTTTTGGTTGCTTAAGTCTTTAAATTTAAACTTTTTCATAATGTCCCATTGCCCTACACTGTATTATAAAATTATAAAATCGAGGTTGATTGATTTTGTAAGTTCTTGAGTCTCGTGGGTGTTCTGATTCGGGTACGTGAGGGTTTCCATTTGCTCGACTCGAAACTGGCTCAGACACTTTGGCTACCAATAGATTTCGGTTTGCATAAATCAAGTTTTGCGCAATAAAGTTTTTGGCACGTTCTAAAAGTGTTAATTGGATTTTTTTTCAGTTTAATCCCACACAGAGATTTGCATAAAACTAAACCGAAAAACTGTAGGTCGATCAATGATTCGATCGATGCTGAAAGTGCTTCGATTTATTTGGCTTTAAGGCGTGAATTTGTCGAATGCAAATGAACCTCATTAGATAGTGGCTGTTTGTATTTTAAATCGTTAGCTGTTGAGGAAGTATTTTAATTGGGGTTTATTTTTAGAATAATATATAATGATCACTTATCCAACATTGCTTACATTAATAGCTCTAACAAGTCTCTATCTATCTGCCTTTTTTATGACTTCTTTACGAATTTCAAATGTGATCTCTAAATGATTTTTTATTTCAAATTTAATTATTTCCAGAACTTACACAATCTCTTTAATGGCAACCGAAAACTGGGCCATAAAACTGTTCGAATCCTCACTCCAGACTCCAGAATCCAGCTGCCGTTGGAGAATAAAATCAACTTGTACAAATTGTTTTCAACAGAATTATGACCTCTATCCCAAGGCCCCAAAAATGATAGAACAGCGACAATGATTAAATATTTAAGACTTTTGTTTCAAAGCCCCCCAGAAACAAAAAAAATTATAAGGCGACGAGACTGGAACAATTTTATTAATGGGTCGCGTGATTTAATGTGCCCCAAGTCGATATGGATATAGCTATAAATCTATGTAGAAATGTGTTCTGCTCGGGTCGTTGCTTAATTGCGTAATGATTGAGTTAGTTGCCGGGCTTGGGGTTTATGATCCTAACCGCTAATTGGAGGATGAGATCGACTCCCCACAGTGGAAATAATACCCGAAATTGAGCCAAGAAATGAACTTTTGAACTGGCTTGAACTTTAATGAGGTATCTCTCAATTGGCTTTGTTTTGGAAAAGGCTTAGGTTAAAGTTTCTCACGTTAAAAATTATAAAATTCTTCGAATAGTATTCAACAGATAGGCAAAGTACATGACCATTAATTTCTCATTGTGCCATTAAAGCTGTCATCGCAGTGTTTCAAATACATTTACATCTCACTCCCCAGCAAAGTCATAAAACTTTGCTAATTAAACCGAAACAGTTGGTGACCCGAATCTAGCCAGAATTTCGCCATAAATGTCCAACAGCAGAAAACAATAAAAAATCAAAAGATTTTAATGGGGCAGTCGGAGAGAATTGCAACAGATTTTCCACTTCAATGGTTTGGCAGACAAAAAGCAAAAACTTCAAAAATATTGAACTCTTAAATCCGATACAAATGGTCCAGTGCTTGAGCTTGAAGTGGCATATCCTTCGCCATGCTTTGGCATAAATTCTCGCAAAAAATACAGAACCATGACTATTGCAAACAAGGGCACGATTTTTTAGGGCTTAAGGCTTTTAGTGAGCTTAATGATGATGGAGCAGAGTTCAAAGTCTACGTTGGATGTCAGGGATTTTCCGGGAAATAAAAGGAATGCCTTTTAAAGCCTGCGTGAAAATTTTAACAAGCCTCAAAGTATGCAAAGGTAGATGATGGACAGAGCTGGAAAAAAGGTCCACCATCATCGCATCGAGGGACAAAACCAATTTATAGATAATAAAATAATTAATCATGCACTTGTCCAACTGAAAGTCCGAGGACACGCAAACACCCAACACATTATGGCCAGGATTCGAATCCCTCGGCCATTAACTTGGCTGTCTGAAGCCACTGTGACTATGATTGATGTGTCCGAAATGACTAAACAACATTTTCCAGCCAGCCACAATGTCTGTGCAAAAATCGGAGAGTTTCCCTCCGTAAAATGATTATGATAAGACAATTTCACTTGGCTCTTTCCTCGCTCTCTAATTAAACATGTCTCGCTGTATATTTCTCTATTTTGTTTCTGATTTTTTTTTGCGGCATCATGGTAAATAAGAAGCGTTACTCATTAATGCAGCCGCAGCCACTCAGTTGCCTGAATGAATTATTCATGTGGGAGTGGTCATTGGGGGTTAGCCTTTCCCGGATTTTCACTAACCTTATAATTTACTCGACTGCCCTTGCCGCCACAAGTGGCACACTTGTATCTAGGATTGGTCGGTCTTCCATTCCGTTTCATAATTGATCTGAAGTACCAGAAATATTAGGGTTCCTTAGCAAATTAAGTGATTTCAAATGGTCAAGTGACTTGCCAAAGGATAATGAGGAAATGAGGGTAAAAGTATAACAGGTGGCGGGATTTTGGTAATGGTTATGAAGTATCCATGGGATATAGTTTTTGAGTTGGCTCATGAGATGTCAAAGTGGCGGATTTGTGAGGGATCTCAAATGGGCAGTCATGGTGTTATAAATATTTCATTAATTCTATTATTAGAAAGAAGTATCAAAGTATTAATAGAATAAATTCGATTAATGGTGTTGGAATGACTAAAGTAACAAGTATTAGTCCCCAAAATTTAAGCTGGGATACTGTCAAAATTACCAAAAATTATCCCTGCTTAGTGGCCCAACCTCAGAGCCCTCAGAGTGGAGGGAAAAGTGAACATTTTGCGCAAAATTGCACTGCTGAGCTGAACAATGATTTATGTGGCAGCAGGCCGCACCTACATTTATGCCACCGAGTGGCCATAAATCACACCAAAAACGCAAAGCTGCGATTCTAGACCCGGCTGAAAGAGAATCAGCCAATTGCAGCAAGTTGCAAGTTGCCAGTTGCCAGTTGAGCGGGTCCAAGTGTCTGTCAGAAAGTCAGAAACGGGCAAAGTCAAAAGTCTGGGCTGCCAAAGACTTGCCGGCTGCACGCCCGACAACAAATTGATATTTTTAACATGCGAGTTCAAATAGATAAAGTCAATTGATGGACGGACCGAGTGCAGAGCCCGCAAATAAGAAAAATCAGTAGCGGTCCCCGGGAGAAGTCTCGCATGGCATGACAATTAGCCGACCCGCAGGGGCCCAGCCTGCCCACTGTGACGCCTCCTTGGAACAAAGAGACAAGGCAACACTGAACAGTGAAGCACTTTAATGTTGGACAGTTACAAAATGCATTATAATTCTTTATGATTTTAACTTGCTTTTTTACAAACTATTATAAACTGTATTTAGAAGAAAGACCCAAAGAACATTTTACAGAAAAATATCTTTCGAAAATGTCTGTCTTCGTTTTTATTGTAGCCACTGTACCTTTCGGTTGTCAATTTGTTTTCCTCCCCCTTTACGCCCACTTCTGAAAGAAAACCCCTTCCCCAGGTTTTTTTGCTCGCACTCTTGTCACAAATTGTGCAAATTTATTTTACGCGCTAAATGCAAAACGTGCTCGGCCAGCTAAATGGCTAAAAATTACAAGTCAAAGCGAATCTTTGCTTAGCCCTCCATCTATTGTCAATAAAAGAAGCTGCTGGCTCCCCTTTTTCATTTTATTTTGCAGCCGCAGTTCTTCACTTCCTTGAACTGCGAGCCCACCCACTAATTCTCTCACTAAAAGTGCTTTTACAAGGGATTTTAAAAGAGATATTTAAAAAGTTAAAACAAATTTTAATACATTTTGTAATTTAGAAGCCAAAAGGTCATTATTTAATAAAACTACCTTATGCTTATCACTAGTTTTTTAATATACATATATAAATATTTAATATTTACCCTTTTTGGCTAAAAATGAGCCATATTCTCAGGACTGTTTCCTAACACTTTCAAAAGGATAGGAACTTTGGCCGGGCTTTTAATTTACCAGAGCCCCTTCTCAACTTAAGCTGCCTAACAATGCGTGAAGTTTGTCGCCGCTTTTGATGGATTACAAGGAGAGTTTCGAACTTTTTCCGGGGAATGGGGATCGGAATATTTCATTTTGCTTTAACACTTTTGCCTTTTGAGTGCATGTAATTATTAATGTACGGCAGGCATTTTTCCTTTATTTTTCGCTTAGGCATTATACAATTTGTTTCAGGTCTAGCGCTTGACAAGTTCTCTGTAAATTTTATGCCACGATGGGCAGGGACTTTTGATTAATTAGGAATTTATAATGAGAAATGTTTGAAGGATTTAAAAGGGGTGATGAATTGTTAAGTGCTTTTTCAGGCTCCATATAAGCTAATAAATATGATTTCTTATTTATGGAAACAAGTTATTTTCTTTAAAAAATGTTCGTGAGTTTGAAATAAGTTCATTTTTTCAATTTCAACTTGTGAAGCCAAAATTTAAGGACATTCTGGCATCCACACCCACATGTGTCCTAATAGAGGTTAAAGCGCTTATCTCACTTTTCCCCGACCATTTTCATTTATTTTTTCCGTCTGAGCTTACAAATGACTGTTGCTTCTGTTTTTTGTTTGCCTTTGCCGCTTTGGCTTTAGTTTTTATATTAAAATTGCTGCAGACTGGACGCTGACCATTAAATGCGAAGCTGCAGACAACCAAAAGGGGAGAAAGGATACGTTTTACGTAAATCCCAGTAGGAAATTAAAAGCCAAAATGAAGTTGCACCGGGAGAGAAAAAAGGAAAAAGCTGAACAAAAGTAGCTACAGTGACCAACGAAATTTATCGTCATATTTATAAAGGACCAGCTCGTCCATTTGGTTCGTCAAAAGAAGCATACCATGTATTAAATCCTGAAAATCCCGAACAGGTTGAATGGAATACTCTTGACCGATTATATTGGATATAAAAAATGCATAGTTTAAACTTAAAAAATTTAATATTAAATATAGTTTTTGTTTTTTTTGAAGTACTTGTTTTTTTTTTTTATAAATTAAAAAGGTCCTTACCCTTGTTCTTAATATGGTGGGTCCGCTGACTGTCATAGTTGGTATTTTTATTTGTTTTTATTTTGTTTTACTTGCTTTTTGTTTATCTTGCGACAAAAGTCACACAAAGCATACAATTAAAATGGATCTGGCGGCAAAAGTCGCGTTTGACGGCGATTAATGAGTCTTTAGCGTTTTCCGTCGCTCAGAGTTGACGGGATGGTTACTTCTGCCACGCCCCTCAATGTCTCCCACAGATACCTTTCAAAAATGCGAAATTCTTACTCACATTTGAAAATATTTTTACATTTAGAAATTACTAGTCTTTAAGGATTTTTCTAGTATTTAACTACCATCTGTGTCTTTGTAGGAAATTGTAAGTAAAATATATTATTATTATGTGTCATAATTTTTTACCCATTCCCAAACTTTTTTTTACATTTCTTCAGACACTTTGTCGTCGGCTAATCATAAAAAATATTAAGCTCTGATTTTGACGCGACATTTTTAACGTTCGAGCGTGCTAATGAGTTTTTGTCAAGTTATTCTGTCTGGGTCCGAGTCCTTCCTTGTTAATTAGTTCTTCCGCTCCAAAAGTATTTAATGCTTACGTGCTAGTATAATATTTTTCCTCCCCATTTTTTTTTGGGTTTCAGGGGTTTGTCGCCTGACATGCGATTAATAAATAAATGCTTTGGACCTTGCGTGTCGGTGTTCCCCAGTCGGTCCTTAAATGCCTTTTGTTTGTAATTTGTTTATGGGTTCATTTCCCAGCGGTCAATTGCTCGGCCCGTCTGTGATTTTTTACTTTTCCTTCTACCCTTCTACCCTTTTGAACCCTTTTGTTTTCTATAAATTTTTTATACGAACAAACACCTTTTCAATTAGCCAAGTCGCACTTAAAATCCATTTCAAGCGTTAATTTCTGATGGAACAAAAAGCGTTGAAGCTTCGCTGAACTGGCAAGTGACACCTGCCGCCAAACACCTTGAATAGAACTCCGTCCATTTGCTTTTATTTTAACTTCCGGAAGGGTTTTTTTTTATTTTCACCACATAGCTCCGACAGCTGAGGATTTTAATTGAGCGCGCAGACGTGGGACATTAAAATAAAATGGAACTGATTATTTCATTGAAAAAAGTATTTTCTATAATGTTGAAATGAAAACCCTAATAAGGTTAATTTTAGGTAAAGTGCTACAAATTGATTTCGAGCATAAAAAAGCGATGTCAACAAAAGGGTTCAGATTTTAGAAAAAAAGTTAACAAGTATGGTGTTGAAGGCTTTTTATGAAGATTGAATATACTATGTATGTTCATTGGTTGGCATTTCAGACTTTTTTTTTACCATTACTTATTTTGAAATAAAAATGAAGAAACACGTTTTAAAACACTCGAAGTTTAGTTTCAAAGAAGATAATGTCTTAATTCAAGTGATAGAGACCTAAAATAAATTTCAATGGGTCTCAAGCTTATCGCAAAAGTAATAATAAAGAAACTCCAATAAAGAAAGGCAGTACTTTCTTCTCTTTTATGAAATTTACCAAAGTTAAATTTCCTAATAAAAGAACGGTAAATGACCCTTCGGCCCATTATTTGAAATTCACACGCCTCTGAGTCATCCTGGCTTGCTCCTCTCCTTCTTCCCCAGCAAACCAATTAACAATGCAAACAAATCATTGGACCCAACAAGTTCAGAAAATCTGTAATATTACCACAAACAAAAAAAAAATGAAAAAAGATCGAGAGACGTAACCGAAAAATGACAAACATATCTGGGTATGTATCTCTTTATGTTTGTATCTCTGTATCTGGCGGATCCATCTACTGCACGTCTCATTGTCATTAACCCCGATGAAGGTATAGGAGACCTTTCTCTCAATCTAAACTTTTGCGCCTGTGTCATCTAATTGACATTTGTTAATAGTTTTTCTTTTCAGTTTTTCTTTGGCTCAACCATAAAAGGCGTTTGTTCATGAAAATTGTCCGTAATTTTTTTTATTGCCAGCCCCATCTGGTATGTTGACTAATCATTTTCAGTTCATCGTTTTGTTATTGTTCCGATTCTTATCTCTTTTCCAAAAAAGAAAAGGCCAACAGAATCTACAAAAACCAGATCGTCGACAATCGATCAGTGGCCAGGTTCGAAATGTCCAATATAATTGCTTACAATTTCAGAATTGTAAATGCAAATGGCATAATTGGAGATTTTCTGTGCCTTCACTTCGGTCAATCCATCCATCATTAATCACAAGTGATGATCGTTCGTGGGCAGTTGTCTTTCGATTGGGTTGGGCTATGTCTTTCGAAGGATCAGTTTCACAGTAGCAATACCCTGTTTCATAGATAAGAGATTCAGGGATTGCCAACAACTAATTGTTTTTTTAAAAATTGTTGTTTAGTTTCCTTTTTTACACATCTTAATGTCCTTCAAACAATGTCCTGCCAAGCATTTTTCCGTAATATTAGAAAGTTTTACGGTTTACAACCTTATGACTATTGGCATATCGTCCAAGCATGCATTTTCATAAGTATTTCCAAATTTGGTCCTCTCATACATTTTCCACATTTTGAACGGGATCCCCCAGAAAATTAAACACAAAATACAAAAAATATTTTGTTTCTAGATATTTATGCAGATTGATAGAGAATCGATCGACAAACCGTTAAAGGTAATCCGCTCAAGAATCGGATGAGTATTGGCAAAGATATGGACTTGGGAAACTTTGCAGAAATGTTTAATAATGGTAGGTTTGACTTCATAATTGCACACCAATGCACTCACGAACTCGCAGCCGAAAGCAATTATCCGAAAGATACTCTTCCCACAAAGGAAATCCAAAACCCGATCCGACCCATGAGGGTAAACCTAAGCAGCTCATTGCTCATCCTAGAATGCGGCAATCAAATCAGCCGAAAACTTGTTATCGCCTCCTTTGACTGACACCCCGGCAAATTAATGGCCTCCCACCCGGGGAAGTGCATTTTCTCCGTACGGGAGATGCAATTGACTTTCAGGTGGCCCTCGATTTGAAATATGTAAAGCATATAAATTATGTGACAGCCCAGCCTGGGCGACAAACTGTGAATGAATCAAAGGATAATCCAATTTATTTTACATTATATGCTGCTCCGACTGGAGCTGCAACTCCAGTCTGGGTGCATTGTGCCAAGACAGATACAGATACAAAGATAGAAAGATACAAAGTGCTCCTGCGCCTGCCAACTTCAAAGGTGTCAGATGAATGCAACAAGCTAAGTACAGAGGCGGGAGGGCACTTTTGAGCAATCAATACGTTTTTGTCTTTAATGTAATTTACTGCTTATAATTTGGGGTACATCCTTGCTGGAAAATGGGTATTATTAGGATTAATAATGGGATGAAGGAGTACAGGGCTTGATAGCTTTACTTTCATGACAAAACCCGTGACAAATGGCTGAAACATTTGACCCTTTCCCTTAACCCTAAATTTTAATTCAGCTGCCCACAAGCCGGCTAACAATTTTTACCCAAAAGTCTGTCATCCATCTATAAAGATTCTTTTTCTATAAAAACTCGTTGCATCCTTTGAGAAAGAATATTTTACGCTCAACTAACCTTCGTGAAAGAAAGAATCCAGCCAGGCATAAAGACGGTGAATCTATGCGAAATCCATACACATGTCAGTCACACTTAACCCCGCGGGTCCAAGCAGCAAAATCATCAGAAAAATCGGCGGGAGACAAGGACAAGGACCTGAATTTTGAAATAAAGCTGAGATCCTGGACCACAAGATTTGCTTTGATTGCCTTGCGGCTGAATTATTATTTGGAAGTCAGCAAATGTTACTCTTACCACTTTATCTTCCTTTTTTTTATAATTCAGTGTATATATATTGTTTTTTGCGCTTCTACCCAACGTTTATTATGATATTGCGGAAATGTTTTAAGGCAAAACGGAAATTTATGCACATCGCATATGTCAACAGCTCGATGGCAGGAAAAAAAGATCTACTGAAGAGAAAAGAAATTTGCATATTTGCATTTCAATTTGCTGCGTCCATGGTTGGGGTGCTCGATTTGTTCTTTGCTTTTGGATTTAATTGTCAATAAAAATTCGCCAAGCGGAAAATTTGTTGGGCAAACAAATTGAAATTGAAATGTTCAGCATAAGTCTGGGAAAAGTCTGAGAAAAAATTTGGTTATCGAAGACTTTAAAGCATGGGAATGAAACTAAAGAACATGATTCCTGGATGGTAAGGAATAAGCTTCTATAATAATTCTAAAACAGGAATGAAATCTTATCTCTGAAAAGGGGGAGATCTCTGCATGGCTCCTGTTCTTGTAATTTTGTAATTTACATTGCAGGCTTGGAATTTACACTTGCAGGCAATTAATAATGCTGCATTAGGACAATCCATAAAGCAGACAAGCCCACTCACATCCCTGACAATTAAGCTGGATAATTAAGTTTACCGTTCATTGGCTTTGGCCCGGCATAGGCCATTCCACAGTATCGTCTCCTCAGACTTCAGTACCTATGACAGATTACAAGGGAAGTGCTGGAATGGGGCGAGTTTTGAGTCTCCCCAGCATTCAAACATGGTTTCGCATATCGGGGGAATGGAAATGGCAAATAGAAGCCCTAGATTTTGAGTGCATTTTCAAATCAAACGAACATTTTCAACCGAAATGCTTCCTTTTCTGTGCACTCTGTGAATGGACATGTGTCTGCATTAATCAAGAAGTGTCCATGTTTCGGAATTTTTGATGGTAGTTATAAAACATTGAACTTGCATTTGCCTCGGGGAGTTGCTTAAATGGAAAGTGAATTGATTGATACAGGTTGAATAATTACTAATAATTTTACAATTTCTGTCGATTCTTAATATGATTCATAGTTACAAGAAGAGAGTTGCTCCTTCACTCGGATACCCTTCGAGGACACCTTATTTCACTTAAGTTCGTGTCTTGCCATCAGTCATTAATGATGATGGCATTTCTAGACGCAATTAAAACCATTTCATTGCCCAAATTGAATGACTTCTGTGACACTCCCACCATTGCAGTTTTCCCGCCGAGGTTTCCCGGAAGTTTTGCCAAAAGCAACAACGGCGACAACATTGTCGTAAACCTGGCTGACATTAAGATAACTTTTAATCATCATAAAAAACGCAAAAAACGAGAGTGCTCGTCGCTAAAAAAGGAGCCAAAAATCAAATCCTTCTGAATCCTGCAGGGATGTGCAACGTAAGCGGCTTTTCGTGTTGCCGCCGGTGCAGTGTTGCATGATAAAACCAAACACCCGAAAACAAACCGAAAAAAAACCTTGAAAACATTTCAGTAAAATACATATTTTTACATGGCGAACAAAATAAAAGAAAACGAGGATATCTTTTGGGGCGGACTTACTGACTGACTCCTGATTCCCTGTTATTAAATTGTTTCGGTAGCTTTGCAGCAACCGGGCAACCGTCGAAACGGAAATGTAATGAAAATTCAATTAAAAAATGGCATTTGCCAGATTTTACTTTACGATCCTGGTTGGGTCTGGCCAGGGGCGACTCCATCGCTATGGAGTATGGACAAAAAGGCTCTGATGAGTTACAGTTTGGGGCAATTCAATGGGATTGCAAACTCATTTCAGTTTCAGTTCAGTTGGCGAAATGGAAATGCACCAACAGATTGCTAAAGGATTCAATGGGAAAATGAAGGAGTGGCATATAAAATTTAAGATCTGTTTAAGAGGCATGGGTTTTTTTCAGATTTAACTTAAAAGCCCATGTTCCACGTTGTGCATATAATTTGCTAACTAATTGAACTTTGTTATGGCTGCAAGTCAAATTAATTAATAAATATATCCAATAATATTATTTTTAATAGTCTCGATTACCGATAACCCCATCCACGTCCTAACAAAACATGTAATTTCACTTATCTGACATAATGTCAACATATCTGAATCCATGGTTACAAAACAGGCATTACCCAAACCAAAAACCATTCAAATAAAAATTTCACATATAAATTAAACGAAATAAAGAGAAAGATACAACATGTACGAGTATACTTATGCAGAATTACCCTTTATCGTATCGCATTGTGGCCGTGAAGAGTTGACTTGTGTAACGAATAAAAGTCACTTGATAAGCCCTATAATGCCAACCCCTTGAAAAAAGGGTGTCATGCCAAACTGCGTATGCTAATCACACGCCAAAAAAAAAAAAAAAAATGAAACACCCAATCTGAATCCCATTCCCATTCTAGAATAAATCGCTTTGAACATGCTTAAGCACCAACCAACGAGCCAAAGATTCTTTCCTGCTTTCATCCTTTCTTATAGAATGTATTTTTTTGGTTGTCTTCCTGGTTTTGTGTTGGTTTTTATAGCCTGGCGCCGCTTGAATGATTTTTATGGGTTGTGTGTCTCTGGGTAAAGGGAAAAGAGCAAACTGATTTGCATGTCGGTTTTTTTTCTATTTAAGAAATGCTTTCTCCAGTGCGGCATTAGAGTTTTGTTTTCATACCCTAAGAATCTAAGGGTTAGGATTGATTTGTGATGAGATTTGCATTTGTAAGTGGAAATAATTCAGTGATATAGGCCTGAGAAAATCTAAAGAAGTTGTAGATATACAATAAAAAGAAATGTGTTATAATAATATTTAAAAATAATTATAAAAGAGTACTCCCATTTCGCCTTTTAGTTTGGCAAACTCAAAAATTACACTTCCAAACACTTACAGACATTTTCTTTATTTTTTCCCCAATTTATTTGGAGTATTTTTATTCGTAAATATGCAATAATTTACAGACAACCTCTCAAGATGTGTTTTTTACATGGTTAGTTAAGCGTTGCCTATAAATATTTAAATAAAAGTTCGAGTAACATTTAATAAGCAGTAAAAATCACTTCTTCTTGAGTTTATTTTTGGGGGATAGACATCCCCAGTTCGAGGGAGCTATATCTTTAGATGCTGAGCACTCTGGTCTCTGCCTTTTTTTTCAATTTCAAGAGCCATTAAAGAGTGTGCATGCAATTAAGTCGAGTGAAAATTTCATAAAGATAACAATCGACAAGAACAAGAAATAAACATGGCAAGCAGATCGGATCAGATCACCATAGACACACACAAGAGACTGGAGTAGAAGACCTGCCCCTCCGGCTGGCTTGTCCGTCAGTCAGTCAACACTTCAAATAAAAACTTGGACCCGAGCCTACATTAATTTGCATTTAAAAACAGTTTTTAGTAGCATTAAAAACAAACATCGCCGAGGGGGACTATGCGGCCCTAAAAAGAGGGAGAGCACACTCTGCGATCGGGACTCGAGACCATTAACAAAGTGTCTCCAGATGTGTGTTCTTGTTCGGAGGATCCCCTCGTCCGCCTTCTCCACCTTCCTCCTCATCAGAGACACACGGCAGCATCATATTTAACATAAAAAGATGAAAAGTTTATTATGATTGTGGCTGGTGTTGCCTGGCTGTTGTTATTAGCTTAAAGAAATGGTTATGGGACAAGCGCACGCCATCAAATGTCAAATGCCAACTCGCGCCCCGGTCACAGTCCGTCCGATTGTTCCGTCCTAAAGGCCGATGAGAGATGCAGCGACTACGAGGGGAGTACGAAAAGTATGGTTCATATTGGCTTAGTTTAGAGCTCAAAGTATTACGAAAATCCTTTTTAAAAACAACCTTTTCATTCAACAACATTCTTCTCTGCCTCCTTGGTATCTTCTGTCTAATAGGACTTATTATGGATCCATCTTGTTAAGATACGAATAGATAATATGTGTATTATGTGTCCTAAAAGTCCCTATATATATCTCCTTTCTGGATAAAAATTGTAAATCCCCAAACTTTAGTGGCTGCCCTCGAGCTATGATCTTGTCATAAAACGTTCAGAGTCATCAAAGTTGCACTTTATGCGAAAAGATCTCTGTTCGTTTTTGTAATTTGTTGTAGTTTTTTAGTTGTGGGCCTTGTTGTTGGTTGTTTGCTGTCGTTGTCGTTGTTGCACGTGTTCAGCATCATCAGCATTAGCATTAGCGGGTCTGTTGTATTAGGCGAGAACAGCCAGCCGAGGAGAAAAGATGAGACTTCTTTGCCGTTGCTGCTCTTTGCACTCGGCATAATCATAGAAATTATGGTGGCTCCGCCTGCTCATCCACCAGCCCTCTTCCCTTCGGTTGCCCCCTTCCTGGCCGAATGGTGTTGGCATCGCGTCATAAGCCGATGGCTAATAGACCCCGCATGGGGTCGTCGCCTTAGTTAAAATCGTGCATCTGGTGCCCCCGAGGGAAAAACTAAGACTTCTCCACAATGGAACACATCTGCTTACCATAGCAATGAGGTCCAATCAAAACGATTGGGGGAAATATAAATATAGCTTTGATAACAAACCATAAATCGTTACTAAAAACAGTTAGATGTAAGGTAGCAGCTAACGACTTTATACAGTGATCATAATATTTATGGAACTAAACGGAAGCTTATGAGATCTTAATGAAGTTTAAGCCTCAGGGAATAAGGGGCTTCATAGTTTTGTATTTAATAAATTACTGAAAGTTTAATAGAGTTATGAATATGAATTTTTAGTAAATCAGTTTAATTTATTAAACGATCAAAAGGCTAAAGGAATAGTTCAAACCATGGACTGCTGAAATTTAACGAACAAGTTACCTTTTTCGTGATTTACCAATCGAAGAGGTGTCGCAATGGCAAATTGATTTCTCATTTTAGTGGCTGTTCTTTTGGTTTATAAATATATATATCCCCCCCATCCAGATCGTGGTAACCGAATCCGTGAATGTCTTGTGCCATCAATCGAATGCCTTATCCCCAGAAGATCATTTATCGTGGAGGCAAACACATTTAATATGCGGCTGCCGTGACAAGTCGAGGAGCGCCTCAAGTGTTGTCACAGAAGGCATTACATGGACTTATTTTCCAGTTCGGTTTCTGGTGGCCAAGTGGCATGAAACACTTGACACTTGCCGCTGACTTGTGGCATGAGCCCTGACATGTGGGCTGCCTTGGATTTGGATGCTCCATCTACATCATCGGCTTCTGTTTCGGCTTCTTCTGCTCGGAGATCATCTTATTTCAAGATCTTTCCACGGAAAATTTGTTTGCCGCTCGCTGATTGCCTGTCGGTTGTTAGAAAAATATTATTTTCTTTATGTTTCTTCATATATTTTCATGGTGGGTCTCGAGGGGTAAGAAAAGCCGCTGCCGCTGTCAGTCAGTCGGTGCTGAAGTTCTCCTTGAGTGAAAGTTGATGTGCATGAATAGTTTTAATTGCGCGTCGAGTTTGGCCCTGCATCTCTGGGTGGCAGGGTCGCACTTTGTTTTCTATGTTTTTTTATCTAAAAAATTATATACATATATTCTTCAGGAAGTATAGGTATTTTAGTCTCCAATAACGATTTTAATAGTATTTACATGAAATAATAATCAGGGAGCTTTCTTTGGCCTTGGCTTTAGCCTTAGGGACTTAAATTTAAACTATGATTATAGTTGGCCTATTGTATGTTGTTTAAAAATACCATTTAACATCAAAGCACTATTTTATCAATTTCTTTAATATTTCTCTATTAAGAGGTATCTTGAATGCCTCACTTAGCTTTCCCCAATCTTTTATTAAGCATAACATCCAAGCTTACATGAGTTTTTTTGGGTCATCTTTTCTTCTAATAGCTTCGACGATAAGAGCAATCTTCCAAGTACACAAAAAATAAATAAAAACCAAAAAGTGAGGCAGCATCTTGGTGTCGTGTCAAATGGAGTGTGGCATGTGGCCGAAGATGTCTTTGCGGGGGATGGAAAATCGGAGGGGCACGCGCCGGGATCAGCTCCAATGGGTGCTGCGTAGGATTCCCAAATCGTAGGTGTATCAAGGGATCTACTAACTGTTGTCTTAGATACTGATCAAGGGCTGACTTTCTTTTTGTTTTGAAGAGGACCATGACACGTGCTGTTTGGAATAGGATCTCAAGAGGTAGAAAGCCTATTATGGTAGCCTAAATAGAAAGGGTTAATAATTTCCAAACCATAAAACCTATTTAATTCATTTGCTTAACCATTTTCCTCAATAATAAATGCTCTAAATTCCAAAAATTTCCTTGACCAATCATTTAAAGATCTTGACGCTGCTCATTAATTTTAGATACAAAGACATACGAGTTGGAATTCCGACTGCTTACCAGAAAAACCATAACAAATTTATAAACTATTTCCATTCGAGTGTTGTGTTTAATTTTTTTAATGGACTTTGCCACACATTTAGGTGGAACATAAAGTGAAAATGGAGGAGAAATGCCAACACGCAGGGAGAACTTTTGATCGACTTGATGATCAGTAAACTGAGCAAGACAAAGTGAAACAACAGAGATGTGCAGGTCAAAAGCTAATAAATTACCTGGGGAACGTATCTCTTTATGGCACCTTCCACTCTTTGGGAGATTACGCATCCATCAAATGTAGATCAAGTTGTGGTGATAAAATGATCGTTTCACATTAATTATAAGTTTTTAAAACAACATTAAAACCAGGAATGAAACCCCCAAACAACGCACATTTTGATTGAATGCATTCCGGTAAGAGTTTCCATTATGTTAGGCTAATTTTGTTGTAGATCATAGATTTTTATTAAAAACTATAACCCACTCTCCCAGTTTGGACCTATTTCTTGGCTTCATATTAATTGTCTTCTGGCTTGGCCCTATAAATTTCCTCGGCTCCGACTTCGGCTTGTAATAATTTTTACGATTTCATTTTCATTTTGGTGTCGTAATTATGTCTTTCTTTGGACACTGTTTTATTTCCTAGAAATATTTCCTCTTAGCCCCACTAATTGCATTTCTTAACCCAAAACTCTTTTTTCGTAACAATTTCTGAGGTTTTATGGTCCTAAAGTTTGGCTCTGCCATTACCTTTAAGTGGCTTTCTTTTAAGCAATAAAAGTGAGGCTCGGACTTTGACAGGTTTCGGCTGATAGCCAGTGACATGTTATGGCCGAATTATCAGCCTTTTGTTAATGACTAACTATGCTCAACCTGACGTGGAATTGACAATCCACATTTGGGATCAGTTTTTTGTGGCATTTTTAAGCCACCAACTGTGCAAATATTTCAGCATTTTTTTCACAATTTTCACCCACAAAGAGTGGGTCTTTAGTAGACTATTATCCCTAGAGCATTATCTCCACAGCAATGGCAGAACAAAAAAAAAAGATTCGGGTCCAAATTGAAGGCAAACTTCATTTGACGGGAAGTGCATCGGAGTACAACAAGCAAGCCCTAACGATTTCATTAAAAACGCAGTCAACTAGAAAAAAACTCAATTAATTTTTCATGTAAAAAAACAGACTCCCTCCATCAATGTTGTCCAATATGCGATCCGTAGAACAAATTTTTTGTGCAAATCATTCGGCAAACAAACACAAATGTGCATAAAATGACAACAAAGCAACCAAATCGAGGGGATGCAGAGAGATGACCATCAAGTTCGGATCAAAGCAGAAAAAAAATGTATGGACTACAGTGCGTTTCACTATTATAATGACTGTTATAAGCGAGGAGTTGTGTTATATGCTTAAAAAAATGGGATAAACTCTTTAAATGCTATCGTGCCATACTTATGAAACGCACTGTCTGTATGCATACATCAAGGGTTTCCCCGACTGCAAAGTGCATTGATATATATATTGCACTGTCATTGCGTTGGCAACCAAAAAAATTAGGAGGGGTACGAAAAGAAACCCCATTGCGCAGGGGTTTCTCGTATTTTTTTATGTAGTTCACCGAATTCCTGTTGTTGTTGCTGAAAAAATTGACAGCTTGACCGCAGAACGAGTGTGTGAGTGTGGGTCGGTGGATATATTGTTATTACATTGCTGTTGCAATTGCAATTCAAGCGCAAAATCATTAATATCCTTTCGTCCTGCGGCTCGCGAATCACCAACTCAAACCCCAAAAAGTCGGCTCTGTTTTTTGTGGTTGTTGCATTCCCAGTTGCAGGCCATTTTTATGAGGCTTCCAAGGGCCCCGGGTTCATTGTTTGTCTCTCGATCTCTTAACGCACTTAATGAAGTTTTTTGTGTGGAAGGAGTTGCTGGTCAGGCAGACAAAAGGTTAAAGTTGACGAAAGTTTAACTGGAAATCTTACAAGGATTTTAAAACAAAGTTAAGTTCATAAAAAGCACTGTCAAAATCCAATCCCATCAATCAAAACAATCTTCAACTATCCTCCTGAATTAATCTTATCATAGAGACCGCACTGTAATTAAATTTCAGGGACTTTCACTTCCGCCCAAACACTTTCTCCCAGAAAATCCCTGTTACTTGCAACCCCCATCCTGGCATCCATCAAAGTCAGGCCAGTGATAAGGTCCTTTCAAATCCACCCACTCTGTGGGACTTGCCCCGTAATGGAAGCCCCTCATTACACCTTTCAGATGCTTCTCCAACAATTATGCTCATCCACCTAGAACATCGGGTTCGCCGATCTCGGCTCAATAGTCTAATGAAATTATCAATATCCTCGGCTCGCGTGAGTCATCGCTGTAAGGCGGCACACAGTAATCACCTACTGATGTAAATACAATATTTTCAATATAACCACTTAACGCTTAAATCCAGCCGAAACATACAGACAGAAACCTCACAGCCCTCGTTCTGGGGGTAGCTTACCCCACAAGAACCAGGGCGAGGGTCGTCTGATAGAGTGTGGAAGCTATACTGTGGGTTACAAACCCTCGATAAAAGTGTTTTGCCTACCCTCGCTGTTGGCTGACTATAAGCCCCTGTGTTTTGTCATTCACCCAAGTGGCATCGCCGGCATTTGACGACCACCACAACAGTATCAATGCACAAACTGTACCCGTCACCATAACCGTCATCGGTAAACTGTGTCTATCCGGGGGTTGGGGAGTGGGCTGAGCCCGGCTAGGGGTGGGGGCTATTGCCAGCAACCCCCAAAAAGGCTCACGGCACAATGAGGGTTCAAGATGCCGCCGCGACTGCGAAAGCGAGGGAACTGTCATATTTGCTTGGACTCGAACCCACTGACTCACAAGTGACTGAGTGGAATGACTGAAATGTCTGAACTGAACTGGACTGAGTTGAAGGACTGGCTGGCTGACTGACTGACTGACTGACGGATTGACGAACTGCCAACACGTACACGTGTTCGTGGTGGTTGATGTGACTTACCAACTGACCATCTGTCGTGGATACTATTGACGAAGGTTCAAGCTTAAAAACGAAGCCTTAGCTACCCTAAGTGCGGATTATAAGAAGTGTACTACCCATTTTAAAGCTGGATATCATAGGGTATTAAATATTCGTTGTTATACCTTATTATCCTGTCATTTCGAATGACAACTGTACTGGCACAAGTGGCATACGCTTCGCTTGGCCGTGCCTCTTTTCTACTTTGTACATTTTTGCAGAAACAAATTCGGTTAGATTTCATTCATTCCTCCATACATAATCCCTTTTTTTGTAAAACAGTCTCGAGAAATTTGCATAACGCGCAGTGGCGGCAAACACTTGAGGAATTCCTATAGAATCTCCCCCCTTTGTATCTCACGTATTTTTTTTCGGTCGAGTCGAGTGTGTCGGCATTTCCATAGAGTTGCATTGTGCAAAAAAAAGGAGTTTCTTTAACTTAAAAAAAAAGGGGAATTGTCAAGGATTGGTTCGCCCAAATGCTGGGCTTAATTGTTTGGAAAGATTTTTATGAGAAGGGTACAGCAGATCCTCTTTATGAGTTGTTATTTTGTTTGAAGATGTAGTTATGATAGGGAGGACGACTCCGACCACTTACTTTGACGATGTTTAAGAGGCTAGGGGATCTTTTTGGCGATTTGTAGAGTTGGTTGTAGAAGAATTTTAAAGTTTAACTAAGAAGCCCTTTAAACGAATGCTTAACTGATTACATTTAAATTCCCATTCAATTAAATAATCCCTTATTCCCAATAACCCGAACAGAAAATCGTCTAAGCTGAATGGAATAACTCAGCGGTGCGGCCTAACCCTTTCTTCCCTTGATGTCGAGAAGCCTAAGCAAAGCCACTAACTAACCACAAAATCCCTTTTGTGGCAGCCTCACAATGATAGACGAACTAATTGGCAGAGTTCTGTGCAGGCTACTTACAATGACCGCCAGATCCCAGCGGAGTTCTCCGAGCTGGCTCAATAAAGAAATCATTGATGTGGCTTGGCGGAAAGGAAGGCGGGGATTCCAAATCAGTGATGACTGTCTAAGGAAAGGGTTCTGTGGATAATACATTTCAAATTTAATAAAGTGTCAAATTATACAGCAGTTTGAAATATATAGGATACTTTATTTTGTTTAGTAAAATATTTAAAAAAATAAAACCCTATTTGGCATCTCTACCAAGACCCACTGTCCTTTGCCACATCAATAGGCCACTGCCACTGGATGCATCAACACTTCAGTGAGTGCGGCACTTGGGAGAATGGGTTGGATGGTGGTCAGCCAGGAAGTAAAACTCTTGGCACACAATGAGGAGCACTTCGTCTTTTGGTCCTCAATCCTCAGCCCTCAGTCCTCAATCCTCCATCCTGTGCCGCCACAATTATTTCCATTTGATTGGGCAAAGAAGAGTGCGTTTCTTCATGCTTGGGGTCCGGCATTAATGTGTGGTCATCGTTTGCCCGTGTTTATTGCTCTATATGCTTGAGTGCATTCAGATATGACGGTGCTGCTGCCACTGAAGAGCTTTCTTTTTGGTCCAGCCAAAGGCTGAAATTTACATCGACTGATGTTGGAATTATGGCCAAAGAAGGGGGACTTTATTGGTTAAAGAGTTTCTTAAAGAGTCGAAGAGGAATTCGAGGTATTTATGGGAGTTGACAATTGATAATTACAAACATCAAATATAAAGTCAAATGAATACTCAAAATAACCGTTAAAAAGCTAGAATTACGCAGCTAAATTCCAGAATAAAAATATTCTAAATTACCTCAGAGAGAGTCAAGGATAATTGACCTGAAAGGACAAAGAAAAGGGGCCAAGAAGTGACTAAGCACCAGGTGGAAGCACGTTCTATGGCTAACCCAACCCCACAGCCCAGCAATATCCAACAAAACTATTTGCGTTAATTTCACCAATGTCAGGACTTGAGCAGGATGCGGGTGCATTTTACATAAAAAGTCTATTAAGCGGGCAAGGATAATGGGTAGCTGGTAAAGGGTTACGCTTAACTTACGGCCAAGTATGCTCAACTAAGTCTCAAAGGTTATTATCATAGTTGTGCCACTTGAAGCGGCGACTATTTTATTTAATTGGATTGGTTACAAAACTTGCGACAGCCGGTTAAATTGAGCAGAAATTCGCATAATTTTGTTTCCAGAAAAATTCCATATTTATCCCACTCGCAACTCCAATTAACTTTTCGACCCTTTCACACCTCTTTTTTGTTGGTATTACTTCTTCCGTATTGATCCGACCAATTGGCGAGGATCTGTGGTGTGTGTTTTTGGCACCCAATTATGCCCCGATATCCAAAATTCAACAACAATCAAATATTTATCCGATCCTCGTGGTCGTTTACATCTCATTACCTGGCACTCTTTGCCTTTCACCTACTGACCATAAAGTCCGACTGACAATTGCCAATCACGGCACGCAAATATAAACCAAAAGCCAAAAAGACGAGGAAAAAGTCCACAATTCCGATTCGGCCAACAGAAAAATCCACAAAAATTACCATTTTGACCGCAGACAAATTAGTGTTATTAACACTTTTTTTCTCTTCCTCCATTGGGATATCCTGGAGTTTGGAGTTGAAAGGGTATGTCTCGTTTTAGTAAGTAGGATTATAAAAATTTAAAAAATAAATAAACTGTATTCCTGCAAACAATGAATTATTCCAATAAAAACAATTACTATTTAGTTAGTTGAAGTTGAAGACATAAAACAAGGTAATACTAAGTGATAAAAAGAGGAATTAAAGGGAGACTTACTTAATATAAATTTAGTTCAGTAATATTTTGTAAGACCTATAGGTATCTCTCATTCGAATAACCTCACCTTTGCGTGTCAACTTTTTTTGAATTGGCACTGCTTTTTGGCACTGAAAGAGCATTTTTCACGCTTGGGCCACGCGCAAAGATCCGTTGCATCCATTCCCCACCCTGCCATCTACCTCCTGCTCCCCCTGGCCTGCCGCCCACTTTTCAGATGCAACTGCCACTGCAACGGCAGCCACGCCCCGTACCAGATTCAGATTCGGTTGCAGACCTGACCGCAGGTTTTAATATTACAAAATGTTCAGCTTCTCTTTGGCGCTGTTTGTTTGGTTTGAGTTTCGGGCCGGATTGTGGGCTCAGCTCCTGTGAAAACAAACAACAGTAATACCCGCATAATACCTGGGGTATGCCACATGCCCCCTCCACAGCCTGCCGTGTCACCGACTCCATTCGTAAAAAAATCCATTAAAAATGCGTTGGGATTTTGAGTTTTTTGTTTTTATTTCAGGTTGCATTGTGGCAAGGTGTTGACTGGGTTTTATTTGGCTCTTTTTTTGGGTTAAAGCCAAATGGGGAGCATGAAAAGTTTTTAAATTTATTAAAATGAGTATCTTTAAAAGAGTTTTTTATCTAAACTATTTAAAAAATGTATAATTAAAAAAAACGTAAACTAAAATGCTACCACTCTTTTGACTGGACACTCTCTTGAACTCTTTCAAAAAAGCTATAACCAGTGCTAAATTTTTAGCCAGAATATAAAATTCAGTAAAGTGATACATTTTTCAATCTACCCTCGCTGCCCTCCGCTTTTTCTTTGCACTTTTTACATAATACTTTAATGCATTAACCGGTAGCTGCTGGTGCTGTGGATATTTATACTTTTTTTTTTGGCCCGCTGCAATTTTCTGGTAATGACTTCGGGCGAGAGATGAATATTCCAGCATTGGCAAATCACAGCTAATTAACTTAATAAGTTTATTTTAAAGAGCGAAAAGTCCTCCGAATTACGCCTCAATTCTGGACCCAATTATAATGGATTGGCTTCCGAATTATATACAAATTTTCAAGCCCTCTTGTTTACATTTGCTAATTGCAACTTTTTGTTCGCCCTTCGGTTGTTCTCAAGTGGTTTTCTGTCTTCAACTTCCAGTTTTGATTTTGGATTTCGCACATTTCGGTTATTGTCATTTACAGAAAGCCAAACAGAAGCCATGGCCAATTTGTTCTTTCGACACTTGAGCATACTTTGCATTTGACAGCAGTTTTGGGTGTGATAACAAAAGGCTAAGTCTGAAACGTTTCAAGTGCTTTTGGCTTTCACTAATTGCTGGAAGAGGATATGGCCTAATGTATCTGTTTTTGAGAGGACTGTCTTTGGCATTGAAAATACGACATTAGTTGATGACGAATTTTAAAAGCTAGGAGCTAGTTTTTTACACTTTGTAGCATACTTAACGGCGGTAATTAAGCCCATAAAAATAATTGTTTGGGGTGCTATCTTTTAAAGCTAATAGATGGACAGAACAATTATTTATTTAATATTTATTTTGAAGAGAGGAGAGCCTCAAAACATTATTGTTAAAGAAATGACTATAATAAGAAATCATTACAAGTTCGTTTGAAGTTCAAGAACCCTTCAAAGTTTCTTTAGCTCGTTGCCTCCCTCCAAGTGGTACCTCTCCTATCTGGATTCATAGAGGTATAGGTGTATATATTTACCATCAGCTAGCGCCAGTTAATTGCCAGAGAAAACCCGAAGAAACCAGAACCCATAACCCAATGCCGAGCCAAGGCAATCTCCAGTGGCGACACCGAGTGTCTGCCCTCGGTCCCCTCCAGTCTGCGGTTAATCATGCATCGTCTCCACTCCTTACCATATGTTAATGGAGAGGAGAGAACTCTTGGGTGTACTTTTCTTAATTTACCGACAAATTTCGGGCCTCAATTTTGTCCAATTTACTTGCCGTGATTTGCAGCAATTTTTGGGTAAAGTGTCTAAGAAGGTTCTAATGTGATGGCTCTGAAGTCATCCCCTCTCCTAATGCATTTCTGTTTTCTTTGCTTTGTTTTCCTTGGTAGGCTCGTATCGCTCGGTAGCGATAAAGAAAATTGTTTATAATGAGGCTCTTCTGTGGTCAATGCTCAATTGAGTTTCCTCTAATTGGCCAGGCCACTGGACTTACGCTTCTTAGCCAACTAGGCAATTGGGAAACTTCTTTGTGGCTCCTAAAAGTGGTTTCCACCTAATGATTTTCCTTAAGGCTAATGCCTAACTAATTGAGTAATTTTTGTGTGACTGCCGGCTATCAATCATTCGACCCTTCGATGGCCAGGCTATCTAACGCCAACTCGTTTAGCAAGTTTCCGGTTTCCTTGACATCCTAGGATTTCTTAACCCTTTCCCATCGTCCCAACTGGCTCTGGGCATTGCGAATTTCCCAAAAGACGCCCAACTTTACGCTTTATTGTTACAAATTTGGCTTGGCATGTCCTTTATCCTGTTTACAGCTGGACCATGGAAATTCCCTTTCAATTCCTTTGGGTCGTCTGGCTTTCTTTGGCTTCTGGGATATGGACAATCAATCATTTCCCTGACTTATTCACTGGCTTCCTGGCTTGTCCTTTTATCGGCACATCGGTAAATAAATGTGACTATAAATCGAAAAATTATAAACGCTTAGCAGTGACCACCGATTGACCATTTGACCATCATTTACTAAATCCACCCTCGATAAATGTTGTGGATTTTATATAAACGAATTAAGAATACCCTGAAACAAAATAAGCTAAGGGTCCTGGTGGGCAAAAAGCACTTAATTAGTAGCTTTAAAAATGAAGGCTAAAGTTTAAATATTTTGGTTTACTTTTGGGTGAAATTTGTGCGTAATTGTTCATTTAAATGCATATATTTTATCAATGAAAAAGTTAGTCTAAGAAAATTTTCTAGACGCCTTAAATATCCTATTCAATTTTTCTGTAAGTTCTCTAACCAACTTACTTAGTCCTAATCCAATCCAATTCCCTTTAGATCAGACCTTCCAATTCAATTGATAAAGTAAAGATAAACTCTTTTTTTTTGTTTTTTGGTTTCAGAGGAAGGCGAAAAACAGTTCTTAAATTTATGCATTTATTTTGACAGGCGGCATGATTTATTGACCGTAAGTAATTTGTACTGTCCCCGGCAGAAGTGAGCGAAAAAAACCTGTGAGTGGACGGAACCACCCCACAAGCTTTCCTTTATTCTTAAAAATTTATTTGCATTGACGCATTTGTAACCGCAACGAATTTGTTTGTAATAAAAATGTAAATGTTTATGTCCATCGGATGCTACTTCAAGACGAGTTTTTGTTTTTGTCCGAACCACAAGATGACCAAGAAAAAAGTTCGTCCGAAAACGAGTTGGACAACGAAATGAAATATGACCGCAAACTGACACTCGAGGATGGAAAAAGGATTGCGAGTGGTTTCGATTGGGGTTGGAGTTGGCATTGGAATGGGGGTTTCTCTAACTGGACAAGGGAACCCGTAACCCTTTTGGGTCAGGGATTGCGTGGCCAAGTGGTTTGGCAGGTTGCAGAGGTTGCCTGACCCACTTGGTCGGAATAAGAGGCTAACTTCCTCTTCTTAGGACACTTTATAAATGCGATGTTCATATATCATCGAGGCTTATTTGATTTATAACTGATATATGTAAATGTGAATGATTCAAATTGGCAAGCAATGGGTTGGATTAGCGAAAGTGTTTGTCTTTAGCTTTGCCAATTAAAATAATGGAATAGATCGTCCCATTAGAGCTCTACAATCATCTAATAACGATAAAAAACCATTTCAGTTCATTTGGTTTGCTTTCAACACATCTCCCCATATACATGCCAATTAAAACGCTGCTGGGGAGCATTTACTTCCCATTTACTTTACTGGAGCCAAACAAAAGTCTAATTTAAAAATCACCTCATTCAGAGCACGTTCCCCCCATTTTCTCGGCCACCTTTTCATTATCTCCGAAACTACCTCAAGTGGGCGTCCCAGAATAAAATTCACTTCAATTTTGTCCCCTTTGCCGGCTGACTGCCACAAGTTGAGAATCGTTTGGCAAGGTGACGCCTTTTTATTGCTCCATCTGTTGTTAAATATAGAACTTTGGAAAAAAGTGAGAAATATCTTAAGGGAGTCGAAAAATGTGCAACAAATTTTGAAAATGAACCGCTGAAAGACAAGGGAAGCCACGAGGTGCGGAGTCCACAAATGACTTATTAGAGTTTTTTATCCAGATTTTCCACTGAAATATGTTAATTATTAATTGCCCTTGTATTTTGGGGTGTTTTTTACCATAAATTTCAAGTCTCAAGTGTTGACAATTGAAAATCTACAAATAAATCTTGACAAAAAAACGCTCACTTGAAAAATGGGCTTCCTATTTATACGAGTAAGTGAAAACAAATCAAGGCTAATGCCAAATAAATTTATATGCATCCTAATGGGGAAACCGCACCCATTTAATTACCATTCCACCGGAAACTAGGCAAAAAACCGATAAATTAGAGAAACTTTCCCGCTAGCCACGAAAAACTATCAAAGTCTACTTAATAAACAAATTTTCACATAAAATTACGATACAGGATGAGGAGGCGATGGAAGGTGCCATGGAGTGGCGGAGTGGTGGAAAATAAAATACTCTGGGTAGAATTTATGGTCAGGAGTGGCTTAACTGCCGAGGATACAGCCACATATTGCCGATAAGGCGGCGAGGGTGTAGTGCCCATAAAAACCGGAAGATAAAGTGCCTGGGAACAGACCAAAGGTGGGCAAGTAATAATTATATTTTTATTAGACATTTATTGCCGCCCGCTACCACAAACATTTTAATCAAATTATTTGAAATTGAACAAGCCTTGGCATTCACTGCCCCCCGAAACGAATCTCTATCTCTCCGAAAACAAAGCACTTTTATTGAAGAAACAATCAAGAGATTCCCAATATATTATGTTTTGTTTTGTTTTTGGGTTTTGCGTTTCAAATCGAATGTAATTCAATATAGCCGGAATAGAGAAAAATAGGTATAGGAATCTCTGGCAGTCAAACAATAATGAGCAAGTCAGCGAGACGGCTAGATAAACCCACACACACTACGCACAGCAAAAGTAAATAAATAAATCGGCCTGCTAATTAAAGGCAAAAGGCGAAGAAGCCGGCGGACACCCCTGACTATGGCGGCATGTGTTTGAAGCACTAACCGAAAAATAAGAGCACATCCCATCGGGCTAGATGAATTGGTCGGGGAGAAGTCAGCACTTTGTAGCTGAATGCCCAACAAAAATACAAGAATTCAATTGAAGGAAAGCGACACACCAAATGACACGACATGAGTGCGGCAAACAGGAAGGGAAGCAGCCGGTTAGGTGATTTAGATATCAACGAATTTGGTATGCTCTTTCAAAAAACACTCTAATAAGGGATCTGGAAAAAATATAATTTTATTTTAGTATACAGGGTTTAGATTACTTTACTTTTGTAAGAGGTTATCTTTTATTTTAGATTTAAGATAGATCTTATATATAGATCGGATAAATTAGGCATTGGTTTATTTATTAGTTTAATTTTAATTCAAAAAGAAAAAAATTTAAATAAATAATGTAAGAAGAGTGTCTCAATTTCCCTATCAGTGAATTACCTAAACGATTCAGCTATTCCAACATAGGAGAGCATAGAACCGAATCGGACGGGACCCCCTGGTGCGTTTTTATATAGAAAAGTTTTACTTTGATGTGTGTGTGATGGGGATTGGGTTAAAGATTGGGGTCTCGATGCACGGGATTGCATGTTTCAGTAACATGCCACATTGAAAGGGGGGAAATTCAACTCACGGGACTGGCGACTGGAGACTGGGGTCTAGGGACTGCCAAGTGCTAAACTGCATGTGTTTGACTGTGACTTTGGATAGAAATTACATTCGACTCCGTCTCAAAATCAGGTGGCGACAGGAGCAGCGAATCCGGACTCGAGGACATCTCCAGTCTGCGTCTAGTGGATATTACCTTACACAATCGTCTGACAACTGACAAATGCAATCGGAGCCGTGGAGCAGTCACGGAGCTCTTCATATCTGTCGGAAAATTGCATTATATCAAAGCATTTTTGTGGCCATCTCGGCAAGCACAAAGAAATCCCATTGCCCCATGAAATGGATTGCTCGAATAAGCTTTGACAGCCTTGTCAATATGTAAATTGTTCTGTTTTCTACGTCGAGGCAGTTACACGCACGATTTCCCCAAGAATCTTCTTCTGTGGATTCTGTCATCTGGAGCTGAAGCTCAAGTTCAAGTGAATCCGTTGTCTTTTTGATTGGCTTTTTATTTTATTTCATTCTTCGCGGACTTGTCTGGGCTTCAAACACTTTAAGCCTTTTAATGGCAATTTATGTACTCGAAAAGTTTTATGGAATGATACTTGAACAGATTCGATAATGCCAATGTCAAAGTCAATGCCAAAAGACGTTTGGCGCCAAGAATTCTTAAATTTAAGATTATGGTTTCCATAAGGTAAAGATTCACACATTTAGGTTTTATCGATTACATAAACTATTTAGTAAATAGTCTTTGGGAAGTGATCTGTACTTCCAAGAGCAGCCATAAACATCTCGCTTAGCCCTTTGATGCAAAACAAAAAGTGCACTCATTTGTAAAGCCCATGAATAGCGAAAAGAAGCTGAGGAGACATGAGATCACATCGCACGCACATGAAAATATAAATTAATCAAAGCAAATTGCGCATAAAAACCGACCAAGCCAGTACCGAAGGATTAATCATCCTAATACCTGAAAGCCCAAACAAAAAACTTGAAATTCGTCTTGCCACTTCACACAAGACACAAAAGGTGCAAGAATGGTCAAGGTGTTGACTGTCTGGCCGCTGAAGGGGAAGGGCTACAAAATGGCAATTAATTGAAACATGAATTATTAACGCCACCCATTGTCCATTGTCCGTTCCCCGTGACATGACCAAGGTAAATTTCAACGGATGCTGCATCTTCTCAACTGACTGACTGACTGACTGTCGGGCTGAGTGATGTTTCTGAAACTTTTGATGTTGATTTTTGGCTGCTTTTGTTCCTGATTTATATGGAAAACTTCATTAATCTTACCGTATCGTTTTGAGCATCTTTATCCCTCTTTTCTTTTGTCAAAAGCATTGAAAACTTGAACAAGTTTTGAAGAAAATTCAAATTTTGGTTGCATCTTCTGGACTTTACATGATTAATTAACAAATTATTCATTGCAATGTCAGGATCTTGAAAGAGAAGCTTTGATGGATCGTGAGAAAATATAGGTAAAGCATCTTATATAAAAGTTTATGTAACTAAAAAGAATAGTAAGAAGTAGTACTGTTCTAAATTCATTTCTTGATTTCCGCCATAGTTTCTATGTACAAGAATAAACATTTGGTTAGCCCCTTGATCATAAATCATACGAACCATAGACCGAAGCTAGGCACCCATGTGGATCATGATCGAAACATTATGGGCTGGCTAAGGAATCAATTGGGATGCTCGGTTGCTGATTGGAATTTGTAAAGTCACAAAACCATGGCTGACACTTAATTATGGGACGCAGGCGGCGAAGCGTGCCCACACAGGAGACCCTTCGAGATCCCTCGAATCTGTCCCGTTCATAAATCTTGACAAAAGTGTTCGAATCCCCCAATCGCTTCAAGGGTGCCAAGAGTGACACGCGCCTCTTGTCACTGAAAAATTGCTCTAAATGTTGGCACAACTATTCAAATTAATTGATTTAATGCCTGGCCTCGCATATCCCCTTCCCAGCAGTGGAGCATTATTAATGAAGACTTGAGAGATGTTCCTAATTAGAAGACCAGACGAAGAGCTTCCTACTTTCTCCATGCCGGAGTATTAAAATTTTCATTTTTCTTGGGATAATTTTGGACATTTCAAGCATTAGGAGCTGTCTTCGTGAAACATATATTTTAATAATCTACCAGATGGACTCAATGGCGTTGCTTTTTATGGTGTTTTTTATTTAATGCCACCTGTCGCAGTCAAGAGTTGAAGTAATTTTATTTTCATTGCCACTTTCCTGGCTGGCAATTAAGCTAAAGCGCATTAAAGCGAATCTACGGCAGCTTAATTTCGTGTATTAAGATTTTATGACGGAAGCTCGCAGTCGTTTTTGTTAGTCGCAGTCTGTGCATAAACTAAGCTCCGTTTAGAAGGTGTCTCGGATTAGCTGCCGGATAATCAGACCATGAGGAGCCACTGTTACCTTCCGCCACTTCCACTTCCCATTCTTCCCTTCCTTAGTGCTTCAGTCATTCAATCAACGCAGACGAGTGAGCTGGGACAGGTGAAGTCATTCATTCCACCCACTCAGTAAACGTGGCAAGAACTTGGGCCACTGCGAAGCAAGTTTCTCTAAGATGCTGACAGGCCAATGAAAAATGCATCTTGCCCTCTGGCAATCGGAAAGCGATGATGATGTGGACGAGAATGACGGTCCAGAAGCGAAATGCGCGCCATTAGCTGGCAATTGCGCATAAAAGTCACGGAGAGAAGGACCATAGCTTGCAGAAAGTATATGTATAGAACTTAGTCAGTGACACTGATCAGCCAATATTAAATAATGTTGTAAAATGCGAAACATTGAACCGAATCGTTTCTGGCTGTCATGGCTAAATAAATAAATAAAATGAAATTAAGTTTGTCTGCTGGGGCATTCGACTTGCCAGTGACGTGCACAAAAGGTGAAATGGAATGAAACGACGTCGTCGATGAGGACAATAAAAAATCGCAGCTCATTTGAGCTTTTTCTGATTCCCCGGGCATTTCTTTGGCGGTTGAATCGCGTGTTGGCATTGGCATTGTATCGAGTTAATTTATTGATGACAGACGCACGATAAAAACCAAAAATGTGAATTGTCATTAGAAGTCATAAACGTGATTGACGGAGACAGTGGTAATCTAAGCGCAGCGATTAGACTGTCGGGTATAATGAACTTTTTTTGTGACTAAACATTGCATTAGTCGAGCTTTGTTTAATCCGTTTCTATTGGATTGAGTTAAGGTATTTTCCAAATTAGCTTTAAGCTAATACAACTAGTTTCTGACACATTAAGTATACGCCAGGTGGCCAAGTGCGCAGTAATACATAACCCATTTATGCCCCACCCCTTTTCTGTTCCAGATGCCATTGAAGTATCCCGGACAAGGACATTATTCCAACTCATTTAGCCCAAAGGGCCATTCAGAGCCCCTGTTCTCAAAAAGTGCAACTTAATTAAATCAAAACTCAGCCATAAAATTACAATTAATGAACCAAAAATAACAACGAAAACCGCAAAAAAAGGGAACAAGGCGAAGCCCAAAAACGAGAAAAACGAAAGCCTTAACCCCTTTAAAAAATTTGGCATGTAAATTTTCTGGAATAAATCTTAGGCGGGACAAGGAGTCTCGGCGAACAGGACCAGTGTACATTAAATTAAATTGCTCAACAGTTTGTAATGCGGCACATTAGTGTCAGGCGATGACAAGAACGAAACCAAAGGGTTAGACGGCCATGGCATTAACACGTTGTTGTCCTGGGAACAGGCCGAAAATAATTTGAAAATTTATAGGCAGGACACAGTTGGTCCAGCAACCGGATGAGGACTGCGATGATGACCCACCACCACCGGCACCGGCATGGGACAGTTTTTCCAAAGATTTATCTCAGGGCACTGTGAATGAGCATAATTAGTGGTGGCGAGTTCGGTTCGTGGGGAAAAACTCCATTTACATGCAATTTGTTGCGTTTAAATGCCTTTTATATGCAAATATATCCTGGTCAGCTGGACAGGATGCGGAGATACTGACACCGAAAATTCCCTTTTAAGATTTTTAATGAGCCTTCTATGCTAGATTCTTTTTTTTTGTAAGGAGATGATGGATGCAATGCTTGGGATGCTGAGGCTGCGACTGTGAAATTTGAATATTTATGACCAACGGTCATGTACATATATATGGTGCGGAAATTTTTATGATCTTGTTGCATGAAATTATTTATTTGTCTTTATATTTTGTAGGTTATCTTTCTTTTGAAACTTGTTTTCTTAGGCTGAAAATTTCATAAAATTACGATCGTTTAAAGGACATCATTATGTGACGGAAGAATATGCAAATGTGGTTTCTGTATAATGATAGACTTTCCTGTTTTTCTTTAAATGACTAGATTGGACTTATGAGAAAATGGGAAGTATGTGAAATATGAAAGTCCTAACCAATTAATAAATTTTTATTCCCATTTCCTCTTGACAAATTTTGTCAAGCAAATATTTATTATTAGAGTCAGCAGCCAGAAAGTTAGTAATTAATCAAATTATCCACACTTCCTGCGAGCTTCCTTTAAGCCAGAAACCCAGTCAAGCATAAGACATCCGACTGTCGGATCGTCAAAATGCATTTAATGAAAAGAAATGAGGAAAAGACTAATTACAGACACTTTCTGCCCAGCAACCCACAACAATCCTTTTTGGGAAGCTAATCACAAAAACGTGACGTCATTCGCCACGCCTCTATTATGATTTTTATTAATGATTCATGTGTAGGGCATTATGGTAATATATTTTTATGGCAATTTGTCGAGGAGACGACAAAGTGCGAAAGTTGCCATGAACTCGGCTACTCAGTGTTAATCCGCACATTTAATTGAAATTGTCCGCCAAACTCCAGCCCCGGAGGCCAAAATGCGGGTCCCAGAAGTCAAAGTGGTGGGTTAATGCCAACAAGATCTCTCTAGTAGCCCTGGGCCTCGTCAAATCTTATAGATATTAATGATGTTTGGACACACAACCGAATTACGAAACGATTAATTATATGATTTATCCCCAAATTGGTTTTTTTTTTGCGTGACTCTACGCCCTGAGTTCAGTTTGCGGTTCGATGGGGTTAAGCTTAAGATAACTGTTTATCTACCCGCATAATTCCCCGAAAATGTTGCTTGTTCATTGTTATTCATTTTTTACTGAAACATGTATATTTCATCGTTTTAATTATCAAAATATCGGGGAGTGCTTTGATGGTTTTTGTTTGTCTTTAAAGAGAAGAAATGTGATATTAAAAATAATAAAACCGAATCATAAGTCTATAACCCAAATCTAAATGTCTCCAAATATCTAAAATTCTTTACGTGACTTTCCAACTTTCGAAAAAGGAGACATTTAGAAATCTGCAACCCCCAGTAACTAGTTATTTTTGTAATATTCCCTTCAATCTTTGGTGTTTTTTATGACCCGCTGTGTTTGCCCCCATAACTCAGGATTTATCTGAGGAAAACAATCTGTGGCAATAACTCTTAGGCCTGATAAAATGTACCTCAAATGTTTTATTCGTGTTTGTCGAAGGACCTTTTCATTTTTTCCATGTCTGCCTAAGCAGCACTTTTGGCACAACTTTGTTTCGTTTAGAGTCTCTTTCTTTTTAGCAATTGCCAAAATATGGCATAATATTAGAGCCCACTTATTGACTTAATGGGCATCTTGATAGGAAATGTTTGATATATGGCTGAATCTGATTCCTTAAAACCTCGGGGATGGGGAGAACTTTGGCGCAAGATTTCGGGGTAGTTTCCCCAGTCAGCTTTCCACTAATTAAAAGTGTGGAAAAAAGGCTTCTGCTTTTTTGACATCAACAAGATCATTAATAAGGATATGTATCTGATTTTTGGGATTCTTTTTTGTATGTTCTTATTGCGTTTCAGGGAAATTCGGTTCTCATGGTTGGCGGCAATACAAATATTTATATAAGACACAACTTTTGTTGCCAATTCGCTGGGCCGACGGAGCGAACAAAAGGGTTAATGAGTTCAAGCAGCTACTTAGACGACCTGATTAATGATCGGCAGGGAGCTGCCAACACATGTATGCAAAATACTAAAGACTCTGAGACGAACTTTGCATAAAATCATTAATTAAATCACATACACACACAAAGGATCTGCCAAAGAGAGCGAAAAAATATGTAAATTTCCCAAGCAAACGGCGAAAAAAATCAAATCCCGTCGTAGAGAAAAACTCACATAATTCCCAATTATAAATTCATTGAAATGACATTTGGGCCTGGGAGATCTCTCACCTTCAACACCCCATCATCAGTCACCTCACCTCAGCCCTGACAGGGGAATTAATGATTCTACCCCCCTGGATAACCACCCAAAGAGTAATGTTACCCAAAGTAACGAAACAAGAAAAAAATAATACTTAAATATAATAAATGTTTGTTTTTGCCCAGCTCTATGCAAATGATTGGCTCACACTCAATTAACTTTGTTGTCAATCAAATGCAAATATTGTGGTTCCTTGGAAAAACTTCCAATTGCAATTTGTTTTGCTTTTTTTTAGAAGTCTCTGCTGCTATTGTGGTTCATTAGAATTGCTCAATTATTCCATCAATATGCATTTGTTGTTAATCGAATTTTTTCAGCCGGCAACATATAACGTTCCGTTTCATGAATATTTAAGTGCATTTCGGCGATTCGGGTTGCATGGATTGCAAAAGTTAGCAGGAGGGATAGGATGTGGAGAAATGTTTGTAATTTCCTGGGAAAGTTTAGTTAGCGTGACGTCTCTGCATTACATCCTTTCCATAAAGAATATTTAATTTTTAGGACCTTAACTATTACCATAACTTAACTATAAACCATACGATTTCTTTATTGCATTTATTTATGCAAACTTTTTTTTATTACTAGGTTTCAAAGAGTTAAAGAAATAAATAGGCTTTAAAAAATGTACATTTAACCATTATTTTTGATAAACAATTCACAAAATTGTCAGACCATTTAAAAACAATGTTTAAAACATATCGTTTCCAATCAAACCTTTAAAATGTAGCATCAACTCATACTACTTTTTCATACTCAATATACCCTTCACCAGGAACCCACACTCCTTAATTCGCCTCAACCAGGATGATCAATCAAAATCTGAATTTTAATGTTATGCGGTGCATGAAACCCTAACAACGGGAACAAGAATAACCATATCCTGTGTGTAACAAAAGCCAAGGAAAAAGGAAAACAAAAGTGTAAAAGAATTTCTATCGCGACACAGGGGTGTGGTCTGCTGGCATTTTTCTAACCCCTTTTTTTCTACGAAAGGCAAAATATTTGGGGAATTACAAAAAAAGTACAGAAAAGAAAGCGTAGAGAGTGATGTGAAAGGGCGAATCGACTGGTTACCAGTAGCTGCCACTGGAAAATAGTAAAAATTGTAAAAATCCTATTAAGCATTTCAGGGACGAAGCTCCTGTTCAGCTGTTGCGTTTGACACTTCTCTTTTGTACCCATTGATTCTATATGATTTTGAGGTATTTATGTTAGAAGATTAGGAATTTAAATAAGTATTTTTATTTTAAAAACAAAATTATTTACAATTTTGAATATTTTTCTTGAAACTTATAATGGCTATTCCTTATACTTAAATTTTATAAAATTTCTAATGGGTACATTTGAGTTCAACATTCACTTTCCTTACTTCTCCCTCTATACATTTTGGTGGGTGTATGCTGATTTTTTGGTGAGAAGGATCCTGGCTTAAATGTCTAATTTAAATGCATGTACTTTTAACAGTCGCAGACAGAGATTGATGATTGTTTTTGGAGTGTTCTTTGTGCCGCAAATAATTGCTTACAAATTTTGCGGCACAGATTTTCCTCATTAAATGTATGATATGTGTGCAGCGTAGAAGAGCAAGGACTTGCCAGCAGGTGCAGGCTTTCCCTTCATAAATCTAACCCCTAAAACACATAACCAACTCCTTCACATGTGTGGCAGGAACAAAAGGAACTCCACATATGATGTCATCTAATCTATTTTCATGTTGGATTTATGATCTTTAACAAATCTAGTTAGGCATGCTCACTTAACAGAAAATGAAAAACTTGACTACTATCTGAGCGGTTTATTGTGCATTTGAGGTGCATAGAATTTTAAAAGCATTTATCGTAAAATTTGATCGAATCGGAAGGGATACTTTGTCCACTTGGGCAACCCTTAACCACACACACGCACATCCTGTTCCGTCCTCTTGGCACTAACCAAGCAAACAATATAATGTACTGATTAGGAAGGAAAAAACAATAAATGGACCCATTTCTTTTGTTACGGAGGCAGATGAATAAATGGATGAATGCCACGTTAGATGAATGGTCTGTCCAACGGATGTCATTAGGGATCATTTACAGTGACCCTTGGCCAGGCGATGGATAACAAGTGACCACCAAGGGGATTGACTCGAATTTGAAATACCTCTATATTTATAAAAACTTCTGAATCATGAAGAGAATTCCATGTTCACGTGACTTAAAACCCTCTCCAAACAGTAGACAGATATTGAAAACCCCATAAACGGAAGTCCTTCAAGCCGCCAACAAAAATTTATCACCTCTACTGGAGAGGGGGAAACTACAATTGGATGCGCCTCTGCAAAAGGGTCACTCCATTGTCGCTCCAAATAAATATGTCAAAATCAAAATCGAGAACGAAACCGAAATCGAAACCACCGCCAACGCAACGACAAAGATCCTTTCAGGCCTGTAAAGTCCCAAAATTAGTTCCACCCAATTGAGTTTCACCAAATGCAATTTCTCTTCGAATTTCGGTGGCATGTAGCGAGTTTAACGTTGCACGCTTATTAGTTCAGGTAGAGCAGCACAAATCAGGCTGTAAATCGAGGGTCAGCCGTGCCAGGGTTCTTCTATAAAGGGTTAACTGTTTTACTCTTAGCCTGGTAGCCTAAAAAAGTAACAAAATAAAGATTTGGGAAAAATGTAATCATTATAATACTGAAAATAAATACAACGTCTTATAATATCATTTATAAATCACAATGATTAGTTAATACATTTGTAATTTGAAGGACTAAAAAACTTAGAATTTGAAGCATACATTTGGGGGCAAGCTTTCCTTGCATGGTCAAAGATTACTTTTCGAATCGTTACTATAAAACCGCCAAGCACAGAAACTTAATAAACTAAATTTTTATACTTTAAATTTTGGCATAATTCAAGTCACAAAACTGCCCCAAGGAGCAGTCTCACTTTTTCAGGAGAGCCATGCTGGCCTTCACGATGTTCCGGGATGAGATGCCGAACATGTCGAGCAGGATGGCCGGAGGCCCCGACCTTGGCACAGTGGGCACATACAGATGTTTGACAATAAAATTTCGATGGTCAGCCACGGCGCTGAGCACTGCCTCTCCCAGGCCGCCTTGCTGGTAGTGATCCTCCACGACAAGGATCCTTCCCCCGCACATTTTTCCGTGTTTTATGATCAGCCTGACATCGAGTGGCTTCACCGTGAAGGGATCCAGCACCCGGGCGGTGACGCACTCCTCCTCCAGTTGCTCAGCAGCCTCCAAGCACTCGTACAGCGTGACCCCTGCCCCAATGAGGAGCAACTCGTCGGAGGGCTTCTGTCGGACTATCTTGGCCAAGCCCACGGCGAACTTTTCGTCGTTGTTGTAGATCACAGTGGTGCACGGATAAGTGGTGCGTATAAAACAGATACCTTGGGTGTTGGCCGCCAGTTCCACAGCCCTTTCCGCGCTCACAGCATCTGTGGGATAAAAAACTGTACTGCCGGGAATGCTACGGAACATGGCTATGTCCTCCAAGCCCATTTGCGAGGGTCCATCCTCTCCGATGCTGCAACCGCAATGGGAGCCGACAAAATTCACATTCGTATGGGAAATGGCGCCCATACGGATCTGGTCGAAGGCGCGGGTGAAGAACGCGGCATGGGTGGAAACAAAAGCCACCGTGCGTCGCCGGCAGGTGGCGCCCAACGCCACGCCCACCAAGTTTTGCTGGGCTATGAAGCACTCTATGAACCGCTCTGGAAAGGCATTCCTAAACTTATCCGCATATGTGGCGTTCTTGGTGTCTCCGTCGAGGGCAATTACCCGATCATTGTTGGCTCCAATCTTGGAAAGAGCGGAGCCATAGGCCTGGCGAGTGGAAACCGAATCTCCCAGCTGATAATTGGGCGGAGCACATAGCACTATGTTTGTGATTTCGACCTCCGGGGCGCGGCCACATTTTCCAATCTTCTTGGGCAGCAAGCGAGCATTGGGATTGGATATCATCGACTTTGGGGAAACGAAAAAAGATGTAGTTTTTGAATTGCTGTTGGATTTCAAAACCTACCTGGAGGCGCTTGATCACACCAGTGGCCTTGGTTCCTAGGATCTGTCCGTGCATCTCATCGCAGCCCTCGATGCCCTGGAAGTCCTTGCCCTTGACGGTCCTGGCCAGCAGAGCCGTGGGCTTGTCCGGGGTGTTGGCCGCATTGTGGAAGGCCTTGATAAGCTCGTCGAAATCGTGGCCGTTCAGAACTAAAGCATGAAAGCCAAAGGCATCCAGCCTCTCCCGTAAAGCCTCCATTTCCGCGAATACGTCCACGACTCCCAGCTTGTTCACATCGACAATAACACAGAGGTTGTCCAGGCAATAGTAAGCCGCAAAGTGCAAGGATTCCCAAACACTTCCCTCCGACATTTCGCCATCGCCGATGATTACATAGGTGCGGTAGTCGGCCTTGTCTAGATATTTGCCCACGTACGCCATCCCGGCTGCTACCGCAAGGCCCTGTCCCAGGGAACCTGTGCCGACGTCGATAAAGTTCAGACGCGGCGTAGGATGACCCTCCAGATCGCTGTCTACCTTCCGCAGATTACGCAGCTCCTCCACCGGAAAGAGACCGGCCTCCGCCCAGGCAGCGTACAAAATGGGTGCGGCATGGCCCTTGGAGAGCACCAGCCGGTCACTGGACGGATCTCGGGGATGCTTCAGGCTCAGTCTCATCTGGTGGAAGAACAGCACCACCATGATCTCCGCCAGCGAGGCGCACGAGGTCGGGTGGCCGGAGTTGGCTGCCTGGGTGGAGGTGACTGAGTGGATTCGCAGCTTCTGGGCCACGTCCCTCATGGCCTGCAACACCTTTTTCTCTAACTTTGGGGACGACATTTTGTTTTCTACACCAACTTCCGAATTTACAAAATTTTTGAGTATTCAGGCAGCGGAGAGTCCTAAACATATCATTTCTCCTATCTGAGGAATAATGATACTATTTTATTATTGCCACCCTATTTTCTAGAGTCTTCCTTTTTATCCTTAAAAAACTTTCCCACACTCATAAAAAATCTTTAATTTTTTAGTGTTTTCTCCTTTTTTATTAATTGCTGGAAATTTATGGCAAATTGAGTGCGTCATAACATCCACTCCGCCGAAATCAATCAAAACACTGAGAATTCCCATACAAATCAAAGGCAATAAATATTTTGAAGGAAGCTGCTCAAAACAGTAAAACGCAAGAATCCCTCCCAGAAATACAATAAAAATTGCAGTGTGAATTTTTTGGATAAAAAGTGCAGTGGGCACAACACAAAAAAAGGTAAATTTTAGATGAAATGCAGGACTTACAACCCCTAGGAACCAATAAATGCCCATCAATGAAGCAACAAGAGGCCCGAAACCTCGCCCCAGTGCAGTTTTGAAAACAGTTTAAATTTGATTTGGGTGCGAATTGGAATTTGCTGGAGGGGTTGCATTGGATATTAACCCTTTGCCTTTGCCGCTGTCCGAGCGCTAAATAAATCATTTCTCTTCGATTAATTCGCTTGCTGACATGTGCACACTCACATGTCCCGACTGAGGAGGGGTTTACTTTTAAGTTTTTTTTACCCTGTTTTGAAGAGGGGTTATGCGACCGCTACTCATGTCAAATTTTGGCTTTTTGCTCCGCTTTGTAGTGGCATGGAAAATTGTCCATGCCCGTGCAGTCATAAGTTATAAATTAGTTAAGTTCCTTTCGAGCACTTTAAAGTCACCCAAGGGTTGGCTTCATAAAAAAGGGTTTCCCTCCGCTCCGATCCCTTTCCCTTTTCCGCGCCATTGGACTCGCTTACCCATGTGCGTCTTTTGAAATTTTTAAGTGCTTTGATTAATTTTTATTTTGATCGCTTCGAAATCAATATTGTTTGCAAATTTCTTGTAAATACCCGACCGAAGACACAGGCCCAGCAGTTGGTGTGTGTAATTTGTCGTCATTTGTAACGCCCAGACATTGGTATCCCTGATGTTAGCCATTAAGCAAGGGGTTCATATGTCCTTAAATCCTTTGGGTTTAAGAATTTATGTAGTGGAAATATTTTAAAAATTTTTATGAAAACTGATAGCCGTGAGAAAGGTGGTTAGGAGGTTTAATAAAAGAATAGAAGAGTTAACATTTAATTATTTTAATTCTTATTAATAATTCTGGATTATAACTACATAGAATATAAGCAGGATAGTTCCAATTACCATACTTTCCTTTTCCAATTTCCTAGTGAGTGGCAGGGAAAATCGAATATCGTTTCGGGATAAATGTTCCCAGGCTAAGCAGCTATCGACAGGCATTGAAATTTGACTAAGTGGAAACGATTGACCTATGTCCAAGCACATTTATTGAATAGCAGAATTTGCATGGGACCGATCTCCACAGCCTCCCTTCATCCCCCTGCCTTTGATCTGATGGCGACGCGTGTCCTGTTCGCCGATCCCAATTAGTTACACCCTTCAGATGTCAGGCGGTATCGATGGAGAGACAACAAATCAATTTGCATGGAGGATAACTAATAACTTTCGCCCGGGGTGACATAATTGTGTGAGGACCAGCTTGACCAGCCGGCAGTCCGCACATCATAACTCATAATAATGAAGTGAGAATGCCTCCGCCTGGCTTCTACCCTGGACATAATCGGCTTTCAATCCAAACAAAAGGACGTGGCCTCAGAAGTCACGTGCGTGCCTTCCAGTCCGTGGCCCTTTCTTTTCGGAGTGAAAGTCCTGACCGGCAAATTTGTTACGCTTTGATTTCATGTCCTTTCTTCAATGTGAAAGGAAATCGCGGCGACGGTGATCCCTTTTCGCTTTCCGCTCCTTTTTATTGTCTTGTCTGAGTGCCTACCTACTTGGAATCGTGCCCTTGATTAAATTATATAGCTTTATCCCCGAGCAGGAAGTGAGCCGCTCTCGTGACTGGGATAATTCTTTAGTAATCTTGCTCCGATTGAGATGTTGGCTTGGAAAAGGGTTAAATGAATTATAAGACATTTTTGATTACCAACTATTTCCATTCTTTAAAGTGGCTTTTTTTTACAAAATATTTATATAATTATTTGGCATTTTGATCTCCAACACCTTAAGTGATAAATAGAAATCAATGCCCACCATCTGCTCAAACTCAACCAGGGGGTATTGGAAATCTCCACTGTGCACCCAACTGTTGTGACGCTGTTGGTGTCTAATGATTGGCCAACTACCATAAAAAGGTGGCACTGATTTAATGGGAGCCCGGTGGTCTTGGTTTTCCGAGTTCCTCGCTATCCTCACCCCACGCAAATACTCTCCTTATGTCCGTCTCTATTTTCAATTTTGTTAATGACCCAAAAGTGGCGTAAAGCAATTTCAACCAAGCCAGAGTCTCGCACACAAGACAAATAATAGCTCAGCAGGACATTGACAACAACACCCGGGAACTGGACACTTGGAAAAATAGTGGAAATAGTTTAGGCCATATTTTTATTTCCATAGTATTGAAGGTAACAAAAAATGAAGACTTCTAGGAGTGGAAGAACTTAAAATACATTTAAGCATTTACTTAGTAGTTCTCTTACAAGCCTTAAGTATTTCTTTCCGTGTACCTGTGGTTAGTGGAATCGAAAAACAGAAACCAGACTGTCGACCTGAAATTGACTGCCGCTGATGGTCACTGGCCAAAATACCGATAATGAAGCGCAATTGTGTTCAAATCGCTGGCCAGAACCAAATTCCATTTCGGCCAATTAATCATATTCGGAGACTGAAGGAGTTACACATAGAAGGCACTTCGGGTTTCTACAAATTTAAGGTGTTGCCTCGTAAAAATAAATCATTGGAAATCGGGAAATTCTTTGGCGTTTTGTTTGTTAGCCCAAGACAACCTCCTGTGGTTTTGTGGGTGTTGACACACGTTTTTTGAGTTTAGCGTTTTCAATTGGTAGTACGGAGTATGGAGTTCGGGCAATGAATCATGAGATTAATGAACATGCAGTCAGTAAATGTCAATCCAAAAGAATCCAAAGAAGGCTTTGCTTAACTTCGCTTTAGCTTGGTCTTTAACATCAAACAATTAACTGGTTGGCGGGGCTTTCTTTGTCGGCACTTTGATATTTGATTTGACTCTTTTCCTGGACAAGCCAAGTGGATATATTCTAGCCATCCCCTACCGTCTTGGCCATCTTCGTTTGTGGTCATATTGCGTTTCACTTTCGCTCCACTTTCAGGCTTTTCGCATTTGGGGGCGTTTGTTTGCCTGGCCCTTTTCCACTTTTGCCTCTTTCCCCCTGACCACTTCTGCAGCCTTTTCCGCTTTAGTTTTGCCCAGAAAACTGGGTCACTGATGTCTCCCATTTGTTTACTCTATGCGAGGGTTCCTTCTCGGGTTAGTGTACTTTACGGCTAAAATCAATAGACTGGCTCACTGTAATTAGCTTTGACTTAAAGTGCATGCCATGCGAAGTTCAGGTTCTGGGTGGGTGGAACTCGGTCTGAGTCATTTTGGTCCGAGTCTATTGTTATGGCAAAGTGGGGTTAATGACGCTGAAAAGCTATTTCTAAGTAAAGGAATTACATTCTCAGTTAATATTTTTAAAATACATTATTCTTTATTAGCTCTAAAATCTTTCCAAAAAGCGATATTTTCCCCAATTCTTTGTCTTCGATACTTGCTCCTTCAGCTTGGTGCTTCGATTATAGAATGATTACATAAATTAGTTATATATTATTAATTTTTATGTAGAATTATTTACTGTGGCTTCCGGTTGGAGTGCTGTTGGAAACATTAGGACTGACCATGGCCACTCCTTGAGTTTGCTGATAGGCAGCCGCTAAAGGAGGCATATCGAAATTATAAGGAGCGGAATAACTAGAAGAGAAATAGGAAATTTATTCCAATTGCTATAGCTCAAGAGAGAACAGATCCTACCCCATGTGACTCAGAGGATAGGAGCCCGCATCCATTTCGTAGCCACCTCCCATGCCATAGACCTGACCTCCGGTGCTCATCTCGGCCAGTCCAGCGGTTCCAGCTGGACTGTAGCCGGGACAGGTTTCGAGGGACAAGCCGATGCCCATGCCGTTGGGGAAGTGGTTGAAATGGTTGCCCTCTGTGGAGTAGGGCTTGTAATCCGATGAGTATACTGTTTGGGTCTGCAGGCTGTCATTCGCGAACCCCCCACTGGTCCCAAGGAAACTCGAAGCAGGCATCGACAAACTCGAAGCCGGCATCGACATACTCGGAGAAGGCATCGACATCGCTTGTGGAAAGTATGATTGTGCATCTAAGAAACAAGGAAAATAATATAAAATATATATAAGCAGTTTCAAAACAACCTATAGTAGAACTGGAATAAAACTGTTGAGCACCCATGGGAGAACCAAACGCGTGAGCCCCAAGAGGAGAACTAAATGCTTGCGGCATTCCTTGGAAGCTAGGTGGGGCTGGTTGGGCTTCTAAAAAGTACATAAGGTTAATAAAATATTTCACTAAAATAAAAATAATGGAAAACCTTGATTGTTGCTTTCAAACATATGTTGAGATCCTGAAACTGATGTCATACCTTTATTAGCGCCGCCATGCAAATGTGGAGGAGCTAAATGGAGGTTTTAAAAACAAAGTTAATTAATAATTAGTAAGGGAAAGCAGCTCCAAATTACCTTGACTGGGATTAACGTAATATGGCTGGGCACCTTGGCCATAGTTATTAAAATAAGGCTGCGATTGAGCACTGACTTGGGCGAAGGTCTGCTGAAGTCCTGTTTTAAAAATACATTTTCAAAAAATATTTGGCAAGTGGCTAGTTATACTTTTAACCTTGCTGTGCCGTGGCATAACATTGTTGAACACTTTGCTGGTATTTTCGCATAAAACTCTCCATATCATAGCCCCCGTTGGCACTCTGAGCGGAAGGACTAGCTACCGTAGTATTATTCCCACCTTCTCCTGTATATTGGGCTGGGGGAGGTCCCCCGTTTTGGGCTTGATTCATTCCCATGGTTGGAAGGCCCATCGGGTACATTCCATTTCCAGGATAAACGTAGTAGGACATTCCAGTTGTGGGGTCCACGCTCATGGGCCAGTTCATCGACTGCTGGCCCTGGTAAGCATTTTGTTGTTGTTGGTAGGAGTACTCGGTCGGTGGCTGCTCAGATGGCTGCATGGGGCAGCAACAGCATCCCGATGCCAGAGAGCAACTTGGAGCCTCCGCACTTGGCGGTGGAGCGGTGGGTGCCGCACAAATTGTGGGCTGATTAACGATCGTCTCAGTGGAGGCCGAACTACTTTCCGGCAGGGACGGCCCGTAGGTGTAGTATCCTCCATCCTGGGTGATCTCTACCGCAGAAGTAACAGTTTCACCAACAGTGGGAGACTGTTCTTGTGAAACAGCTGCTTGCCAGCTGCAGGAAGGCTGACAAGCTGGACCTGAGGGGAAAAAGGATATCAATAATAACAATTTACATTTCATCAACAACTTCCACTCACTTAAGCTGTAGTTACTATAATTCATAGCCTGGCTAGGCTCTTGCTTCCCTTGACCCGATTCGATGCGAAAATGTGAGCTGGGGAACAAAGAAATAAGTATAAAGCGTAATAAACCATACTCTGAAGTGGAACTCACTAGCGCAGACTCATATCCTTCAGGAAGCTCGTGAAATCGCTTTCTGCTTTAGTGTCACCCTTTTTGCCCTCTGAGCTTGACAATGAACTGGAACAAGTGGCCGATGAACTCGATTTGGCCTTTTGCTGATCGGTGTCGCAATTTTCGACAGCCTTTGTCTGGGAACCTAGTTGCTGGGCACTCTTGGACTTGTAGGTTTTGTGGACATCGTCAAAGCTCTCGATCGAATTCAGTATCCTCCTGTTCTCCTCCTCCCCCGGATCGTCACTCAAGGAATCGGCATTATCCTCGTTGTTACCCGACGGGGTCATTATGGTTCTAATATCGAAATCCTCGAGCCAAGTGACACACAAGGTGTCTAGCTCATACTTAAAAATTTTTTAAAATTCAATACGATTCATTGACGTCAAAATTTGGTTGCTTCGCTTAGACTCAAAACAAATAGCAAGCCATTAATAAACCCATTATTCTTTGCAACCTGTGACTCGCTGGCCACTTCCACCCATTCGCAGTTCCCACCTGGCTATCTCGGATCTCCGATCAGCTCAACATGTGTGCTACCAATTTAACCAAATTAACCAAAAATATGTTATCATAAACTGTCTCCTTCGCGAGCATAATTGCAGGCGCGAAATGGAATTCGAAAGACAAAGCCGAGCGAATTACCCGATCCAGGACACGCGACTGGCAATATAAGAGCATTTGCATACCCTATAATTTCCCCCTCGCTTATCAACGCCAACAAATCAAGCCGCACGAGAACCACACGCGAAAAAAAGGACAGCCAAGGACCCTAATTTCCAGGACGCTTATTGTCATGTCACGACAATTAAACAAAATTTTTTCGAGCCCTGGTTCCAGTGCGCTTTTAGAGCGATTTAAATTAAGATAGGCGGCAAATTAGCGACCCGAAATGTTTGCATAATTATTATTTGACTGGCGAACTTATCGGGCACTCCTGATCGCTCTCCGGCACAGATGTTACACTTTTTTTCGCTCCCGGGGTTAAATGGGTTCTAAAGGATTCGTTAAAGGGTACACCCCCGGTATCAGCGACCCGATGACTTGGGCAATCTAGCCACAGACCGAGATCTGCGGTTAAGCGTAACCTTTGGATTTTAACCCTTTCTGACCAAAGTGTGCCTGGCATGACACAACAGGAAAATTCCCAGTACGCTCGCGTTTAGATGGAAAGTGTTTTCCCTTTTCAAGGTGACATATTGGTTTTCCCCGATAAAGATCACTAAATGTTTGCTTCCTCCTCCCCGCCCTTTTTTGTGAGGAAACGGGTGTCCTTGGCCATTTGACTGCTCAAAGGGTTAAGTGGAGGAGAGGGTTAAGGACACCAAAGGGATATAACTGGAAAGCAGTTAGTGTTTGTAAGGTTCTGAAAGACTTTCAAGTCCCTTTTTCATCTGAAAATTTTTTAAAATAACAAAATAATTGTTTAAATAATTTTTTTTTTATAAAACTGTATTTATTTTTTCTTATTTTCCTTATATAAAAAAGATTCAATTGCTTACAAATGTTAATTTTGCATTTGATTAATTTATGTTTAGTTTAATTTGCAATGCCAAAGAGGAAATAATAAACTTGTAATTTTGCTAAAATCATTAATAATTTTAAAATACATTTTGAAATTTTGTTAATTGTATCAAAATTGCAAAAGTTTATTTTTTTTTTTTTTTTGCTTAATTCTGTCATTTTTCTTAGTGGTTCGGCGGTTCTTTTGTATTTTATTTTCTGTAGCTAGATTATTGAGATTTTGTATTTTTATTTTCTTGTTTCTTGTAAACATATAAAATTGTTGTTGCTTAAAATCTATTTTGTACAATTGAGTTGTTGTCCTTTGTTGTTCTGGCTGCATTTCTTGGTTCTGTACTGAAGTTCTGTATCTGTAAGTTTACTCTTTAATTACCATACATGTTAATAGGTGAAATGCTAAAATTTGACAATTAGTTTTTACTTGAATACGATATTTGTGGTTTTACTCATATGTATAGACACTGATTAGGTTTATGATAATTATAAATATTTACTGAATCGTATCTTGCTCGGATCTAGAAAAGAATGCTGAACCAACCGGGAAACCTTTGCTTGCAAAATTAAACATTTTCTCCACTGAACTGAAAACGGAAAATTTGACACCCAAAAAAGTAACCAACAATCAATATCACTTTCAGCAAGTCGATGACAAATTTTGAATTTTCCTCTTTATCTCTCAAAAATAGTTTTAAAAATATTTTTCTTATTTTCTTGTTTGGAAATATCCATTTTTTTTACAAAAACCTTTCTGTTCATGTCCATACCCAAAAAGAAATCACAATGCGCTTTGATTGAGCCTGCCTTTCCATGAAAATTTCTCGACTTTCATTCCTCCAAAAAAGTGAAATGGAACCCAAGTTTAGTTTCCTTTCGGGGGGGCATCGGTCACATCCTCATCGTCCTGACTCTGGCTGCCGCTGCTGATCTCGAAGGATATTTGTATGACCGTCGGCCGTCGCTGGCTGGAATTGTAGCTGTAGATTCTCAGGGCGTAGCAGAAGATTTGGGCCAGAAGATCCCAGCACCCGAACTCGGACATCGTCATGGCACCCTGCTGTCTTCCCAGAGGCACTGAAATGTTGGCACGAAAGTGAGGACGCTGTTGCTGTTGCTGCCGGTGTTGTTGCTGTTGCGGTTGCTGTGGTGCTGCAGCAGGTGTTGCCGATGTCCTTTGATCCTGGGCACTTTGCTGATTGCTTCTGGCCAGCAACTGGGCCTGGTCGGGTATGTAATAGGCAATGGCCATTGTTGATATTTTATACAAAATATTTTTATATTTTAATTTTGTATGTTTAAGTTTGTTTTTTATAAAATTTTTCTTGGCTTGGAATCACTATTTGCACTTTGATTTGCTTCAAGTCTTTAGTTCTCTGTTCAAGCACTTTATTCCTTTCTGAATTTTCTCTGACTCATTTGGCGGGAAAACGTACGAGGAAAACTTGTCGCTTTTTGGGAGACGAACTTTTCTGGTTGTGCGTTTTTCGCTTCCGCTTGTTATTCAATGTTCTCTGGTTGAGGCTTCAGCATGGACTGACTGCAAATATCCTTGCCGCAGTCACATTTATAAAATAGCTGCCAGCTCTCTGTTCCTGTAGGAAGCGCGACCTCTCTCTCGTTCGGTGTTCCACCACCCCACGGTGTGCGCGTTGTGTGTGTGCTTTGTTTATGCCAACAACCAACCAATTGAACCACCAACCACAGGCCTCACACCACCGCCGAAACGCCACCACCGCCACAACCACCGGGAGTGCCACCCCAAAAAACACGGTTGCCTTTGTTACCTTTGCTCCGGATTCTCGAGGGGGAAGCAATCCTCCCGAGAGAGAGTGCGAGTGCGAGAGACACCCGGAAAATGCGAGAGAAAATGTGGAAAACGTTTTACGTAGTGGTCTTACGTTAAATCCAACGTAAGCTTACGTTTTCGAGGGGTGGTTCGCTTTCGAATTTGAACTCCAGGGGCTAACTTTGGTTTACTTGGTCTTGCTTGAGGGAAAATCCGCTTCAAGTTTTTCTTTTTCGAAATTCGAACTTGGTTTTAGTTTGTTTTCTGGGTTCTGGGTCCATGAATCAACAATTGTTTCCCAGGAATTTTATTTATTTATATGAAAAGGTACAAGAAATGATATTAGATAAGTGGATGGTATTAGATAAGTTTAAGAAATGAATCCGTAAACAATACATTACAATGGGTAAATGATTAACTTAAAAATATTCTTTTTTTATTCTCCTCAGCTTAAAACTATGCTGAACAAGAATCCTTCAACTCTCCCAACCTTAAACACACACATCCATAAAATGTTACCTTAACCAACTTAAGTCAGGAATATTCCCCCCGAAGCAACCTTAAACTTGACCAAAGCTAAGGACTCCCCCACGATATGACCTTCAATTTAAATCACTCCTATTGTAGCTCCCGCTGACGACAATTTTAACCTTGAAATGTGTTTGATTCCACAGCTTTTTAGCTCCCCTTTTTGCTCGGAAGACTGCAGCTCATCCATTACGATAAGCTGTTCCGGGATAGTTTGTGGAACAAAAAGCAGTGGCAGAAGTTTCCTAATGTCCTTAAAAGGGATAAAAACTATACGATATTGAAGATGATTAGGAAATAAGAATCATTCCTTTGTGGTTGTTTAGTTAGACGAGAAAGTAGCAACAACCACGATAAGTATTTTAACTTAATTATTTACTTAAAATAGAGAACAATTTATTTACTTTTATATTACACTCCATAATTTTTTTAAAATTAATATAAAAAACCCCTTTTCATCGGCTTCTCTGTTCTCATGCTCAATAAATGCCATAAAAGTTGTAACATTTTAGAAAAGAACTCGTAGGGAGCAAAATGTAGAATGCCAATTGAGCATATTTCCTCCACCCTCTTGCCAGTGATTGGGGAGAGCTCTAACAAAGTTTCAAGGCCACGGCCAAGGATAAAGAGCTGCCATTTGTGAGTGCTCCTCCGCAGGACTCCTACCGGCAAAAGCTTTTTCCTCACTCAATTTGCTTCAAGGTCACGCCGGCCGGCATTTGTTGCCATGCTCTTCCCAACTTCCACATCGTTTTCATTTTTTTTTTAGCTTTTCCTCTCCCTTTTTGTGCGTGCGACCTTGAGAGTTTAGGGAGCGCAGCTCCTCCAAGAAAATGTGGGTGGCTCCGGGCGAGCTCTTGACACAGTTGGCAGCACGTGCTCTTTACAATCAGTTGTATTTGTTTGGGTGTGTAAGTGTATGTCAAGCTCAAGGTCGCAGGATATCGATTTGCCCAACTGGGAGGGTCTGTGTGGTGTGGAACCAAAAAAAAAGTTGGCAGGAATGGATGGATATTTTCGCTGTTGGCGGCTAATGAGGTGGAAAGTCTTTAAAAACGAAATTAGGGAGATTATGCCAAGCAGTATTTAATAGTTAAGTTCTTTTAGAATTATTCCGAATAAGATTTAAAAAAAAATTAAACAGTAAATACTCAACTGAAGAATATAAAGCCTACCTACTAGCTTTATAAATATGATTGGCAATCATACCTGTTAGCTAACTCATCCAGCAATATATATTCCCCGGAGTATATCATGACAGATGTTAATACATTAATTCCGCATTCACCTTGTCCATCGTCCGTGAATCATTTTAGCCCAACCCTACATTATCATTGATAATTTCTGATGGAGATTTTCATTTAGCAATATGCAGACATAGTAATCATCGTGAAGAAATATCATCTCGGAGGAAACTCTCCCCTAACCCTTGTGAATGTTCGAACAATATGTTAGCATCACTTAAACCCCAACGAGTCCTTTTCCAGGACACATACCCAAAGAGTCCCGTGTGTGTGTGTAACTACTTAAGCCTCATCATACGCGTTTTAATGCCCATCATCGGCCAATATCCAGAGGCCCGTCATTATGTCCCCCTGAAAGGACCTCTGCGCGGTTCTCGACACAGCTCTGCAGTCCGGTCTGTGCAATTATTTCATGCATTGTTCAAGGATTGCTCGCAGAAATTTTCTTTTTCCACAATGTGAAAGGGCCAAAGTGTTGTCAGGGGATTTTCAGCCAACCCATAGACAATGAGCTCCAGAGAAAGAGAGAACTGGAACGGAAACGGCAACAATGCCTGAGCTGCGAGTTCTGTTCTGTAAACAATTGACCATGCACTTGAAGAAAAATATGTTAACCTTGCTGAAATTAATAGGATTCTACTGGTCTGACCTAAACTCTTTGCAAGAGTATAGATTATAAGAGTTATTATCTTTAAATGTATGTTTTACTTGATAAATATAGACAATTTTTACAAGTGCATGGATGGGTTTTGTTGGTTCTGCAGGATTACGCACCGGTTTACAAGATGTGGCCGGGCTCTTAATGATTTCCACTTATGGATTGCAGACATCATCATCGCCGGCCGAGGACTGAGCAAAGTGCATTGAAGGCTTACATCACAAGTGCCGGTTCGTGTGTCTGTTCTTTTGCTAATCTATATGTAAATTTTCGCACAACAACCGAGGTAGCTGAGAGCCCAAATCGAAGTGATAAATACCCTAGAACGACTCCTGTTACTCCACCCACACATGACGTCATGCCAAGTGTTTGACAAATGGCTTAAAAGGGCTAAGACAAAAAAGCAAGGAACTGTATAGGAGGGGTGTGGGAAAAGCTGACAACATACTAAAAACTTGACAAAGTGTGTTGGCAAGTGTCAGGCCCAGGATCAGCAAAAAGACTTGCAAAAGGAAAAGGAGCAGGACCAGAACGCAAACGTCCTTTGCATATGTGTCGAGCAAAGTGTAAGTGTGCGTAAAAGATAAATAATCATGTGATATCATCTGAGGCGTTGGAGCGAGTGTCTACCACTGGCTTTTTAGCCCAGTCACCGACGCCAAAAATTAATTTCATACATTTTAAAATTTCAATTTATTTTGCTTTGCACGAACGCGCAGCGTCTTCAAGCAGACAATGATACTCCACCCCGGACGGAGGGCAGAAAACCTGGTGGAAAAGCCACCCCAAACTCCTCGGCCATGTGTGGTGTCCTCATTTGGCTTTTGTTTTTCCTTGGCTCTTGGCTCGTCCTTTTTTCACACTTGTCACTTGCATTTTTGACATTTCAGTTAGCACACGAATGGGCTGAGGGGGCGCCGGCAAGAAGAGTGATGACTGCGCGAAGAAAAGGACAATGGCAGGATGTGGATGGGGCTTTAAGGCAGGGCTGGGGATCCTGCCAGAGGCGGTAGATGTCAGTTCCTTAATTAATTATGTGTACTTGTATGCACAATTGCAATGACAGTTGCTGTAAGCTGCTCCACTGGAATGGTATTAAAAATTTAAAGAAGGATTCGGGAATGTAAGAATTATTCCACAAAATACAGTACCCAGTCTCATGAATAAAAAAGTTTTTATAGCTTTATGATTAGTTTCTGACCCGACAGGACCGTGTCCTTCCCAGGAGAAGTCTACTTCAATTAAAGGAGGCACGCGGAGCTGCATATTGAAATGTCCTGGACAAGTCCTCCTGGGAGTTAAGAAATCAAGGAAGCTGGAGAACAAAGAAGGGATAGACGGACGACACCCGACAAAAGTTAAATTGCAAGTATTTAAGCATTTTATACAAAATTCATCATCATCATCTGGCGGCGCTGGAGGAGTTAATGAAGAAGCGCCTTCCACCTTAACCCCTGGCTGGCTGAGCACTTTCGTGTGCATTATTTAGCACCGTGAAGAAGTTCATAACTGCGCTGCGCTCGTGAATTGTAATTTTTCTTTCAGCGCTTTCATTACTTCATCACTCGCCGCGGAGGAAAAGTTTTTCGCATCGGTCTGCGAGCCATTTATTATGCCATGAAATGGGAGCCAGGGAAAGGGGTTTCAAGGAGTACTGACTGACTCCCATCCAGCTACTTCACTTTTATTATTTTCAAGTTAATGTTCATTTATGCTGGTTACACCTCGACTTTTCGAGCTTTTGTTTAATTAGACGGTGTGGATTTTATTTAGACGGAACACGGAGACGGCGGACGGAAGACTCCATCAGCTTTTAGCATTAGAAACTTACCCACCCAGGTTGTTTGGTTTTAATTGCGGAAAATGGCAGAGGAAATTCGCTAAAGAGATAAATTGGGAGTTGTTGGTTTTCGTGGCGGTTTTTCATGGCGAGGTAGGTGGCGGCAGCGAAATGTAATAGCTGCGAATTACTATCAGTTTTCAATTAAGGTGTGTGCATATTTTAAAAGCTTTCTAATTAGTATTTTTTGATGGAGGATATTTAATATTTGGCGTAGCTTTTAAGTAAAATCATACCCACATTAAAGATCAACAATACAAAACATACAAAGCAATGCAGCAACGTGACAACCGAAAAAGAACGCTGACATAAACATAAAATTTTATGTTAATGGCCGATGATGAAAAGGCCAACAAAATGGCAACGGCTGTGACAAATAAATAATTACCATAAACAGCAGGCTTCAATGAGAGGCTCCAGCTCCAGCCCCAGCTCCGACTCGAATATTTTACCATTTTCAACAGTTCCGCAGGATTCACAGGTTTATGCAGTTAATGTCATTTTGGCATTTATCAAATGAATCTGGCCCCGTCCGGTGTAGGAGTTGATATTGTTGGTGGACGTGTTGTAATTACGTGTTCTCACAGCTCCTGGCTGCCACTCGATGTTAATTCAAATTTACGTTAATGGAAAATCATTACGCACAAATGTGTAAAGTGCACTTTTCTCCCCCCAAATGTCAACTCTTTGAAACTGCTTTTGTCTCTGTTTGTGTATCCTTTGGGTTGGTCCTTTTTAATGCGTTTTTCCTTGATTCGACCAAATGAGACTCTGTGGCTCAGATTTTAATGAGTTGCAAGTGCAATCAGAGGAGACTGACACAACTTCGGGCTGATAAGCTGAAAAAGGCCGGCAGTCTCATTCGTGATTACACGTGAAAAAATCTCCTCTGGTGGAGAAAATTAAATCAGACATTTCTTAAAGTCAGCTTTAAGTATCTGGCGCATCAGTTAAAAAGTTTAATCCACTCGATACCCCAGGAATGTCTCCTTAAGCCGGGTATCTCCGGTGGTATATAAACTTAACCCTGCCAAACTAACTCGACAGCTCACGTATCCCATTCCGGGAAATGAAGAACGGAACGAAAGACCCGCCGAAATAGTTGACTTGTAAAATTTTACAACGCTTCCTTTCCGTCAGGTCTTAAAGGTTTTAGTGGCTAAGCCACCCCGGAGGATTTTGGCCAACTGCACCTTTCCTTGCTTGTGGCTTATGCCATTTAATATGCATTTTGTGTTATATTTAATATGCACACAGAACGAGAGACAGCCAACGAAACTGGCAACAAGAAGCCAACTTAAATTGCAGCTCTTTGCTCGTCTTGGCCATAATGGGCTTTTGGGAATACGCTGTATATTCGGATGGCAGATGTGTCGATTCCTCTCCGTACCATTTTGGCATTTCACTTTGGGGCATTGTTACATGGGAATTTCTTGGCTCATTAGGAGATGCCGGTGCACCAGGTTGGCCCATCAAATTGCTTGCAAATTGCCTGGAAATTGGTCCCCAGCACAGTCCGAGGCAGTACAGTCAGCTCCCCCGAAAGCGAATTGAAGGTCCGTAATGAAGCAATCGAAACGGGACAGTCACCTCACACCAGCATTTAAAAACCATAATAACCCTTCTTTAAGACGGCAAAACGCCCTTAATCAGCACAGCGGGCAGTTGGCATCGGAATCAAGATGGAACAACTACCCCAAGCATAAATCTATTGTCCTAGGTCATTCAACCTCAGCGCCGAGTAACCTCAACCTCATTCCCGTCTTTATGTCCTCATCTCCGTCAGCCTCAACCTTCAGAATTCTGAATCCAGAAGCTGCAATCTTGAAAACGCATGCGAAATGCCATTCTGCGTTTTTTCTATTTTCATACCCGGCTAAAATAGAGTGCAGAAGGGTATATAGATTTGGTTACAAAATGTATTACCAAACATAAAAAAATAATACAATTTCATATAGTATATCTTAGCACTTTTGAAGATTAGTCATGATCAGATTTTTAAGCACATTTTTTTAAAAACAAAACAGGGTATTTTTTATTCCAAATGATACGTCATTTCTGCTGTTTTTATTTTATATCCGCTATGAGAAGTAGCATAAAATGAGCAGAGCTGGCGATAAAAAAGGGAAAGGGGTCAGGAAACTTTTCTCGGCTGCATAAAATCAAATAAGCTGGGGGAGGAGAACTGCCACCGAGTTGTGGCGTAAGCATAAAATATATTTTTATGTCACGTTTTTAATGACATTTGTTGCATTTTGCACTCGGCGGGAAAAACGAATGGGGAGCATTGAAATGCTATCCCGCCCCATTTTGGCATTACCCCCATTTCCGAACCACACCCTCTTTTTGTTTGTAGGCGTTTGACCGTATGTGCGAAGAAAAAAACACGTACAAAATGAGTGCCGAGTCGAAGAAAAGAAAAAGTTTTCCTGAAACTGAAACAAACGGGTAAATGCCTTTGGCAAAAAGGCTGTGAAAAATTGGAGGAGAGTCGAGCAACAGGCTGGGCTGTCAGTTTGACAGGCACTCGTTGATTGCAAAAGCGCCACTGACAGCTGTCATTCGCACGGACTTTTGCACGCTTTTAGCCAAAACCAAGGAGGGGGAAGCCGGCTGAAAAAAGTGCAGGAAAAAGAAAATCCATTCAAAGCAAGGTGCAGTGGCATGGCGGGATAAAGTTGCTAATAGGCTTCTCTGTCCATTAACTAGGCGGGGGCTTTTATACAAAAAGGTAAATGGCTTTTGAGAAAAAAGGGTAAAATGGCTACATAAATGCAAGAGAACTTATGAAAAAGCTAAATCTAGAAGACCAAGAAAAAAAGTCGAAAATATATTTCCGATAAATAGTTCTTAAGTTATAAGCATTTTTCCATAAGAAAAATTTGAAAATTGGAACACCATTTTCAAAATTTTTTGCTTGCCAAAATCTAATCTATTGACTAAGTTTTAGTGAATATTTTAACTATATGGTAACCAATTCGAAAACCAAATACAAACTATGAATCCGAGAACTTTTCCCCGCCGATCTGCATTAAACATCGGGAAAACCACACAAAAAATATTTTGGACACAATCATGATGGCCTTAGAAAAATTTCGAAAATGGGGTCAACATTTTTGTTGCCAGGTTTTGATTGAAAATAAATGTACTCGAAGTTCTAATATCGGGAAGGTATAACATTTTGTGATCTGCCAAGTATTAGCCAAGTTATGAACATTTTTCCAGCAGGAAAACTTAAAAATTGGATCGCCGTTTGCAATACTTTTTTTTATGCCAAATTCTTATATTTTTACTTACTTTTTAGCGAATATTTTAAATATTCAATAACCGATGCAAAAACAGAATGCCAATTATGAATCAGGGAACTTTTTCCCTCCGATCGGAGTCTAAAGATTGGAAAAATCGTACAAATAAAATTTGTACCATCTTTCTGATACCTTTTAAACTGGCTAAATTAAACATTTTAACCAATACGAAAGTGGAATTCCATGGTTAAGTGGCATGCCAAATAATTATTCACATTTTCTCCGCCCTTTTTGTTCCTTTAAAAATGTCTCTATCTGTTAAAATTGACAGTCTCTTCCACGCTTCACAAATTGTCAATAGTTGAAAAGACTTTTGAGGCTAATTAGCAGCAATTGAAAAATCAAATTGCCAGCGCTTCGAATGTGACTCAATTCGGTCCTAAGCGACGCCTACGAAAATTGGTTTACGCCTCGATGGTTTTCTTAAGGCCGGAGGACTCTGATGTCCTGGAATCGAGAGTGTCCACCGTCCAGTGGCCACTTGAGTTGTGCTTTCTGCTCTATTGGCTACCAGTTGCGACACGCTCCGATGAACCTAAGCTGCGACCGCAGACTTCGAGGTCCCTGGTCTGTGATTTCCAGGAAGGACCTTTGGCTTTCCAGGGGGATAGCTGGGCGGACTCAACGATGTAATTAGGTTTGAAAATTTGCTGATTGTTGATTTGTTGTATGTATTTGCGGCAGAAGGAGCAAACTGCAATTATATGCGCCAATTGTCAGTTTGGTTACTCCTCGTTAACTTATTTGATTACGGGCTAATTTTGTCAACTCCAGAGACACTGGGCAAGTGAACAGAGGACAACGCAAGTGGGTGGGCTGACAGGAATAATTCTCAACAGATTTGGCTTAGAGATTCATTTATTTATGCACCAGGAATTGAAGTTTTCTTTGCAAAAGAAATAGCCCGCTAAAATCTAAATCTAAATAAGCAAAAGTAATTTAACTTTTCTCATTTTCGTTTCAGGGCAGCCCAAATACAACTCTTTCAAAAATCGCTTATCAACTGGGGACCAGGATCAGTATCAGGGACAGGACCTCCACCAGGACGAAGTCGATTTGATGAAGTGCACACCATGTGCACAAATGCACACATGTGGCATATTGACAGACTGACGGAGGGGCTAGCGGACGGATGGGCGAACGAAAATGGCCAGGACTCCAAACGAAAACTATGCAAATAAGGAAGGATATGTCTGACAAGTCGGGAGTCTCAGTCTCAGTCTGCTTGGCCCAGGTTTCCCTTCATTTATCTTGGCTTATTAAATTGAATATATTGCAGAAAGTATACGTATATACACATATTCGACTTTGCATGGCATCATTGTTGCGGTGGCGTCCCTTTCAGGTCCTTTTAAATGCAAATTAGCTTTTTGACTTTTTGATGCGACTGGCTTGGCATAACCCAGACTCGATTTAGATTTATGCGGCTTGATAAATTGTGGCTACACTTAATGTGCGCATACGGTGTGACATGTCCTTTTCATGTCACTCGCCAAAAAGTTTCCCAACTCCACGATCCTCCTGCGTCCTTTTGGCGTTTCCATTCGAGTTGACATGTCGAGTGGTTTTGTTGGCTTTTCTGTGTGTTTTTGGGTTCTCCGGTTTTGCCTTTTACCATACTTGCTGACATTTTTGCACGCTTGACAAAAACAGCGCCCGAAAAACCGAGCTAACAATTTTTTGGCTGCCACTGGCATTGCCACTGCCACTCCCATGGCCACTGATTCTCCTTTTTGGCCACGATGCTTTTTGTGGTCCAGCTTTGTAATTAGTTTTGCCCGGCGAGGTGAGTTGGGTTTACAACGTTTGATGAGGGTGGCAGCCAAAAATCTAGTCGGGAGTTTTCTTTATAAATTTTATTTCAATATGGAAATGTAATAAGTCTTGGGCTGATTGGATTTCCCATTGGGGGCTATCGGAATCAATCCTCATGTCTAACTAAGAAATGTTTAGAAATGACGATCCCAACTTAAACCAATCCGTTCCCACAAGTTCTCCCTTTCAAAAATCCAGATCTCGAGAAATCAATTACTAATGCCTCTCTCATTTAAATTATAACACTTTCCCATGAAATTTTTGACCGACGTTCCTCCATCAAGTTCTGGTAATCGCAGTTGAAAAGCGAAAGGGCCTGGCATTTCGACATTTTAAACTTCCCCGCTCCGGAAACTGCAACCGAGATTTTTTCCAAACATTTTTTAAGAGATTGATGATGGGCGTCGGTGGTGCTGGTAGAACTATCCAGTGTGGCAGGGGGAGGTTTTCTTTTGTCAGGCGTAGCCAAAGCCAGGGACCCATTGAGTAATACGTCACTTGAGTTGTCAAAAGAGCGGCGCCCGGCGAGTAGAAAAACGTGTCCGTGTCCGGAGTTTTCTCTTCGCACAAGTTGCTGTCGATCAGGCGGGCGGGTAGCAAGTTGTTACATTTCAACATCTTTCGTCACGCCCTGGCATTACTTCAATACTCGTATTTTGATATAATTTTTCAAACAATTTTTTAAGTAGCGACTTATCTGGAGAGCATGTCTTTTTTTAGAGACTTTAAACGAGGAACGTGTATCATATTTTATGGCTGTCAAATTTTTGTAAATGTCAAATGTGGGTTGCCAATTTTTTATGACTAACTTTATAAATTTGTTAAAATTTTTATGGGAATATCTGGGCATAAAGGAAATAGTGAAAGTACCGGAAATTGGTTTTGTAGAAATTAGCTATGCTTTTAAACCGAGAAATATAAACATGTTACTTTATTCGATTAACTTTGTTTTGCTTTCGAATTAAAGGAAAGATTGCGCACTAAAAGCCTGAAATTGACCCATACATTACGATAATCTCATTAAGAATAATAAACGAGACAAATATTTTTCAATAAAGGTCTGCTCCAGTTCAATCAAACTGAAAAGTAACTTGTCAAATTGATTTAAAAATTCATAAATCAACTAAAACTTCACTCCCCATCAAGGGGAAAATTAAATTAGAAAAGGGAGATTGGGACAAGGAACCACAGAAACCAAAACCAAAAAATGTACAAAATGTTAAGCATAGCATAAAATTGTATCGGACAGTTTTGCCAGAGATATGAATAGGGGCGACCCTGGAGTCAGAGTTGAGAGTCAGAAGTCTGCCCACTTAGGACACGAGTGTTGTCCAAATATAGCAACATGTTTACTTTCATAATAATTTTGACTCGAAGTCATCCCTCGCCCTCCTAATGCCTCTCCGGTTGGCATGTGCGTGTTGTCTGCTGATGCAATTATAAATTGTTGGATAACAAATTACATGGTTGCGTTTTCGGGATCGGGCAAGTTTAACGCCCTCACGCACATATGTCTGGGCGGAATGTAGACTTTTTGGTATCCGAGGGATGCGAGAGCATCTACGACGGAGGGGAGAACCAACAGATAGATGCGAGGGAGTGTATCTGAGGCGGACATTGATACAGGTACTGGGTGTTGGGATATCTGGGCCTCGGTGATGACAACTCAATGCCCAAACCCCGAACATATGTTCAGGTGGGGCGCAACTGTACCGAAAATCATTCGAAATGCGGGCGGCGAGGTAATGAGGGGACTGTCCATGACAATTGTCGTTTGGCATTAGTTCTAATAATAAACTGAATATTTCTATGCTTTTTAATTGCCCTCGATTTCCTTTTGCATGTTTGCGACGCATCAATTTCGGTGGATTATTATTATTGTGATGTCCTGGAACATTGTTTTCCTACACTGTGAACATAATCCAGAAGGGATACTTTGTTTTTACTCCCAAATATTTTTGTTTTTCCAGTGCACTATACAAGGGTTTATTGAACTCTCCTCCCACTTGGATTACGCAAATGTTACTGGGATCCGAAGGTGGCTCCGTTTTCTCACCCATTTGCCAGATCCTTTGTTTGGCGCCCAAATGCGAAAAGGGTTCATAACCGCACTTAGCTTCATTGGCCCTCTGAGCTTGGCTCTTTTGGCTTTATCGCAGGCGGCCCAGACTCTGGCACTTTGGCCACTCGAAATTCAATTCAATTCGCCCAGTACTCGCAGCAGGTTGTGCAAACATTAAAATTAATGAATAACAATAAAACCAGCTACGGTAGTCTGAAGTGAATGTTGACGTGATGTCCCTGTCCCCCAAAGAAGGATTTGACAATCATGAATATTTCAAAGGGTAGGGGAAGGGCCATAAAAAATATATTTCCACACACTCCCTCCAATGAACCGAAAACTATTTCAGAGACAGCAATTAAAATGCCAGTGCAATAGTTGAGCCATTTCTCCAGTTTTAATGATCCCATATTATGCTTTGAAATGATTCTATTGCGCTCATTAGTTCTGAAAGCAATCTACCATTTTAATTTCCATTCGAAATTCCCGCTTTGTGGGCCATTAAAATTGAGCCATGATGCCAATTTGGTATGATTAAATATCGCCGTAGAACGAGCTACGCATATGCAAATTAATTACGAAATTTATGCTTTCATTTGGCCAAAAGCGAATGGGCCGGAATCGCTGCGCCTGTGAGCTTCATAAAACTTGGCCTGTCAACTGCAATATTATTTGAAATATGTGGGCTGGGTGGGTGGACACAGGGCACATGTGTAAAGTCGTAAAATGCTTTGGAACTCGAATTGAAGTCAACGTTTATGGCTTTATCCAAATCCGCGGAGGAGACACCAAGCTCGGTGGCAATGCCATCGACGTCTTCTTGTCTGCGACTGTCACGCACATAACTCTCCGCTTTGCAAAAACATTAATTGCGCAATTGTCAATGGGAAGTAACTGCCGAAGGGGGTGGAGGTACAGTCAAAAAAATATATAGACCTTTATCTGGGGTCCTATACCCACACCTTTGCCACACAAACTAAGATCCAACAGGTATTGAAGTCCACTGAGTTTCAAAATATATAAAATACACATACCTTTAATTTTAAACAAAATCATCATTTAGAATACTATTTTTTCTCTGCACTTTCAGACAAGTTGAAAAGTTTTAGTATCCCAACAAATGACGTACGATTTGTTCTGCACGAATAAGTCAAATTATTTGTAGACAGCACTTTGTTTTATGGCCCGACAACAAGCCACCTTAGTGACTCCCCCACATATGGCATGTCCTATAATGTGTCCTATTTCCACCCACAGCCACCCCCTGCCTAGTTGCTAGTTTCTTGCCCAGCTGACGCATCGCACTTTGCCTTGAGCCTTGAGTTTTTTACTCGAACTAGAGAGTGGCCTCCTCCCACTGTTTAGCCCCTCAATCATTGCGTTTCCACCTGATGCCAGTATGCGGGCTAATTTATGGCCTGTTCATATGTTTGTTTGGCTTTTTTTACTGTTTGTTGGTTTTCCTACCCTGGAAGGCATCATCATCCTCGGCTCTCCAAACACACACCATATAATTTTCCATTTACTGCTAAGTGTTTCTTCTGGGGCTGCCTCTGTGGATATTTCATAATTTTCTAAATGACATATTTCTGTTGACGCTTGAGTAGTTTTGTTTGCTTTGTTAATGTAGATTGCGAAAGCGGATGGAACAATAGACAATTGTAATGGGAGGAGATGACTTGTAGACATGGGCTCCAAATTAAAAAGGAGTTATTCGCGGAAGATTATAGGAAGGGGCTGAAAGTGGTGGCTTTAGCTTGCGGAAAAAACCATTAAATTGTAATTTTAACACTTAAAACTAGTTATACTTCCTACAAATTGTATTCCACAATCAGTTCACAATAAATAGCCATTGCGATGAGAACGTTCGTCTGGTTTTATTTATTTCTCAACTTTGACTTTTCTGTGAGCAACTATGCCTCCTTTATTTTGAAAATTAAACAATAAAACACAAAAATGTTTGTACATTTTTCCCTATAAATTATAATAAATTCAAAACATATTCAAAAAAGATAGATAAATTATAGAAATGAAACCATAACTCGTAAACATTTTACAAGCATACAAAATGTGACGCGCACGGCCATTAAAATCATTTTTAACAACTTTCTCCTGGCGTATGTAAATTACGCAACACCGTTTCATTTCTTCCAAAGGATAAAGGATAAAGCGCGCTTCACGCTTCGTTTGATTTATGGTCGCAGGGTTAACTTGGCTGAATGAAAGGCGGATCAGATCAGACAGATATAGCCCCGGCGCCTGCATATGTGAATTACACTTGTTATCGGGCGTATCACATCGCCCGAGTTCAGGGGACACGGCGCTGCTCTTTATGTGTTTATTTTAATTTTCAATGTTTCGTCCGACATTTTATGGCTTTCAATTTTTGCGCTGCTTTTACGAGGGCATTAAAATTAAGACACCAGCCAACAAGCCAAACAGCCAGGAACAAACTCAATTAGATAAAGAGAATGAGCCCAGTTTTGGGGGCGTCTGTAAAATTCACTTGGCTTCACACACACACTCCATACGCTCGGCGGAAAAAGAAAAACACAAATTTTTGGAAGCGTGTTAATTTCTTTTTAATTCCTCCTGCACTCCAGTGAAAGTCTCCGCCCACTCCAACTGTCTGTCTGTGAAATGCTCTACTCATAAATTAACGTTTAGTTACGCTACATAAAAATCTGTCTGGGGCCAGATCCGAGTTTCCGAGGGTTCGAAGGTGGAGTGGTTGCCATAATCTTGGGAGGCACAATGGGGGAGCCGTTTTCGGCCATCGATATTTGCTTATCGATGTAGATACGAAAATAGATAGAAGGAGTAACCAGTTACTCTTTTAAACCTTGCCACTTACCTCAACAAAACCCACTATAAATAGCACTAACATTCTCATTATTTTTCCACTTTCCATCATTAGCCCCCTTGGCAGCTCTGCTGTCTGTCATTGGCATCATTAGTTTTATTTAATTATTGGATTCGAATTGATTGCTTTGTTAGAACATATTAACCCCCTCGACCATTAGGAAAACTTCCTCCGCTCGGGGAAAGTTCAATTAAATATATAACCCCTCATCCACTCAGCTCACTCCCCACTTCGAAGATATACAAAAATAATTCCAGCTGTGATTTCGGCATCAACCGCAAAACCCCAAAAAGAGAGAATCAAAATGTATTTGATAATGAATAATGATGTTGATTTGACACTCGAATCAAAATCGTCACGGTTCAAAGTATAAGATGGAAGGAGCAAAGGGCAGGAGTTGCTACTTGGCCGGGGATCACATCCAGAATCTACAATTCGGTTCTAATTTAATTAGATTTCTTTCTTGGCTCTGCCATGGATGCTTATTGAAATGGGAATCGTATGATAATTTAATGGAGCATGAAATTCTAGAGTTATAGAAATTTTCGAAATTTTTCAATACGATTTCATGGCCTTGCAAAGTGGCCGCTAATGACCGATTCATGATGGGAGAGTCCTTCGATTCAAATCGCAGTGTGTGGTCAAATGGATTGGCTAATAGCCATGACAAAGGTCATTAGGGGGTCATAGATCAGTAGATTAATGCAACTTCTTTAGACTTTTCTAAACGGGAAGGAACACCAAGATTCCATGCTATTTTTCCATCAAATTCAATCCAAAATCTACATACTATTCTTAATTTATTAGCTTTTCAACTCCAAATTAGAATTCACAAGAGCGGTGAAAAGTGCAAACAGAATCTGATTATCTCCAAAACACATTAAATTATTTAATGACGTTCTCGGCGTTATCTTAACTCTGGCATAATTTATAAACTTGTCTGCATCGTGTCGACATTCATCAACTTGTCGGTTGTCGGCCACCTCCCCTCAGCCTTTCAACAACTTCATTAAAATTAGCTCATAAAATTTGCAGCAACTTGTGCTCCCAGCTACCCCACCTCGCACTCGTTTCGTTTTTGGCCAAAAATCTTGTTTAGTTTTCATTTATGGCTCAATGGCAGAGCCAAAAATCTTTGCCAGCCGGAGGATGTGAGGCCGCAACAGGATCCGCAACGCATCCTGACAGACGCACTTCAGCATAATTTGCTGTGACAGGCTTCAGTGTTTCCTGGAGCTGCGCTTCCTTAATTCCACTTTACCGAATGACATTTAATATGCAAAGTTTTGCCAGCCGCAACTGAAACTGCAGCCCGAGTCTTGGGGGCGCGCATATCTTTTGATGACTTTTGTTGATTTTATGCCAACACATTCTGTGGTAAGACACAACTCAGATGGATCTGTGTATGTACACTGAGGAGTGGAGTTGCATTTTTGATTATTTAATTATTATAAAGATGGCTTAATATTGTAGATTTGTTCCACGTAGCCTAAGTATTTATTTAATATATAATCGCAATAAGATGCTTCTTGCTTAGGACAGTCCTTGACCTAGTATACTCAATTTCTAAAGTATCGTCCAGACTCTATTTCATATTTAATTCTACAATTTTAATTTCCAGTGTACACATGTATCCTTGGCTTAAGAACAAGCAGAATAAACAGCGGTCGAGGATGCTGCATTTTGGCATTAGATGGAAACAGAGGCCAATCCCACCCCAAAAACACAATGGACCCGACACAAGTGGCGGGCTTTTGGCAAAGTGTCTATGGAATACCCTTTATTACAAAATAGCAGGGCATAGCTTTGCATACTTTACGGCGCGTAAGCATCGTAAACTTTAATGGCGCCATTCTGGGCAAAGGTTTTCAGAGCCCAGCCGCGCAAAGTTGGCTCTTTTGAAATATGAATAGACGGAGACTAGACTGGCCTCTTTAGTCCTCTAATGCCCGCCTTGTTAAGGAGATTAGTTCCAGCCATCAATAAAATTGGTTTATTCAAGTCGCTGGCCACTTTTCAATCGCCATAAATGAGAAGTGGTAAGATCCTCTTTGCAACTAAGCCGAGCACGAACACAAATTAAGCTCGTAAAATTTAATATTTTTTCCAAAAGTTTCCATTTTTTTGTTCTTCAGAGAATTAGTAATTTATTGGCGGCTTAGGTGCTTGCATAATTTGTAAGTACTTGTAACTATAGATCCTTGTAACGAATAGATAAAATTTTACAACAGTTGTTGCAAAGTTGTTTCTGTAATTTTAATAAATTTTATTTGAGGAAGTGTCAAGTTAAATGTTTGACTCTTAAAGAAATTTGAAAATATTCTTTCATTGGGAATAAATATTAATGTCGCTCGATGGCCACCCATAAATATTTTCGTAATAGGATTAGATTATAAACTCACCTATTTGGGTTTTTTGTTTTTGGAATTCCCAAAACAAACTCTCATAGCAACTCGCCCCGCAATTTTCCCATAACAAAACGAATCGTTTTGTGTTATTGTTGAGTTCACCCTTTCGCTCGGTGGTAAGTGCCAATCAAATCGAAAAATATTTGGAAATTTGACAAAGGAAAAAGTTTCCCAAGGCGAATTGCGTGCGAGGTGATGGAGGTCCAGAGCTACCAGCATATAAATGCTGACGATTTATTCCCCGAAGGGGATTGGAATTGGAAAGGTGGGCTGGCTGAGAACAATCCATCAAGCAAAACGCTGCGCTTTTGATAAGAACGCATCAATAAAGCAATAAAATGTCTACAAATCAAACGATAAGAAAGAAGGTTTTGCCAAAGATTTGCCGCAGAAGAAAGGGTTTGGTGGAAAAGTCACGTACAGCACGCACATGACTATTAATATTAATGGTTGGTTTTAACACATTGGGCGTTGCACTCCGTTCTCTGGACTGCCTGTCTTCCTGTCAGCTCGTCAAGAAACTGGTGTTGCTGCCTCAAGGAGATGCACTGAAAAATATGGGTATTAGGAATGTTTTTTTAGTGGAAAAATGGAGAGAGAAACAGAAGCCTAACCCTTTCATTATTTCTTCCAGTGTTGAGGGCCTTTCCACAAATTGACATGTGACACCAGGCGAGACCAGAACCGAACCGACCCAAAAGACATGGGACCCCTGTCACAGAGTTTTCCCTCTGGCATGACGAAAAATAACAATTCGGATCGGATCGTTTCGGGCCGTGATTGGAAATCATTAACATTTTGATAACTGTCGGGCCACTGTGATCCATTAGTTACCAATAAACCGGCAAGCTGTGAGGCCCTTAATTGATCTCGTGATTCGCTCTTGCGGTTTTATGTTAATGAAACGTAATCTTTCATATCGATTCGGTTTGGTTTCAGTTTGAAAATTACCCTTTTTGTTTTTCATTTTTCAAGCTTGCTTTTCAATTTGCTGTCAATTATCCCTGCCAGATTGTGTTCTTTGTGTCTATGATTTGTAAATGATTGTGGTTTTGAGAAGTAATTTGCCTCCAACCACTTATTAAAGATCTTTGCCATTTAACTTTTGACCTCATTGAGTTATCACAGTGACGCAATAAGTCCGAATCATTCCAATTTCGATTCAATCTCCTAGGACAACAGACAACTAGTGTCCACCCACAAATCCATTGCGACACATTTCCGATTTGACCAAATCTGTTGCCGGTGATTGACTTTGATTTTTCCTGGGCGGTGAGGTCCTTGGCGTCGCCCTCGGACAAGTGAAAATGAATTTGTCCTTTGACGATTCCATCACTTCTCCAACAACGCAAAAGAAAGCCCCAAAGTTATTGAGGCCGACACGGAAGGAAGATGTCTTATAAAAACTAACGATTGCCAATTGGATTTTAGTGTTATTGGCGCGCCTTGCCCTTTTTTGCCCCTTGGCCAGGACTTATGGGCGTGGCCCACTCCACTTTGGGACAACTTGAAATATGTTAAGTCGATGTTAAGCCGACCAGGCTCATTGTTTTCTGGAATTAATTTCCTTCCAGCGACTTGCACTTGCAGGAAAGTCATAAAATTTTATTTTTACAACTTCCTCGGCTTTGACGTTGACTTTCTTTTGTATTCCGATTTGGTTTTTTGTTGCGTTGGAAAAATCAAACCTATTTTGAATTCGTCTTAGCTTGTGGCGCTTCCTGTTGCATTAATTTTTAGTGGCCAGCCTAGCAGGGCCCAGGGATCTGGGCTGGACAAATATTTTGGCCAGCTGCGTGTGCCGACAAATTTGTTTGCGGAGGTAAATGCAACTAAAACCAGCGGCCGGGCTGGCAGTGCGTTAAGGCAAATTTGTAGAGCGCAAATTGTTTGGCCAGGACAAAGATTTAACTCCATTGAATGGGGTGTTTTGGTGGGAAAGGCGAGGGAGGGACCAAACAACACACAAGGACAGGCATACATTGTTTCAAATGCCGCCTGACAATTTCTAATTTATTGCAATTATGTGACGCACGTCACACTCAACTGACCAGGCCAAAATACAACTGACCGGCGGCCGACACGTGACCAGTGTCCTTTCGGGTTTCTGTGATTGGAAAACACTAAAACAGATAGCCAGACCAGGGGTCAGGGGCCGGGGGGAGGCCAAAGGCAATGCCTCCTTGACCATTCCATCGAGATTTATTTTGCGCTGATAACACGCTTAAGTAAATGCTGTCCATGGCACTCTGCCTCCATTACCATTCAGTGATTCATTCAGGTACACTGTAACTAAGGGGTTGTTGAAATTATTCATATAATTCTCAAACTTCAATCTTATAATCTATAATTTGAATATCTAAATTAAAAGCAAACTATCAATTATTCTGGCAATAATATTTCTATCTCCTCTTATTTTCCCTCCTATTTTTTGTCAGTGCACTCTCTTCGTACAATTTAAATGGCGATTAAATCTGCTGGCATTGATGGATGTGTCCAAGAGCTCGGCCAGTGTCCTGTGTCCTGTGGTCAGTCTGTTCAGGATGCGGCGCCATGTTAACACTTTTGTACAATTGCCAATTTTTCGCCAGCAATGCTTGATGAGCTGCCTCGGTTCCTCCTTTTCCTCCACCTCCACCGCCCTCTGTTTGGGTTGTGGGAGTGAGTCGGTGGTTTTTGTGGTGCTGTTGTGAGTGGGTGCTTCGGTGGTTGGATGGGCGGGAGACTGGGCCTGCCCGGCATGCGACTACACTTCAATATTCATTTGAACGCATAATTGATATTGACGAACAATGTTGCTGCCGTGTTGTTGCCTCTACAACAATGTTGATGGTAACAGAAGAGCCTCGGGTTTTCGAAAGCTAAGCACTGCGGGAAAAGGGATTGTTTAATATTCTTTTATTCAATACCTTTAATATTAGTATACATTTGATTAGAGTTTTGATTGATTCTTAATTATAGGGCACAGATTTAAGCATAGATTGCTTGATAGTATAGACTCCCATATACTCTACATTCCCTAAGTAATTTCTTTACTTATTTCTCCAAGTGCACATTACTTTGTTTTAATGCAGCCTGCGCCTACTCGGAACAGTTAATTTTTATAAATTTTCCTGTCGGGATGCAGTACGCTGTGTGGTATGCAACATGTTTGCCATTACCATTTTGGAGCCCTCACTCCTTCAACATCCTGTGTTCCTATCCCATATCCCATATGCTATATGTATAAATTCGCATCCGATAACTCGGGCTTAATTTTTGGGGGCTGTCGAGTCGAGGCGTGTTAAGTTCTTTCTCTTCGTTTTGCATCTGTCAGTGGCATGTCACGTTCGAGGAAAATGCATTCAATTGGAGTGGGTCCGAGGGCCCATTGTTGTTGTGTCGACATGGAAGCTGCAGGAGTGTAAATTTAATTTAGTTAATTGAAACAATTTGTTGCATGCGACAAGCAGCAACATCACCAGGAGGGCAGCAGAGACACACAACTCCAGGAGCAGATTTTCCTGCTTTCCACTGATTTTCCTTTACATTTTTTCTGTGTGTGGTGTGAGGTGTTGTTTTTTGGAGAGTGAGCTGAATTCCATATGAAATACAATATATACTCGCCCCGAAACATGTCAATTTGGGTGGCAGTCGGTTGTCGGTTTGCGTCTGGCAGCCTCCGCAGCGGGGAATCTCTTTTCAATTTGATTGAAATTGCACTCAATACACTTTGTATATTGATATATTAATTTGCTCTCCTTGTTTTTTTGTTCGCTTTTTTTATCCGCTTTTGTGTTTTTAAAAAAATACCTTGGTTAATTTGAGTACAAATTGAGACAAAGGCTGCGGAACAGTCAATGAATTTAATTAACACGAGTTTGGGGGACGCGACTCCATTGAAAGCTCTTTAAAACTGAAAACCGCCCACGAGACATAATCGGAAAATTACAGAAATGCAATCAGTACAGGTTCAGGTACAGGTGGTGGTCATTTGCATAATGTAAAGGCCATTAATTGTAAAATCGCATAAATCTATGAATATTGCCTTAGGTTATATTTATGAGTTACATTTATTTGATTCTTTTAAAGCGAATTGCATTTAATATTTAAGTAATTGAACAGTGTTATAGGCATTCTTATGTTAAGATTGTAAATGTTTTCAAAGACTAATATTAGGCACAGGGCAATGACCATTTCAGGAATGCAATTGAACAAAAAACGCATCTGAGCGTTAAAATGCAAATCACAATAAATACCATTTGCTCAAGTCCCCCGATTCCATTCTGAACTTGGACAAACACTTGATGAATTTGCGTAAAATATCTCGTATTTACCTTGCACTTGATGCCAGAGAAAACTATAAGATACATTCACTGACAGGACATGCCCCCTGCCCTCGTCCTGCGAATGGCTTCGTGCGTGGCTAAATAAACATGGAAATTGTGAAAATAGACTCGAGTGCGGCCAGGACTTGCTCGTTGCACATTTTGCGTCACAGGACGTTGAAGGGGAGGGCCTGTCACTTTGAATGACAGCCCAAGTCAAGTTTTGTGTTGTGTTGCGGGCATTGTTCTATGTTGGGCCCCCAGAATGTCGTTATGGAAAATGCATAAAACCAGAGACAATGTTTGCTTGAGGTTACTTGCCGGTGTCCTAGGTGCTAAAATTTTATAGCACCGTAGAAGGACGAGTTAGGGACACCCTGTATCGTTTAATTTAAATGCAAACTTTCGGGGCGGTGACTGCGAAATTGTCTTTGGCCTTAGCACCCACACCCACTCCCACCATTCCTCCTTGCAATTTGCTGCCCCTTCCATTAATGCACCAACTTGGTTGCAATTTCGAGACACATTACGCATGCATGGCTGCCTAAATAATGTTGATTTAACATTATCACGCGCCGTGCACCTCATATGCTCTTACACTGGAAACAACAGTTTAAGAGTCTCTTTTTTATGGCAAAAAAATTTTTTTTGGAAGCAATTACTTACAAGATAGTTAGATCTAAAATATGTCTCAATTTTAATAATAATTTCTTTATAAATATTTATTACTGTGTATGTACGTGTGTCCCATTATGGCGTCACTTAGGCGTAAGGTCAACATTGTTGTAATCTCCATCTGGAGCTGGGGATATCTCTTTGCCTTTCGGGTTTCAGGAGATTGGGAAAACAATCGATGATTGCTTTGCTGAAAAGCTGTGATGGGTCAGCTAATTGGAAGGAAATCGGAAAATTTTTCATGGAATAAGTTTTAAGATAACTAAGATTTTTCTATAACATTAGATTGCACTCCCGACTTAATTGAATCTTTTTTGAATAAGATCTACTCCCATTGATTTTCCCCTCGAGTATTCTATGGAAAACCTAATCAATTGCCACGCCCCCGCTTTTCATCAAACATCCACACACCTTAGCAATTTCAGAGTGTTTCAACTCGGACAATGGATCTGCAAATCCGGAGTTATTCGCCAGAGTGACAACAACAAATCGGAAGACACGCCGACAAACGCCAGGACACGTGACCGCAGAGGGTGAGGAGAATCCCCAATCCTGGCAGCAAAAGAAATGTCACTTCCGCTGGCTTAACACATTTAAGCCCGATGGCCACTGTACAGTGTACACCCCCTGAATTTCTCCCCGCCACTTTCTAATTTATGTTCTGTCAATTCTTTTGTCATTTTTGGCGACAAAAGGAACCGAAAGGGGGCGGAACAGGATCTGCGGAGGCGGTGGCGGTGGAGGATTGGTGTTGTGGTCCTCGAAGGCGTCGGCTGGTCGGCCGCACTTAATGAGTCTTAAGAAAAATTATTCGCAATTAATAATTACGTTCATATTGTTTCTCGGCCTATCGGCCATTGGTAACTCCACTAAATTAGAGGGTGGCCATGGGAGTTATTTCCGCGGGGGTGGCTACTTGTTATTGCAGTTTATTTGATGTTTGTCACTTAATCACTCTGAGAGATACTTATTTGTTGTCATTGAGAGCCAAACAAGACGACTCAAGGGATCGGGGGTAAAATGATTTGGAATGCAAAGGAAATCGCCGGTATTAATCAAAGAAGAGCCATGGAAAAAGTGGAGAGCAGGTTCTTCCATTAAATTATATTTTATAATCAAAAAGCTTGTAAAAGAAGTAACTTTATTATCGAAAATTATCGGCCAGCTACCAAAAAGTCATAAAAATATTAAAACCGCATAAATTCAACTCATATGTTTCGGCATCCTGTTAGTTTATTTCCAGTTTATTTCCACCCATTAAAGTTTATTATTTTATTAAAAAGTAATGCACAGTAATTCATTTCAAAAGATCAAAGAGAGTAAATCTTAATAAACACATTGGACAAACTATTTCCGCTCGTAAAAACAATTTTTATAATCCAATCATTCATTAACGTTAAATTCGTTACCCAAAATGAAAAGTATAAAGCAAAGTTTTATAGTTAATTCTGAAACAGTTGGTCCGGCTTATAGCTTTTAAATCGACTAATTAGAGAAACACCTTGGACTGCTGGTTTTTTTTTTGTTTAATCCACCCACCGTTCCTAGCATAAATCGTAAAAATCGCACCAAGGAGCCAACTATTAAAGAATCGTAAAAATTTTACAACTCACAAGTCGGAATATTTTTTTTTAACAAAATGAAAAGAGTCCGAAAATTGAAATGTAGAAAATGCAAATAGAGTTACGCCTATTTGAGCGCCTAAACACTTAATTATGGGACGGGGGTGCACCCTCTTCCCTTTTCTGACACCTGACTGACCATAAAATGTAGTCGTAAGGCGTTAAAAGGCAGTGGAAATTAGCATACTAACAGGCCAAGACGAGGGTGTCAAGGAAATTAAAAAACAGAAAATGTTCGTTATCACAGATCGGCGGAATAAATTTTCCTCTTTTTGGTTCTTCGGTAGGCGTTGAGCCGCAAAACTATTTTTGACCATACAGGAACATAAATAAATAAAACGGAGACATTAATGTCGGAAACTTTGACTAATTGCCCGACTCGGGGTTGCACTTCCCCCTCGTAAAACAAGAACCACAAAAAATGCACAAACCAGGAAAGGATGAGCTCTGACCGCGATAATATCAAAAAACCAGGGGGACCAGGTAACAAGTGCCGTTCCTTTGATAAATTGTGTGCTAATGGAATGTCATGTCAGCGTTGGTTTTGGCCAACTCCTAACCGAGGAAAATATACAACCGGCCGGCCACGAACAGAAACCCAGTAATGTCGATAACAAAGCCACAAATTGGCGGCGTCAGGTGTCCAAAAAACAAGGTGAATTATTTGTACCCACATGTGCCGGCCACAGAACCCTGAAAAAGGATTCATTTGTGTCACGATGATGTATTTGTTCGGCCCCGAACTAATGCACACTTCCGCCCTGGGCAATCCTTGCTTTTTAGATGATCCTTATCTAGTTTTTTTTTCAGGAAATATTAGCAGGAAATATGGCAAAGTTCAGTTTTTTCGTTGACCAGTATTAATTGCCCAACATTAGCGCCTATTGTTAGAACGAATAGGTTTTGTTTTGTGTCCTAAAAGGATGTGATAATGGAGTCTAGTTTTGATCGTTTGTTTACTGATAACTTGATGCGTTTTTGCTGGGAACTATTTTGTAATATTTTTGTGGAAAGCTTATTGTACCTATTTTTTTCACTCACTTTTGAGCTTTTTAATCATTCTTATCTTAGCTGCTAAGTTTGGGCTTTGTAAACACCCATTCATCCTATCATTACTTTACTCTTAAGTTTAGAAACCCTCATTTCAGATCATGTAGTCCAAAGACATAATCGCACTATTTATTGCCATGATACAACATTATTTTCCAAGCAAGATACCAAATTTGATGATTAGCATCCCTCATTGCACCATCTGTTACATTTAAATATACCTATGGGTCTACCAAACTAACCCCTCAAAAAATGAAGTTCGATGAAGTTCTCTCGTGTTGGCACGTTGATAAATATTAACCAAAAAATGTGAAAGCAAAAAAAGATAGTCAACGGGGGGTTAAACACAGAAACTACCCCCTCAGACGGGCATTATTTTTTAGACGAAATTAACTAAAAAGAAAAAAATGCCAAGTCAGAAAGCAAAATGCTGCACGTGCAATTTGTGCCCGCAGTAAGCGCATTAGACCGATCCCTGCGCCGAGGTCCTTGGGGTTGCTTATTGTTTGCATATGTGTAACAATTAAACATTTGCCTTAGCCAGACATTTTTTATGATCCCCTGACCCTCCTGCTCACACCCCTCCCCGCGTGTATATCATTAACACCGCCAAGCTAACCAGACCAACAAGTGCAAAATCTGCGAGTGTTATCGGCTTAATTATTATTACGAGTCCCAGGACGATGCCGACGGGTGTTTTCGATGGCCCGTCTGCACTTGACTTGGCTCGGATTCCTTTCGCTTGTTTTTTTTCTTCTCGGGCGGGTTCCTGGTTGCCCATAAACTTGGATTTGAATATGTTTGAGTTTTAAATACTCTCCATGCTGATATTTTTCGGGTGCGCCTTTTAATCCGCTTAGCCGCACATGTTAATAAATTTATTGGCCGGGTCGGGTCTCTTGACTCTCTGGCGACTGGAGTCGTTTATGCTGTCAAATGAAATAAATATGCATATATCCTGATCAAATTATACCAGGGGAAGTTTATTAAGATGTGCTTTAACATTCCGTAGTTTAGTAGGGTGACTAATTTTTCGCTCATATTAAATCATTGAAGCTTCACCCTGGCTTGCAATTAACCAAAATTGTGGTATGACAGCAGCAACGCCCAGAGAGCAATTGAAAAAGTTTTCCAACCGTCGCCTAATTGCGCCCAAAGGAGTTGGCCAAACTCTGCACACGAAATGCAGTAATAAAACACGCTAATTACACACTCGCCCAGAGAGTAGTTTTTTATTTGGAAAAACTAATCTAAAACTGACCCCGCCACTTGACTCTGATCAAACCGCAGCTGTAAATTAAACGCTGACAGTTGGGCGAGAGCTGCTCACCTCACAGGTGTTTCCCGGTGTCCTTTCGAGTCCTGGCAGCTGCTTTCATTAGGCGTTATTGACAGGCCCGACTAACGGAACTATTAGCCGAGGCGTTGACATTTGTTACCCGACTCAAAAGTCCCCCGGGCACTCGAGGCTAATCAAAGAGGTCATTAGATTTGACGCCGTTATGGCTTTGGAGTTTCGGGAGGGAGGAGGGCCATAAAGTCCTTAAATTCCCGTTGACTTGTGTGACAGGTGTCCTGTGAATTGCGTTTTTCAATAGGCCATTGCGTTTATCAATAGGCCAATTCGGGTTACGGTTAATTGGATTCGATAACCTTATTTGGGGTTGAACTGAGGCGCACCAAATTGAATGGTAGCTTTAAGACAAATATTGAAAATTATTTATCACTTTTTTATTCCTCGTATTTTGAAGTTTATGAATTAAAGTGAGGAAGACAAACCTATCGAATAAAACACAAACAGAAATTAAAGACAGGGCATTGCCTAGGGTGTGGGAAAAGTTTGTGAGAGACAGGAGGGCAGACTTGGATCAAATGCAGGTCCTGGCCGGCCGCTGGGCGTTACCGAAGCTGAGCTACAAATATGCAAATAGACACAATTTTTAATTAGCAACGAAGCGCAAATTTACCCAAAACGGACCGGAAACAAATGCAAAACTGAGAGAGTGGAAAAGCGATGTCAGCAACAAAAGAGTTTCGCGACAACCATGGAGAATGGGATAAAAATATGGGTATATATAACTCACATATTAAAAACAAATTCATTAAAATGCGCAATGGAAAAAAATACAGAAACTGAAACATGAAACAAAGAGCGAAGAAAAAAACAGAAGGACCACGTTACTGATTATTAAAAATCTAAAATAAATAAAAGATGAGAGCTTTTTGCCTTTGGCGAATGACACAGAACAGGACACGGTTCACAGCAGCTGTTTGCATATTGTAAGCTCCACCAGCGATGAGAGTCCCGAGATCCCTCACCCGAAGGGATCAAGATTTATTGCGTATACGCCGCGTTGTGCAACTCAAAAGGTAGCTCATGGAAAAAATATGCACAAAAAGAACGAAATTCATACAACATTTCTGTGCATAATCATTTGAACTACGCGCCGCCGTCTGCTGAAGGAAATTTGCTGCCGGCATGTTACCCATCAAAGGAAAAAAATATACAACTAGAGTTCGGAGGACCAATAGAGGACGTTGTAGATACTCTTATAGGAAAACAATCAGTACTTCCATAATACAAAATAAAAAAAAATTTCTTATATTCGAATTTTAATATTAAAATAGTATTGTACATTTTAGAAAACTGTTAATAGATCCTGTCGTTTAAATGTCCTTTTCATTTAAAGCCTTGCTTATAAAGTAATGCCTTATACAGTTTATAGAACCTCACGAAAGAGTATCACAAAATATACAGAGTATCCACAACACAAAATAAACCAGCCAGACAAAGAGAAGTTTCAGTTTGGTCGAGACCCAGGCCGTGACTCCTGCTCCTTTGAATTTGCTGTTTATTCGCGCATAATTCACTCATTAATCATAACGTTTTGCGCCAAAGCGTCAGACTTCTGACGTATGCCTCAGTCCCCGCTCCACATCCATTTCTATTCGGGGTCCCAATCCCCAGAAGCAGACCCATTCGATGCAATGTCGCTTTGTTGTTTGCTATTTGCTCTCTGGTCCCCAAAAAGGTGAATGGAACCTGGTAATTGGTAGTGGGCCATAATTGGTGGGAGGGCTTAAGCCAAGCTGCTTGTAGTCGGCGGGTAATTAGAAAGCAAAAATGGAATCGGGAAAACAAAAAACTCTGCCACGCAACATGCGAATATGTAAAATGTTTTTCCTTTGTTTAGCTCAAGGAAGTCCAACACACGATGGCTGACGTAAATTAGGTTTAATGGACTTGGATAATAAAAGGTTTAGGGAATTGTTTATATGTGATTTTCAGCAGAAATTCAACTTTAATAGGCTGTGAAATAAGAAGGATCAAATTATAAATAAATGAGTAATATAAAATATCCTTATTAAACCTATCCTATTATTCCACTATTCAATAGATCCTCTTTGCAAAAACCAAACTCAATTGAGCCGACTGGAACGCATATTTTGTCACAAATCCCTTCGAGAGCACAAAAAAAAATGAAAAAGGAAAAGCGGAAATGATTTTGCATATCATTGGCGTTGTGAGTTGATAAATTTCAAAGGACACGCCCTGTTTTTCGCCAACCAACCCTCGGGGCAAGCATGATTTTAATAATTTTAATGGTTTGGCAATTTACAATTTTTGATAAATTCCTTTTTTTCTGGTTCTGCTGTCTTTACCAGCGGCAGCAGCTTAAGCATCTAAAGAGTTAATTTGATTGCAAAATGTTTGCATTTTTGCGAATGGAGAAAGGGTCGCCGACGGCTGCGGGTAATCAATCATTTTATCAATGCGTTTGCGAAAATGACATCAATTCCTCATCCTGCCCAGACTGGCTTCCTGTCGCGTAATCAGCAAATTGTTGGCCCACGATCGTGACTCTGCCAAAAGCAAATTTGCATATTTTTGTTATTTTTCTCGCCGCGAACAGTTGGCGCTAATGAAAAGTCAGCCAAAATATTCAAATACGTAGTGAGGAAGGCCGAACTTTTGCGAAAAAGAAAAATTGCCAATACAAAACGAATGGTGCTGTGTTCCCTCTGTTGATAACATTTGTTGACGAAAAAGTTTCTTGTAAAAATTGTCAAACGCAAGGACTGTACCAAGTGCAGTCCTTAAAGTATATTTAACCTTTTAAAGCCTCTTTCTAATTAATCCCAGCTTACCAACAATGTTGCCGAAAGTCTTTAAAAAAATAATGATGTCAAAACTGAATTCTAAATAAATTTTAATTCTTCCATAAACGAAGAAACAACCCATTGTTGGAAACTTACAAAGTATGACAAATGAATTTTAATTACCCCACTAAAATCAATTTGAAACTGCTTGCAAGATGAAACTTTTTGTGGATTAGTCTTTTCGAGAATATCCTATAAAAAAGTATGAACTGGGGTTGACCATTCAGAACAATTGTCCGCAATCTTGAATTTCAAGGGGTTTATCTTTTGACAGTTTTTTCCCCTCATTGGAGGGGTCATAATTTTTTGGATCGCTTTTGGCTGATTTGATTTTTCATTGCCCGTTTCGGTCTTTTTATGGGGCATACTTGTGTCTCTAATAAAAGTTCGTAGCTCACTTCTTCGCTTCGACATTGTAGCTGCCTAATAAATTTGCTTTGATTGATTTTAATGGTTAAGCGCTTCATTGGGTTCTGGAGGATGTCTTTGCAATGCCCCTCCCCCATTAATTCCACCCACCCTATCACCTTTGACATTCATTTCGATTGTTAGCGAAATTAATTTCGAGCGTTAGGCGAAAAGGTCTTAAAAATTTTGTGTTCCGGATTATATTCTCGGTTGATATAAAAGCATTTCTTATGATTGTTTGCCTTGCAGTTAAATGGCTCAAATTTCTGGTGGGGTTTCTGAAAACCAAAGGGAATTGGAAGAGCATGGAGAGTAGAGGTACTGAAATGGGAAACTTTTCCAAATGAATTGAAAAGATGTCGTCGAGTTTTTGGCATTTTTAATAGCCATGGCTATGGTTTTGCAATGGACCAAAGTACAGTGGGTTAAGATGAAAATAATCAAGATTATTTTAAGCTTTCCACTTTATACATTAGAGCATAGGAATAAGAGTTATAAATTTTATAAATGAAAACAACAAATCCATCCCACTGTTTAGACATTAGAAGGGGATCATTGTAGAACAAGTTTCATCGCAGTTGTCATGTTCAATTTCCTTCGTGGAATTTGACTTGTCATCGGAGTCGCCTCGGACTTATCCAACCACCACCCAAAAAGTATAGAACTAAGAGCTTTTTTTATAACTTACGGAGAATAAAATTCATAAATACCCATTCATAAAATTCAATTTTGTTGCATGTCGCTCAGTCAGTCATAAAAGTGCTGCTGGGCGGCTTCTTTTGTTACTTTCCGAATGGAAATAAGAAATCTGTGCATTACTTTGCTGGTCACGAAGCAAACTTGGGCAGGTTTTTCATATGGCCTGGGGTAGGGAAGAAATCTGGGAGTGGGTATGGAAGTCGGCTTATGATTTAACTACAGTCGTTGTAAAAGTTATGGCCGGAGACATGAATTGATCTTTATTCAGATTCAATGCGTAATGAAATGCCCACAATGCAGCAAAATGTATTGCTGCAATTATTTTTAATGGATTTCAAGAGGCTACAATGTGGTTTTAACAAAAAGTGTTCTAGGCTTGTCATATCTGTAATGAATTCATCTTTTTGTAAATAATCTTTAAGCCTATGATATATTTTTGTCACAGACATCACTCTTTAAAATCTCAGAAAAATTACATCAGGTTCTTAATCGGAAACCACCACCATCTTATTTGGTGAAATTGACATTTTTCCAAAAAGGTGTTTGAATGCATTACCGTTCAGTTTACAATCGGTAACTTCTCGGCCCGCCATAAAAGTGGCTGTCTAAATGCCATAAGATAAGGCATTTTCCTTGGCCACATGAGCATTGGCCAGGCGACGATTATTCCACTCTTTTCGGCTTAGTCGAATTTGGCCCGCTCCCCGGCACTTCTCGTAAAAGTGCAGACAATTAAACGCAAGTTAATGGCGTCCATTCGAAGCTGTCTCGGTTCTGGCTTTCGGATCTGGTCCTGACGGGATTTCATCAGCAGTGCGCCCTGGCGGTCCAAAAGTCAGTTTAACGAGGCCATTACGTGTAAATGCTGCTGATGAGGTGACGTTGAATGCCTCGAATGGAGCAATTAAAACGCTCCTGGTTTCGTCCTGCCGTGCTTCAATCTAATCAGCACAGAACATCAATGCCAAAACGCCTTAAATAATGCTGCAGAAATCGAATTTATGACACTCGCCCCCAGACGGTCGCCAAATCCTCCAGAACCCCCGAAACGGATGAACTTCCAAGCCGAAAGTCCAAAACCGAAACCGAAAACAATAAAAGTTACATTTAGCCCACAGCAAATAAAATTAAACAAAATCCTGGCTGCAGGATTACCAAACACACAAACGGCTATACAGGGAGAAAAACTTTTCAATCATTTTTAAAGTTAAAGCCCTTTCAAATAAATACTAGAATAATATTGTTCTTAAGAAGGAGAGTGTCTATGATAGAAATAGTTTGCTCCTAGTTCCTCCTATTACTTAATTTTAAACTTTCTCTAAGTGTACACACCTCGTCACCGTGTCCTGGACCAACTTATAGAGGGGTGGAGTGGTTCTTGGTGGGGGAATACGAGTATTTTAGAACTCGGACTCCTGTAACCGTATCGCAACCGCTGTAGGTTTTAATGTCTATTTTGTGTGCCATTTAAGGGCAGCACACACGCGACCATCGCATCCAGATCTCTCTCTGGGGGGATCCAGGCGGAGATCCTGCAACTGGGAGACTCAGACTAAATGACGTCGTCTTTTAATTTTTATCTCAAACATTGCAAACGGTTTTTATTGTTGCTTTTAACTGCGTTGGCGTCTGTTTTTCGCCCGTGCGTCTGCAACTTTTGCAATTTGGACAACGCTCCTGCACGGCATCTGTTAGATAGCTCATTTGGAGTGGAAATGTCTACTCAGATACTTTTATTTAGCTGCCGGTTTTCTTTAATTTGAATTCTCATATATCAAAGGTAATTATTTTGGGCAATAGCATGAATAAGTGACATCTGTGAGTAATTTCAGCAATAGATTCGATTGATTTTCGAGAAAAGAATTCTTTGTGTCAATAAAAAAATGACTGTAGTAGTTTTGAGTGTTAAGGAACTTTGTGTATCTCCTCATCTAATAAATATGATTTATTTCCAGTCTCTTATATCTATCCATAAACTAATAGTTCAGTTATTAATCAATTTAATTGTAATCCTCTTAACCCACCAATATTGGATAACCTTTAAGACAATTACTATGTGCGTGAATTCCCTGACAAATTCCCATATATCCACTGGGCAAAATACTGTTACTTTATCCCATTATGCAGACGGCTGAAATCGACCCCTGTGCAAATTTTCAATGCCTTAATCACAGGGACACAAAAATGGAGTCCCCCACGAGGAGGACAGCAAAGGACAACCAACTGAGACACTGAAGAAGTCGCCGACGGAGACCACAAACAGTGAATGAAAATGCCAAAGACGGGCTAATAAATCAATGGCCAACTGTCAGCATTGTGTGAGTGTAATAATAATCCCAGCCAAACTGGTCAATAATAAACCGAAACAGGACCAAAGGAAAAGACTGCGGACTGGCAGGAGAGGAGCAACAAATGTCGCAGAACTGGAAACCCCAATGTGAACTGAAATAAACCGAGTTGAGCTCTGGTCAAGCGTGAGGACAGGACATTTGAATTGGTGATGACGCTCACGGAAGATTTATCTCCACAGTCCTGTCCCGTCTGCAATGAAATAAAACGTATTAAGTCATAAAAATATCCAAAGCAAAAGCGGATTACCAAAGTGTGAATGAAAGCAAAGACATTCGGGCAAAAGTGGCAGTTCGGAGGAGGAGGTGCAGGCCAAATGAACCGCGGGACATCAAATCTAATTATGCCATATAAAGGATACATATAAGGATATTTTACACTCGAATCAATTCAAGGAAAATTCATTCCCAGCTGCAGGAGTATTTAAATTCTTCAGAAAACCGCTTCATACAGAGGAGCATCTATTTACAATCCCTTAGTTTATGTTTATTTTTGTTAAATAATAAAATAGTTTTATTAAAATAACTTTCGAGTGTAAAAATGTGCACGTCCGGCAGCTGAACAAACGGCATTTGCGGGAATATATTTATACAGCTTTTGTCTTAATAAAAATTTTATCATTTCACCAGAGAAAAGTGGAAAACGAACCGAAATCTTGAGCGCATAAATCTTCGGGGGACCAGAGAGAATCCGGGGCCAAAGCAATTATATGCAATTTATGCAAGAGCCAGGGGGTCTGATGGTCCAAGGAAACTTTGGCTGGGAATTTGTTCAATTGAATGTCTTAAAACAAGGCATCCTTCGTTGCCTTTTTATCAAGTCCGAGAATACGGTAAGAATTTATCAGCTCAGCCAACATAAAGTTTTCGTTTCCTTTCCTCCTTCCCAAGCCAAAGAAATTTTTGTGGCATGCCACAAATTTATATAAATATATGTATGTACAAAAGATAAGTTTTCTTTTATTGCACTGGCTGGTGGCTTGTGGAGAAAAAAGGAATTGAAAGGAAAGTTTTATTGTCCCGAGTGGGAAGCAGAAATGCTTAAGAAGAAAATTAGAAAAGTGCAGCAGCAAAAGACGCCTTCTTGGTCATTCAATTGTGGATGTCCTGTATCTAATTTAAGATCCGTCTGCATCCTCCTTTCCGGGGAAAACTTTTCTAACCAAATTAAAATAAGAAACCCGTCTATTTTGTATGCAGCTGTTGCTCGATGGCGAAGACGGAGACAAATCAATCGAAGCTTGTGGTTTGAGGAGGATGCGTCAAGATTTTAAAGCAGTTAGTGAAGGGGTTTAAGTTGATTGAGTTTCTAGCAGACAGAAAATAAGGATTGGAGCATTTTCATCAACACTGGTTTGAGGTAATCCTGAGCTATTATCCACATTATAGTATCCAATTACTTATCCAGGTATCCCTTACTCCCCCACCCATCTACACAACCAACTGTCGGTTCAATTAAAACACTCTGCCAACGCTAATTAAATATTGGCACAAAAAGGACAGCCCGAGTAAAAGCTACAAAAACTAAATCAATATTCGCTGGACTAAGCCAAGTGTCAGTGGGAGTCCTTGAGGTCCTCACACATACTGAGTACGCTCTTTTTGCCTTGACTTTGACACCCACCCAGAGCCAGAGAGCATTATCGAGTTGTCCTTGGTGGCTGCACGCAAAATGCCAAGGACAAGGCAGGATTACACGTCAATTGAACTGAAACGGGGAGCAGTCCCAAGGACACTCCAAGTGGGTGTTTGCATGGACAGCTTTGATTCGGATTTAAAAAAATATATAAGGGAGTTAGATGGTACATTTACAAGGGGGGTCGAGCGCATCTTTCTTTCTCCCAACTACTTAAAATTTTTTATGCAAATTTCAAGCACAATTATTGCTGACGCTGCCAGGACTCGGGCCATAATTGCAGCCATAAATTTGAGCCTCGGTCTGAGCCGCGGCAACTTGAACTGGTCTGCGGTCGTGTCATTAGAACTGAAGTTGCCGCCTATTCGAGATTTCCTTATTACTTATGCTCTAACAAAGGATACATTACTTTGTTTGTTAAATAGGGAATATCTACAATGCGAAATGGCCTTGAAATGGAAAAATGCGGGATAAAATCATGAAATATCATACCATAAGCAACCACCCAAAAAAAGATAGAGAATCTCCGAGTTCTACTTGTTGAAAATGGTCCCTTTTCTTCCCTGTTACGGCCCAAACACTGTCCCACACCAGGCCTTTAATGTTTTTAATTTTTCCGTATCATTGCATTATTTTTTATTCAGATACTTCTCTGGCATCATCGCCGCCGCACTTGACACGAAGCAAAGGTGCAGGAAGCAGGACTCCGAGTGAGGGGAGCGCCCTTCAATTTCCATTACATTTGCAGCTGTGTTAGCTATCGATGTCCTTTTGTGTGCGGCTGTCATCTACTTCTGGTTCTGCCTGGGCTCCTTTGGTTTTTGCCCGGTGCTTCCATCTCCCAGATCCCTTCTGCCCGGCAAAGATTTGAAATTTATGCAAAGTACTCGATGTCGTCGCCGCCGCACTCAGCGCAAATAATGAGCAAGCCCGCATTTCCTGCCACGTTTTTTTCCTTTGCTCCTTCTCGATTATTTGTATCTGTATCTGCAACTGTAGCTGTATCTGTATCTCTACATCTGACGGGGTTGTAGTCGCTGTTGTTGTCTACTTGATGTATCTCCTTGCACTTTGGTAAATGGCAAACAGTCTGATTTGGGGTGGAGTCAGAAATGGATTTTTGTTAAAACTTTTCAGAATGGAATTGGGGAAAGGTGAGGCTATATTTTGATTTTTGTTTAAATTAATTTAATTTTTGAAGGCATAACTTGTATAAGATTTGTGGTATTCAACCCTTTTAATTTACCAACAAATCTTGGCCTTCTTAAAGACGCCATTTAACCTCCGAGGCCAGCCAACAAAGTTCAAAAGGAGACAAAAACATTTAGTCCCAGCCGACATCCATCTGGCGCAAGTGTTATGTCTTAAGGACGCCGCCAAATCGCGTACAATTTGTTACAATATAAATGACTTATGTCCGCGACGGCTAACGAACAGCATCTGCTGCCAAGGCAACAAACTGGGCCCCGGATCCGGAATCCGGATCTCCACCCAGTGTTATCCTGTCTACCCTTCCGATTATTTCATCCATAAGCATAATAAATTTTTACGCTCGAGTGCCAGAAACTCACACCCGATTGTGGACCGAAGTAAACTATAAATTTATAATGCGCGAAAGTAATTTTATGACTTTGTGGTTTTAGCTTTGGTTTTGGCAAACGCCACATATCCCCGTCTCCCTGGTGGGAGTGTGAAGATACAACTTTTAGATGAAAACAGTAGGGTTTAAAAGATAGTGTACTTCTTATAGATTCTACAGTATATAAATTCAAAGGCTTTTAAAAGAAAATAAAGCGTATTACCAAACTTTTTTTTATAATAAAATTATTTATTTTATTGTTTCCATAGTTTAAAAATAGTGGGATATATACTTTTGCAACTCACTGTTGTAGTAAATCAAAGTGCAAGTTGTTTTCGGGGGCCATGTTATCGCAGTCGAGGCAAAAATAATAAGCGCCCGCCGTCGCCATATTTATATGATTAACTGTTTCTCACACACACACACACACTTAGTGTCATGCCCAGACTCCTGCACACACACTATAGCACAATTATAGATACACAATGATTACAAACGATAAATTGCCGCTTTGACACTTGTAATGGCCTGTTTTCACTGCTGTTGCCGCGCTGCTACATTTTAACCACAATGTTGCCATTGCTGCTGGCCAGGAAATAATCTTTAAACTTCCATCCATGCAAGCCTCGAACACTGGACAATTGCCTTTGGCTTCGGCATACAAAATTGTTTTATTGTCGGCACAGTTCCAGCTCGAAAATAGAATTCACTTTTTTTTATTGCAAATTTATTCAAATCATTCGTAATCTCATCCCTGCCCTCGCCCCCGCCCCCGCCCCATCCCCGTCTTTAGGCCATAAAAGTGTGTGTGTTCCTGTTGTTATTACAGTTATTATGATTGCGATGGCTTCTGGTCGGCAAGCACCGTCTAAGTGGTCCACTGTGTGTACTAGAGGGTCAGGGGGCAGAGGTCACGGGGCGGGCAACGATTATTGTGCGGGCGGATCGCCGCTCCTATTCATCTTCGTTTTTTGTTAATGGTTTTATGACCAGGAAGTTGTGACAAAGAGAAACACATTTCGAACAAATCTTGTTGGTATGTAATTTTTACAAGGACCTCTGAGATACATTGAAGCTGACAGAACAATTTTTACATCATTAGACTTTAAGCTTAATATTTTTAGCTAGATCATTTAGTTGCACCACTCCTTTTCAGCCATTTAACCCACTACAACCGAAACCCACTAACATCAAGGACTAAATAACAGGTCTCCACCTTATATCATTCCTATCTAAACACGCAAGGTACTTCAAAAACAAAACTCCATTTGAAAGCAGCAACAATAAACAGCCAAAGATTTTTATATTTATTGCCAAGGACTCCATTTTTCCACCGAGTGCAGTGCATTAACCCCTTTGTGCCCCCGATCCCCACCACGCCACAAGCTGCACCGGGAAATGACTCATCAAGTGAAAGAGACGGCAGATGGGTGAAATAGTCGACTGAAAAGAGAGGGCGCAGGAGGGAGTGCAGCAAAATGTACAACTTGGCATTTTATTATTATGATTATTTGTAGTATTTGCTGTGTTCCGGCTGCTGTTTCTTCTTGAAAGGCAAACTGAAAGTGCATAAAAAATAAGAGGAAGCTAGAGGGAATTTTTTAAGGGCATGGACGTAGGGATAAGTGCAGCTAAGGCACGGGAAGGACTTCTTTACCTCAAATTAAATTAGATACAATTTTTTCTAATTCTACCATGTTTTAAAAAATCACTTTAAGAAGGAAACCCTTTAAGAAGGTGAATTTTTTTTCGCTAAAGTTTTTCCTCTAATGCTGAAATCGTATGCAAGGACCTTTGCCTGGACTTTTGTGCTGCTCCCTGGATGTCCAACCCTGTAACCTGCCTGTAACCCCTCGGTGCCATCCCACCGTCCTTAACCCCTCTGCGCTAGCGTTCTCTGTTTACCAACTGCCGCGAGCAGAAAATGCACTTTGTGATTAGTTGGAGGGTGCCCTGGCTGTGGGTCCGTGGCCCGTTCTGGGAAAGATTTCCATTGTTTGCATTTAGCATCTTGGCTTATGCATCGGGAGTATCGGGAAGGGGCTGCCATGGCTGTAGCTTATAAGCAAATCGAGCTGCCGGGCACTTCATCATGTTTGAAAAGTTCAATAGTCATCATCAAGAACATCAACGTGCCGATCCTCATTGTCCCTGGCTCAGCTCGATTTTTTCTTCGCCATTTTGGCCCAACCCCTAACTGCAGCAATCTCCGCTCCTTAATGTTTAATAAATGTGTAATGCATAGAAAACTTTTTTTCCTCAGCTTTGTAACTGCAGGCGGAGATGTTGTTCGTGCCCTTTTTTTTTTTGCTCCTTCACCCTGAAAGTTTTCGTCGTGACTCATACTTTTTTTCCAGATCATTGGAATGCAAACAGTGGTAGAAATTTTATAGAACTTCATAGAACTTACCAGGAACAATAGACTAAACTTCTTTTTAAAGTAAAAACTTTGCCTTAAAGTTTATGACTTAGACAACCTCTCATAATTATCTTAAGAACTAGCTTTATTTTTTCTTTAAATCCTTCAAATTCTCAACAATCCTAAACCACTGTTCCTGGCAACCCGCTGCTGCTGCTTATTCCCTCAAAATCACTCACTTTTCTTGTTTATTGTACTTGAATCCCTGCAGCAACTTGAAGGAATATTTGCATGGCCCGCTTCCCCTCATCGATGGCGATAAGTGTATTGGCATTTTGAGGAACCCGTGTTCTGGCTCAAGTACACACGAACAACAAACCGAATATGAAAATATATATATGTATATATGTACCTATAAGTATGCAACGGGGAACACCTGCAAACTTTTGAATGAACAGCGAACACACACCGAAAAAAACCAACACTTGAGGGCTTTACACGTTTTAGGGTGGCTACCCTCAACATTCTCAAGTGTGTTTAACGAAATTTCAAGTGCGACGCAGTAGCAGACGACCGAAAAAAGTGTACATAGGATATTGTAGAAGGACTCATCGTACATGTGAAGTGTGTCCCACAACTTTCCCATGACACACATGCAATTTGAAATTGTTTCCTTTTGTCAAAGAATTTTGTGTCACATTTAATTGAAATCGCTACCCCTCGATATCGAATCTCACCTGTTGGCAATGCATCAGGGAAAATCTGGCCTCCCTTTGTTGCTTTGTTATTGTAAATCATTAAAACTGCAGAGGAATTTCCACTATAGCCCATCGATTTGGGTCTGTGTGGGAACTTTTCAGCGCTTTTCAATTTTTGGGTTATGTAAACTTGTCGCAACGGTAGAGGATGAAGTGAGTTTCCCCCCTAAGTACTGTGAGAAAACTGAAACTAAATTGCGTCGCACTGCTTCTGAAGTGACTCATTTGTATACGGTCGATGGATGGATGGATGGCTGGATGGATGGCATGGCTTATTGATGACTTAACCTCGTTTCAATCGCTCGGAAAACACCTGGCCAACCTGCTCGATTCGGTCTCGATATTTAGGTGTGAAAATGGAGGAAGTGCACTGGAAGGCAGGGAGATGATCGATCGGTGGATCGTCGGAAAATATTTATCTTTTGGATAATGTAAATATTGTTGACTCATTCACAGTCAGTGTACAAGATCTAATTGATAAATAATGCCATATGACAGATCAATAATAGTTTTCGTGGCCTCTGTTTAGTTTACCTTGTTAATCCCTTGAAAAGGTTGCATTTTTGAAACGATTATGGAAAATGGGATTATCTGGAGCCAATTTACTCGTTTTGATTTACCGGAAATGGGAATACATATTAAATAATTTCTAAAAGCTAATTTAATATTGTTTTTTTTAGAAAATATTAAACAAGACTGAGAAAAAGCATCCCCAACCGCAATCATAAATTTATGAAATTTATCAGGACTGTAGACCCTTCACAACTTGATTCTCATTAATTTCAAAAACAGAGGCGCGAACTTGGGTGCGAGGGACACGCGACGGTTATTAATTATTTAAAACTCAAAATGTTATCAACCAGATAGGCAAAACGAGAAAATTATATGAAAATTTCACGCGATTAATTAGAAAAATATGCAAATTTCGGCAAGACACGACCCGGACACGGGGGACACGTGTAATTGTTGATAGCCAACGTTGGTTGACAATATGTCAACTGACAGCAACAAAGTCTCACACTGAGGGTGCTACCAGCACCCGGTACAGTCGGCTCACGTGTTGCACGGACCGAGAAAACGGGGACAGCCAGCCAGGACCTTCGGCCCAGATAAGCCAAACACGAGAAACCACTTGGGAAAGTGGCGTAAAATAGTTTCGCCAGCGATAAGTTCATTTGATGGTAATTTTGTGCCATCGGTGGTGGTTCGGTGGGTGTGAGTCCTTAGTCCTTAGACCTTAGACCTAAAACAGAACCCACACCCGGAAAAAAGGGATTCACACGCCTTCCCACAAAAAGGAAACAGACAAAAAGCCAAACCAAAACAACAACAAACAGAGGCAGTCAGAGATGAAGTTTAAATATTTCGGAAAAGGGGATTGTCGGGTGTGCGTGTTGAAACAATTAAACAAATTTTAGGCCCTCAAAAAATGGACAGTGGTTCGAGTTTGGTTTTTGGGTTGAATGTGGAAACAGAAAATGTGTAATACAAAAAATTTTGTGACTTGAATCACAAAAGCCATAAAAAAAAGTATTATAGTTTAATGAATATAAAATTATTAGAAAATATTCTCCACATTTAATAAAAAAATATAATGGAGATATAAATAATAAATTTTCTTAATATATTTACTAATTTTCTAGCCCTTTGCACCACTGTGACTCTCGTCATGTAAATTGAACGCACCCTTGCCTAATGGACTCGAGTACCTGGAAGGGACTTCCGCAAGGACTGGATCAGTAGGCACAGGCGGATACTCGGCTACAAGGATACAGATATAGAGACGCCGCAGCGAAGTCGCAACGACCCGCATATGTCACCGTCAATCGGCGTGACCAGGCGCAGGATGAATTGGTGGAAGGACCCTCGCGACAACGAAATTTCCAGGGAGGACGCATGCAGCGTTAATTACTCACTTCATTCGCATTCACTTCTTTTTTCCAGCCGACGTTCTCACGCCCCGCTGTATTTGTATCTGTAGCTGGTTGTGCGCCGCCCGTGTGGTATCTGTATCTGCATCTAAATCTACAGATGTATCTGCATCTCGATCCGTGATTGCTCTCATGTTTTGCCGCTTCAATGGTTAGTTTGCTGGTTGAATTTGGGCTGCCGTGTGAGTGCACTTGTAGAAAAAAATAGTTCTTTTAAAGGTTCAGTTTACAAATAAAGATAAAATACGTATTACCAATACTTTCATTAATAATTTTTTGAATTAAATTTTTTAAATTATACGAAAATTTTAACGTTCTTTGATTTTTCTCAGTGTAACCAATCGAAGAGTCCTTTTCAGTGGAAATTTGTCACACTCCTCTGCGAATTGCGAGTTTAATTGCGCGTGGCGACTCAATCTCGGTTGTCAGTGGTACTTGGAACCCCCTTCTGATTTGGTCGGACCTTGATGAAATGTCACACTGTGCTAATGCAAGTTAAACTGCATTTACTGCCTGCTAATTTTTGTGTGAAAGTCTCTGCTCACTGTCGATGTAATTCTTTTCGTACAGCATGCCGAATTGTATTTCGAGGTCATGAGAATATTTCAAGTGGTTACTTAGGGGGTCAATCTCTATTTGCCCTCCTAAATGAAGCAGCGTGGTGAAAGTTTCTGTCCCAAATGGGATATTTGTCACTTCTGATTCGGTTTGGATAATAACTTTGATGGTCTATGCCATCAATAGCTGTTTTCAAAAAGGGTAAAGTCTGGGATAAAAATTCTTAAAGCAAAGAATATATGTGTTCTTCAGCGAAGGTATAATAAATTCTTGAACCTCACACATTTGCACTTAAATGGGAATCCCTTGCCACGTGTTCCATTTAACGTCCGAGTCGAAGCCTCAAAACATCAATAACGACTGGCCAAGAACTTCAGAAATTACTTATAATTGCCATAAATAACATTCGGGAAACACTTGTTCCTCATCCATTCGAGGGATATCTATTCCAATCCCCGCAATGATCCACCCACCCGCATAGAATGAAATTGAAATGAACACGCAACGGCATAGGCATTGAATGAAAATATCCATCCGCATATGAGTATACAAATGTTACGATTGTCCGGCAATTACCAAATTATTGTTATGTATAACTGTTCAGCCAGCCAAGTATCTGAGGGCCATTATAAATGTATCTTTTATGGGCCACATGCGTGTACAGTTGCACCCTCGCAGGTTATGGCTTTCAGGTGTGTCCCAAAGTCCGAAAACCCACCCCTCGACCGTCCATAATTCACGGATGAGGCAACTGTACTATGTCAGCCATATATCTAATCAACACTCGCTGCGGGAGGAACACTGCCTTTTGATTTCTGGACTTGCATCAAAGTCATTAGCCACCCCCTCTGAACTTTTTTTGAGGGTCAACGGGGGCTGTTTGTTGTCGCCTTTAATTGTCGCCCCGCTCCTTGACGCAAAAACAATTTTTGGGTAGTTTTTTCATTTTTCTATTATGTAGATTTTGTTCCTGTTTTTTTGGCCGTAAATTACCGCTGATTGTTTTCACCAACAATTGTAATGAAGTAAATTATGAGCAGTCCTTGATCCTGCTCCCCTTAATTGTTAATTAGCGTTAATTTGATATAGAAAATGGTTAAGTGAGGTGGCGTAATTTACTTTCATTTGTTAGTATTTCATTGTGTTAGTTTAAAGGACATTAAAGTTGACAATTTTAAAGTTATAAACCAAACTCAAAAAGAACAATCCGTAAATTATTCTCCCATTGCCAAAATTAAACCACAAACGCCTTTAATTTTCCTAAAACTTTCATGCTTAACCAACAATATTAAAATTTATAGTCATTAAATTTTACTGAAGTATAAAATAAGTTTTAATGACGTTATTCTAGTCCAACCAGTTGCCACACAATTGAGATCAAGTATCGATAAATCCATTAATATTCCCAACACAACCTCACCCCGCCTATAAAGTGTCACAATTTAATGAGAAGAAATTAACTGATATTAGCAGGGTTTTAATTAAACACAAGTTTGCAATGACAAGAGAACATTTTGCATAAGTACCCACATGTTGCCACATGGGATACACCCCCAACGCGGCTAGACCAGCCCGAATTAACCCACTCCCCCATAAACTATGATATTTTAGCACAGTTTTAACATTTCCGGAGGGGCTGCCTGCCGTCCGCTGCGAATACCATTAAAATCTCTCGCAAACTTGCAATTATTTTTAAGCAGATGTTACCCAATATAAATACGAGAAATTTCAACAGTGCGTTACGGAATTATAAAATAAATTAAGTACAATAAGCTTCTAGTTTTTGGGGAATTCCTGCATTTTTCCCTTTGGAATGGAGACCATTACTGCTATGACGCACACTGTAATGGCAAACTCTATCCTAGGCAAGGAAAAAATAAAGTTTAATGCAGAAAAATGGAAACCAGAATGCAAATAGAAGACACGCAATGACATGACATGATAATATTCCCCTTTTGTGGGCGACTAGGACGTGAAGGTGAGCACCCAGGCAGGGAGTGGAAACTAAGGATAGGGGAGTCCATAGAAGGGGTACTGGGTACTGGTACTCCTTTTGTTTTTAACACTTACCCTAGTAGGGCACAAGAGGGTTGCTACGCACATTTTAGCAGCTGTTGAGGTTTTGCTGTGCAATTGGAAATGCAAAAAAAAAGGAGGCAGAATGAGGAGGAAAAAGGCGAGTCCTTACATCTTGTACTGCAAAAAATTTTAGCAAAGATTATAAATAGAGTTTCAGCCCATAAAAAATAGGGTTTGATGGGGATATAAATTTATGCTGAACTCTAAACAGATTCTTCAACTAAAACCTATAATTTTATAGAAATAGTACAATAAATTATTTCCCGTGCACTTGGTTAACTCTAACCTGCATTCTCACAGGACTTGCAGTTGACAGCAGGACTCTTGCAAAGTCAGTCAGAGCCTGTGCTTTTGTCTTGTATTTTTCCCAGTTCATTGACCGTATTATGCGTTACTGCGAAAAGTGCGTACACCACCCGGATGCCCCTTCACCTATTGGAAACCCCTCATTTGAGGTTCAGGATGCTTTTACTTTATTTGCATTCGGTGAAAGTTGATTTCCTTGATGCCGTCTTGCGATGCGTTAGCATGCTTTTTGAAGTTACCAGTTATCCTTTTACTTCAACTGCTGACGATGCCGAGACTCCTAGCCCTTTTGTTTTTAATCGGTAAAGTGCAGGGATTCCACTCGAAAGGTAAGCATCTTTGGTATTTGCCTGTGAAGATTTTGCGGTTCAACTTTGTGGTTATTTAAGAATTTTCCATTATGTGGGATGGGTATTGGAAAGAGTATTTGAATTATTATTTAAATATAATCCGTTAAGAGTAAAAAGCCTCCTTCTAGTCTCTCGACAGTTTCCGCCCTTTTAAATCCATTGACATTTCTCGGGCAGTATCTTGTTTTTGTTTCATCATCTGCATTTACTTACCACTTGATATGCATTCTTAATTATAAAAGTCGTGTACACTTTCTCTCCGCCTCCCCGAATTTCCACCAGACCCGTTCCTTTTTTTCAGTCCGTTTGATGTATATCTCCTTGGCACTTGAGGGTGGACAGAGAAACATTTCTAAATTAATTTGCATAAATTGAGGAAGCCTTAGACTTGCCAGATTTTTATTGTCCGGGGGTTTAGGTTAACTCCTCTGTCAATTGCGTTGTCAGAGACTTGCAGTCCTAAATAGAGGTAGAGGGTCCCGTTGAGCGAAGACACTTTTGTATTAATTGAAGCGTAAAAAGAAAGAAAATTTAACCAGCCCGAGATGGGGTTAGAACACTTTTTTGTTCTCTCCTGTTGTCCTGCACCTCTCCTTTTAATCCTCGTGCCTTCTGCTCCAGGGAGTCAATAACCTTTTAATGAGATTTACAACTGTCAGGTTCGGTGAGGAGTTCCCTCTGCTTCACAGGGTCTCTGCATCGGTGTGAGCGAGATGTGTCCCTGTAAGATTATTGAGGCATTATATTGTTGAATGTACGTACATAGCTATCTGGGAAAGGCCTTTCCCCTCAGCTTTTGTTTACCGAGCCGCTTAAAGAAATTCACGTTTAGTTGAGCCTTACATAAATTTGCATATCATTTCCACAGGCTTGATCTTGTTGATGATGAGGACCGATTGGATTAGTGTCGAAGGCATCTTTACCCACATCCATCCATCATCTCTGTCTCGAAGCAATCCAAACATTTAGCAGGTAGAGCTCAGGGGAAAGATCGATTGGTAACGATATTAAGAACAGGATTCCGAAGTACATTCTTTCTTTTTAAAATTGTATTTTAAAACACCACTATGTGATAGTTTTTTTATCAATAACTGTCATTAGAATAATTGTCACCTGAAGTTAGTTCTTGCCATAGACATGCCTTACCTAATGACGCATGACTGTGCTGCCGCATAATTCTGTCACTTGCATCCGGATATTACCAATATCACGAATGTCATTGACTTTTTCGACGTCAATCACCGTAATCATGGGGGTCCGTCTTCCTGTTCAATGGCTGTAATTGTCACTTTTGATTATGCCAAGATGACTTTATAATTACCACACATACCTAGTTGCACGTGTGGCAGTTTAAGTGGCGGTTGCAACCACACGTAGGCGGCCGATAAATTTGCAAACCCTTGGCCAAAAGCGAAAATTACTGTAATTTCGAACGGCAGCCAGATCCCCGGACGTGTATTCTCAATTTTCCAACGGAAATGGCTGACAGTATGGAGTTTCCTTGGGCGTAGAAATTTTCGAAAGGCTTTAATAAGGTGGGAAATTATTTTGCTGCCTATCTGCAGGATAACATTTACTTTGAAATACAGATACTCTTTCTTAAGCTGAAGATCATTTGATAATTCCAGTATGACGCTGTAGGAGGATCTCAATAACCTATACCTCACTAAGCTGATAATGAAACTATAAAAACTCATTCAACATTAGGGGTCATAAAATACTTGACCCTTCATAGATCAAAAAGCCATTTAGTGCTGGCTATAACACCCAATAAATGAAAAGGGAAAAAGAAACTATCCCCCCTTTCGATTGACACTTGTGATAATCCGATCCTATCGAACGACTAACCATTGATGAGGCGTTTTTAAAAACTCGTTACAAAGGGTTGTCAAAGGAAAATATCATTTTACAATTGTTTGACCAACACTAAGCCTCTGGAGGGGAAAAACCAATAAAAAATCATAATTAAAAGTCCAATATGTTTGACGGTATCCAGCTGTGAAAGGACACACACGCAACCCCGTCCAACCACCAAACTGACAAAACAATTTCAATTTCGGTTTCAAACAAAAAAAATCGAATTTTCCTTTTTTTTTTACAATTTGAAAAATGATACGAAAATGTCATTATGTTATCGATGAAGCGAGGGAGAGGGACCTGGCAGCACTGACATTTATTTACCGTGTTCAACAATTGTTGCCCAGGACGCGGCGCAATTTGGCTGAAAGGATGTGCCACGTTAATTGTGCCATTTTGTGGACAGTCACAGCAGGAGGAATGAAATCCCGGGCCCAAACCCGAACTCAGGGCCAAAAAACGGGCCACAGTAGCCGCCCATCGATCATATTTCATGTCCTTTGCGAGGACTTGCTTTGATTGCCAGCAGGAAGACCCACCATTCCATAAATTCTATTATTTTTTATCTGTGAATTTCTGCGTGGGTTGAGTGCAAGGGGTTAGCTTAGATTTTCGGGTTTTCCGGGGTAGAGGCACTCCACATATTGAGGGTGTTCCCGTATTGCCTGCTATCCCGATGATTATGATGTATGACTGTCTGGACTTGGCCACATTTTCCTCTTTAGTTTCGCCCCACAAAAATATATATAACATTTTTTTCTGACTTTTCGCCAAAAGGCAGAACTCTTGTCTCACATGTCCTTTTTTCGGCAGAATTTTTCTCCATGTCATTAGATACCATCAATCAAATGAAATATTTTTGTGTGTGCGATTTGACACCACATCATCAATTTCTATTGTTCAATAATTTTATGAATATTCATAGTTTTTAGCCGTATCCTGTCCGAACATTTTTTCTATTGTATTTGTTTATACGTGATATGTTATTTATGATTTTTTTTCGGAGCTGAGTCATGATTTTTTAGCCATTTTTTTAAGATGGATGGCGGGATGGTGGAAGGGGTTAAAGAAGTACAGTTGATATTTTCTAATACAAGTTTTTGAAACTTCCCTACTTCAAGCTGGGGAATTTAACCCTGTGCGAAGTCCAGGTTCCAGAGGAAAATTCCAAATTTTCAGAGCCCTAATGAAGCACCTGATTATACACCCAACCTAGACGGAATGCAGACCTAAATGGGACTAAGCCCCGGGGCTGGCAGCACTTCCCACCATAAATGTCAGTCGCAAAATATGAACTGGCAAGTGTGGAGCTCCCTATACGCATCATAAACTGCGGCAATAACAACAAACGATGGAATATATCAACTAATCCGCCTGACCACGGACGCAAACTGCACTTTGCTAACAAAACACAGGCCAACAATAACAAGGACACACCCAAAAATGCAATGAAAATATTTTGACAGAGACAGACGGACGGACGGACGGGAAACAGGATCAGGGTGACAACAGACTAAGGCCGAAAGAAGAGCTGAGCTGCCTTTGATGTCCGGGGGTTTTGGGCCCTCGATTTTCCGAGCCAATTAGCAGCACGCCTTGAGAAAGGCACAGGTGGTGGTCCTTTCCACTTTTCATCCAATCCACTAACCAAATTAGAGGCAATTAAAGTGAGAATTCACGATTGTTTCGATATGATAAGAGACCGACACATGCGTGACTGTGGAGAATTATTTGCATAATTTGACAGTTCATCTTTTGATTGGCCTGCGGCGGCAACCTGAAAACCAAACCACAAACAGCAGTCTGGAAAAGTATTCGTTTATTTGAAAACATAAAAATTAATGCAAAAATGTTGTACGCACTGCCGAGCGACAATAAAACTACATAAATTCAATTAAATGTGACAAACGAATGAAACTGAACGAAAAAAATGCACACACAAATGGGAAGGAAACCAAAATTTTAATATGGTAAAAAAAAACCAAACGAAAATAAATAAAAAGAAATGGTAACGGTTGCAGGTTGAATCACTAAAAATGTAATAAAATGCTGGTTGGTAAATAATTAAGTAGAACTCCCATTTTTGGTAGGAGTTTGACAAGGAAACACGGCGAGACGATGACAGGTCTGCATGTGTCAAATTAACACAAAAAACCCATGAGGAAGGGACAGGTTTTCCCAACTCTGTTTTTCAACATTTAATAAAATTAAATGTCTCATATAGCTTGAAAAATAAAATAATTTAATGTGTTTCCTCTTAAAGCTTGCAGTCAAATTACTCACCAAAATTTATCCCAAGCTTCCTTTGTAGTTTTTGTCATCCCACGGATGCCACGATACATTTTACAACTCCTCCAACACGCCCACAGGGAATCGCTCAACAGCTCAGACCATGGAAACGTTTACTTTGTAAAGGGCAAAAACGAGTCATAAATAGTTAATTACACAACATTTCATAAATCACACAAAGTGACAAAGCAGCAGTCAGCAGCCGAGACTCGTTGACTCCTCGCTGATGGAAAAGGACTCCCCACTTAACCCGGGCCATCCCATTCCTCTGACAAACTAAAATTCCAAAAGGCAAATCAAATTAAGCGGCAAATAACTTGCATGAGCACATACGACCCAAGTGAGTACACTAAAGGAAAACGTTATATTTTTACAATTTTATTATTATGTTAGTTTTGAAAGAAGATTTTTGTTTCAATGTTTTCATTCTTTCAAAAGCTGTTGCTATGTTTATTTTGTGTTTAGGAATAAGTTATTTTTAAGGGAACTAATTTTTTTCCAAGTGTAGCTTGACAGACAGACAACCATCGAACTATCAACTTGACTCGCTCATGAATAGTTGAAGATGACTGAGGGCTCACAGTTGATACCCAAAACAGAGCTGATCTTTGGTTCATTCGCATTCCGCCTGCGGTTGCACTTAATTTAATTGGTAAATTTTAAAACCACGTCACTTAAGTGAACACCAAAACAACAAGAAGGACAACAGAGCTGCTTGTAAATGGATTAATGTTTACTTTTAATTCTATACAAAAGTTACAGGAAATTGCAAATTTTTCTACCCAAAAAAACCCCCAAAAGAAAAATGAAAGGGAACGGCAGACAACAAGTCAACAGATTGGACTCGACAACCTCTTTTTCGCCTCGGGTTAATTGACTGTACGGAGAAAAAGGATACCAGCAGAGAGGGTTGGGATGTGCGAGTAAGATATAAAAGGATATGAATCCTTTTTAGGCCACAGTTAGGTATGCTTATCCAGGACTTGGTTAATGAATGAGAAAAAACAGGTTATGGATGGTCAACTCTTGGTACTTCGTAGTAATTCACGAATGCCTAGTTTACATTCCATATGTTTGTTAAAAAGGCTCTTAAAATTGTATTCAAACCATACTTTTAAACTTTCTGGTTTGAAGTTTCAATTGTCTCATCAAGCCCTTCGTCCTTTTAAATTCAATGAGTCAAACGTCCAGTTAGCAAATAGTAGGCAATGGAAGTCAAACAAATGTGTTTCTTCATATGGGGGATATGGATATGAAATCCTTTAGATTATCAGGAGGATGAGCAATATCCTCTGCTAAAAGAAATGAAGGACTGGGAGACTCCAGATAAATACATAATATTAATTAAGTGTTCTGGGGGAGATTGTCAGCCTCAGAAAAGTGTTGTAATCATCGGCTAACAACGCAGCCATTGATTTTATCAGCCTCAAGTGTGGATTCCACTCAACTCGATTCAATTCAATGAAGTGCTGAGCTCCGTGCCGAAACTTAAGGATCTCGACCGAAAAACAAAAGCTATCCAGCCCCCGACCCAAACCCATCTTATAAATAAACGTTTAAATCCTCATGAATGCTTACAGTTGGCTTTATGTCGACTTGGCCGGTGGAGGTGGAGGATGAAAGTTTTGCGCTTTTGTTTCTGGCCAAATTTCTTTTTCGCTTACGCTCCTTCACGGAGCTGGGTCGTAAGTTTTTAGTGTTATTGCCCCCATGGACAACTAGCGAGGCGGATTCAGATACTGAATCGGATCCAAGTGCGTTGTAATAGTTGTTGCCACTTCATCTGCTTTATCCCTCTGTTTCAGTTTCGGGTTCAGTTCGAGTTTTCCTCATCTTCAGCCGGGTTATTCCTTTTGTTTTGCGTAATTATCATTTGAACGCATTTGGCTTAAGTGTCCTTTTTGACATGTTTATAAGATGATGGCCTGGCCTCCCTGTATATGTTTATTTTCGATTGGCATCTTGCGGGAAGTACTACCACTTGATGATGACTCTATGCTGATGACGATGATGTGTTCTGATGACTCTTTGTATATTTTGGCAATACGTTTATGACCAAAGCACTTTTGGCAGATCTCCGATACGATTGAATGAAGCAGGAAAAGTTAATGAGTTGGGTAAAATAAGTGCAGGAATGAACCATATTCTAGGATTTTCAAGAAGCTTTAATCTCCAATTTTCCTAGAAATGCATCCTCTGACATAAATTTAAAATCCTGCAGCTCGAATTTGTTAAATAATTTGCTAAATCCCTTACTGCAATTTGCTTAAACTTTCCTTGAAAATGTCTGCAAAAATGCAAGAAAAATTCATTTTTTCCAAGCCATTTCTTCTGCAACAAACGTGCAAACTTCTTAGAGTCGCAAAAGGGAGACAAAACAAAAGAATTTCATTTCCACTGACCACTCGCAAAGTCCAGTTCGTCATTCGGCGAGTTAATCTCCTGGACAGTGAAAATGGTCAGGGATCTGGGCATAAAATATCCTTGTTTATGATCTGGTTTAGACGATTTTATTGAACAACTTCCCTGCATATAAATCTGCAGATTAGCGGCTGGCAAACAAAGAGACGAAAAGGACTCCTTCTTTTGTTTGGGGTGAGAAGTGCCATATAATTTTTAGCATAATTATTACGTTTGTTTTCTTTACGATGTGAGCCAGACATGGGAACTGGCCAGGGAATATGGAAGCTTTTTCCCATCAAAATATATACTATCCTGGCGCATTAGCGATAACATAAACCACAAATAGTGCGTAGACAGTGTCATCGTAACATTCCATCAATATAACAATCATATAAAAAAACCTCTTGACGAGGTAAAGTACCGGTGACGAACCTGCATGCGAAACCCAAAATATCTGATATCAATTTTAGTGACGATAATATGCTATATAGGTGTACAAAATTGCATATAAAAAATATTCTTGTTCGGCACGTGACTGATTTGTTTTTTGTTTTTCTTGCACGTGCCGAACAAGAATATTTTTTATATGCAATTTTGTACACCTATATAGCATATTATCGTCACTAAAATTGATATCAGATATTTTGGGTTTCGCATGCAGGTTCGTCACCGGTACTTTACCTCGTCAAGAGGTTTTTTTATATGATATCAGTTGTTTTTTTGTATATATTGATCTTCAATTATTTAAAACAGAACGCATAATATATAGAATATATATATATGGAAGTAACCTCTGGACAGGCGATTCACACAGTTAGCAATACTTTAATTGTAAGGATAAACATCAAAACTCTTTTTTTTTTAACTCTATAGATTTTGAAATTCAAGAAGGTGGAAAATTTAAAAACCTTTCCAAAGACGTAAAGAATTTTTCGATAGCTTCAGTGGCTCTGAAGTTATACGTATTTTTAATTTACAAAGGTTTTGGAATTTGGTTAGTTTAAAAATTTTAATTAAAAATTTGCCCAAAAATGTATTTAAGATCCAACATTTTTTCGTAGTTGTGGGAAACCAATTTTTTTTAACAAATTAACAGATGAGAGGCCTATCCTTATGAGAGTTCCACTATATAATAAATTATAAAAAAAAAACAAAAAAGGAAAGCTAACTTCAAGCGGAGCCGAAGTTGAAATACCCTTGCAGTTAAGCAGAAGCTTATATTATTATTATATATATCGGATCCTATATAGTTGTCCGATCCTTATGAGAATTTCACCATCAACAAAATTTCTAATAAAAATATTGGAAACACCCCAAGCATCTTTAAAAATAGAAAGGTTGTGCCATTTCCGATCGTTCAGTTATATGGCAGGTATAGGATATAGTTGGCCGATTCTTATGAACATAGGATTAGATTGCCCAAAACGGAAACCATAAAAAGTCCCATCATTCTAGCTTCAAAAACAACAAAGTTAAGCCAATTATCCTAATAAAATTTTGCAAATCGGATAAGATTGCCCAAAATGCAATCTGTACTAAGTTCCTTCCTTCTAACTTATAACAAAAAAAAAATTTATGGCATATCCGATCAATCATATAATAAACATGTATTATATCTAAAAAAAATGCGCAAAGATAAAAAATTAAAAAAAAATGGAAATTACGTTTTTCCAGTTTTTCTAGTTAAACCAATTGTTGAATGTAACAATTTATTTTGGGTGTGCGATATAAAATAATAAATATTAGAAAAGTATTGGCGGAGTTGGTTTGCCTGGTTTTTTTTTAGCTTTTAATCCATGATTTGGCCCAAAACGGTGGTGGCTGCATTTATTTATATGCATTAGGGGCAGTAGGGGCAGTAGGGGCATATGCAAGCGTTCTACTCATAAAATTTTGCATTCTTCTCATTAAGACATGAGACACTGAAACATACAGCAGAATTACATCAAAATTTCCCATCAAGCAAAAAAGTTCGAGATTAGCCGAGTGGAGAGTTTCTAATACGGGAGGGCCTGAGTTCTAATCCTAGTTGAGTCAATGTTTACGTTTTACTTTTTAAGCCCTTTTTTATTTGGATTTTATTTTTGAAATATTTGAAAATATCTTATGTACAAACTTTCATAAGGATGGGCCGACTATATCCTATAGCTATCATAGAACGATCCGAATTGGCATAACTTTGGTGTTTTTTAAGTTAGAAAGATGGGACTTGGCACAGATTCCATTTTGGGCAAAATAATCTTATTGGCCAAATTTCATAGGGATCGGCCAACTATATCCAATAGCCGCCATATAACTGAACGATCGGAAATGGCACAACTGCAAGGATATATCAACTTCGGCTTCGCCCGAAGTTAGCTTTCTTTTCTTGTTTTTCTTTGGGACCTCAAGATTGGACCTCAAGTTATTCAAGAAATTAGATTTTTACAGCTTTTTCAAAAAGTTGTAGAACAATAATTGCTCATATCATATGAGTCATATGACATTAACAAAAATCTCCAATTTTATTCAGTATTGCAAAGAAAAAAATATAGACAAACAAACCCACTGGCTTAATTTTAAAAAAACTGTAAAAATCGAATTTCTTGAATAACTTCTGAAAGAAATGTCGGACCGGGTCGGTTGAAGTACCAATCTTCTGAGTCTTCTCATTAAGACATGAGACACTGAAACACAAAGTAGAATTACATCAAAAGTTGCCATTAAGCAACAAAGTTCGAGGATAGCTGAGTGGAGAGCGTCGTGGTTCCTAACACGGAGGGCCTGGGTTCGAGTCCGACTTGAGTCAATGTTTACGTTTTACTTTTTTAAGCCCTTTTTTATTTGGATTTTATTTTTAAATAAATTATCTAAAATCTGAAAAGATATACTCCATATTTTTTAGGGTATAGACCAAATATATGCAGACTCCAAAAAGCAAAGTTGCCAATCAAATACACACACATGTATAAGTAAATGCAAGCTTCACAGGAGGCTGCACAAAATGGGTAGCTGCACTTACAGGACTATATCTTGAGTTAACGGATTTTGCCAGATATGAGCGATATGTCAAAAGTTGCGTCATCTCAAAAGCTATCTACACGTGCAAAAAAAAAAAGGGTCAGTCGACTAAATTTTGAAAAATAATTTTTTTTCTTAAAAAAAAAGTTTATTTTCAGTGTATTTTTTTTTGTGTACTATATAGACGTTTGGTCCCAAAGAAAGTGAAATAGATATTTAAAAACCCCTTTCAACGGTGTAAAGCTCTTTTTAATATCTTTCTTAATTATAAAGTTATGCATTTTTTCATTAACAAAGTTTTTTTAATTTTTTGACGTAAGCTTAAGGTATTTCAAAAAGTTGTAGAACAATAGTTGCTCATATGATAGTAACAAACATTTTCCAATTTTTTTCAGGATTTTTAAGATAAAAATAGTGCAAACAGACAAACCGACAAACAGACAACTGGCTTCATTTTGAAGAAGAAGAAAAAATCGAATTTTTCGAATAACTTCTGAAAGAAATGTCGGATCGGGTCGATTGAGGTACCAATCGACGCGTATTTAGCTCTAGAATGCGAATATATAAAAATATTCTATCTGCGGGCTAAAATGTGTCCACCAGCCTCATTTTAGTGATAAAAATTTTTTTTACTTTCACCCTAATTTCTCCCAAACCAAATAACTTTTGGAATATGTTTTGACAAAAATTATCTAATTGAAACAATACCTTTCGATTGGTATATCATTCATTTAGATCGGTTGCCTACAGAAAATTTTTAATTCTTCGGCTATATATAGAGTTTCCTCGCGCACGCCTAGGCCTGCAGGTCGTCACCTCGTGGACTTCCGTCCACAGTGATTATTGTTATGATTATTATGTTGTGTTAGTATTATTATTTTTTCATACAGGCAGTGGGGTAAATGTCTATGAAATCATCTTTTTATGGGGTCACAGGCATCCCAGAGTCCCCCAACAGGCCGTTTGCCATTATGGTTATGGCAATTTGTCTGTAGACATAACGTCTACTTGGGATCCTGGCACTCTTGGGGTTTGGGTGTAAAATACTCGGTAACAGTTGCCCAACACGCATCGATGAGTTATTTACCCAAGGACCCCCGAGTTACGCCACCCCCCTCATCCCACGCCTCTGCAAACAGCATTCCATGTAAAAGCTTAGCGTCAGTTGCTTAGCTGGCCCATAAAACATGATATACGGTGCAAGTTAGTTGGCCAAAAAGGATTAGCCCCTGCCGCAAGTGATAAATGGCCATTGCAATGTTATTTGCTTAGGTTGCGTTCAAGCTGCCCCGGTCATAAAATCAACCAAAAACATTTGCTTTTAATTAAATACTGTGTCTACACGGACGGCAGGGAAAACGTCTCAAGCGTGATGAATGTAATCATTGTAATCATCATAAATAAGCGTTTGTTTCTTGCTTTCGTTTATGATTGTGTAATACAATGTAATATATGAGTGGGGATTATTATTTATAATATTTTATCCTGTAGTAAATTATTAAAAAAAAATAAAATTCTTTATATGAATAGTTTCTTAAAAATATCCCAAAATTAAACTCCTGTCCCTCTTGTTTTCCAGATATTTTCCTTTCGATCTGCTTATAAAGTTAACAGACAATTTCATTCCTGAAACGGGATATCCGCAAACCATAGAAAATCCTTCGTACAGCCTCCTGAGAAAAACAAGGGATAACCATATCGAATCATTTTACAAAAATAACATTTTCGCCTTCCAAGACACGCATATTCCAGTAGATCTCCGAAATCTTCCCAAATTGACTTTGTTGCGAATTTTATAGGCCCAGGAGAAAACCTTTGGAAGGACAAAGGAAAACGCACAAAGCAAACTGTAGGCACATTGTCAAAATACGCAACACACTATACAAAAGATACAAAATGTATCTGAAGGATGAGGGTTGCACACATGCGTGTATTGGCAGAACCACCTTGAAAGTCGGCTGCCTGATTAGTGTAAATAATTGACCGTCCTTGGGTCCGCCTAATAAAAAGAGTCAACAGCATTCCTTTGTTCCCCTAAACTGCCAATAAAAACTAAAACAAAATTATTTCCATAATGGCCAAAAAAGAGCCAGAGGCAGGCACTCAAATTGTCACAGAGCGCGTCAAATTAACAACAAAGTTGCCATGAGCGATCATAAAACGAAACAAAAAGCCTCCGAAGATCCTCCGAAGAATGAGAATAGAATCCTTTTTGCGCAGCTGTCAAAATTGACATTATCGCATGACAAATGTAACAAGTTGTTGCCCATCGCCAGGTATTTGTACTTCTTTTCCCTTTTTTTGGGCAAACAAAGAAAAGGGCTTACGGAGAGCTAATAAAGAGCCTTTACTTGGATATTTTTATTACCACATCCGAAAAGGACGACGAAGGCAACTCTTTTGCAGGAGTTCGTCAATTGTCACTTTCGCGCGCATAAATTAGGGTTAAAGGATGCCAAATTTGGTTGACTTTTTAGGGGCGGGCATGAGAAAAAATTTTATTGATACGCTGTGACGCAGCAATAATGTCCTCTTGGGGGGAAATAAAAAAAAATGTAAGTTTCAACAAAAGGCAAGGATATATAATAACTGGCCAGTTTTGGCTTTAAACTGGAAGAAATTATATAAAATTCTTGTCGATCAAAAAACTCAAACATTGCATTACTTTCATTACACCCTGACCAATAAATAATAGTTACTTGCCTCAAAAAACCGAACCAAATATATAGATTAACCTTATCGGAATATCGATCAATCTTTATTAAAGGCTAGCCCATTAACTTGTAGCTGATAGAACAGCAAAAATCTATCAACGGATGAGAAAAAATGATGCATAAATAATCCCATGGATGATTTTTTTACTGACTGCCTGCTCTCATAGATTGATTTTCCACGCGGCTGTTTTTCGTCACTTATCACTCAAAATTATGGCAGCAATAAAACATTTTTCCGGCTGGCCATCCGCCGCTCGTCGTCCTCGTTTCCCTCGTTTTCGTCCTTTTTTCCCATCCTGTCATTTTCGGCACACTTTGCCATTTTTTCTTGTCACTTTTCCCCTCAATTCCTTTGTGTTTGTTTTTTGCGCCCTGAGTCTGTTTTTTGTGTTTATCAAATTTGATTTGCAGCAATTTCTTTGCCATTTTCCATGTGTGCGCCGCCCTCATTGTTGGCAATTCCCTCGGAAAACTTAACCTCCCCCCAACTCGTCCTCATCTGCTTAGTTTTGTCATGTAGACTCGGTTAATGTTTAACAATTTATTTAAATGTCAGCAAGTTTTCCGTCTATTGTTTACTGTTCGAGGTCCTTTTGTGGCCAGACTGGAGCAGATGGTGTGTAACTTATCGATAACGTGATGTGTTTTTCTATACAGTGGCTAAGATGTTAAATATTCAACAAACATATTTTATTAATCAAACAAAAAATTTAAGAAATAATAAGGTGAATCAAAAAAATTATCACAAGGATAAGGCGAAGGTAACGGCTCATCTTGGCGACTTCTTTGCAGAAAAGTTGATGAAAAATATAACAAATATTTTGTTCCCAGGTTAAAATGCAGATCGATGGAGATTCGATCTACGAATCGTTTAATGTATTCCGTTCCATACAGCTTTCTATATTTTGGCAAGGGGTCCTCCAGAAAAGTTGATGAAAAATCTAAAAAATATTTTGTTCCCAGGTTAAAATGCAGATCGATGGAGAATCGATCTACGAATCGAATTTAAGGTATTCCGCTCCACACAGCTTTCTATATTTTGGCAGTTTATCCAGAAAAGTTGATGAAAAATCTAAAAAATATTTTGTTCCCAGGTTAAAATGCAGATCGATGGAGAATCGATCTACGAATCGAATTTAAGGTATTCCGCTCCACACAGCTTTCTATATTTTGGCAGTTTATCCAGAAAAGTTTATGAAAAATCTAAAAAATATTTTGTTCCCAGGTTTTGATGCAAATCAATGGAGAATCGATCTACAATTCGTTTAAAGTATTACGCTCAAGAATCGGAAAGATATGTGCAAAGTTACACAATTTTTTTTTGAAAATACCCTCGTAAGTTACAAATTATTTATAACAACACTTTCAATTTGGACTGCAATTTAGCCACAAATATTCAAATTGCAGTGTCGCAGGACATGCAATTTCAATTGAAATTATGACCAATTGAATTTACCTGACCAAAATTGCTGGGCAAGCATATTAGCTATGCAATTTGCCAAAATAGATTAAAGAAATTTCACGTAATTGAAAAGAGGGTCTGAGGCAAAGGCGAACTACTATAAGCACTATAGTGCTAATCGGAGCTTATGTCAAATATTTTTGCCATTACCATTAGTCTTGATATTAAGAAATGCCAACAAGTCACGCTATTCGTTATACATTATCTAAGCTTAAGAAAGACATATTGTATGGAAAATTAAATATGTCGAATATGAGAATATCCTATCGTGCCTATAGTTTTGCGTGGTTAAATTGATAAAGTAATTAACATTTTAAATAATATCTAGCTATATCGATTTTTTTGTAAGCATATTTAACTTACTTGATCTTTAAATTTGTGGAAAAAACCAAGCTACCCGTTAGTAATCTAAAAGAAAGAACGATAGAAGAAAAAACACTTTAAGCAGACGATAAACAAGCACAATTAATAAACTTACCAGCACTGACCTCTCGCCTTTGAGTCAGAAGCCAGAAGTCAGAGGGCGAATTTCCAGCACTCGCAGCTATCCAGCACAGGATACAGTTAAAGGACACACATGGCCAGGACGCGTTTGAGAAATCGCACCAAAGGCAGCTAAACAATGGTCGAGCAGCTGCTAAATTTATGGCCAAGCACTTTGGCCAAAAAGCGAGTGCAGCGCATGACTAACGTACACTTATGAGATTAAGTCCTGGCGGAGTCCTGCAGTCCTGAGACGGTATCCATGGAGTTTAAGGCCACAAAAGAGTGCCGCGACATTTGTTCGGTGGCGGCGTTTGTTTCAATTAGCGGCGACTTTGGCTCTTCACAGCTATTTGCACAAAATATTCATCGAACAGGACGCGGAGCAAAATGGGAGCAGATTTCCCTAAGCCGTCAAAGTTGCCACCCAGACGCAGACAGCTCATTGAACCACAAAATAAAGCATATCATAATAATCACATCGTAATATGCAGTCGTGGCACTAATGCGTATTACCTAAGCCCACCCACTCGGAGCCGGTTTTGGTGGGAAGGGGATGAGGTCCTTGGTAAGACGTCCTGCCGCCTGTTCAGTTGAATTTTCCCAGCGGGTGGGCCGCATTTTTTCATTGTTGTTGGCGCTCTTTTCCCTTTGAAGCGTCTAGCAAAAAATGAGAAAAATATTGTACCAAAGTTTGATCAGGAAGTATCATTAAAGGGTACATGAACTAGATCTTTGAATTTGCTTCCGTCAATACCAAAAATAATCTATAGAGCATTTGGCCATCAGTGTGTGACTTGTTTGTCGCGCTTAAATCCGTCTAAGTATTTCCCGCAAAATAAAGGACTCGGAGTCCTTTGCCTGCCGCAACACAAGATGAACAGAGAATTTCCGTTTCAGCTGAGCTAAGCGGAAAAATGTTTCTACTTTTACTTACTTACTTACAGACCCAAGCAAATTTCTATTATTATTTAACAGAAAGGCAGAAAAAACTGCCAGCCAAAAAGCTTTGATGTGTGTGGGAGAAAAGGACCCGATACTGTGTGGGTGGAGTTGGAAAGGGAGACAGCTGTCCAGGAATATTCCTGGGAGTCTATCTACATCTCATTCCGTATTCCCTGCCATGCCTAAGCCAATTTAATTCGCAGCCTTAGCGGCGCCAAGGATCGTAAATTAATGAAATCACACACAGAGCCAACTTGAATCCTTTCTGTTATATAGAAGAACATATTTCTCTAGAGCTGACCAGGGCAAAATGCTTATAAATTGCGCTTATCGTCGATTTGTTGTTGCTGTTTTGGGGACAGTGGGGGGAAATATGACCGAAATGCATGCAACAATAGCAAGGAAACCCAAAACTACAAAACGACAAAACGCCGTACAATTTGTTGTTCGTAATTTGTCCTGCGCGTTATTCCTTTGCTATCCTTTCTCCGTAGGCAGCCACAGTCCAATTTATGCACTTTGCCCATTGTGTCTGCATTGGCGACATCGTCGTCCGGGGTAATAAACTTTTGCCGCGACAAATTTAACAAATTATAGAAAAGATTACGTGTCCCGGTTAGCCGTGGTTATTGCCGGTGTTTTGCCCAACGAGGAAAGAGGAATTTAAGGCAATTAAAGCCAATTAAGGTTGGTTAGAGCGGATTTATAAATTAAGGCTTAAAAAACTCTATATACAAGCCTTGAACGTTATGACTTTCCAGTTGATTTGCTATCATTTACCGCAGATTTATCAACTTTCGTCAATGACCATATTAAATTTAGCTCAGCTATAACAGTTTGAAGTGGCCAATTGCTTTGGTCATTAGTCCGATTTTCTTTTAAAGCCGTAACTCTTACCCCGTTTGCATCCATCTTTTCGCTTCACTCTTTCGGCTCATTTGCGGTAATTAAAATTTCATTTGGCTTTCTGCGTCTGTTCAAATTTAATTGACATTAGCGCAAGCATTTGGACAAATGCCCCATGGAAGCCGGGAAACACCGGGAACAGCAGAAGCTCCTGCAATCCGTCAAGCCATAAAAACAAAGGCAAAGCCAAGTCAGAGTGGGTGGGAGTGTGGGTGGATCAGAAATGTCGCCACAGCAGGGCATAAATAAACCTGCGCCCATATTTTATGACCAACTCCCCCACGGCTTGCCGTAAAAAACTATAAAAACTAAACGTAAATAATTCTATCGCGCGGTTGCAAGAAAGACAAACTGGATTTTCCTGCACTTTTCCTGCACTCTGCGAGCACTGTCCTCCGTTGTCTTTGCGCATTTTTTCCCCATTAATATTATTATTTTTGTTCCTTTTATATTTTTTGTTCGGTTCGCTGGAACTTTGTCTTTTGCATGTGTTGGCATTTTTGGTGCAGGCGGCGCGGCGGCGAAAAATTTCGCGTGACAAACGAGAATTTTATGGCTTCCGTTGACCTGAGCCATATCCTGCGGTTCACTTGCAGAGTGTCCTTCTCCATCCTTTGTCTGCTGTCTTCCTCTTTCTGCTTCCGAACTTGGCTAACAGTTGTCATTGCCATTAAAGCCATAATATGAGACGATGTGATTGCACTCGTTTCGGTTTCGAGCTGATGGAAATGTGGCAGAGGTCCTGTTTCGGGCCCTGCTCCTATTCGCTCCTTGCTCCATAAAATGAAGTGTAAATATTTAATGTGCGCTTTCGTGCATGGCGTGCAGAGTTTCCTGGCTTCCTTTTTATTATTTTCTTATTTTTTTCTGGCTTTGAATAATAGTGGGATGGCAGTTGGGTATCGGTAGTTGGGAGCTCGGGACAATAGCCAAATAGGTATCCATTTTAATGTGTGCCATTCAACCTTTGATTGAACTGTCCTAATAATAGAATAGAAGAATATAAATTTCAGTCTAAATTCTTCAAAAATTTCTAGTTTCAAATTAAAGGTAGCCCTCGCTTTCATTTCATTTTTATGTGCATTGTAACTAAACCAATATCACAATTTTGGCATATTTCTAAACAATAACGTTATATTCTCCTTTTGCCACATTAGGAAAACAGAGCTATAAAAAAGGAAGGATACTTGGAATATGAATTTTAATACTTGTTGGACCATAAACCAAACTATTCTGCCAACGAATAAAATAATATTTACGGTGAAATCCATTAAATAGAATGGAATAGAAAAATATCATTTTACTTGCTGTTTTTTCTATGATTTTTTATGAAAAAGAATACAACAATTTTTATGCAATAGGTGGTCTGGTGGAGGGCCTCCCCACCAAAGCAGAGCCTGCCAAATGTTTACTCAACTTTGTTGAAAAACAATTTCGGCAAATGGCCGTAGAGGGGGATGTAGCCAGCGAAAATACGGGCAAAAGTAAGTCAGCCTCGGCAAATGTCATGTGTCAGTGTCAAAAGAATTGCTCGGAGATGGAGGGGGAAATGTCAACACGGGTTCATCAGTCAAATGAGTTGTCTCTGGCGGGGTCCTGCGATCTCTGCGACAATCTGTCGCATGTGAGCCTGGTGCCGAGTTAAGTGAGACTTTTTGGCGGCAACCCTCTTCCTTAACTTGTGGCTGTGACCTATATTTTAGGTACACTATGAGAAAATAATACATTTTCTTCAAAAACAAAAGGCTGAAGGCGAAGGAAGTACTGGGTATAATATGGAAAGAAATCCTTTTTGCATTCCTAAAGGCTCTCAGTGTATTGAAACACATGTGGGTCCTGTTCTGCTTTGCTCCTTAATGTTTATTAATGCGTCTCACCCTTGGTTTCAATGATGGAAAACTTTGGCTACATGAAAACACTTTCCACTTGAAGGTGGCAAAAGACAACAAACACTTGGCCTCGTGATAAAGTCTCATCACCCCATAAATTGAATCGTTTAATTAGCCTGATGGCATAGAAAGTGGATTCTTTAGTTTGCATCCAACAATTGGTGGCTTTCGAGGCTTGAAGCTAATCGAAAAACCCTCAAAGTAGATTTAAGTTGGCAACTTTTCATAAAGTCAGATTGATGAAGTCTAACCGAGCTGAATTTTTTGCCCAACCCCTTCAGTGTTTTCCATTTGTCACACCTCAATGAACGGGTTCGGCGATTAATCGAAGAAGAACAATTTTTCCATTTTGCTGGTTTTCTAGTCCCGGGGATTCGTTTTAATTACAAACCAAATGCGCTGGCTGGCAAATGAGCGGAGCACTTGAAATCCTGCGCTTGATGGGCACGATGAAGTTGCAAAATATTTGATCAAGTGTTTCGTATTTTTTTCGCCTCTTATTTCCCTGTTACTCCTGCAAGTGAAAGCTGTGAACAAAAGATGGGAGGGGAGTCTGAGGACAAGTAACTTCTTTTGCGCGAATTCATTCAGTCGAGGCTTAATGAACGGTCTTGGCAGGGGCTCCGCCTTTGGTTCGCTACTTGCTGTTGATACAACTCATTAGACGCAAACGAATGCGTACTCAAGTGGGTTTGCCTGTACAGTCAGCCCTAGCGAGAGCCCGGCTCTCCCTCCTGGAGTCTCTCAAGCCTGGCAGTTAAAAGGACGTCACTAACTACGAAGGAAGGGCCCGATGTTGCTGTTCAATTCAAGAGTTTGAAGTCGAGAATTAAATTTTAAGATCTTTCTGATTAAAGTACGATAAAAAATCTTTCTAATAAATCATCCAAAGCCAAGGTGGGCTTCCCGTCATTTGGAATATTTAGCGGAAAAATATTTTTTAATTGAAATACGCATTATGGCCTAAGTAAACAAAAGGGGCAACTCCCACACTGCCCCGGACAAGTTCATTACTAATCCGCTGCCAAAGATAAACTCAAATATTGTCTGCGAAAAAAAAACAAATTTTTAATCAAAACAAGAAGTGAAAAAAAGCAGAAAAAAGCATTCAGACAAATGCGGCACTTTGGCAGCTTAGCAGGGCATTTGGCTAAAAGGAAAATAAACAAAAGAAAAAACGAGCAGCGAAATTATTAAGCCAAAATTAAAGAGAATGCAAGAACAGCCACGCCGAAAAAGGAAAGGATAACAAAAACGCGTCAAAGGATCAAAGGTACGAGAAAAAAGTGAGAAGTGAAAAAAAAGGTAAAGGGGTTTTCGAGGAACACCTCAACCTAAACAAACATGGCCAAAAGTGAGCTGCGGCCAAGACAACTTTTTCTGTTTGCCGGGGAATAGAAGTGCCAAAGCAAATTTAAGCGGAAAATTCTAATAAGCTCGGAACGGTCAAAAGGATGGAGTGGGATAAGCCAGTTGCCAAGGACTTGTGGGTGGCTGGGGGGTGGTAATTCAACCCTTATTTGGTGACTGACAGTAGACCGCGAAAATTTAATTCACGCGTAAAAAATAATTTTTTCAATCATCTGCCGATGAGCCACCAAATATTTCAGCAATTTAAGCCGCTTTCGTCGAACGGGGGTTCGTGTAAAATTCTTAATTAATAATCTGTAGCATAGCTGGCAACAGAGTAATCCCAACCCTCACCGCGATATCTAGTCAATTGAAAATTTTGCGTTTTGGCAATGAGCCGTTCGAAATCGCCTTTAAAGCCGTTGTAATTAAGCAGCCTTAACGGCAAGGCTCTGGGAGTTTGGGGTCTTTGGGGTCGCTACTTTATGACATGATTATGAATTGCTCTCCGGCCGCAATATCCACGAAGGGTTAACAAAAGCCGCAACGCAGGCCTGGCCCGGCCAAAGTCAAGAGTCAATAGTTCCCGGACAGGGGTTGGGCTCCCCACAAAGTTTGATGCGCGAAATTAAATTTGGAATTTTGCTTGAATTTAATATTAATTAGTTGAGCGTTTGTGTTTTGGTTATGCAAATTTCGAGTTCACTTCCAGAAAGCCATATTAATTAGCCTAAAACTTTGAAACTGGTTTTTGGAGATGGCTTGGAGATTGTTTGACATTCAGAATCCATAATTTATAATAGGCTTTCGGAAAGAGTTTCAGGCATACATATGCTGTGCTTGAATGCTTTTAAAAATAAAACTGCAATAAAAATCAAAACTTTTATTCGAAAAGTCAATATGCATTTATAATTTAAAATTTCAGCTCAGCACTTGTTACAATTTTTAAAGCTAATTTATCGAGAGAGAGGGGTTACGTATACAGATATTGATAATCCGATTATGGATGGCATTTTCCCGACAGGCTTTTAGAGCAGAATTTTTCCGCATTTTCCACATGAGCGCCGCTTCAATCCGGAACTAGTTGTACAGCCCCCGGCCCCGAGGGTGGTAATGATTCACAAATACCCGAAGACAAAGGACAGAAGTTAAGCTTGTTAATAGCCGGAGGTTAGAAGGGAGAAAAGAGCGAGTGGCTAATGTGACATAATTGAAAATCAAAACTAAAGCACTTAACTCCGAGTCTACACAGCGAAATGCACAAAAAGTGGGACATATGTGAGATACAATGGATGGGTTGGTTCGGTTAGGTTAGGTTTGTCATGAAATGATTCCGATTTCGGGGATGGACGAGCCCAAAATGACAATTTAACTGTCAACCAGTTTGCTGCAGTTTCCTGTTCCGCTGACAAGTGCAATCGGCCATAAGGTGGTTGAGCAAATAGAGTGTGATTCTGACGAGTTTCAATTAGGCAAATGTCACGGCGAAATTTCATTCTCCAGCTTTGATTGATTGGAGGTGTGTGCGGGTACCCTCGATTTGGCCATTCAACCAACTGTCAGAGTTCCTCGGGTTACCCAACCATTTCCAATGCTAATTGCTTATGATCTTTGCCCACATTTAGGTGTTGTATAACCAATTGAGGTGTCTCCCTCCCTTCAAGCCATACCCTCGAAAATCTACAATGACAATTGGCACAATAAATAGTCTCAACTTTCAAATTTCTTCCGAACCCTGCCGCTTTCTCCCTCCTATCACCTTCCCATTAAATAGTGATATAAACACCCCAATTGTTGTCCTTTTTTTCGTCCTTGTTCCTTTTCTTGTTTTGAGTAATGCGAATTGACTTAATTAGCATTGGGATCAAATATCAACAGGGGTTACAGGACGGTTTTTGGGGCGGTAACTGAGGTAGGAACAGTTCAATTCGATTTGGGTTGGGCTTGTGGGCAAGTCCTTTTAAAATTTAAAGAACATTTTGATGTAAAATCCTTGTACCTAGTAACCTTTAAGACCCAACCTGCTTACTGAGTTTATTCCATTTCATTTAACCTTTCAAGCCGCCTGGGGCTGCAAGAAATGCCAGAAACATCCCGAAAATGGAGGTGGAAAAATCCTCAAAACTGAAAACTCCCACATATGCCCATTTATCATGTCAAACCTGACATTTGTAATTGTAAACTGATACGCCTCGAAGGCAAAATGCAGAATCGGGGATGGGGCAGTTGTCATATCTATTTCTATAGCTTTCACCAAAAACCTGCAACATATGCGAACATTTTGAAAGGAAAACTCCATCGTCTGTACACATATGAGATAATCCCCCAGAAGAAAAGTACAATTCTTTAAATATAATTTCAAGCTATTTTAAAATTCAATTAAAAGCCATTAAATCATTTTGGCAACTTTCTTTTATGGATGGCCGCGTGCATGGCGAAAAGTGCAAAAACCACTTAAATGCCATAAGTGTCGCTATAAATAAAAAATCTTTCCTAACTTTAAAATATTTCCATAAGCAACCCCCATATGGAAAATGGGAAAGTGGCAGGAACACGCGACTGATGATGATGGGAAAGTGCCGGAGGCGGTTTCGCCAATCTTGTACTTAGAAATTATGCAGAAATCAAAGAAAGCGGACCCGCATTGGGCCAATTTTACATGAGAGTGGGTTGAAGAGAGCTTGATTGTGGGTGGGGTTGTGTGGAAAATATGATTTATGATTGCCTAAATTGGCGGCAGAATAATCCATATTGTCTGTTAATTTTAAACTACCATGTTCCACCGCTTACTGACCAATGACCAATGGACTGTGGCGCCTTTTGTGGTCTGACTTTTTGATGGTCCAATGAGATGCTCGACTGCTCCAATGATGCCTTCGGCTCCTTCTCCGTCTTTTCAGCCATATAATCCTGCATTTTTCCATGCGCCTGTCAACATTTTAATTAAAAAAGGTTACGGACCCATGACTACGGGTTGTCCAGTTCAGACAAACGTTCCTCACCCGAAAGGCATATGGAAAACTCGCGATTTCTTTTAATGTCCGGGGGGACAGTGGTCAGACTTGCTGGGGATGGGGCTGTGACCATTGCGAAAGGGTGCCAAAATAATAAACTCGTTTCGCAGTTACAAACAATTTCCTTTTTCAATTTTGCTCGCTCCTGTTGTTGGTCATAGCCTTGTTTTTTGCAGCTATTTTCTGTTTTGTGTTTCGTAGGTCATTACGCCGGAGTGTACAGATGTGTGTGGGTGTGTAACATTACGGATAGTCAAATAAGTCCGTTCCTGGTCTCCGGTTCCACTTTGCCGTGGTCCAGTCCATTGTTTGCCATCATTTTAATTTTATTTATTGTGCGACTGCCGGCCAACCCCAAGCAGGTGCACTTAGAAATATATAAAATATTAAAACACTTTTATTAAACATTAATTATGTTAAATACTCACATTTAAAAAATTGTATAGAACAATATGATGAGGCTTAATACCTTAAGTTTTACCTTTGTTTTTCTGGAGCTTTTTTCTAAGTGCACATATGGGAACCCCATCAAGGCTCATGCAAATTAGATGAATTGCTTTGCAGTCCAGGTTTCGCCGACTTCCTCTTCTATAATGACTTGGCCACTCTGCTCGCTGCCTCCTTCCACCCTCTGCTGGCCACCCCCACATTTCAGCTAGCCATGTCAATGGTTTTGCGGACATTTATTGTTTGAAAGCTATTACCCCTGCCCCAGGAATGTAAAGCGAAGACTCGACACCGTTTTTGATTGTTTTCTGTTTGACTGCGGGGATGAAGGACGTTTTCGGAGGACGTAGACCGATCTGGCCATCCAGGATTGCCGTAATATTTAATTGCTTTGTCATTATATTTGCAAGTTATGGCTACTTGTACATTGGGCTTGAGGACTGACAGATGAGTGCAGTGGAAATGCACTTGAGACTAGAGTACAGTTGCTTCTCAAAGAAGTAGTTAGGATTTGGGGGAGTTAAGAGGAGTTGCCTCTAGAAATTGAAGTTAGAGGGAAGAAAATAAAGCTTTTAATGTTACAGGAACTAAACACTAAACCAGCTGTAAGATTAATTAATATATTTAAAGCCTTGGCCTTAAGGGAAAATGGGTTTTGTGGCCCCATCACCATTTTCAATTCAAGCCCCTCTAACCATGGTTTCCCCAGACCATCGAACCCTAACCTGCTTCACTTCAGTTTGACATTTTCATTCATTTGTCTACGCAATGCCACGTGAAAAGGCCAGTGGGAAAAAAATGTAAGCAAAACCCCGAAACACATACATTTCCAAATGTCCATCGGAGCGTTTCGCCATTTATTCATTCGCCATTGTTCGATGGCCGAGTGCAGACAGCTGCCTGCTGTGAAACTGGCCAAAACTTCTACGGCTGTCAATATGGCCAACACGAGGTAAAAGAAGGCGGGCATGGGAGGGCGGGGCGCAAAAAAAATAGCCAGAAAATAGCTGGAGCTTGGCTGGCATTTTTTCACGCCACAAAATGAAACTGCGCGCTGGCATTTTAATCAACATTAAGCAGAAATGCTTTTTGCAAACATTTCTTCCCTTTTCGGTCTGTCCATCAGACTGACAGAAAGTCCTGGGCATTGTCATTAATTTTACGTATGTGTTTTGGTCATTTATAACGCCGAGACTTGCAAATTAAAAAGTAGAAACAACAGTCAACCAGGACGAGAAGGGGAATCAACGTGAAAACCAGTGGCAAAGTTTCGAAAAAATTTCAATTATAAACAACGGCGAAATGTCAAACCAAAAGCGCTGAAGAAGATCCAGGAATTAGCATCCCTCGGGGACCGAAAAACCTCAACACTTCAAAGACGCTTCGCTGCTGTCCTGGGAATTATCCCAAGCAATTTTACTTGGGTGCTAATAATTACACCCCCGAACTGGCGACGAAAAAAAATGCCGAACTGCAGCCAAGTTTATGATTATGAAACGGCTTTGACAAGATTTTCCAAAATGGTTTTACGACTTGACCCGGCCAAGTTCCTTGGCTCCTGTAAAATATTTCATTAATTTTAATTGGAAATTGCTCTGAGACGTCCAGCGGTGGTCGAGTAGATAATTACAGGGAGGACTTATCCCGCCAGACGGCCGCTCTTCCAGTTTCCTATTCAAAAATTCACAACAAGCGGAAACAATGCAGCGAAAATTGGTAAGGGAGTGCGGGGCGCCAAGCGTCTTTGGGGAAAGCAGTTTCCCAGCTTAATTTGAAACAAATGTCGTAAAAATGTTAAAGCATAATTTGATGCTTGACTGATGCCAGGGATTTGGAGATAAAATTCTCAAATATTTCAGGAAAAAATTATAAGGGAGACTAAAAAAAATTATAATTTGAAAAACCAAAAATGGTCACTGGTCGGACTAAAATGATGTTCGCGAAAACCAAATTCTGTACCAACAAGTTCCATTAGATTCTATTTGCTGCCAATGTGCCCCTCGGAAAAACCAACTCTCGTAAAACAATTCAATCAAATGGCAGCTACAAGTTCCTAAAACTAATTAAAATGCCATCAACGCGGCTCGTATGTGACAGAGGGTGTTGTTTGAGGGACTAAGGGAGATTTTAAACTGAGTCGCCGCGGGCCCCACAACCGCAGAGATTTCCGTTCCGGAATGGTTTTGGGTTTCGGGAGGCTGAGCCAGTTGGAACTGCCATTTACGCGTAATTTGGCGGTCCTAAAAGGCTACCAAAAAAACCAGTACACAGAAAACAGAGCTTTGACTTTGGATTATTTTAAGATATAATAATAATATGTTATTCACTCCACTGACATAATCTTTTCAAAATTTAAGATCTAAGAATATTACATAGGATATAATCTATAGTATTTTGTCCTTTCCTATTTTTTCCGTGTAGAAAAATCGAGTTTGGGGACCTTCATGAGCCTGTAAGCCTGGGCAAGTTTGTCAACGCGGTTTTCGCCAAAAGTGCCAAACAACCGCGTGATTTATGCGCTTTTAAAGCACTTAGCTGCGAACAGGTCTATGAAGTCCTAACCCCAAGTCCGATTTCCTCACGGACACGGTCAGGATCTGCAATAAATTTTTCGCGAATAAATCTTTCAACTACATAAATCTCACGCGCCAAATTTGAGCTTCTGTTCGAGGTCCTGGTTTTTTATTTTTTTCGCACAAATCAAAGCGTAAATTGCTTTGATTTGAAAGCTTTTTATGCGAAGGCCTCCAGGGCTGACTGTACCCGCCAGCCAAATGTGTACCACCAATTAAAAATAATTCCACATAAGGCATATGCTCGCATTTTTTCACTAGAAAGCCCCTGGAGGAGTTATGGCCAAATATCGTAAAATTTTATCATAGGAAAGATTAAAATAAAGCTGAAAATTGCGCAAATATCTTTGGCCATAACTTAAAGCCGTCGAGGGCTCCACATGTGTGATATTCGCGGGCTGCCAAACCCACAATTAACGCTGGGCGGTGGGTGATAAGTCGGGGTTAGAGGCGTGGCATCCGGCAGCCGACTGAAGGCCAAGTCAAATAAACATAAGTTTTTATGAGTTTGGTAATTTTAGAAAAGCGGGTGGTGGTTGAGGCTTTTGAGTTGCTTGGTAGAGATGGGATTTTATGGAAAATTTTAATATTTTAAGCAAAATAGATTAATAATAAAGATAGTTCAATAAATATAGCAAACTAAAATTGGTTCTTTTGGAAATTTATATTGTAGGAAAGAAACTCCTTTTAACACTCACTAACTTTTCAGAAAAGAAAGCTTTATTATGCCATAAATGAATGTATATATTTTCTTAATTTTGAAATAAATATTTAGATATTTAATTTCATTAATTCTTAATTAGAATTCCATCTCTAGATTCTCTGGTATCATATGCAAAATGCAGCACATGTGTAAAGTAAATCTTCCGCCGCCTAAACCATAATCATAAACATTTATAGCCGACGCGCGCTCGTCCTGGCACAAATGACAACCCCCCTCAGGACATCTCCACCCTTGCCACCCCGTCCTCCTGTCTCGTCACTTTGACGAGTGCAATCCTTTCGCCCACCCCAGACATCTACTCTGCCTTTTTATTTCATCCTTTTTTTTTTTGGTAATATGACGCACATGCAAAGCCGCAGGATTAGGCACAACTGTGATCCTGCGCTCCTGTACGCGTTTTGTTGGATTCAATTTGATTATGACTTGACAAATAATTGTCATTTTGATGTGACGCGGCGACTTAAAATGCTAAGTAATTGTAAATATTGAAAATTTACAGAATGAAATGGAATGGATGAGTTTAACCCTTTAAAGTACGATATCAGGGGAACGATAGGATTTTCTTGCCCAAGGCTAAGCTGATGAGATTGTGGGGATATAGAAGTGAAAGGAATTTTGCAATATCATGATTGTGGGATGGGATATTATGAATTCCCAACCGAAGATAACTGCATCTGCTTGTATAAAAGTTACAATTGAAAGATATTCCATAATTATATCCTTAAAGAAGTCTAAAGAAGCTATACCTTCAAAAAATCAAGAGAAAAGTCACTTCTATGAATGCCTTCCCCACAAAATTCAATTTATGATCTCAAAACTTGTTTAGAAACCCGCTGATTTATTACCAAATACTGAAAACTATGTCAAAAAGCATTTCCTGCTGCGCAGCATGAACTAATTTAAATTCCTTATGGCGGGGACTCAACAAAAAACTGTCGACTCTGCTTTCTTTACCGAAAAGCGAATAGCGAACAAATGAGATTTGGGGTAAGCAATGTTAACAAGGCGTTTTACACAATGTGTCCTGTATGTGCCACCCACTGCTACCCCGCCCCTGGAAAATCATTTCGGTAAAGGACACGGCAGTCGCCTCTTGGCTTCCCGGCGCTGACAGCTTGCAAACCATAAATCAACAAGTTAAGTCAAACGTGTGTTGCAGACTCTAAAAGCCTGGCGAAAAAATGTTTTTAAAAAATTTCATCCGCCCCAACCCCATCCCCATGCACACATGCAGGAGCGACAGAACTGAACAGGACAAAGTGGAATTGATTTCAATGTTTAATAAAAAATTCATGAAAATTTGTCAGCTCAAGCTTTTGTATATTTCGGTTGAAGTTTCCAGGGGGTTCTCCGGTTTTCGGGGTCCGAGATGGGGGGTTTCGTTTCGCTATTAATCACAGTTTGTTGCACTCGCTGCGCCATCAAGTGATTCATGTGTGGAGAGGAGCATCATCAGGACCCAAGCGCATCCTGTCATGCCTCAGTCTATTATTTATGTTGCGTTTTAGACCACTGACAACTGTAAAAAGGCCGGAAGGAGGTGGGGTTGGCAGGATAAATTGTATGGAGGTGGAAACTTGCCACAATCTGCCTTAATTTTTGCTTAAAGGTATAGAGTAATGAGGTTCATTCTATACTTTTTCCGCAATTTATTTTATAGAAAAGTCTGCCAACCCTTCTCTGCCAAATTGAATTATCCATGGTTGCTAAATATATTAAAAATACGTTTCGGATTATATGTTCGCCTGTCGAATAAGTCAAACACAATAATGCAATTGATTTTGGTGATAAAAATCGAATGTTTTCGCAGGAAAAAGGGATAAATAAATAAAATAAAGGGTTCATGTGTCGGGACCAGCCCAGAAAAAGAGGGTGAAGGTGTCATTCCCAACCCCCATTTTTTGTGCTCGGGTTTTTCCAAGCCGGGGGGTAACCCGAAAAAAATGTTTGCACACATGCGGTTGTTTCATATTTCATATAGGAAAATTTAGGGGAAAAACAACTAACTGGAAAGGCAAAAAATCAAAGCATAGAGTTGTCAAGGCGTAGCGAACTCCTAACCCTAGCCCTGGCCTACCCTTTTAACCCCCGCACTTTTTTGTTGCGTGCTTTGTGGCGCTTTTTTCTTGACATTTCTTCCTCTTATTTATGAAAATTGAGTTATAATTGGTAGTGCATTAAGTCGTCCTGGCTGCTCCTTCAGCAACTTCCTGGTGCTGCCGTTGACGCATTTCTGCCTCAATAAATGCGCAAATTGAATTTATAGGCTGGTGAGTGCTTTCCAGCCTTAAAAGTGCCACTAAATCAAAATCATGTGTGGAGGAAGTGCATGCGGCAGCAAGGGTTAAGGCATGTGAGTGTGCTGAGTATGTTTTGCATACGGTTTCCGTACTATGACTTTTTTTGTTATACTCCTGCCATTTTGCGTATCCTTCCGTTTTAGTTTGTGCTTTTTTGCATTCCCTTTGCCGTTTCGCTAGGATGATTTTAACAGAGGAAGCGTGCGTTTCAGGTTCGCATATGGCGGTGTTTGAGGGGAAAGGATATCCTCTGTTCATGTGTAGAAATATTTTGACAGTTTCGCGGTTCGTTAGCGTTTTTTTATTAGGAATATTTCGGATGGGTGGGGCAGAACTTTTCAAAAGCAAAGACTAACGAATGAAATAACACAAATAGTTCAATATTTTTTGAATAAAATATGAAGAAATATTCAATTTTAACTCTCAGTTGCTTGTAACAATATTTTTTAAATTCGGAATGTTTTTTTTTTGTCTTTGAGATAATCCCAGTTTTTCAGAATTTCAAACTTCAAACACCACATTTTTTTGCTTCTGTCGACGCCACTAATTTTCCTGTTTAACCGGCTATTATCTAAGCTTAGCCCTTAAATGGCTCATCCCAGCTGTGAAAAAACTTTTCCTTTGACTGCCCACCCGACACTTTTACTCTTTTCCTCCCGAATTTTCTCCCCAAGCCCGCCACTTTCTTTTGTCCAGCCCTCAAGTACTTCTCCACTGTTGCTGACCACATGCTCAAATTCATGGGCACAAAAGGCCAACCCATTCAACCCCCCAGCTACCACCCACTTCCTTTGCCCAGCAGCACGCCTCTAAACCCTTTTTTTGGCTGTGGCCACTTTTATATTGTCCCGTTAGTGGTCATTCCTTGTTTTTTCGCTTTGGCGTTGACCCTTTTGGGAAGAAACCCTTTCTGGGCACATAATTTATATGATTTTTGCATTATTTTGGCATAATGTTCACATTAATGACACTCGAAATTATGTTGTTAATCGAAAGGGGGTTGGGAATCGGGGCCTGGAATATATTGGCAGACACATCGAGCACGACATTACTTTGGGTGCATTTGTTTTCAGCATCAAATTTATTGCCCCTTATTTTTCCTATTTTTGGTGGCTTTTTTATGTTGTTTTTGCGTTGCATTTTTATGGGACTTTTTTTTGGCAACATTAATTTTACCTCGAACATTGACAGACGTTTGACATTTTTATGGGTTCCACCGTCCCATTGGACGGGAGCGGGTTAAGCATTAGTAAAATTACTTGTAACCGGTGCACGATGTGTGTGGAATTAACGTCGCATGAAATTAAATGATATATGGGCAATCGGGGAGGTTTATCGCATTGGAATAAGGTTGAAATAAAAAAATATACATAGATGGCAGCAACCTATTTAGAATTATTATTCGCCCCAAGTCTTATCAATTAAATTTTGGAAGAAGGAATTCACTTAAATTGTGTCTCCACAAATCAAATGAAATCCCCAACCCACAGAATCGAAAAAAAGGTCCTTTCGCTTTTATAACTTTATTTACCCAAACGATAAGCGAAATAAATCTCCAAATGTCGGAGCTAGTCACACAAACATGTGTACATCTGTGACAGCTTGTCAGCCAACTGGAAATTGGCAGAAAGGAATATTCAAACAATAACAAACTGTACCTCAATTTAGGACATGAAAGTGGGCGGGGTGGCCGTCGAGGAGCAACAGTAAAAACTCGGCAAGATTTACCAAATATTGCACAATGATGGATCATAAATAACTTATGCTTGCCATGAAAAAAATCACTTACACAGGGAGAAACTAGGGTATTTAATCTTACATCCTTACAGAATTTATTTTTTGGTTTCAGCTATTTCTTTCTGTACGAAAATCTGGCCGGAGAGGAGGAGATATTTCGTCGCCGTAAGTGACGTAACACATAAGCCGGAGTCCCCACACCATCCAACACTTGGTCCTGGTCCCATTTCAGCCCTCCTGAACTGCCCCTGCCGTTAAGGACAAAAGGATGACCCTTGATGCCGTAAAAAAGCGAACTGGACAGCAAAGAGCGGACAATGGTCACTTGATGATGCGGGCGCGTTGTCCACTGTCCGTTTTATTTGCTGCCTTTTTACGGCAAATGAACGGAAGCGACTCGTAAAACTAGCGAATTGTGAATTATGTGTGCTGACATCTAGACCAAAATACACAGCGGCGACACAGTCGATAGTTGGCAATAAAAAAGCGACCGAGGAGGCGAAACGTGTGCCGATGGTCAGCTCAAATAGGAACTCGGTTCTGGGGACACCATGGGGGTCGCCTGTCATCGTCTATTGAACCCGTGTTCCAACCAATAAAAGAGGCATTAAAACACTGAAATACGGGGTGGGAAATGGGTTGGGCAGGGGAGGCTAAGGAGGCACTTCAGGGATCCCCTAAGTAGTTCGAAAACATTGTCGTAAATAAATTTTATTGTAAATTGTGTAATAAAATATCCTGCCCAAAAAGGTGTGGAGCTACTAAAAAAATAAGGTCAGAGCTTAAGCATGTAATAAGTGATTTTTGAAAAGGTTCCAAAAACTCTTGTTTTAAGTAAAAATTTTCCATTAAAGACAGAATAACCACAAAACCAGGAAAACTGAACTCGAGAAAGAAAATTTCCCAAAATTGTGCTTTTAAAAAGTTAGAGCCCGAAGGAAAAATTCAGTTAGGGAAACTACAGGAAGCAGACTCAAGGATAACCGACCAAAGGCATTCAATATGCACACGCCATAATCACATTAAACCGTAAACGATATGCAAATGGAATGAACTGACAAGGAAGCAGGCGAACTTCTTTTTCACAGGCTCAGGATCAAGGCAGGAGTTAATCAAAAATGCACACACACGACAAGAAAAAAACTGGGGAAAATAAGGGACAAGGTAAAAGCTAAAGAAAACTACAAGGAAAACTTTTAAAACCTGCGGCAGGAAGTGGCTTGTTGCTGAAGTTCTTTCTTTATTTTCCCTTTTTCAGGTAATCACGTCGTCACTTACAGTAGCAATTAAGCCAAAGGGACTAAGTGAACGCGGAAATTTTAATTCAATAACAGCCAAACGAGGCATTTCCTGGAAGTTTTCGCCGCTCTCCGCCCGTTTGTGGTCTGTTTTACTTAAAGTCAATTAAAATTGAAGTGGAAGCGAGTAAAGTCTCGTCCTTATCTGTCGAAACTTTGAGCTGGTTGGCGGCTCATGTGGAATCGCCACTTTCCTCCTTCGGTCAAAACTAATGCAATCAATGGCCATGTGAGTGTGTCTAGGGTGTCAAAAGTTTGGCTTTCCATTCACCCAGACTTTCAAGCTCTTGGCCATTTGGAGGCAGTGTAACTGAAAACTTGTCAAAGGGGCTTTCCAAGTGTCGGCTTAAGACATTAATGGTAAGGTGCAGGCCTTACGAGGGCAGATTAAAAGGTCTTCCTATAAAGAATTATATTTTCAAAAAATGTTAAGTATTGGATATAAAAAGTGGAAGCTCATTTATAATTATATGAAAATAATAAACCTATGAAATATTATTTCATGTCAACCTTGCAATCACCTCTCTCACTTGTAATCTATTTGAATTTCAAACCCGAAATAAACATTGCACTTCCATTTGCAATTTGCATTTGCCAAAGTTTGCCTCTTCTGGTTGCCATTTCAATTAAATTATCAAAACAAGAAACCATCCATAAAAGAACAATGGCGAAAGCCAAAGCCCAAACACCTAGCTCCGTTCCGCATCCAGTTTCGGGATCCAGAATCCTGGCACCCCGAAAAGCCACGCCAAGCCAAACACCTAAGTCATTTCATTGTCATTGGACCGGCATTGTTTCTCGAAGACTTAAGACTCGGCAACTTCATTATTCTTGTGGCCAGAATCCTCCAGCCCGATCCACAAAAATGACTTTTCAATGCGCCGGGAGTAATGAAACTGAACCAAACCCAAATCCTCCCAGACAATTTCATATGCAAATGACTAAAATGAATTTAATCAACAATTGTTTGTCTATCCACCTGACTTTCTCGCCGCACACTTGCCGATGCGATGCATTATTCTAATGAGATTCTGCTGGCGGCAGTTTTTTATGGGCCACAGATTGGGGAAGAGAGCCCTGGGTTGAAAGTAAACTGGACCCTTGGAAAACCTCAACGTTGTTGCAATCGCTGCAATTATTTTGATAACAACTTTTCGTATTAAATGGCGAGACATGAGACAGATAAAATAGGAAGAACGATTGTCCTTAACGGGATTATTACGCATACGACATGTCTAACAAGGAAAATGTTTTGGTTATAAAATAAAGTCTAAAACAAGAGATACTCTGTATAAAATAAAGGCAGTTAGGAGTATTTTGCTATTTTTGTGATACTCTGTATAAAATAAAGGCAGTTAGGAATATTTTGCTATACGGATTCAATACGAAACAAATCATAGCTATTTTGAGATTAACTATGTGTTTAAGGTTTAGCATTTTGCCATACTCATCTAAGACTCTGAAATACCCTGAGATACCCTCTAGGTTACATTCTAACCGGTCATTTGGCATATAACTTGAGTGTGTTGCATTTTTGACCGCAGTAAACGTAATTGTCTGTCCGTCGGTGGGCAGTCAATAAAAGCCAACGATTCTCGGGTCCCTTACAAGTGGCTAAATGTACTTCATCTACTTGAAAAGCCAGTGGCTTCTACTGTGTTTTTTTGGGGTTCAAATATAGTGTCTTCTCCTTGCATCTCTCATCGCCGTAGAACATTTTCCCAGCCACATGTTGCAGCAACAATGTAGCTTGCTGAAACCCCAACAAAGCTTTTTGTTTGATTTGCATATTTATAAAAAAAATGGCAATGGAGAAGGGGAGTTTGGATTTCATTTGGGAGTGGGAGTAGAAGAGCTGCTCATTTTGCTGTTCCTGCAAATGACCGGCAATTATATTGTTCTCGTTACTGCTTTTATACTCTGCCAAGAGAAATGTCAACTTTCCCATAAACCTAGTTCCAACTAGAGGAAATTTTATAGAATTTTACATAAGTATATATTTAATGAATAACTCACTAAATCAATCTTAGATCCATCTTTATAACATTTTACCTGCAAAATAAAATATTTAGTTTTTGAACAACGCTTATACTCACAAATAACAGAAAGAGTATTCAATTACTGACTGTGGAATTCTAAATTCAAATTGTGAGTGTGTGCTTGCCGCTGATAACAGTTGGATCCCCAGCCCACTTCCAGAGCCACTCCACTCCTCGGCTCAGTTCATTTCAGGTCCTGTCTCATGTCCATGTGCAATGTGTCGTGTCCAGCTTGTTATGCCCCTGACAGCTATCGTCATCCACATCGCATTCTTATTGACTCCCAGTGCCACTTTAGCTGCAGTTTCCAACCAGAATCGCCACCCACCCATTTGGAACACCTCTTTATATCTGGGGACTTTCAAAACGGAATGTGTTCCGGAGGGTGGAGTGCAACATTGTTCGGTGCTGGCTTTTTATTTCGAGTATTCGGCCATTTGTGTTGTGTTCGGTGCGGTTGGGCATGCAAAATTAAATTAAAACGCATTAACAGAGAGAGCAGTCGATGGGTACTTTGTAAGCTTAGGGAAATGTACTAGTTTCGAAGGAGGAGAGATATCCATTTAGATTTTTTCAAAGGATGAGTCAAGGAAGTTCATGGGAAACTTCAAATAAGATTCTATACCAGTTCTTTCAGCTTTAAAAAATGATTTCAATTCCTAAAGTGACATCATCAACAAAGCGACAAATTGATTTTCCACTACAAAAAAATGGACCACGAATCACACAAAAAATTCGGATAAAAATTTGAATAAAAAGAGCCCCGTGGCGGAATAAATGCAGTGAAGCCGAATCCGGCTACTAAATTACAAGGACAAACAAGAATTACACACTTCAGTCCACAAAAGGCAGCTGATACCGCCTGCAGTGGTCACCCAACTCCCAAATGGCAGGACCTCCAGAAAAGGAAACTAATATAAATAAAATTTCAATTACTCAACAATTAATTTTGTCTTGTGTGCAATCGGCGAAGCGTTAAAAGGCCACGCAGACAACAAGGCGGGTGGCAAGGAGCTGGATTAAAGAAAGGACATCCCGGCTTACTTCCTTGGGAACTACTCAGGCGTAAGTTGGAGCATTTGGAAAACATTTGAAAAAGTTTCCAAAGCACTGGGAAAATTTAATCCTAAAATAAGTAAAATATACAATTAAACATGACTTTTTTAGCTTATTTTTTGTGTAGTGTACTCCTTTGGAGAAGTGGCAGACTCAGACTTTTAATGGAGGTTAAAGAAAAGAATGGTAACCGTAGTTGGTTTTCAAGTTTTTAGTTGACTTAAGTCCTTTCGGCTTTTAATTGTTGGGGCACACAATTAGATGGAAACGTATTTGTTTCTTGCTGATTATGAAGCGTTAAGCAAAACTGTCAACGTGCCACCCGAAGAACGCAATTTATTGAGAAAGTTTCGTGAGCACCTCCTCTCCTTCTCCAAAAGGTCTCCCCATTTTTGCAAGGAGCTTATCTCATGGAGCTTCGTCACTCAAGTGAAACGAGCTGCCAAGAAGTTGATCTAAAGAGGAAGATAGTGTCTGGCTTATAAGGACGAGAGGACAACCCCAACTTCGAGATGTCACGCACAAAGGAGTCTGCCTGCAAATTAGCAGAAAAATCTGTTATCCTTTCGTTTGGCTTGCGCTTGCGGGCGTGTTAATGATTTTTTCTCTCCGTCGTCTCCAGGAGAAGTTTCCTTCCTCAAGGCAAAAGTTTTTCGTGTTCGTTTCTGTTGCCGGTTATATCCTTACAAATGAAGTGACAGAGCATATTTAAAATTAAACAATTTAATCCACCGAGACGGAGCCCAGGCTTCTCCGTCTTCACGTGAAGTGAAATGTTGACACTGCCGCCGGAGTTTTGTCTCCAGGAATACATGTGCTAATTAGCAAACACACAGTCGCAGAGCGCCCGCCAGGATTCCTTATCCTCGTCCTGCCGCCTGCGTGTTGCTAAACAAATAAGTTTGTCCTGTCTCCGTCTTATCGTCTCGGGCCCATTGTCATTTTCCGAGTGGTTGATTGGCACGTAATTTAGCCGAGATCTCTCTGCGGCTTGTTTGTTGTCCTTCCTTGGGCAATTGAGCTTACTGGGGAGCTGGAGTGTGGCACTATCTTGGGTCTATAATTGGGAAATTCCAAATAGGATTATTCTTTTTCAAATGAGAACTTTGGATTTGGTTAAATTAAATATGTTTTCGGCTAATTTAAACTTGTCAAGAATAGGAGTTTCTTACCAATGACACAAAAAAGTTATAAAAAAAAACACGTTTTTATTTTAATCGTCAATTTTAAAAAATTTAAGCTTATCGATAAGCACAAAGTTACCATCTCAAGATACGGTATATACAGTAGCTTGTATAAATTAGTATGGTGCATTTGTGGTATTTGATTTCACCGTCAAAATAACCTAAAAATATTTATAAAGAAGTTAGTTGTTTATTTTGAACATTTTTGAAAGAGTTAGTTATATAGGATGATTTAAATCTTTCAGTAAATACTTGAACTAAAATATATATGAAATGCAAAAACTGATTGCCCTCATAAAACTGTTTACTAAACGCTGCCTTAAATTCTTGCCTTTTCAATAAAACAAAAAAACAAACATATGCAGGCAAATAGAAAATATGTAATCGAATCTGGTTCAAATCGTTTCATTTCCGGTTCGTTTCGAATCAAAGATAAATCGTATATGTTTAGTTCAGTGGTGGGCAAAACGCACACATTTATAACATTTGATTGTGTGCGTAAGCAGCGAAAAACAAAGAGAGCAACCCATTCACTGAGCGAAAAACTTTGTGTACTAATTCGTTCATCGGTAATTTTGTAAATATTGCACAAAATAAGGTACTTTTTGTATTTTTCAGACTTGTATAATGAATTTACACAATTATAATAATAAAATATGAAAATATAATACAAAAATAAAAGAAAAAATACGAACTATAATAAAATTAATAAAGATAATAAAAAAAAATAATAATAGGAATATAAAAGAAAATATAAAACGAATAATAAAAAATTAAAATAAAAAAAAAAAAAATAATAAAAATTATTTTATTATTTCATCAATATTAATTTTACCAGAAAACTCTTTTATACGCAAAAGGTCCCCGATATGGAGCATTGCGCTTCCCCATCCATATTTTCTATAAAGAAAAATTTTTCTTCCCAAATTTCAAGAAACATTTTTCTCAGTGATTTTTTTGTCGCAATGGTCGTGCTCCAGTGAGGTCCGATCATCGAATAAATTCATTTTCATTGGTAGAACAGAATATTTTTGGCGCTCAAATGAAATGAAATGAGAGAAAAATGCCAACTTTGGCCCTCTCACGAAAGCTAATGAGAGTGCTTCGGAGAGGAGCGAGCTCGCTCATACTGTGCGTGTGCCGGCAGCGCTGCAGCAGAATTTTTGGCCCTATGCTCGCGAGTTATGGGAAATGAGAGTTTGCCCACCACTGGTTTAGTTTAATGAGGGTCCGAACGTCAAAGCTCTATAATTTCGATAACTAAATCGTTTTCCTATTACCATCACGAGGACGACATTTTCTTTTTCGTTGGAACTTTTCCCAGAACGAACGTCTGTAAATTCGTAAAGCTTTTCTACATACATTTTTGGAAATTTAATTCACACAAATTCAAGATTAAACAAAAGAAAAAGCATTGATCACATCGCTTTTCCGCTGGACTGAACGTGGCAAAAAATCATAAGATAAGTATTGTCGAAAATTAGTAAAGCTAACCGTATTGTTTTTGATATTCTGACACCACTTTGATGCCAGCGGTTCTGGTTAATTCTAATAAACACATGTCAACGAACAGAACATTTCCAAAAATTTAGCCGAGTATCTGTCAAATAGCACAAAAGACGAATTTTAATTATATTGGCATTACAATAATCATGTCTAATGGGCTGCTGATAAATTCCTTTTTGATAATTGCAAGCCCACCCGCCGCAAATAAATCTATAAAATATTTCAAAAATAATCAAGCAAAAAGCAATGAAAAGCCGCAGCCATGTTGATTACAAACCTTCGACACGAGGCGAGCACAAAACCCCAATGGCAGCCCCAATATCAATGACCAGAACAAATAACCGCAATGTAACACATTTTCCCCGCACATTTTGTTCCCGTTGGTGGGGGCCATCGCCAGCCCGGCCAGTTTTCCGCTTTGGCAGCAATTGTTTGCCAAAAACATTTAAACCTTTATTTGAAAATTACACATAAACATATTGCAACATATTGGACTGATGTGGCCAGGCCATATTTTCGGGGGTAAGGCTTGGGAGGCTTCGGTTCCCTACTGAGAACCGCAACTGGCCAGTGAAAAGTTATGACCTACCTCAAAGTATCCATGGGTATAGCTACTTTACTATGAAATTTGATACTATATATTACGTTTTTACTGATCTTTAAGTATAATTTTATATTTAGGTTATAATTTAAAACCTTTTTAAACTAATTTATTTAACTTTAATTTATTAATTTTAAGTTTAATCAACCCATTCATACTTACACTTCACTAATTATGAAATAGAAAAGGTATTAAACAAGTTCAATTTCAACCCAGAAAAGCTCATTCAGTTCCTGTCGATTTTATTTTTGCTGGAATTGCGGAGCACATATTTGCCGATGCATTTTGGAAACATCATTAAGTCGAAAATTGTTGTGTGGAGTGCAACGGCCTATGAAGAGATGGCCTTTCTTCTTTCTGCCCCCCATCGCGGATTGTACGATGAATGGACGATGCCAATGAATTTTCATGAATGCAGTCAAGTCTATAAAAATTAATGCATTGCAGTTGGTTGCAGTCGCTGTTTGTCCGCACTTCAGGCGGCGCCTGCATTTTAAATATGAGTTAAAAAGCCTGGAAAATGCTTTCCACATCCCGTCAACACAAAAAAAGGGCCAGGACGAATGAGAAAGAGTTCGACCTTATCAAATGGTCATTTCTGTTTGCATTTAATTAAAAATCAACCCAAAAGTAAAGCACAGAGCCACGTGTCCTGGTCGGCAGGCGCGATAAATCACGCTAAAACAGAACACAAAGTGCCCGAGTAATTTATCATTGTCATCAGGATGTTGCAGGACCCAAAGGGGTGACAGAATCTGTAGCTGGACAGAAATCGAAAGGATTAACACTTTAAATTGCCTAGTTAAACAAAAAAGGATAATGTACAGGATGTTTAATTGGGAATTTCTCACCAAATGTTTGCCTTATAGCCCAAAGACTTTCCCCACGTTTTCCATTTAATTGCCGAAATCCAAACTGGACACAGACGGAGCACAAAGCTTTGTATTTACATAGCTCCGTGGGAATGGTATGTTCTTGGGAACACTGAGCAAAATTGTACTAGTATCTTCATAGAATCTTTAAAGTAATTAAGAAATTATTTAAAGAACCTTATTGTGGATTGTTTCAACATAATCAGGAGTTTTTATAGCTTTAGGTTTTAAAATGATATCTGTATTATTACCAGTATTTGTAATAAGGCTTGTGGTTGGGGCAAAGTTCACTAAATTGCATTTCGTCACGCAATTAGTGGTTCATTTACTGCCTGACTGAGCCTCCTTGCAAGATCCTTCGGTGCTGTTTGCTCAAAGCTCCTCCGCCCTTCTATTTGCTTTGAGTTCGTACGTGTGTACGGGAATGTGTGATGTTGGCCAAAACTTAATTTCATCTTATTACGATGCAGAAATTTTGCAATTTCCGCAAAGGTCCATTCCTAAGCCTGGTCAATTGCGTCTTGGTCCTGGCGTTGTCTTGCAACGGAAATGGAAAATGTTTGTGGCCATGACTTTGGTTTATTAGTTTATCGGCCAGTCCATCCATTTGGTTACATCAATTACGTTTGTTGGACCACAAAATTCAGCTGGAATTGGGGAAAAAGTTTAAAATGTCAGTCGGGAAGGATTAAAATGAAAGAAGACGATTTTTCTATGTTGACGTGTGTGTTCTGGAAAGAAGATTTAGGAAATAAATTTTGTGATTCTTTAAAAACTGCCAATGAATTTATTTGACAATTTAATGCCTTAGAAATTTGTCCTTCCGTTTTTTATAGGCAGTTTTTGCCATTTTATGTGCCATAAATTATTTTCTTTAAAATCTTTATTTTAAATTCTTTAAAAATTTTCTTTAAAAGACCTTCTGCCAACAAATTCCCCTTAATTTCTTAGCTTCTGACCAGTAAGGAAATATTTTACGACTAACATGCAATTTTCCATTGAGTAATGCCTAATTTTGTTTTTTTTTTTTTATATTTTATTGCAAAAATGTTGATGCGGCCATTGAGGAAGACCATCCTAAGCAGCCTCTCCCTCTTCCCAACTACTTCTTTGGTCCTTTAAATTTTTTATGACCACAAACCAGAGTCAAAACAGAGCAAAACAACGGGGACGGAAACATTAAAAAAGCTAATTTAATTAAAAGAAAATGCAATGAAAAATGCCATTGGGACAGGACTGGTGAAAAAGGACTGCATTGTCCTGTGCGTGCTGCCTGGCAATTTAGCCGATTTTTTACGACACAACCGAACTGAACCGAGTTGAACTGCAGGAAAAAGTGCAACGGAGACGATGACGAGAAGCAGAATTCTCCTTGGCGCGATTTTATGCACATTTATCATAATTTCACACGCAGCCAGGATCCTGAGGACGAGAATGGGATGGGTTCGGCTTTGGTTTCGGTTGCACACATAAAAAATAATCGCTGGGCTGACGGGGGGTTTTTAGGGCAGCTCTGAAGGGGCGTGGAAATTGCATTTTGCCTTTTACGAGCAATGACATTTATGACAGTTTCCTAAGAATGTTGCCGAGGAAAATGAAACGAAGAAATGGGAAAACAGTAACAATGATAACCCATTAGAACTATTCGTAAACACACCTTTTCCTCGACACTCCAACCCCTTTCCCTCCTTTAGTCGAGGTGTGCAGTAAACTCCTGCTGAGACGTATGCAGATCCTTTATCCTTTCCTCCACACGTCAACATCACAAAGTTTCAGTCGCGTTATTAATATTAATACTGCAAAAAAAGGTAACAATTTAATAGGGAAACTATTTGCACATATCCTTCTTTTCTTTGCATGGGACCGGTCGATTATATCCTATACTGGTTATGGTACGATGGTTATATCTTCGGCATTAATTATCAGATTCTTAAGCGGAATACCTTAAACGATTCGTTGATCGATTCCCCATCAATCTGGAAACAAAATATTTTTTAAATTTTTTGTAAAATTTTCTGGGGGATCCCCTTTTAAAATTGACAATAAGGCCACCATCGATGGCTTTATTGCCAATAGTCATCTGAATCGTGAGCGGAATACCTTAAAATAATTGTAGATTGATTCTCCATCATTCAGCATCGAAATATAGGAACACAATATTATATTTGAAAATGTTGGAAAAAAATCATTGCCCAAAGGTTGGCTGGATGTCCTTGCAAAAATGTAAACAGCCACATAACTGCAAGGGTATATCAACTTTGGCTCTGCCTGTAGTCGGTTTTCCTTTCTTTATTTTGGGATAGGTACTATCTGAGAAACGATTTCCGGGATTTGGAGTGTTTGCTGTTGTTCCTGTTCCTGTTGTTGCTGTAGCCTGTGGCAGCTGTTTTTCCTGGATTTCCTTTTTTCTGGGCTCATAATTCTACTTGTGACAAATCAACGCCCTCTTGTAGTTGACTTCCTGCTGCTTATGTGTAGTTCTTTGCCGCTGCTCTTGGAGAGTCCTTGACGCTCTGTAGTCCTTGCTATTACTGTTATCAAAAGTAATTTCGCTTTTTTATTTCCTTCGACTATTGCCTGCGATTTCCGCTCGTCAATAATTTCGTCTCATTTCATTCTTTGTCATAAAAATGGTCAACGTTCCCCAGAAACAGAAATGTGGCAAGTTGTTGTTGCTGAAGCATTTGATGCATGCAATATGCAGAAAGTTTCCTATTTCAATAAAAAGCAAGGAACGACGTCGAATTGTGGATATAAATCTATAAAAATCTCAGCATTTAATATCGTAAAAAAATGCCATCCCTTAGGTTTTTCTAGGATTGGGAAAATAAAGTTTCTTCATCTTCCTTGGTTTGGTTTTAGTTGCTTTATTCCGGCGGCAACATCTGGCGGCATTGCAACATTGTCACAGGTCTTCAAGTTCACCAAACAGGAAAGAGATCTTAAAGAAAATCTAGCATCCTTTTTACAATCTAGAAAGTTTAAACAATGTGTTTAATTAGCGCCAACATAAAACACAATACTGGCTACCTTGAATATCTCCCGATTTAAAGATAGTTTTCGTAACAAAGAGGACTCTCAAGAAAATGAAGGTGAAATGAGGAAAATGCCACATCCTTTTGGGGTTGGTGGTTCAGGGGATACCGGAGACAGGCAAATAAAGGTGACAATCAAACCGCAGATTTTATTAGCTGACATATTTATGAATATTATTAACATTTCGTTTGGCAAACATTAATGCGAACAAAAAGCGGCGGTCGTGAATGCGAACAGGAAAATGCGCAAAAATGGAAATGCTTTTGCAATGGCCAGGATCCTGTATTCCGGATCCCGATCCTGAATGCGAATTTCCAAGGGTGCGCGCCTCTGTGGCTCATTAATTTTTATACGCGGTGCGTGTGTGTTGCATTGCAATAAAAACATATTTTATTAGTCGACGAAAAAGGCTGCCCCAGAGACAGGACAGAGCAGAGCCTGCTGGATTCTCGGAGCCACCACCGGCCGACCAACTCTGACGACTGCCTGTCAGCATAAATTCATTATTTATGATGCAATCAATGAAGCTGCCGAGCGTATGTCAAACCCATCAAACTCATCAGTTCGCAAAGGAATCATCATCTCAGCCATTTGCGGAGCTGATCTGCGTCTGCCACAGAACGGAAGTTTGTTTATTTTATAGTTTCTGACGCCCGTCGTTAGCCTTTTGAAGGCGCGAAAATTTTTCCACACTTCCCATGTCCTGGGATAAGGGTATTTTGATTCTATTTAGGACTTTGTCGCAGAAATCTTAGGCCATACTTACGTGCGTAAGTTGTGGCGAAAATTTGGAGCAATATCTCACTTTAGAAGCAATGTTTAAAAATACCTTCAGTAAGGATGTTTTTAAATATTTCATATATATACTTTACCATTTTGAAAATATCCTGTATTTTCTTTCATTTCAAAAAGGGTACTCTTATATTCGTATATCCAAATCCATGAACAATTTGCGACACGACGGGTTGTCCTTTTTGACAGTTATGTGTCTCCGATTCTTTTGGCAAATTTGAATGCATTTATGCATCCATTTCGGGGGGATGGGTGGGATTTGTTTGGATAGAGGGTGGGCCCGGCATTACCATAACTCATTCTGACTTTCGGATAATTTGCCTTTTGAGAACTATTAGCTCGTAATCTCGGGTTCAAGCTGCACACAGAAAAACTAATTAAAATGTTCGCTTAGCTTGATGAATAGTCTGGGACTTCCTATATACGAATGGATATCCTGATAGGGAATCCACCCCGTAATTAATGGCAATCGGTCGATTCAAGTGTGTTCCATCATCATCAACATCATCTTGCGTGATTTGCTCCACCGCCGTGAAGGGAAAGTTTCCTTGAACGCACATCCTGACGGTGAAAAGCGGTCACGCATCGCCTTCTTGTCATAATTTTCTTATTTCGTTTTTCGGATAAATTTCCTATTAAATATTCATGCGAATCTGGAGGACGTCAGTTCGGGTCTTCCTCTTAATGACATTTCAATAATTAATGTATTTTCCTTGCTTTTTTTGCCTCCCGTTTCGTTTCCTGGCTCGTGTGCGTGTCCTTTCGTCTGGACTTTTTGACTCTGACTAGATATCATCAATCAAAGTATATTTTTAAATGTTTCGGTTTTTTCTGGAGCTGCTCCTGTCGCGGCTTATAAATGATGTTTTTGTTAAGGACTTTTCCCTATTTTGATTACGTTTTTGGTGGAGTTTCTTTTTTGTTACTTTTGATACTTTTTCCAGAGGTTACATTTTGATAATTTCGGGCATCTAATCCAATTTCCTCTTATAAAATTTTCCTCCATTTGCACAACTGTCATAATAGCCAAGGTGGAGTTTTCCAATTGATTGCACGACGTCCACACGCACACGCCTTTGGCTAATCCTTGGTCCTTCGTAATTCCATAATCAGAACATTTCTACTTTGCTGCACATTCAGTCTCTGGCTTAATGAAATTTGGCCGCCATTAGTTGTTGACTGATTCGATTTGGTTGCGTTTTTTTCCTCAGATCGACCTGCCAAAAAAAAAGGCAAACCCAAAGAACCCCGAACAAGAACCCCAAAAATAAAATATTTTGGGATTCTAGAGGCAGAAACACTTTCAAAAGTAAGGCATGTTGGCAAATGTGAAGAGTTGGCTTCAAAGAAAATTTTTTCATAATAAAACTGCCAACAAATAAAATAAAATAAAACATTTTTCGCGGTATGTATGTGGATACCTTTATTTAAAAATTAATCTCATGGAATCAATTTTAAAGAACCCTCGAAAAGGGCAAATCAAATTCTACTCAATCCAGAATTTCATTTCTTTTGTCTGCAGATTGCCTTTCGATCCTTCTTTGTCTTCATTTAATTCTGAAGGAGCATCCGGAGATCGTCCCCACTTTATTGTTTTTATTTGTACCTTTCTGCCTGAAGCCAGTGCCAGTCTAGGCATTTTAAAATAATTCGCTTAAAAAGAACAGACAAAAAATTTTGCCAAAATGTCCGACAATTATGTGGAAGGTTAGCCAACAAACCCAGCAGATAAAGATCAGCCAAGGTTAGGGTCCAAACAAAAAAAAAAAGGGATACCTCTGCTGACCGAAAATAGTTCTTGGAAATTTATGGATAAAGTTTTGTTTTGATTTGAGTTCACTTAACTCTTAACCCTCCCGACGCTCTCCAATATTAGAAACACTTTCCGAACTAATTAACAACTGGGAGTGAAGGAGTTCTGGAAGAATTTCCTGCCAGGGATTAAATGTTTTCTGTCTGTGCTTTTTATTACAACTGCTTTCGCTTACAAATCGCTCGACATTTGGCGCAGCTTCAACATAATCATAAACTTGTGTTAATTATTTTTCATATGCCAATTCCGCTCCTCCTGGCCAAAACTTTTATCTGTTTAGCGTTAATTAGTTTTGTTTGCCAAAGTGAAATTTCTGATTTCTTTTTGCGCGGGCAATGCAAACTTTTATGAACTTTTTTTGGGCAATCAAAATGAATTGAACTGCAGGATGTACAGGGATATGGCAGCTGCATAAGTGCAAAAGTTTAATTAAAACGCTTGCTTGCCTTCGCGAGCTCAGGCATATCCTTCGAGCTGATGACGAGAACCCCAAGGACTGCACATTGATTTTTTGTCGTGCAATTCTCCGCTGCAAAAATTAACTTAAAAATGCAAATTGTTTTGTTAGCACCTAATTTTTTTACATTATCGGGGGGAATGTTCAAAATGCTGTAGGGAGGAAGTCCTTCCTTGGTGTTTTTCAAAGTTTCTGCATCGAAGAATCTTGGAGAACATTTTTGTAACTTGTATTTTCTTTTTTTTTTTTTTGCATAATTGAATTTTCTTTGTGTTTGACTGGAGCCGCTTGTTGAACAATGTTGTTAAAGTGGCTGAAAAGTTTTTCAAGAGTGTAAAAGTTCGGCCAAAAGCGTTCTTTCTCTTCAAGTTCAAAAATTTCTAGAAATTGAATAAATTTGATTGGGAAATGTCTCCGTTCGTTTTTTGTATGACAGTTCTTTTCAATTAGCATAACCGGTTTGTGAGGATTTTCTATATCTGTTTTAGTACATTTTTTTGTACAATAATCCAAGCAGCATAAAAAACTATTATGTCGGATATTATTTATTAAAAAATTCGTAGTAGAATCTATTTAACAGATAATCAAAACCATCCGACGGCAAACGATTTTGGTAACAAAAAGCCGTCGGGGCTTTCATTTTATGAATCCTGCAATAATTGGAATGCTTTTAGAAATATATTATGAATTAAAAATTATTCATTTTTTTGACTATACAAAAGACAAAAACGGAATGTCTTTTGTCCACTTCCGTCGGCAACAGGAAGAGATGTGTCGAAACCATTGATCTGTCAATTGACATTTGAGTATCTAGAAAGTTCTTTGCCGCCGGTGAAAGAAGATTTTTCAAAATATTTTGAATGGGATTACTCGACTTCTCAGCTTTTTACGTCATCTTCTTCCGCTTACGCATTTGCCCAGTGGACAATCTGAAAAATTACCCGCCATCAATAAATGAAAAATCAGAATATATTTTTTATTTTCGTATTGCTTTATTGACTTTTTGTTTGACAAAAAATTGATGCAATTTTTAGCCAACTTCGATTATTTTTTTCTTTCCTGGGTTTTGCTCTTAAGAAAAACATAGAAAAAATCGCTTACAAAAGAACTTACAAACTAGTACAGTAGTAATTCATTTAAATATGATTAAGTGTAAATTATTTCTAAAGAAACTATTTTTTTGTTGTCTTAAAAAATTTCCGTACAAAATTGTGGGGATTTTTCAAAAGTATTTTCTGAGATTTTTGAATGATTTTTTTTTGTAAAATTTTCTTTCAATTTTTTTTAGAAACAAAACCATTATCACAATCGCTTTGATGAGTAAACTAAAAATTTTGGGGGGATCCTTGACTGATGTGGAGTGAACATTAGAAGGCTATTTTGTTGTGGGTTGGCTGCGTTGATGTTGTGGTGTCGTTTGTACTCTGGATTCTGGACTGGTCTATAGGCGGCTAGTAGTAGTTGTCCTCTTTAGTTGCTGTTTACTCAACTGCTCACTGCGACGGCTTGCGGTATTTGCCGCACTTCCTTCCGGTTTTCGGAAGGCACTGGCTGTACTGGCGCAAGGTTTCCAGGACGACGGTGGCCAAGAACCGCCACTGGGACTCCCGCAGGCGGAGGAGCTGCTGCTCCCGCTGGTCGGCCTCCCGCAGCAACGACGCCTGGTCGGGAATGTAGAATGCCACTGCCATTGTTTTGGACTTGGGGGATCCCTTTGTCTTTAGTTTCCTTTTTGGAATCGGAATTGCACAATTGCCGACGATATGGTGACTCAATAACTTTCTCCTCGGCTCGGAGGCACAATGAATATTTATTTAGTTAGTTCTTTGTTGTTGTCTTGTCGCACACACAATATACACGTTTCTTTCGTATTTTCGAGTTCGTTCACTTTGTTGTTCTGCTGGCTTTCTCCTGCTATCTCGACGTCTGCTGGCTTCTGAGTTGTATCTGTATCTGAGAGATTGAGTACGTCCGCCAGCTATTTATACCCGGAGTGCTCCGCTGCCTCGATTCGCTCTCAGTCCGGTGGTTGGTGGTTCTCGTTTCTCTCAGTATCGGGCCTCTGGTGCTCTTCTCCGCTCCCCAAGATTTTTTGTTTTGGTATTTTTGTTGACATCGGCTCATTCGCAGCTCCCAAAAAACCTAAAAAAAATTCTTGCTGTGGGCGTGGGTGGAGGCGGGGCCACCTTGCGCCTGTTGCCAAGTGTGTGTTTTTTTATACTACGGGGAATTGTTGTTGTCAGGTTGTTGGCTGGGTTGCTGCTGCTGCCTTTGTTGTAACTGTATGTGGTGAGAAGTACAGTTAGCATATTAATTGTATTTAATCGTCAGGGCATGACAAACGGTTTCAGCCCAAGTGTTGGACAGAGAAGGCAGAGAAGGTGGGCTCACGAAGGAGAGCGGGAGATTGTAACCTTTTAGGTTAATCCTTCAGGTTAAATAAGATATATCTATTAAAATTATTGGGTAAATTAGTTGGGAGGGTATATTAACTATTTCTACACCTTAATTTTCTTCGAAACTGAAGAAACAGTTTCATTTGACAAGCTCAGATCCCTCTATATTATACCATAATTAATTATTTATTTTATATTATTTTTTAAAAACTTAATAAGTGCAATGAAAGTACCCCTAGAAAGTGTATTAAAAGAGAGCGTTTTGTGCGTGGGCGGCAACAACACTTGAAATATGGGCAAGTGGGCAAAGCTGAGTTCCCATTTCTTTTCTGTTACTGCCTCCCGCCTTGACGAGCCCACCTGTATATAGCTCTTTATCCACAGATCGCGTTCTACAAATGTTTACACAATCATCTGAAACTTCCGACTAAGAATTATGACAATACCTCATAAATTAACGGTATATATTCCACAAGGAGCAGAGTATATTGACAACAATGGGCTCCCATCTCATATTATTGTATTCTTCGGGTGCAATTTTTATTCCCATTAGAGCGGAACAAGTCGGATATGATATGATGGGGTATGAATTATTTCGCTGGAAATCGTTTTTATATAATGTACAAAAATTTCACTCAGGATTAAGTATTATTAATTACTCTTCTGTTGGTAATGATATCCCAACAATGACTTACTGTTTCATATTTTTATTCATTTTGAATCTTTTTTTAATTTCCCAAAAGGGACTTTTAATGCGTATACTTAATATGCCTACGTATACTTAATCTCACTGCGTATACTTAATGTAAAGCTTTTAATTTCTATTATAGATTTTATTTCTATTGTATACCTTTTAGTTTTTCTAGACTCCACCCACAAAGCCGTATTACTGTACCCACGCACACAGAGACACACAATCTTGCGGCGTGCGTCTCAAGTGTTTCTACTGTGGCAGAGCAACCTGCCACTTCGGGGGTTGGTCTGCGTCGTCTTATACAAATTCCACTTCTCCGGCTACTCTAGGTCTAGGTCTATTGTTGCACGAACTACTCTACTTTGCTCCGTCTGGCCTCCAGCTCTTTCACTCATCGGGCCTCCCTGTCGCTCAGCAGCGTAGCACTTCCCTTTTTAGTTATTTTTTCCGTCTGTCTTTTCTTTCCGGGTTCGCGCCAACATAAATCCCTGAAGGCTGGGCGTGGCTTATGCTTCCTAACAGCGTTACATGCTCCGGCGGGCCAACAGAGGAAGCCAAAAAGTGTGCTTCCCTCTCTGTCTGGGCTTGTTGGGGAGCCAATGTGCTTCGAGTTGAGCATTTTTTTTTTGGGTCTGCTTTATTTTTGTGGGGCGGAGCTCAGGTTGAGACCTTTTTTTCTGGCATTGCCAAAAAGGGTGGAGTTTCAACCGTCTTCGCTAATTCTATCCCTCACATAATGTCCTTAATACGCCTTTTTTCAAATGCCAATTAGTTCGATGATTAACCTCTTGAATACAATTTTCTTTTCCATCCGAATGTTTTTCTTTTTCGAAGATAACCATCTAAATCTCTAATTGCCCAATGAGGCGAAGGCCTTAAACTCTAAGATAGGATCTAGGTTTTCCATTTAGCTGATGTTTTCTTAAAGGATTACACGATTTTCGGGCCTTTCTTGCCATGCGGGTAATTATGGCAATTTTTATTTAAATTAGTCGTGATTTTGAAGAACAAGTCATCCGACTTTGGGGTTGACTTGTTGAGAACCCATATATCATTTGCATAGCTAATTGTATGACTTCCCAGATATCATAAAGTTTCAATTTGGGTGGTGTCTTGCGGCTTATTGAATTTGTCAAATAGGATTTTATTTCATTCGATTGAGTTTTTAATCTGCATGTCAAATGACCCACATGATACGGCGGGATTCATTCCAGAAAAGTGTGTCAATCGAGTTTCTGATCAACCCGGAAGTTTTTCCCAATTGGGATTCCAGAAATTCACTTTACGTTTCCCAAATGAAAGCAAATTTTTTAGCGATAATTTCATCATGTTTTTTTTTGTGAAGCCCGTCTTCTGATGTGTCAGTGCCTTTGTTTGGGCCTTGGGACTGCCTCAAAACGTTATATCTTACACAGCCCAATCAAATCGCAAATGCGTGGATGCCCGTACCATTTACATATAAATGTTAATGAGTAATCTCAACAATGAGACGACTTGCGCAACTCACTGGGAACTTTTGTTGATCTCATTTTAAAGAAAGGATTAATTCTTTACATATATTTGTTAAGGTACAATTAGTGTTACAGTTCTATGCTCTATTTCATAATTATTAATGATATTTCTCCATACTATTGGATGCTATGCCGCTTTCTCCTTATTTATAGAACTATGATCAATTCCAATCTCTTGGTATAAAAATCGTAACTAATTGTAAACATCATGTGATACAAAATTGTATCAAATTATGAATTAGTTACCCTATTTTTATTATTTTGTATACTAAAGTATAGTACTACTTGTTCCCTTGATTCTTTATTGGGCTATAACTTCATTAATTTGTCATGAAACCCCATCGCTCATTCATTTGACTCCCTCTCGGTTTCATTTTATTAATCAGGTTGATTCGTTTTTGTCTCTTTGCAGCTTCAATATATTCCCAGAATTGCGCAATGTTCTCCAGCCTTCCCCGAAATAAATGTCATCTCATTTAAGTACCCCCACTCACTTAACTTCCAATCCCCAATCTCGAAAACTCTCAATTTCTCACACTTTTGTATTTGGGTATCTTTTTTCTGCCTCGGATTCGTTTCGTTAATTTGTGTTAATTTTTTATGATCCCAACTGGTGGTCCGGGAGCGTCGCGTCCGCTTTTCGATCTTGTCAGAAATGAATATTTTGTTTTATTTGATTTCCCATTTAGAAAGCCCAGACTGGGAAAGAAACAAAGACAATTGCCAAGTGATCCGTAGCACTCGGGGTCATTAACTCACTCTCCTACCTTTTATTTTGTTTTTCCCATTTTGTAACGCCTGTCATTGAGGGCTGCTTAGGCAGACGATCCGAAACCGAACCGATCCGAGGCGATGGTCTGGGTCGGAAGCTTAAAGCGCACCGCCAGGCGCAGCGATGATTCCCAGACCCCAGGCCACAGGCCCCAGACCCGATTCCCCGGATGAGTCATACGCTCGCAGCCCTCGGTAGCTGGGGAAGGAGATTCGGGAAGGGGTTCCTCTGCGCACGCTCCCATTCCACAGCCCAAAACGAGACCCATTTAATGTTGTTTAACGAGTGTTTGTTGCTGTGTGTTCTCTGCCCGTTCGAATACTCATTTCAGGTATCAGATAATGGGTATATCATATTCATAATTTCATTTTTAAGATATCGATAGTATAATTGACTTTTACTTATTAATAAAATATTTATTTCGACGCAATATAAGTTAGTATAAACTAGACGCAGAGTATAACGAAAAACTTGATTTATCTCGGGGTGAGTTCTCTTTTGAAGATTCTTCTGAACAGATTCTTCATTTTTGAAACTGAAATGAAGAGGTATTTAAGGGTCGTATCGTATCTCTCCGTATCACAAATCTCACTTGCTTTTCGCTGGTGAATTCCGAATGGTTGGGGCTTCGCTTCGCGGCTTGGTTGGGGGGCTTTGATGATCGTCTCGCCGTCTGGCGGCATGGGTAGAACATGTGCATAACTGTGTTCGGGATTCGGACAACTGGGTCCTCGGACCTCTTATTTTTCCTACTTTCGTACACCCGGAGCAAAAAAGCGATACAAGAAGTGGAGATGGGAAATACACCCGATATGGCGATAAGATTGCCTTTGGACGTGCGATCCACTTGGAGGAGACCCTTCTTCTGGCTCGTCGCTGTTGGCCTTTGTTTAATTTATTTGATTGTTCTTTTTGTTTGCCTACCGAAGATTTTTCTGTCGGTCCCTCTTGTACAAACATGTCAGTAGATTCTCTTTTTATTTGAGTAATTTTCGCCCCCTTTTTCCATAGATTTTATGGTTAGATAAGGTTTTTCAGATTTCTTTCGAATGCCAGAATCGACATGTCCGGAACCCAGGTCTAGGGTTTCTCTATGTGTGTTCTATTTGCCTTATGTCATTATTTGTCTTTAGTCTTAGATGGACTAATATTTTCCCCATGGGCAGTAGTCAAGTGTTCGAGTGTGGAGTGGGCCTCGAGGTCTGTCCCTCTGTTTTTCAGTTTTTACATCGCCTATGAGTCATGCTGCGAGTTTTCATTTGGGTCGTGTGTGTAAATGTGTGGAAATTAGAGTTGGGTAATAAAAACGGTGGTTAGGCACCTACTTGATTGTCTGGCGGAGGTGCAGAAATTGAGAAGTGTCCGGGACAACTGATGGATGTGCCTGGCACTCCAGTGAGATTACTCACTGCTGGCACGATTATGAGGAAAAATTCTCGGCATAATTAATAAGCAAAAAGTCTGACAATAATTAACCACAGCACGCTATTTAGATCCTCACGCTTAAGTGCATTTGCATGAAGCTAGTGCTAGTGCGTTTTAATGTAAAAAAGGCATCGAATAAGCCACCTCCTTCCTCGATCAAATTTATTAACCAGACGTGAGGTCAAGCATTCTTAATAAGCGCGACCATCATCAATAACCCGAGCAATTAAATTTAATTTCGTTTGGCTGAGCAACAAATTATGATATTGATTTAAATAAAAGTAGAAAAGCACACACGAGCAAAGAAAATTACGATAATTGCTTCCGTGGGCCCGTTGAAATTGTTGAATTACAATAAATTATATAATTTAATTTATATTTATGGTTTGGAGCGGCCATCCCTCTCCATCGCACATGGCAATAAAACATTTTCGAGTAGTATCGTTAACCATTTCCTGCATGGATTATTCGGGGATATGTCAGACAGTCCGGCGTCCCCCCAGCTATCCTCCCATGCAGCAGGTCCTCCTCCTTTCGATCCTATTCAAATTTCTTCTTTTATCTATTTTATGGCCAAGTGTGTGATGAAATAGTCAAAAATTCTGGCAGCACGGGGGTATCCAGTTTTTATATACTTTGATTTTGACGCTTTCCTCCTTTAGTTTTACGACTATCTTTTACGACCTGCCACCGAAGATGTCCGTAGACAGACTGAGGCCATTGATAACAACGGTTCGCATACGTGACATTTGCAAATTTTTTAATGCGCCATTTGCATTGGCACAGAAGCTCAAAGCATAAAACTCGACTGGAAAATGCTGGAGATAAGCTTGGGAGGGCGTGGCAAACCATATAAAAGACAATTTCAGGCGCCATGTGTTGCATATTTCATGGCGCTTTGACGCAATGCATTAATGGCAAGAAAAAAAAGCTAACTAAACCATGGCCATAACCAGCTGAGTGAATCAAGATGGAATACGTTTTAAATGCTTAAGTGGCCATAAAAGAATTATTTTCTGCATAGCCGAGTAAGCGATATGCATATGACATAGAATCAATACTTTCGAAGGATAGTACTTCCCTTACACTAAAAATAAGTAATTTTATGTTAATATATGTGCGTTGGAGAACAATAAAATTAATTTTAATTATGATGAACAATTTGGTGATTGCTTAAAGTCCTTATTTGCATAGAAAGGGGCGCGACATCGCCTATTTCGGCCTATAGAGTGCTTGCGGTAATTAAGACCCCGCCCAGGCGATAAAAGTCCACGCCGTCCAGACCAACAAAGCGCCAAGAGTCGAGCCTTTTCCTACGACGGAGGTCCCTTGAGATGCGCCTGGACAATAACTCATACGGGCATTTTAACTGCCCGCCAGGGCTAATGACCAGATATTCTGGCGTATCCGCACAAATTGCGCGCAATTAGTGTGCAATTTTTGAGCGCTAGGTGGCGCACATCTGTGCCAGCTACTTTGCCTTCAACCTCCGGCCCCCCAGACCCAACCTCCTACTGCCTACACCACACATTCCACTCCACTCACATGATTAGTACCGAGTGTGTGTGTTTTTGGCGTTGTAATTGCTTTTTGTAATTTATGCCCGCTATGCTGATGTCGATGCCATCGCCGGAGTTCTGTGCTTTTCGGCGGGCTTTCTGCCAATGGACTCGCGAGAGTTGTCAGCTTTGGTCACCATGTGCAGGGTATGAGATTTTTGCAGCATACCCAGTGGTTCAAGAGTTATTGGGACTTTATTGAAAAGTTTATTTTAAGATAGTATTTATTTAAGAATAATTATGTAATTTATTAGATCTATCAGAGATGCATACTCGTCAGAGGTTCTACTTTTTAAGTTGATGTTTTAAAGGGTATAATATAGTCCAAACACCTTAAGTGAAACCCTTGATTTTTTGTGCCATTTCCACCCACATCCCAACGCCCCTGCCTGTGCCGCAATCGGCGCTGATGATGCACTTTGGTCCATCATTATGACAGCTGCTTGACGACCGAAAAGGGTCGACTTCGCCATCGTTGGTCCTTTTCCCGGTATTGTTTAGGTTGTTTTGGTGGGGATGGGTTCAAGGTTCGTTCACTGATTGGGTACATTTTTCTTACTTGGCTGCGGCTAATTTTTTCGCGTTATGAATGCGCTTTGTGACATTTGACATGTGCAAGTACCGCCTGTGCTGTACCCATTTTCTTGAGCAGTATGAGAGGAGCAATGGGGTTGGATGCCATGGTAATTAGTCTAAACCACGGATTTTTTTATCAACCTATGACTCAACAATTAATTCAGATGGGATCAGGAGATGTATGTTTTCTAGATCTCATTCCATTTTTAGAAATGTTTCTTTTTAGGAAGAATGTTTAAGAATGTTCTCTATCTAAAGCCTGTTTCAGGTAGGCATCCTTTCAGATGACATTTCTCGCAGGATGCTTCAATAACCGGAAACATGTGCAAAGAATTCTAGTCCTTCGTCCTCATCCTGACTCAAAATTTTCGAAATTGCCTGGGTCATGTTGCCGGGCAGGTTCATTCATGCAAAAATTGTTCAAAGTGAAATTCGTTCCCGACTGCATTTGTCAGATTGTCCTTTGCCTGTTCCTATGAGTTGTTCCTTTTTGAAACACACTTTCAAAGAGGTCCATGCGTTTTCATGAGACTTCATTTTATTATTTACATTTTAAACATGAAATTCAATATTGATTACTGATTAACTAATATTTTTTCAAAGCCTGGAAATTATTTAAGAATATTCTTCGTAAATAGATTAGCACTTATAGAGTATTAAAAAGGCGAATTAATTTGAAACCTATACCATTTGGAACCATGTTGCAAATGCGCTTTTCCGCTTCTGACTTCAATTTGTCCAGACCCGAAGCTTTTTTGATATTTCACTTTTCAAAATATATGTTCAGTATAAATACACCATTTGTGACCGCTGTAGAGCGGTGTAGGTTTTTTTTGTAATCGCATTAAGTGCGCTTATTTAACGAAAATCTGCCCGAGTTGAGCGAGGTGGAATCCTCGAGCCTTGATCCTGGCCAAACGCTAATGATGACTAATTTGTTTGTTTTGCCAGAGAACTGCCACCGCCTCCTCATCCTCCTGCCGTCGTCTGTTCAAGTACAGTGGGGCACATGTGTGTGGTTCTGGCCACAAGTGTTTGCCAGGGACTTCATCCTGGTGCTCATGCACATCCTCCCCCCGGTTTTTTCCTTTTTGGGTTGTTATTTTTGCAACATTTAACGCTTATTTGGGTCTGGCTTGCTAAGCTTTCATGGGCCCGGCTTTTCACTCTGTTTGTTTTCCTTTCCATTTTTTGTTTTTGTTATTTATTTTCAGATGCTGAGCGCGTTTTAGAAAAGCCCTTTCAATTGGATTCCCTCATGTTTGTTGTTTTTAGATGCAGCGCCCAATTAATTTGCAATTAGCATTTTGTTTGCCTGCCTTAATTTATTGGAGTGTAATTCGGAATTTTGAGGCGATGGGGAATTCGGAAACTTATGAAACTACGTTGTGAGCTGATATACATTTGTATATGGACAGAAAAAGTGTCCAATCCGATTATCCATTTTACTCACCATGGAAAATACAACCCTCGTCCAAATTTTATTAATAGGACATCCCAAAAGAAGGCGAATCAAAAAACTAACAAACGGAAAACTAACTTGGCGGCGTCGACCTGCAGTTACTCTTACATCAGGTTACAAGACTTACATACAGAAAAGTTGATGGTAAATCTAAAAAATATGTTGTTCCTATATTTTGATGCAGATTGATGGAGAATCGATCTACGAATCGTTTAAGGCATTCCGCTCAAGAATCTGATGACAATTGGAAAAGATATAGCCATACAGTGGCTCCATACAGTTTTCTAGATTTTGGCAGGGGGTCGTCCAAAAAAGTTGATGATAAATCTAAAAAATATTTTGTTCCTAGATTTTGATGCAGATTGATGAAGAATCGATCCATATTTCGTTTAAGGTATTCCGCTCAGGGATTTGATAAGTATTGTCAAAGATATAGCCTTCGCTAGGTGCCATATAGTGGCTCCATACAGTTTTCTAGATTTTGGCAGGGTTCCCAGATTTTGTGTCAGATTGACGGGGAATCGATCCACATTTTGTTTAAGGTATTCCGCTCAAGAATCTGATAATTATTGCCAAAGATATGGCCTTCGCTGGGGGCCATATTGTCCGGTTTTATTTTAGTTATTCCTCATTTTTGAAGGAAATCCCCTTTCGGAAGGTCGGAGATGTCTTTTGCGTTGCTAGGGTATAAAAGAAGACAACCAATTGGTAAATTAACAAATTATGCACTACCCAACCGGGACGAGGAAAATAGGGGAAGTCTATGTGTGGAGGTTGGGATGTGTCCCCAGGAAAAGAAAAAAAACGAGCACTTAATTTAGTTAATGTAAACGCAGGACAATTCAAAGTTTGGACGGATGCTTGACATTTGACAGATTAACTTGTAGGAAGCAGAAAGGAATCCAGGGGGAGAAAATCGCCGCGCTTTAAATCCTGATGCGACTCAATTTGTTAGTCGCTACAAAGACAAAAAGGACGAACATCTTTGGATATAAGTTGCTCTGTAATTGTTACAAATAGTCGTAGCTGAAGGACAATCCACCTTTTACAAAAAATCCTCCTACTTCTGGGCATTTTATGGACATTCATTTGTTTGTCTCAATTCGACGTTAAGCGCATTAAATAAAATTGATAAATAAATAAAAGATATAATTTATATAAATAAGCAACAGCATAAAAAAAGTTGTTAAGAAGGCTCAACAATATTTACAACTTTATTTTTATTTCATAAGCATTATTTTTAATGATTCTCAGTTCCAATAAAATTTAATGAACGCCCTCCTTAAAAACAGGAAAAACAACAGGTCTTGGCCATAGACTCGAAGGGTTGCCTGCATGTCTCAGGATGAAGTTAAGCCGCTTTTCAGACTTTTTTCTTGGTACTTACAGAGAATCCCCACTGTGCCCTCTGATAATAACAATAAAAAAGCGAAAACTTAATGATTTTATTGCTTATGAAGATGTAATTCATTTTCGCCAACCCCTTCGACAATTATCCTCTTAGACAAACAATTGCAGACGGAGGTCCTCGGCAAAAAATGTCGTAAAAAATTTGTCTTTTCTGTTTGTTGGTTTTTTCTTTTTCGCGCTTTTGCCAAACTTTTTTTGGTTGATTTTCCTTTTTATTTTCATTTGTTTTGTTCTAGTCGTAAAACGTTTATTTCATTTATGCGGCATATTCCCTTTGGAAAAGATGTCGTAAAAAAATACTCTAATAAAATTATGCAAAAAAGCGCAGAAAAGGATTAAAAACATCCACAGGCGGTGGACTGCTCGGCAGCTGTGTTTGCTCGTCCTTTAATTACTCTCTGATAGTAGAAAACTATACGGAATGCTTCGGTTTTAATAGCGCCGATCGTAAATGGTAATGTCTGGGGATTTCGATGAGGAAAATTTTCGTTTTGAAGGATGCGTAGACATCGTAAAAGGAGCAGGAATAACCCTTGGCTTATAAATCAGAAAATTCTTCACTACCCTCATATGATTTTGGAGCTTATCGTAAATCGAAATCAAAACAATTTCTCACATAACTAAAACTACAAAAGGTCACGCTCACTCTTGGCAAAAAATGGTTGGGATGCAATTAGGATTGAACTAAGTTCCTGAGTGGAAAAGGGTTTCAGGAACCAATCAAATCGAAAATCACGAACTGAGTTGACCAAAGAAATTCTTATAAAAGAAAATCCTTAAGCTGCTCACCTCGCTTTCGTCCCCATATCGCTGTCAAAAATGTCATCTACACAATTATTTCTAATGACAGGACATGTGACGGCGAAAAAGGACCTTACACTCGCTCACTCCATTCCGTTTTTATCCAGTAATCCAAAACGTATGTCAATTTGTCAATTTCGCATATATTTTGCCGCGATTCCTTTTCTTTTTTGCCAGGCAACGGCGAGGACGACTTCTTTTTATTGATATCGTCCGGGAAACACGTGTGTGGTGAAGGATGGGGGACAGCTTTCCACCACAACAATGTAATCTGATGCCTGGTGGTCCCAGTGTCCATATGCGGACGATTGCCATTGGCTTTTGGCCATAGCTTTGCCAAATCATGGTGCCCACAAAAATATGCTTTTATTTTTGTGCTGAATATTCTGCTATTTGCCATGGTTTTGGCAGTTATCCTTGATGGTTATTTGATATTTTACAGTTGATAATAGCCGAGCACGCACAAAAGTTTTCAGCACACATCCTCATATCGGACTTTGCACATGCCAGATCATTATAGTTGATTGATGTGTGTGCGGGTTTCATTTGTGTTTCTGTTTGTGATTGTGCTTCCGCTGCGGTTTTAGATTACCTTTATGTTAATGTACGTGACTGTACTTTCTCTTTTTCAAAATACTATTCTAAAATAACACAATGGGGAAAATTATTTTATCTTTGTTATCCAAATACTAAATATTTGTTTATTTAAAGGTTAGGTTTAGGTTAAAAGTTTCGATTTATCACTGTCCCATTTTCAAACCTCATTAGTCACAGCATTTAATATGCAATCGCTGCACCTAAAGAAACACAACTGTACCCGAAGCACTTGGCAATTAGACCCTTCACTTACCGCCCCTCTTTGAGGGTTGAGATTTAATTATGGGAAAATAAAACAGAGCACAAAAAAGTCAACAAACTTTGGCCGCTACACGTAATTAAGCACATGGCCATGGTCCACTCTGGGCCCGAGTCCACCCCCTGCCCAATATTTTACTTCCGACTTGCAGTTTCGAGTTTTCAGAATTTTTTGTAGCAGAAACAAGAGCAACGGAGCGACAATCGCCTGCATTGAATGCATTTAACTCTTTCAGTCCGCTTTTATGGTCATTAATATGCTTGATTATTTCCCTTGACTGGGCTGTCCTTCGGCTTGTCCTGCTCCTTCCGATCCTTGGCTTGCGAGCAAGTTTGTCGACTGACACGTGGCCGCCGCCGCCCAGCGCCCGCATAAACATTTTCATCCTCAAGTATCAACTTCCTGTGTGTGCCGGGCATTATTAATAACCAAAGCTGAACAGCATTGTGATGGAAATATTTTTGTAAAAATTGAAAAAGCAAAGTAAAAACTGTGGCCTCACCTCAACCGAGAGCACTTCCACCCCTGGACCCGGTCTGGATAAAGGGTTAAGTAGCAGGCGGAGATGCTCGCGTCGGGGGTTGGGCCACGCCCCATTATTATTAAGGCTGATTGACGCCTGTTTTTGTAATTTTGTAATTGAAACTGAAGTTGCCTCGTTGATTTTCGTTTCGCTTTTTTTCCACAAATTCCCGCTCCTTTTTCAGGATTTTTTTCCGCTGCGTCCGCAATCATTTGTTTGCCATCCTTTTGATCTTTTCGCTGCTTGTCGGCTCACGGCGACTAATGCGCTTGCCGTCGGCCAGGATCCTTCCTTTTTTAATTTTTGTAATGCAAGTTGACAAATTATGATATTGTCACACTTTTGTGTGAATCAGTGAATGTAATAGGGGTTGAGGTCTGAGATGCAATTCAGCTTATTGTGTTTGTATTCGTGGTTTTTCGGTAAACCATAGGAAATGTTGAAAGGAACAGATCCCCCCTCAAAGTTTCATTTTCGTAATTGTTTCATAAATCCAAAAGTATGTGTATTCACACCCGAGAAGAGAGACTACCCCGTCATTAACCTCTCAACAAGCGACCGATAACTCAAATCGAAAAATATGGAAAATATCACCAGCATCCTTCCTGGCTGGGCCATCAATTTCGCTGGCCGAAACATCGCCTTGCCCTAATCTCGATATATCAAAGTGTGTCCCAGGACGAATGCATAGCTCTTCGTCCTGGCGCTGGGTCGTTTGGTCGCTCGGTATACCACTTAAACCAAGTCTCAACCAAACGACAAGCCCTCAATTATCAGATTTGCATGAATGATACTCGCCTCGCTACTGATGCGACGCTTTCCACTGGCCAGGCTGGCCTGGATTTCAGGATACAGCGGATACTCCATCTCCGGGTTGTTCCGGACTGGTCTCACTGCCGCAGCATAATATTTCAAATCAGGCGAACCAAGGCGAACTGCTCTCATTATCAAAGCACAGCATGTGGTTAGCAAGGCAAAACTTCCTGAAAGGAAACAAAGGGACTGGAAAGAGGGGCTCGGGATGGCTGGGCGATAGAGAAGACTGTAAGGGAGCCATGTGGCCAGTTCACTGAAAGAAACTGAGGCTTGAAACTATTTTTTAGGGAACTGGGCAGGATATCTAACAACTATATGTCTTAATTTTTTACACATTGCCATACTTTTCCAGATACATTTTTCAAATATAAATACTTTAATATATCTTAACTCTAATCTTTTCTTCAAGTGCTGAAATGATGAAGCAACACTGCAAAATTTCAGTCAATTTCCTTCGAAATTGTTTTTTGTTTGCTTGCCAGCCAGACTCAGCTCGACTCCGCTCGCTTAGGCTTCCTGTCTGCCAATCCTGCCCATGTCCTGAAAACCCTCAGCCCGACTATAGATGGCTGCATTGTTCCCTTACGAGCGACAGTGTTAAATGGTTGCAATATGTCATCAGGTTCGCCTTGCGCCCGTTACTAGATGGCAGCCATGATAGACCAATCATGCCCAGCAGTTGCCCACAGAGAGCAACCAGCGATGCGGAGTTCGAGTCGTCCCTTCTGTACCCAGGTCGACTGTGGAGTCCTTGTGCTTGGGTGCGACGGCGCCATTTGTATGAAAAATCGCCAGGATGCTAATACGTTTGACTTCCGTTGACGGATTACCGACTATTTTGGGGCTCCCCTCGCACTCTGTCTTTTCGAGTTTTGCGAAATTGCTGCGTTTCACATTTCATTTGAATATTTTACTTGAATGTGTTTTTTTCTGGTTGTCTATTTGGTTGGATGGCTGGCTGGCAGGTGGTGTGGGTGTTGGGTAGGACTTCCAGTCCTGGGCAATGCTATCTGATAATTTGCTGTGGTGCTACTGAATGGCAGCAAAACAAAACCTGATAAGTAATAGGGCCTAGACGCGGGCGGGTTGAGTATAGATACACTGGAATAAACACGAAGAATGGAAGGTTTGACGATCAAATTCTGTGTAAATTCTATACGAAGTAATAAAGAATATCCTCTCAGTGCATGCCTTTGTTGAACGCATTGATATGCAAATTTTCAAATACGTTTCTGCATAGCGCTGTCTCCCTGCCTTTAACAAATTTTTTTGCAGCCTCCTGGCTTGTGCTCCCTTTTTGGCTGGACTTTTTTCTATTTTGGCACCAGTTTGATTGCCATGAATGAGTAACGACCGGAAAGCTGTTTTTATGACCAGTGATAGCACAGGAACAGTGGCGTCCATTCAAATTGAAGGTAAACCAGACGGGAACGGACATAAAGTTGGGACACCCACTCCCTCACACCCTTCATCTTTTCCTCAAACACTGAGCTCTCTATCAGTTTGGTGATAAGCGTGGAGCAAATTGAAAACGGCGTCAACATTTTGCGAAGGCGCTGAAATGGCGTTGATTCCACTGGCAATTTCGTTGATGGATTTCTGCTAATGGACCTGGCAAAAATGGCAAAATTACTTCCAAAAGAGGTGGAGTGTTTGGTGCAAAAGAAAAATTTAAATAAATTGCTGTCATTTGTTGTAGGTTGGTGTTGGGAGTGCCTCTCCTTCAAAGTAATCATTGGGCTACGCTTTATTTTGTTTCTAAATTGAAATTGCAATGCAAACAATTTAAATGGGATTTGCATAAATTTAGGACAATTCAGACATTGGTCAAGCCGGGTTCCAGGGCCCAAGGACCAAAGGGCTCAGGCCCGAAACTAAATCGGTTTTGTGTGGCAGGACAAATCACTTGTAAATTGAATTAGTTTGCCTGCAAGTTGCAACCCTTTCACCCACAACCCCTCCAGATTTTCTCACACTCTGCTGAATCGAATTTCACGCATATGTGCGTTTATACAATTTGGCCAATTTTCAATAATAACCGAACAGAACTCGCAGGATATTCGGCAGGATGGGTGTGAAACCAAATCAACATAAAGCTTGTCGATATATAAAATATGATAAAACAAGGAGAAAAACATATTTTGTTGTATTCGAAAAGAGGGAATACTCTACCTTAAATTTAACTTTATAAAAATTAATATCAAGCTTTATGCTTACTATTTTATTTCAGACACATTATCCTGAGATCTGTTGAATTATACCACCTATATGTCCTTTGTGTTATAGCCAATGGACTCTATTTTTTTCAAAAAATCCTATAACCACAAGAGAAGGGTTAGAGGAAAGACACAGAGATTTTTTAAGATTTTTTCTCGCCAGCTACAACTCAATTATGGCCAGGACGGAAACCACCCACTCTCCCACACCACCCACACACATGACTCGTCAGAGTCAACCAAACGAGGTTGTGTGCATTATGTCCGTGTTATTTTTTCTTTTTCTGGGGTTTTCTTTTTTATGATAAGTAGCCGCTGGCTATGAAAAATCCTTTGAAACCCAGCCAGAACCCAATCAACACCCCCGAGAGTCTGTCCGAGTCACGAAAATTTCCATCATCAATTTTCGTACATGATTTGCGGGAAAAAAATCGAACCGAGAATCGAAGCCGCTTAAAGTCAATGTCCCAGCCATGTGTCGTTTCGTGTTGGCTATTTCAATTTTTGTTTTTCAATACCCGTCACATGTTTTGACGTGGTCAGAAGATAAAAAACATGCTCGCTCTGTTCTTTTTTTTACAATTTTATGGTAATGCTGTAAAAAATGTATTTTGTAACAGTGCGCCAAATGCGAGGGAGGGAAATAAAGGATAATAATAATGCGAAAATAGCAACCAGAATTCAGGCTTATGTCCCCGAACAGGTTGGGTTCCCGTTTATGCCGAAAATTGTTATTGAAAAAAATTCACTTTGATGTTGCCTTTTTGGGCATTCTGCTGGCCCGTGTCTGGTGGACTTTAACCCATTAATAAATGCAAATAAAATATGTTTAAATTGCATTATTAAAAAAAGGCGCATTTTTGGGATCGTTAATTTATATGCAAATACACTTTTGATAGCTAAAATGTCGCTGCAGTTGCCGGCAATTTGTTCACACTTGTTTTTTTCCTCCATGGGTTTTATTTTTTCAGGTATTTAAATTTTATTTCCTTCGCATGCATATGTTTTTTTGTTGTGCGGTCGGGATATGAGACGAGCCCCATTAATTTTGATAGTTCCCGTATGCCAGGCAGATATCCTTTTGATGGACACAATGCGGTTAAAGAAGGGAGCCTGGGCGGGTTAAATTTACTTTGGGACATGGAGGCTGCCATGGCGATGGCTGTATTCCAATTTTTTGCGCTTTTGATTAAACATAATTTTATTAGTCGAATTTCATTAATTTGCAGCTTGCGGACAATTTAATATTTATAGTTGGCTGACCTCGATTCTAATTAAATGCAAATATTTCTATAATTAAACCTGCGGAAATTAGGTTGATTGGCGGGGAAGTGGGCGGCTATCCCATAGGTGATAATAATATTATAATAAATTGTGTAGGGTGCGCAGCTTAAAGGCATAATTTAGTTTTCAAGAGCTTATTTATTGGTTTGACATTTTAGCATCCATTTGTAACTATTTTCAGAATATTTTCCACCTTTATCAGCAATGTTGCAGCAGTCTAAGCCTTTTATTCGGTTACAGGCTTTTCGGCTAAAATCTAGCAGTGAGTGATTTTTGTTGCTGCCGCACAAAAGCTCTTTCTGCTGCCTAATTCACTTTTAATTAACAAATCCCAGTCAGTCAGCTCGGTTAGGAGCGGCAGAAACTTTGTTAGCAAATGAAAAGAAATTCAATTAAGCTTATTTGAGCGTTAAAAGCCAATCATGTCATGGCCCAGGCCAGTCAAAAGCACAATGCACCAGACAAAAGCCCTAAACACCGACGAGAGTGTGGTGTTTTCGACGGCAGCAGCAGGATGGACAACGACAGGATCAAGGACGACACAGAGGTGGGGGTGAAGGCGTTGCAGGCGAAAGGGTTGCAAGTTGCAGCTGAAGGTGTCGTGACGTCAACACATTGCATTCGGATTTCGGAGATGGTAGATGGAGTTGGAAATCCTTGCAATCCGTGACTTGGAATCGCTGTAAGCCGGTCGGATTTGGGCTGATTTCTCCCTGGGCCTTTTAAATGCCTCGCCTTCTTTAATTGCACACTGGCTCTGGTCAGCCCTGTCACAGCCCGCAATCGTGTTCCAAGGGGGTGTATAAATTGCATTCGGTGTGGCCTGATGATGATTTGCAATTTGCATTTTGCATTTCTCCAACTAGTCCTCGCCATCGCCGCTGCAGCTCCATCACTCTCACTCCTTTGGGCTCTGGTTTTTGCATACCAATTAATTAGATGCGAATGCAATTTTAATTACAATCAACGCTGATGCCAATGCATTTGCCAAATTGAAGTGCTCAAATTTATGGCCAACACTGTTTAACTGTCACGAGGATAAATGAAGGGTTTGCTCGTGGAAGGGGGTCTTTAGAAGTATTAATGGAAAGACTGTACAGTTTTAAGGGAAAATATTTCAATCAATCCACTGGTCAGCGTTGCAGACTGTACCTGCAACTCTAATATCAATTTTTCCAACTCTGTTTTGCATTGTCAATGGGACCTTGATTGATCGCCGCAGTCGGCAACCTCATCATCGTCGGCACAGCCCTCCTCCCATAGAGTCCTTCTTCATCATCGTCGTTTACCCATACGTCAGTCAAGTCAGTCGAGAATGTAAGCAAACATGATGGTGGTCACGTGTCCGGGTTGTAAGCTCCCAGAAACAGACACGTGTTCCACGCCGCCGTCGTTGTCTTGAACATTTGATTTTTTTCCGCTCGCTCTTCGCTTTTTTGAAGTGCTCCTGGGTCGAAGGGGGTGGTTGGATTTCATTCGGATTGTCGTAGTTTGTATTTTTTACAGATTTCGTTTTTTGTTGCCACCTCTAAGCTCAAAAGTATGATTTGATTTTAGCTTTTCCTAGACCGTCAGCCCATTAATGCTTGTTTTCACTCATCAACGCGTCGGTAAGTGCTGCAATAAGAGTGGGACTTTGGTTGTGCTTTAATAACTTTGTGAGTTTGGCTAATTTACTTAGGATCATAGGATAGAATGATTGTATGTGGTGTAGGGTACAAGCTTCTATGCCTCAAAATCCCTATAACTTACAAATATAGCCATAAACACCTAACTTGCCGTATTGGAAAAAGTTCTACAAGAAACCATTAAAATAACCTTATTAATCCATCACCTATTATATAATTTTCCCCTTTGGTATTCTATAAATGGCCACTTCTAATGACTCCTCTCGATTCTGTCAAATTAAACCTATTATTATGGAACATATAAAATGCTTTTAAAAATACCAAGCCAAGCCCCGCCCATCGTTTAAACCACTCGAGATCTACTGATCTCGTTTCACAATGATATAGAGCAACCCGAACCCTTCTATAAAACCATTGAAAACATTTTCAAATGACTTCATTTTCTAATTTCCAATTGTGGAATTGCATCAACTTAAATGGAAAACGTGTCTACCCCATCCTGTTGTAATTTTTTCACGCACTTCTATGGTTGTTGGTAGAAGGTCCTTGAAAGTCCCAAGTCCAAAATGAAAAGAGAGTGCGTGGTGAGGCGCACGCACAAATGCCAACAAACAATTGCAAAACATTTACACAGACACACGCCAGGCAGAAACACAAAAAAATAATACAAATTCGTCAAAAATCAAAATCGAATCACACAAAAATAATAGAACCCATTGAGAAACACAACAGTATCTCGACGGTGGGCTGACTTTAACACCCCCAGGCGCATTAGCAGGACACGCGTCCCAGTCCAAACAAATCCTGAAGTGAACTGAAAGTGGAAGTAGAAACAATCACAGCTAGTCTAAAAAATAGTGGCGACAAACATTAGCAGGAATAACAACAAATTGCCCGAATCCATGCCGATGAATAAACGTGCCTACAGGACCAAATCCTGTGACGGCCGCCGGTGTTTGAACAGAAGTTTGCTAGAACAATTATTACATTTGTTTAACTTTGCCGAAGAACGTGAAATGATTGTTGGTAAAATAGAAGTTTGGACAAATTTTATACCCATTAGACTTTCAGGTTCATTGTAGGGAAGACAAGTAAGATAGATCCTGAGTGAGAGACTGATGTACTAAAGATGTTTCTACTATTTTCTGATATTAAAAATATACTAAAATTAAAGCTAAACCCCGAACCCTAGGGTATCAATTACTTCTTTACCAAACTGGATTGAAAGTTATCCTGTTTATTGTTCTTGTCGCTGGCACTTTCCCGAACAGACGCCGTTGGCTGCCGAGTTAATTTAAGAAAACCTCTGGCATGGCATGGACCAGTGGGTGAAAAAGTTGAGAAGCTGTTGCTGATTCCGCTTGTGAGAAAAAAGGATTCCCAGCTGCAAATCCTTTACGTGTGCCGCGGAGTCTTTGTTTTAATTGCCACGTAAAATTGCTCATACGCTTGATTGCCCCGTGAAGAAGTCGCGGGTTCCGCTCGCGGATTTATTCCGGATATATCCCGTAGCTGTTGGCGTTTGTTTGGTTAGTTGTTTTTTTTTTATTCCGGTAAACTTTTTAGCTTCAGACTCTGGAGTTTTGTTTTTGCTATTGTTGAAATTTGGTTTCTCTGGGTTTTCGGGCGACCGAGCTCAGTGGCGATTGTGTAAACATTTCAGTTGCAGAAACCACAGTAGGTGGTTAGCTAAGGGTGGCAGTGGTTTAAGGGGTTTGGGACTAGCTATGAGGAACATGGATTTTGAACCCTTCCTATATTATTGTAAGTAAGAGAAACTCTTTCTCTAGATTTTTAATATGTTTCTTAAGAAATAGTTTCAATGACTCTTCAATCTTTAAAATCTATTTAAATTCTAAAGATGCCTTACTACTACCATGCCGTACTTTACTAGATATACAAATGAAATATCCTTGAAATGTAACCCTGGAAAACACTTAATCCAACGCCATCCAACCCAAACTGCTCTCCGTCCATTACACTAATTGCCTGGCCAACACGTTGGTCCATCTTCATAACCCCTCGATAAAGTAATGAGTTGCAACTGGCTTAGACCGAGGGCACTTCATAAATCAGCCTCAAATGCGCAATTAATCATAGCAAAAAAGTGGCATACGAATATGCATCATGTGGTGGGGAAGCAACACCTGAGCCGAGCCAAAACCTAAACCAAAACCGAAACCCAAATTCTGCACCGCAAAATGTCAAAACAAATTTCACAGAGGAGTGGAAAAAAATTATGCAAAGCAAATAAGCCGCAAAACCAAAAATTGGCTGCCAAAATCTGGCAAAGAGTGTCCTAATTGATTTATGAGGGTTTCCCCGGGTAAACCCGCTAAAAAACTCAAACCCAAGTCCAAAACCCCAAACAGGAATCTTTACGCCTGAAATTAAGCTGAAAATTACGCAAAATAAATGATTTACGCAAATAAATTGAAATTTATATAGTCCAAATGTATGTTTGTTTCGTTGCTTATTTGTTTCTATCCAATATGTTGCATATATACTCTCTCGTATATGCATATTCGAATCGGTGGGATAGGGTTTTTGTGTTTGGCATCAGCTTGTGATATGCAAATGCCATTTTTTTATGTTGCCTACTTTTCCGGGAGTTGCGAAATGGCCGCAGGGGAGAACACATTGCTCTGCGGATTTTAATTAAGCCCAAAAAAAAGTTACAACAAATGAAATGAGAAAATTTAACGAATTTCATTGTATCCTATTAGGATATCACTTTTTTGGGATCTAAAAGAATAAAAAAAATCATTTTTTAATTTATGTAAAATTTGATTCTTTGGGAATGATATATGTATCAATATTTTAAACAAATCATAGTTTTATTAAAAAATATTCCTCTATAAACTTAATTAATAACTTTAAATTAGTTGGTATAATTTCGTAAGCCTACTATGACCCTTTTATGAGGGAATCTGATAGTCTAACCAACAGTAGCTCTCATGTTTTCGATACCATTTTATAAAGCCGCCACGGAACATGAGCGCGTGTAACAGGATTAATGCAGTGTTGCCCCTTTCACCCACCCCTTCTTTTTAACCACCCGCACCTCCCTCAACTCAACCCTTGACATATGCCACAGATTGGCTTTCCATTTGATTTGCATTGCATTTAATGAAAAATTATTTTCGAATTTGTCTGTTTAATCGTGTGACAATTGGTCAAATGGTCCGATCCCTTACCCCTATCGGAAATAAATCAAAGGAATTTCATGGATTTTTTTTATGATGATGTTCGTTTCGGGTTTCCCCGTTTTGGTGTTTAATGATTGGTGAGCTTTGCAATTAGGAAATTAGTTTGATTTTTAATTAACATGCGGTTTCAGACCGCTATTTATTTTTTGCTATTTGGCTTCGGTTTCCCCTTACTTTTCATTTCGGGTTGATTTGCCCAATTTGTTTTTGTTTTGTGTAAATTACGCAAATCATTTAATACGTTTTTGCGGTTAGAATTGTTTTCTTTTTTCCCCGATTCGGTTCGGTTTTTTCTACGTTGAGTTGAACCATTGAGATTTGCATTTAATGAGCTTCTAAGTGGATTTTAATTTAATTAATGAAACCCGGGTTTTTTTCTCGGTATGGTTAGATGTGTTGAATTAATTGGTTTGTTTTAATATTAGAGTTTATTTTTGATTTCTTTGTAGAGGGCAATTATGATTTAAATAAGCTGTATTACTTTGAATTCATTTAAATAGTAAAAAAATTTTGAAAATAATACTACTCAACCTTAAGTTTCTATCTCTAATTCCTGAAATCCTTTTTGGCTTTATAACTTAAGCCTTTTTCGCCTTTTTTCCTCCTTGGAAAGAATTCATTTGCCGCATGCATTTAATGAAATCTTTTTGCCTCGGCCAAAATCTAATTAGCTTTCGGAGTTTCGCAAAAGGAACTAATTACCAGGATGCAGCAGCAGGAAGCGGCGAAAACGAGACAGAACAGGCGAGGACGACTTTCATGTTTGATCCTCTACAAATTAACAAATTGTATACGTTTATTAAGCCAGAAAAGCAAACGGAAACAGCATACAAAGGACGTCCAAAGGAGCGAAAACAAGGACGAAAGCAAAAAAATTGCCAACGTCATCGAAAATGTGTTCGAGGCATTCCCCCATGCTGCACTCAAGTGGCTTTATCAGTGGTGTGTAACCGCAGGATCCTGGCCAGAAATATCCTTTACAATATTTTTAGAAAATAAAAGGTTGCGAAAACGGCGAATGAAAATTGCATTCAATTGAGCACATTTATTGTTTGAATTAAGTCATGAGGAAAATTCCATTAGAATGGCAGAGAAAACTGCACGCCAGTGGTTGAGTGAGTGGGTGGATGGGTGGTGCAGCAGCGGCAGACACATGTGGCTGCTTGGCATTAAATGGGATTTTATGCAATGTTTGACTGGCAAGGACTTGGCTGCTTTTTGCGCCTTTTGTCTCGCAAATCAGACCCATTTAGCCAAATGCCATGAGTTCGGGTGGATCTTCCTCCCCATTTTAATATTTGCTGCACCACCTGCAACACACGCTGATTGACAGCTTTGGGCGGTTGCAATTCAAGTTGCACATGAAATGGAAGGGAACAACAAAATGCTGCACTTGATTGAGCTCGTTTTTAAGGAGCTTACATTCTTATATTTATAACGAATTTTAAGTACACTTCTTAAAAGGGATAAAGTATTATGAATTGTTTCACCTAATTAAAGAAGTTAATATAAGATTAATAAAGTAATGATTAAATATAAAAATTTGTATCTTAGTTTTGTTTTTTAAACTGATGCACTTCACCAATAAGCTTCCAAAACAGTAAGGAACGTATAGAGTATCCACAAAAAATTGTCAATCCTCTTTTATGATTGGCTCTTGTTGACTTTTTAATTAGTTAGGCCCAGATAAACACACCAACGGATACCACAAAGGAGTCCAAAAGTAACTTGGCCCTGGGGGTTCCAATATTCAAAGTTAATTAATTTTTGGAAAAGTGCTATGCAGTAGAAAAGACCAAAACGGGATGCATTTATGCCAGAGGATGCCAAAAACCACAAAGACGACAAAAAAAGAGATTGGTAGAAGACAACGAAAAATACCAAACACACACCAACTGTGTTGCCTTGGTGAAGGACGATAAAGTTTGTCCAGCAGATTTGAGGAGCTCTTATCCCTGAACTGGACCACATTGTTTGCCATACACTTCATTTATTTGGAATTAGACCAGGCACTCCACTCGGATCCGCTTGATGCACTCGAATTTGAATCCTTTATGAAGCGTGGCACCAGCAGAGGACTCACAAAACAGGACACGGCACACATGCCCATGCATACACATCCTTGCAGGACTCCAGAAGTAGCCTCATCGCAATGGAGCTTGAGGTTGGGTCCAGTCCAGTGTGTGCAGCAGACCAAAAACCATTGATTGTCATCGAATAGCCCCCCCATGAGGGTCGAAAAAGCCACGGAGGTTCTGTAAGGAAATGGACAAGGAAAGGCAAATTTTGATACCTATTAATTCAAAAAAGTATGAATCAATGTAAACAATAGAAATCATAAGTATATTCTTTTAATAAATGCCAATAAAATAACATAAATTATCCACTTAGTTAATCCCTTTAAAACCCACATAGAGATCAATATTATGAAACGATCACACTTAAAAATTTAATCAATAATTCTAGGGTATCGATTACTCCGTCAGCCCCGATAATTTCTACTGCTTTTGTGTCCTGTGTCTCTGCTACTTAATAGTCAAAGTGTCCCGACTCTGTTTCCACTTCTGCCTGCAGTTGGCAGGACTTGAATCCTTCCTTTCCAAGTTCAATCCTTCCATAGAGTTACGTGTTTTTGTACATTTGTTACGCTACACGTAATGCAATGTGTCCGTCCACAGGAGGTAGAGGCGTGTGTGTAGTGGGCAGGGTGAGAAGAGATGAGTGGGATGGCGAATTGCGCATCCTGTGACTTAGTCCATGCCACGTCACGCTACACTTGATAAATCTCTAATGCCACTTTGGGAGTGCCAACCACACAAACTCGCCCCTCAAACCTCTTTACTTCACCTCTGGACACCACCCACCTCGCATTATTTTACAGAACTTCAAACTACACTTAAAAAATTTAGCATACATATATTACAAAAGTCTAATATGGAACTATGAATATATTGCCACACATCCTTAATTTAACTAACCATTAATTTAAATGTGACTAATTTTAATGCAAATATTAAATATTAATTTATTGTGTAGCTCACAACTCCCAGCGGCTGAGTGGCTCTCAACCCTTTCGCCTTTCAAAAATTTTCAGCATTGGTGTAATTTCTGTTGCTGTCGTTGTCCTGGGACCCTTTCTATACTTCCTCTTACCATTTCCCCCAGTACGATTATTAAACGTTGGATATTTTCAACAAATGTTTGCGGCCACTTGTGGAGCCCTTGGTATGTTGGGGCTTATGCACTCTCAGGAGTTTTGGCTGAACACGATGCTATTGATGATCCATTTGGCCAATGTTTAATCAAAGGTAATTTGAGGTATTGTTGGGCAATTTTGGGGTTGTCGGCTTTGATTTGTTTGGGTTAAGTTTAGTCACTAGTGTTCGGACTTAAAACAGGTTAATTTCGTGTCATTTAGGAAACAACTTTTTTTGATAATACCTTTCTATTAAAGTATCTTTAAAATGTCCCTTTCTACTTTTTAATATCTTCACCCTTAACTAAATGCTATGCACTCAATCCCTGCCATAGTCCCTTCCCACTTCCGGCCAATTCCAATCCAATTCTTCGTCCTGCACAGCGAGCTGCACCCTAATGAGCTTTTCGAGAGTGTCGTCTGTTCATTTCACGTTCGTTGCGACTCTGCCTAATTCCTTAATTAAAATCGAAGCCTACTCACCGGAGGAGGACGACGACGAATCGGTAAAATCCATTGACTGATTGCAATATTTCACTTTTAAGTCACACGATGCCGCAGTCCATTTTCCATCCGTGGTGTTGGACTCCGGCAGGCAAACAAACAAACAAACCGAACAGAGCCGAACACGGGGGCTTAATTTGTATGATCAAGTGAAGCAGGAGGTGGTTGTTCCAGCGCCACTGCAATATTCTGGCGACAGCCTTTTATTAAAAAGGACACTCTGACCACACGGACCCAAAACTGTAATCTGTGCAACAAAGTTGCAGCTGCCCATAGCATACTCTATTGGGAGTTGGCCCTTTTACTTTTTAGAAGGATAGGCAACAATTCTTAGCATAAAAAATAATTTAAAAGTATGTACGTTAAAAAAAATTTAAAAAGTTAGTAGGTGATGTGGTTATAGTTTTTGATAGTTTCTTTATAGTTTTTATTTGAACTTTTTTTCAAAATATTAATTTTTAATTTAGCTAATATATTAATTATGATTATTTTTTATAATTTCAATAATTTTATTTATGATTTTATAACGATGTATTGTAAAATCATATGTTTTACAAGAAAACCCAATACAAGCCCAAAAAAGTATGCTCTAAAAATTAAAAAAGTAATGGCAGCCATTAAACATCATAAAAATGTAGTTATTTCTTGAAGAGTGCTTAATAATTCGTTGTAACCCTCAACACCCATAACTTTCTTGTTTCGAAATGAGATTTGCGTTAGTCGGAACCACTTGACATGCAGCTAACCAAATGAGCTGGATAGAAAGTCCCCAACCACAACCCAAAGACCATCTTTGGCATACTTGTGTGGGGGTATCGGTGTGTCAATTTGCATTTGTGTGGGTGTGCTAAATGACGTTGAGGGAGTCGGGTCAAAATCGTTGCCTTTTCGTCGCCGTCGCCATCGAGTCGCTGTGGCATAATAAATTAACAAATTTGTCGGCGTCTCTTTTCGTAAAATTCGAGGGCCGATGACAGGACGTTGGCTTGTATCCACCTGTGTCCTTTTTGGTTGGGCCGTTGTCCATTTCGTTGCTGCCAATCATGTCGGATTAATAACAAACGCACTCTCCACAACACACAGGAGCCCCAAAATGCTTTATTCATGCCAGCCGAAGCATTCGAGCAAAATGGCAGCTGCGGCTCCTCTTCTTTGTCCGCTTTTGTTCACAATCATGGCCGGCCAAATGACGCGTCACAGGTTGTCGAGTCCTGCTGCCAGGATGCTGGCCACTGCATTACATAAGAGGGTATAGATCCAGGACTCAGTGCCCATCCTCCGTTGTTGTTCGGGCCTTGCTCCTCACTTCCTTTGTAGGCAAAATACGAGGTGTGCTCCATAAATTGTAAAAAACACTCGAAATAGAATCAAAATTAAGTTTTTTTAAACCGTATTTTTTTTTTGTAGATACTGTATTAATATTTATTCCTTTATTAACTTCCTAGTAAGGCCTACCTCTTGAGGATCAAAAGTATTGAATCAGAACATGATTTTTGTTCGACTTTAATTGTAAAGCTACTGCCGTGGATCTACTGGCACACCCTTTTATTTTTGAAAACCTGCTTTCACCACTGCCATTTCATTTTATTTTCCCCCATCCCAGACCATTGGGTCTGTCAATATTTTGCGTATTTCATTGTTGCACTGCCACAGTCATTGCAATTGTTGTTTTTCCCCTTTTTTTGAACGAGTGGGTGTGTGAGATTTATAAGCTCCACTTCACTTTGCCACTCTCCAAGTAACCGCAGCATGTTGCGACGCCCACTCCAAGTAGCCACCCACTTATCCAGTCACCAAAGCTACATGTGGATATTGTGCCCCACCCATTGGCAAAAACAAGGTCTGACCAACCTGTAGCCAAGCCGACGGTTTGCCGCAAATTCGTCAAATGTTCGACTTCAGGGTCCAGTTCATTTCATTTCTATTTGGCTTTGGTTTAGCTATTTCTTTTATTTTTTAAATACTCAGTAGTAGAGGTGTATTGTATCCATAGTATGAAATTCATAGATTAAGACTTAAAAAACGAAATATATATTTCTTTTACTGGCTTCAAATTCTAAAAGTTTATTTCGTTAGAAAATCTTTGGCTCAGTCATTACAATTTAAAGTACAAAGTAAAACATAGTCGAAGCAAGAATCTAAACATCCTTTTTGCTTTGGTATCCTGTTGATATTCTACCTGGCCCGGTGTGAGTGCTTTGTCCGACAATTTGGCCAGGCGTCAGTTTTGGCACCTGCTGCTGGTCGCCTGTTCCTCAACTTCCGTTGTCTAAACCGAAAACTGACCAACAAAACTGGACAATTTTTTTTCGCCCCATGTGTCGGCATGCATTTTTGGCATTTTCTTTCTTCCTTTCACTCTGGCGGGGAATTTAATTTCGGCTTCCGAGCGCGTGACGTTCTATTTGTGTTTGCCTTGCTGTGTGTCCGGGGCATGACATGAATTTGTTTTGAAAATTGAATTAGATTGGCCTGCGGACCGGCAGCTGATTTGATTGCAATTTCCCCCAAATATCGTCTACTGCATAGATGCATGCGGCCAAAGGAATTTTTCCAGCACTCTTCAATTTGATTAACTGGCCGAGCGTTGCATAAATTATGTCAAATTATATCAGCAGGAGTGGGGGAGCCATGGTTTTGAGAATTTGAAAAGGCAACCAAAACACAAAATCAATCAAGGGGATACACTCTGAAAACTTTCATGAAAGTTTCAATTACTCATAATACGGAAGTTGTTAGGGATACACCTTCGAAAACTATATGAAGCATTTTCATTGATATTTTTCAATCCATTAAATAGGCTATGAAACCAAAAAACCTTACCCTTGCTACCGAAAAAGAGCTCTTCCTCCCGACCCCTTTCAACCCATTTACATCAATTTTTCCAGACCGTCAACAACTCGTCAACCCTGTAAAATCAAAGTGAATTCTTTTTATTGTTAGCCGCGTATTTTATTGCATTTTTATCGCGCCTGCAGGCAAATGAGAGATGCAAATATTTCGCACTCAGCCGTCACTAATCGTTTCATTTAACTTTAAAAATTATATTTATGAACTTTTCTGGCGTTCGACATTTATGACGTGGGCCTGTTCCAAAGGGACAGATGGTGTCGAAATTCTTTAGCCCAGCACGTGCCTACAATTTTACGATTTTTTCGCGTGTCCCCAGTCTATATGGAAGCTAATTAGGGTAAAGTTGCAAATTTGCCTATTGGAAAGTCGTAAAAATGTTTTGCGAATTCGTTTTCTTCCTTGCTCCAGTCGTAAAATTTTTAAATTTACATAATTTTGGCGAGGGACAGGATCAGTTTTTTATAATTTTACAACTTGATATCGTAAACTGAGAATGGGCTGACTAATTTTTCTACAAATTTGCATAATTAGGTGATAGGTAGAAAAATGCGTTTTTGTTTTTATTGCTTTTAAATTGGAAAATCGGTAAAGCTTCTTAGCCATTTGAACTTTAAACTTTATTTACGTAATTCAAGGTCTAAAGGTTATCCTAGGAATCCGCCTTTTTAACTTTTAAAGTGATTCTTAAAAAAGAACTCTTACACTCTCTGAAAATCATTTTGCGAATGTAGCCCCCAGGCGGAGAAAATCAAATTGCAACTATATGCTGGCTGATAGAAGGGAAATTTGCTTACCCTCGAGTGGAGTCCCCTAAATGACTTTTCCAATCTGTCCCGTTTGTGTTGAATTTTCCAGTTTATTAATTCGCCAATTGACAGACTTATTGCAAATTGAAAACAAAAGCGCGAACAACACACCCAACGTACAAAACAGCAGCCGAGCGGGAAAAAAAGGATCTGCAATTCAAAATTCGTTATGCATGCCGCTGTTAGTCCTGCAGAGGGAATGGCAAGGATATAGGTGAAGGAAGAGAGAGCGTACAAAGGATGCAATAATAAAAATCAAGCCCGCAACGAATTTGCGCAATCAGCTGGAAATTATTTACATGTTTATACGAAATTGAAACAACAAACAAACGCACACGAGCCGGGTTGACGCTTTCGCCTCCGCAAGAAAAAGCGATATATGTACACTCAAAAAAATTCAATTTAGCTTTGATAAATATTTGTAATGCAATACAAAGGTGTTACCAATTTAAAGATATGATTTTCAGTCTCTTTTAAATTCTGTTTATTTAAGTAACTAATTGTATTATAAATCAAATGTTACTATAATTTTTTATCAGTGCACTTATCGAGCTGACACCTCCAGCACGTACATACAATACAGCTCAATAAAAGGCTCGCAAATTTACATAGAAAATAGCGCACAGATCCCCCGTCCACATCATCTCTCGCATGCCAGGAATTTCTGGGTTCGACCCATAAATATCACAATTAATGATGCAAAAAGTGCGAAAAGAATTTTATGTGTAAAATTTTGCATTGTTCAGGACTCGTGGCTGTAAAGGAGTGCGATTGTGAGAGTGCATGCATATATTATGTGGGTTTTCCTGAACATGAAATGTGAGCAGCCATGTGGTTGCCAAGTTTGAGAGGAAATTGGGATTAAGGTTTGTGTGTTTAGGTGCCAGTGATGGGATAATAATAAAAATAAATTTATAACTTTAGATGGTTCTAAAATTATTATTATAAAATCTTTGACGGCCTTGTTTGTAGAATTATTGAGGAGAGAAGAGTCTTAAATTTTCAGGATCTCTAAACCACAATTGCTGACTTTCCACAAGTCCCTGTTTAACAAAAATTTATTTGCCAAAGGCCCCACCTCCTCTGCTGATTTATACCAAGACATATGCGGAACTTTTAAATAAAAATAAAAAGGTCCTGCCAAGAGAGCTGGCAAAGAGAAGGACCATAACAGGAAAGAGAACATCAATTCAGGCAATTTACTGCCTCCTTGGCTTTGGCTGCTCTTTCTCGACAGTGGACCTCGAAAATAATTTGAATGAAAACTCCATTAAGGCTTCCTGGGAAAAAGAAAATCTGTGGGTGGTGACAGGGGAGACTGAGCGTCGCCAGTGATTCACACAAAATGACCGCAAGAGGAAAGAAATTCGGTGGACTGCAGATTGGAGAACGCAGGAAGCAATCCTTTCGACTGCTTAAGTGCACTTTACACATTCCTCTTTTATTCCTTGCCCAACTCAGGACCCCATAAATTTCATTTGGACCAAATTGTTTTTCATATCGTTTCGCTCGTGTATTTATTTTACAATTTGCATATTTAATGACACTTACATGCATGTTCCTCGTCCATATGCAAATTTATTCAACTTACCTTTTAACCCACAAGTGTCTGAAAGGAGTTGTAAGGTCCTTAACACTTTTTATTACATATTTTATTAATTATTTAATAGTATGTTTTGTCAAATCACGGTTAATTTAGGATATACTCAATAGTAAGAATAATATTTATGTTAAATCCTCTTTCAATAGTTGTACAGTTGTTAGAAACTTACGAAGCATGGGTTAAAGTGATCCCTGCAGTCCAATGAAAGCCGCATTAACTTGGCTTAATTGTATTCAATTATGCCATGCACTTTTCGCAGGCACTGTGCATGAATTCCCAGCTCCTGCTGACGTTCCTATGATAAGACCTCTTGCGAAAACTTTAGCGCTTCGCTTAATTGCTGTCATTAAATTTATGCAGCTTTGCCAATCTTATCATAATCAGGACGAAGCTCACGACCCACACACATGTTCACCTATGCGGTGGCATGCTGCGTAACTTAGACACCCACAAACAAACTAACACCCATGAGCTGACCCACCCACCTTTCCACGCCCCTATACCATTCACAGTGCACACTTGAATAATTTCAACGCGGATTATACTAATTAAGCGCGCCAATAGGCAGTGTGGAGAGGGGCGTCAATAGAGGTAATGGTAGCCCATACCTTACAAGATCTCCCACCCACTTAAGTCACTTTGCCACGACGTCTTTGGTTGGTCACTTCGATGCCTCTGCACCAAAATTCAAATTCATTATCCGCTTATCGCAGCGCACAGAAGCTTTATCTTTCAGACAGTGGCGCCAACCTTTAAGGTTGGTTAAAGGATCTAACACTCATTTTTCTTAAACATAAACCTTTTTTTAAACCATCCATAATAAATATTCAACATTGCCTTAACTGAATAATAATAGATTCCCAACCTTAACCACTGTGGAACATCTTATTCCATAGTACCCAAAATGAAGATGCTGGGTGATTTATTCCGTTTCCCATTTCACGGCCTGAAATCCGCAGTGTGTGTCTGTCATGTTAGCTTAAACAAATCATTTATATGCAGCGCTTGCAATTATTTGCACTTAATTGTGTGTTAAGTGCCCCAGACTGGGATGCAAGCAGTATACACATACGATATGGATGTGTGTGCGCGGCATGTCCTGGTGATGTTGTTAGTGTCCTCGCTGGTTATTGCAGCGGAAGCGATGTCCGTTGATTGATATCGCATTCAGGCGTGTTGAAAATTATTTGCATTGATAATTCGCTGATTAATGTTTGCCGCCGAATCATCAACACAGCGTCGAGTCCTCATCCCATCCAAATGACGCTCCACATCCAGGATATTTCCTGTCGCCGCGATTTTGGCCTGACTGCGTGTTATGTGATGCCATGTTGTGATGTAATATTGATGGCCTGTCCTCTTGGCTGCTAGACCCCCTGATTCCGACTGCCTGGCTGGGGATACTGTTTATTGGATTTGCTGAGGTTTTTGCATTAATGCTGTAAACAATTAAGCGAAGCGTATTAAGTCGGATTTGGGTCGTAGTCATTGCCCTCGCCCAGCACTAACTAATTTATGTCGGTTTGGCCGAGAGTTGGAGTTTCGCACATGCTCGCTTCAGTGGAGTCAAGTGCATTATTAAATTTTAAGTAATTATTTAAATGGTTGTTTTATAAATCACTGTTTAAATACTGAACGTATACAAGACTTAAAACTGTTTTTTTAAAGCTTAAACAAAACAATTTTTTTAAATTGTATATCAGTTTACCTTTATAAGAACATTTGAAAATCATTAGAAAAACATCATAAATAACAAATCAGCTTATTAAAAGCTTCTGCTGATTCCTTTTCCGCTTTGAATTAATCCACGACAAACGTCGAGACTTTGAAGCATTAGCAAAACAAACAAAAGCATTCAATGTGCCATTATGTCCTTCCCCCTCCGGAGAAGGACAAACAGTTCAATTGGCAAAAACGCTCTTTGCTAATTTATTGCGTTTTAATTCATATGCAAAATTTTTTTTTTCAGCGTGCTTTTAATGTTGGATAAATAATCATATATGTACATAATTATGAAGATATTGGGACATGAAAGGCAGAAGACAAATCCAGGGAGAGATAAGTAACCTGTGTGGGGGTTTTTTGGGGATTTGTCTTGGGTCTGGGCTTTGGGGTTGCCACAGCCAAGTGCACATACGAGGTTTATTTTGGCCAGAAATCTAATAAAACTCCGCAGCAGGATGTCTCGCAAGGAAATTATTTTTTATTCATGCATTAAATTGTTTTGACTTTGGTCCGATAGAGATCAGCATGTCGTTTCTGGATTTTCTTTATGATTATTATTTTTCCAACCTCTCCCCATAAGTTCTTGCATTTTTCCCCTTCACCCCGGTGATGCCACATGCTAATCAAATTACAAGATGTGTGTGTGCTCCGAGGAGTCTCCTTGGTTACCCTCAACGGCTGAATCATTTCCCAGACACAATCACCTGACAGAAGGTGGGGCGAAAGCGGCAGCTCTGCCTGCAGCAAAAATATCAAAAATAATTTGTTTGACAATAAAAGACGATAAACATTAAAATTATGTGCCAGAGATTTTCTTTTTCTCTGAAAAAAAAAAAATAAAAACTGAAAAATGAATAACAATAAAAATGTTAAAATGAAATGGTGTATAAGACATATTTGAATACTCTTTAATAGTTCAAAAATATAATGGATATGTATAAAAACATGGACATAAAAAGTGTAATGACCAAAATATACATACATGAATAAAAACAAAATGTATAAAAATATTTAAAAAATGATAGTTATGCATGAAACAAAATAGAAAACAAAAAAAAAATATGGTAAAGATATATGATAAAAAAAAGTTATTTAAAGAGTAGAAAACAGAATAATATAAAATATAAAAAAAAAAAACTTTAGATGCATGTAAAAAAAACGAAATATTAAAAATGTGGCATCATAAAAAATTGTTGAATAAGTGTGTTATAAAAAAGAAAAGAGAAAAACAATTGCATGAGAACTAATATTTAAAAACTAACAAAAAAGAAAACAATATTAAAGAATTATAAAACAACTTGGGCTCAAAACCTTACTGACTTGCTAACTAAACAGAATGAATAAAATCTCTCCCTGAAAGAGCATTTCCCAGATGGGAATACATAAAATTTCGCCGAGGGCATTTCGCTGGCAAGAGAGATATCAGCGGCGGTGTTGTCAACGCTATAGAAAGTTTTTTCGCTGGAAAATGTCCTGTTTATCCTCCCCCTCGCCAACCCCGGCTACTCAGCAGTTGAATCTGGCCCGGGGTTACTTTTAAGGAGGGCTAAAAAGCGATCTCTAATGATTAGTCCGCTAAACTCACTCGTAAATTTGTCAAACCGCTCAAGTTATGGGAATCGCATTTTTTTCCTTTATCTGCGGAATTTGCATAGAGCTTTTCTGGTTTTCCCCATTTTCCTTAGTTTTCCCTGGAGACCGCTCCCCCTTGACCAGCTTTTTATTTGATTATTAAATTAGATTTTTTGTGGTTCTTGTTTCGTTTAGCTTTTATACTCTCTTTTTGCACTTTGGCCTCATTAAATATTTCTACGCAATTTTTCCTTGTTATTTTTGTACTTTCGCCAAAGGAGAAACATCAAAAAGCGCGTGAAAAGTTTTGCCCAGCAGAGGAAAATATATTGCTTGAAAATTGCTTGCCAAGTTTTTTTTTTTTAGCTTTGACAATTGTTTGCCATATTTCTGTGATTTTTTTATGCATTAAATTTTTTGCGCTGTTGCTGTAGAGCTAACGAAGTCGCATTGTTTTTCCACCTCACCCAGACTGCTGTCTGCTGTTTGTTACAACTTTTCAATTGTTTGGCTTCTGTCATTACCTTTGACATGGCCATGGCAGCTTGTGGTTGTTGTTTTTGCCTTTTGACTGTCGCCGCCTTTTGTCTTTCGCGCCTTTTGTCCGGGCTCTTTCCATTTCCCCCAGCCATATCCTCCCACTTTGCATTCGCACTTTGATCTGCGCCTCTCCTACATTTTGTCTCTTAATTGTAATGATGAAGTGCAACCAATGTCGGTCCTTTCAACTCAGCCCGCGGTGGGTTGAACTTGCCATTAAATTTAATTGTATTTTTTACCGAAGTTATTAACCAAAACATTTTATGACTTATATTACTAAAAGAATCCTTTACTAACAATTGACACACATACGAAAATTCCCATGTTGCCATATGCAAGCTGCCATCTCCCCTAAAAAACGAACTGCATTCTTACTTTCAACTTGAATGCACTTGGATGGAGTGCACTTCGGAATGCTTCTTTACCTTGACCCAGATTCCCTAATTCACCCCTTTTGCACAAATAAAAAATATAAAAAAAACATGTAAACAAATCTATTCCGATTCTGGGCTGCCAAGTCGAGTTTTTCTCGTTCAACATGTGCAATTGCAGGCAGAACGTGCTCAAAGATGCAACATATGCAGTTTTTACTCAAAGGACGACCTTGAATAAAGGGGATTAAAGACTTTGGGCTTAAAGCTTTCCAGCTAGAGCTGCTACTTCTATTTCCACTTAATAAAGCACACTAATGATGACCACAAATCCAGTCCAAAGAACAACAAATTGAAATGAATCCGCACTTGAGCACGTTCCAACGTTGCCAACTCACGGAAAGAATCTCAACCACCGGTAGCCACTTCTATTAGGGCTAAGCCAACTCTAATTTATTTTTAATAATCCTGTTTTATATACTTTTCAAGTTCTCTTTGAGTTTTGCAAACATTCTTTACCCCTGGGGACAGAGCCAAAAATGTATAAAAAAAACGATTGATTTGCTTACTAAATTTGTGTACTTTCAATTAAGTTAAAAATGCCTCGAAAGGCACTCAAATAGTCGGAGATACCAGTATGTGCTAGAGGATTCCAGTTCTTAGTAAGAGGGTTGTGTTTTCTACAAAAGTAGTAAACTAACTAATACTGTGGAATATTCCAAAAATAAACTACAATACTTTGCAAAATAAAATATTGAAAAGGAAAGATTAAATGTGAATTGAAAAATAACAAAATTCTAAAGTGAATTATACTTTCCAGCAGGTTCCGATTTAATAAACCCTGGAGTACCCTATAAATACATCCCAAAAACTGTTGCTTGCTCTGAAAAAAATCAAAAACTGTTTGTTTACGGGTCAACTTTCCTCTCCAACTCCACTACTTTCGAAAACCCAGCTGGACGTACGCAAAACACACACATGCACTTGAGGCTTTCACCACTTTCACCCGCAGAAAGGGTTGCTGAAGGATGAAGGATAATACTATATGATGCTTTCGGGATATCATGTGTGGACGCTAAAGCAAACAAAAGTGCAAATTCCCGGGGGGACATTTGATTGAATTCTGGCAGTTAACCGTCCTCATAGTGCGCACTTCTCTAACGAAGGAAAAAAAATTGGAAAATCCTTTGGCTTCTGCTTATCTGCCTGGAAGAAAAATATCAAAAAATTTTAAATCATCTCCAAGGGTTCGGGGAGCAGTTTATTTGGCAAATGTTATTTGTTCTTTGCCAGTTGTGGCTCTGATTGATATTATTATGGATATGTCCATCCATTGATTGATGGATTCGGTGGACGGCGCTTAAAAACGGAATCTCTATTTGGATTTTAGAAAATTAAAAAAGCAGCTTAGCATCAGCTTCCATTTCTAGGTATTATTTGCTTTATACAAAGCGTATTAAAAATTCGGAAGTTGAAAGATTTCTACCGTCTGCCTCTGGATTTTTTTTCAAAAAGCCCAAGGCAGATTTTTGAGTTGGATGGGTGGCGCCACGCGACATTTTTCCGCATCAAATGAATGGGGTACAGGGTTTGGAATGGGGGATATGGGGTATTATCGAGTGTCCTTTGTCTGGTGAACGACTTTGATCTTCGCCGCTATTAAGAATGATAGATGGGGTGTGGGGAGAATTGGAATACCTTTTTAGGTGGCAGAGCATAATCAATGATTGCTTCGGTAAATAAGTGTTCCGAAGAGAGGAAGTTAATAAGCAGGAGTGACGAACTTCAAATATTTTTAGTTACTTATTACTAATCCAGTTACCAAGTTGATTTACTAACTCATAACACATAACCTTTCTTAGTTCAGCAACTAAAACCTCCTCCACCGCTTTTAAAATAGAAGCCATTGATTTTACGTAATATTTTTATTTAAATTGTATTCATACTGGTTTGTTTGCTTATCTTACATTTAAATAACTTAATCAATATTTTAGTTTATTTCTTGGGTTAATTACGGATGTAAATATTTCTACTTTTGAACTTGTACTATGTTTATGCTCGTGATGCGAAAATGCATCTTTACTTCATTTAATCTTGAACTTCTAGACATTTATTGCTTATGTAATAATTTATCAAATAAATTGACACACACACGACTTACGATTCTATAGCAAAGTAAATATAAAAATATATATTTTATTCCCGTAATTATTAGCTAATGTCGAAGAAGCACTCTACCTAAGAAGTTGAAAATTTCAAAACTTTTCCCCATAAATAGACACCAAGAGAGTTGTTTGTAAAAAGTCATCGTAACTACTTGTAGATATTAATAGTATTTAGAAAAGATTGGCTTATTAACTACGTTGGTTTCGTTTTGAAAACTAGCTGCTGCTTTCAAAATTTAGCTTGTATATATAGTTCCAGAATTTGTGGGCTTTCTCTGTTCCATACTCTTGCACTGGGCCGACCTTCTTAGAGAATCTTAAAGAACCTAACTGAATTAGTTAAATAAGTTCGATTAACTTAAATAATTTTAGTAGAAAAATATTCTGGGCAGGAAATATTTTTAGCAAAATCATTTATCACATTTGCGCTTATCCAAAGTGTTTTAAGTTAAAGTCGCGACGGCAATAAAGATACAATGGGCGGGTAAAATCTCCATCAAAGAAAGTACGAGTATAAAAAATATTAATTTTTATGGGGTTTTCCTTGGGAAATTGATTCACATTTCTCTGTCACTGTCTCGCCTCTCTCTCGTTCTCCGCTTTCTCCTCCAGGGCTCTTGGGGGGCTGCGCTAGTTCTCACCAACGTAAAGTAATCACAAGTTGCGCTTTTAGGAGCTTTAGTTGGCGCCTCGTCCTCTTCGATTTGCATTTTTACTGCGCCTGCGGCTGGATCTGAACGGTGGCACTTAGTTTACTGGATTTTCCCGCCTGCTGCTTGTGCTGTTGGTAGAACTGCTTCAGGACCTTGCACATGGTGAGTGCCAGGATTTTCCAGGCCAGTAGTTGTTCCTCGGCACTCGGCGCTGCAGCAGGCGCCTCCGGCTCACTTGTTGCTCCTGTTCCGGCGGCTGTCTCCGCCTGTGCAGGAGGTGGAGGAGGTCCTTCGAAGTCCACTTGATCGTGACCAGGATCGATGGAGTAAGCCATGGGGCTATCCACCTGGTCACCACTCGGTTCAGACTTCGAGACGTGCTCATCTTCGTAGAACGGGACTGCCATGTTTTCGGGTGGAGGTGTCTGGCCAAAAATTACGTCGAAATTGTTACTTCACAGTTCGGTCGGCTTTCCGGAGTTTTTCTGCTTTTCCAGGATGTGAACTCCAGGAGGGCTGTCGTTCGACTGAGGAACCCAGCCAGCAGGAAGCCCGTATTTATACCCGGGAAGCAGCGGGAGAATTAGCCACCCTCATCCCCTAGCACCAATCGGGGTTTCTCTCTCGTGCGCCCCCTGTCTCCCTATCTCTCTCTACCGCCTTTCCTCTCTCTCTCTGCCTCTGTGCCGCTATGCCGAGCTACTTTCAACACGTGCAGTAATGCTTCCTCGAACGAAAATAGAGTGACAACACGAGAGAGTCACACTTGTGGCATGTTACGTATACGCAACTCTGGCTTACGTTTTTCTGCTTACGTTCTATTCCCCGCTTTGTTAGGGATTACGTAGTTAAGGGGTTGTTTGGCAGAGATGTTCGAAAATTGGTATTTTTGTTTCCTTTTCGAAGTTCGAATTGAAGAGGGGAATTGTTCGAAATTTTTTGTGTGGTTGCTAGATTTTGCCTTTGTATGAGCATTAGATTAATCTTGTCTTTGGCTCTTTGCTTTTACTTTTGGCGGCTTACACGTGTCCTTGACCAAATTTTCTAATGATTTTTGATGTTTTAGTCCTTTTCTCCTTGTTTGTGATGTTTTTTAAGTTTCAGCTTTACACTTTAATATTTCCTACATATGTAAGTGCAAAAATATTTAAGGAATAAACTGCTTCCATTTTCCAAGTCACATGCCACAAAAATGTTATAACACAGAAATTTTCTGCAAGGGTTCTTTGCTCTTTCGCCCCCTTTATTGCACACTCCCTCACCGGCGAATCAATTCCACAAATCAACATAATCAACTTCCCGCCGTAAGTCCAAAATATAATGCACTCGCCGGCGAAAAACTTCTTTTGTTACCCGCAAAATAAAATGGCTAAGAAGCCAGAATAAGAAAGCAGAAATAAGTGCCGTAAAAAAATGTAAAAACTTTTTTATAGTGGCTGCATAAAAAATGTAAAATAAAATCCGACCGAAGGACTTTAAAGGAAAATATACGAAAGAATGCACAACAAAAGGAAATTACCTCCGAGGGCGTCCAGGTGAGTGGGCGGGGCTCGATAATGACATCCACGCGATGATAACCCCCAGAAATCAGAGGGAAAAATCCATGATCTAATTTGCTAAACACTCGACCGAATCCCGAGGGCTGGGCATATCACTTGCACTGGCAAATACCTGGCGAACATCCTGGCAGGATGGGTGAAAGGGATTCTCGAAAGCAAAATAAAGAAAGGAATTGTTTTCGCTTAAAAGAACATTCAAATGGAAATGTTCTGCTTGGCTCAACACAAACAACGAATGCAGGCGCGCACACAAACTGCATTTATTTAGTTAGCAAACAAAAAGGGAGCAAAAAAAGGATAAAAAGGAGCAAAAACTGGTAACCGAAGGAAGAAACGCATTTGAGTACCTCTAGACAGACAGACAATGCATATAAAAGTGAAGTGCACCGGGGCATGTGCAGCACACGAGCAACACAACAAGACGGTGGAAAAAAGTACAAGGGAGCAGCTCCCAGAAATGTCATATTTTGGCAGGATACCAACAAAAGGATACCCTTTAAGAAGGATTTTTTATACAACAGTTAGGATTTAAAATTAATTCATTCCAATTAGCTTCAAATTCGAGCGTTTTATGGGCAGATATTGACTTAGAAACTTTATTAAGGGAGCTAGAAAAGTCTCTTTAAATGTCTTAAAAATTTTTCTAATTGTTTCATGTTTTAGGTCCTTTTAACTTTTATACAATCCTACCTTGTAAGGGTATTTACCTGATACAACTAAAAAAGCATAGCAAAAAAGCAGCGTCGATTCGTCGACCTGCACTTTGTTGCCTTCTGGCTGTCAGATTGATATTAAATTATATACCTTATTATCATTGCAGTGTTTGCCTTCGCTCTTGTTTCCTTTTTCTTGTTTGTTGTTGTCAGTGGGAGTAGCTGGTGGGGGCGGGGCAAGTCGTGTTTATTTACAGCTGGCAACAATTGTTGCTGAAATGCATTTCACTTTGCCGCACTTTGGAGGATGCACCTCAAGTCAAAGTCAAAGCCAGAGCCAGAACACTTCACATGTGGTTCCTCATTCCCCGGATATTTCGTTTTGTTTTGTTTTCTTGCGCAAACTGTTATTATTCAAGGATGGTGCAGGATACAAGGGCTTTATGCTTGATGGCTGCACCCAAGTGACATTAAATGGCTGCCACATCTTCGGGTTTTCCGTCTTTTTCGTTCCCGTTGCCATAAAGTGGCTCAAGTGCCCAGATTAAAGTTGCCTTCCAATTTAAAGCTCTTCCCTTCAAATGTCGTATAAAATATTTATATTTCCAGCTATTCACACAGTTTTTCCTTTATATTGGCCATCAAAATAAATTGACGAAACTTCAGTTCGATACTCAAACTAAATGGGATTAAAGATTCTATCGCCGATGATTGCTTCGCTACTATTTGATTTGTCTTCACGAGGAGGAAAAGTAAATAAGCTCCACTTTAATGTTTTGTTTCCTTGACTCCTATTTTTTTCTTTTGTTCTAGACCTGTCTGCAAACTAATTACCCCAACCCTTTGAAAAGTATAACTTCCAATCCATTCCTATTTTATTTTTAGAAGAAAACCAAGAGCTAATCGCCTCCATTGTCTGTTTCGGGTAACCAAAAGTGCCGCACTAATTAACAAATTGATTTATGAAAATGAAAATGACGAATCTCTAGAGACAAGAATCCAATCACCAGGGTAGAGCCGAAAATCTCTCATATGCAAAATATTTTTCGCCAAAAAACAAAACGGCAACAAGGCAACAGTGGGGAAGAACAACCCTTGGTTTCGTCGAAAAACTTTGACTTTGTGGTTAAATCTGGAACTCATCCACCGCAGACAGACATTTAATTAAGGTGTCTTCATGGTTACAATCTCATTTTGAACTCGAGTGGCAAATGAGTCTAATTAATAACGAGGCATTTGCCGTATAATTCATTTGCCAGATCTAAATATTTCTTTACCAAGCTGCTAAAAAATAATTGTAGAGTGTGAGTAATTAGGAAAGGCATTTAGGGAACTTTTCAAATCTCCTATGAAAAGGATATCTCATATACAAATTATTTAACTTATGCTTTACTAAAAATATGTATTTTTTTCTGGATGTTAGCAGGTGTACAAATTTTAAATCTCAATGACCAGACTTTTATTTACATAGGCCTCACATTTGGTGCAAAATAAAAATCTTCCATCGCATTTCATTTGTCCGGCAATTTTTCTCTCCTGTTTTAACATTTTGATGACTTAAGCCTGGCGTCTGACTTGAATTTATTGCCAGGGTGATAGGTTTTTTGGCCAAAACCCAGTAATTTATGCAAATTGTTTAGCACTTTCCCTTGGAGCTCCAGCCCCAGAGCGGCACAATTAATTTCACAGTTCAATCATATAAACTTGGCCAACCCCAAAGTGGTCTTTACTTTCTGCGCTGGTTGCATTATAATCGAATTTCAAGGATAAACTTTGCATTGTCCTGAAAACTATAGTAGGTAAACATTCTGGCCGGGGCAAGACATCAAAAGCGTGTTTAATTTATGGTTCGTTAGGTCAGCCATTTGCTGTCAGCAAGTGGAAGAACAGTGTCTGGACCTGAACCTTCATCCAAGCCGTATGCAAATCAAATGGAGTATTCATCTTCGTCAGTTCTTGGACCTTTTTACGGGTCCTTTGAGGTGTTGGCTTAAACTCCAAATGGGAATTATATTCAAAAGGGAACACGGAAAACACTCCCAAATTCTTCCAAATTCCACCCCTCCAACGGGTCAAGAATAATTCCTTTTTGATTTCCCTCCCCCGCATTTGAAAAAGACTGTGGGAAAATGGTCTCGGAACATGTGTGAGGACGGAAATTTATGTGTGTCCAGTTTGGCCATAAAAAAGGGACATCCAACTTAACAGGACTTCCTCCAAGGGGAGTCGAGAGACCATACAAAAGAAAACATTCTCAGTGATTCGGCAAGGATCTTTGTGCGGTCAGTTCGAGTAAGCATAAAAGGCGACAAAGTGCCACTTTGGGCTTTAAAGTTTCGTCCCCACTTCCACTTGTTTGTTACTTTTAAATGATTAAATGCATTCTATTGCCGAGTATTTTTATTTATTTTAAACTCCCAATCCTGGGGTTGTTGGCCAAATGTCTGTTGGGCATATCAAAAAGGCGATTCGGCTGTTATTAAATGTTTTACAGCCCGACCAGACCAATAGAAATTTTGAATTGTTGAGCTCAGAGGAGAGATAATGTTTATTGTGTACTTTTTATTGTCAGCTCAGCTTTTAATTTAAATGATATAACAGAAAATGTTTGACTTTATAAGCAACCCCTGGAATGGTACTTGGATATGTGAATTGCTTGACAGATTGTCGTATTGTTTGGAATACTCTATAATCCAGAAAGTGGCTAGAACAGGGTCTTTGTTAAAAAGAGGCCGGCCTCATGTCCTTACTCCCCTCTGATACATTTTCTGCAGACATTGTAAGTAAAAATGGCGCATTAAAAATAATTTTTTATAGTCATTTTTATTTGCCATTTTCTTTAAAATTTTTTAACCTGGGGTTGTTTTTTAGCTTTGCTGCATTACCTTGTTTTTATTGGATTATATTTATTAGTTCTTAAAAAATTCAGGCTTGACTCGCTTAATTTGGAAAGCGAAATCCTACAAAACGTTTTTTAACAGGCCACATAAATTTCCTTTTGAAGGATTTAAGCGCAATCGGAATTTATGAGAGTCCCTCGATTGGGGGCGTGGTTCGTGTCAGGCATCAAATAAATTCAGTGATCATAAAATTGTCTGCCGGCAAATCCTTCCAATATATCAAACATATTTGGCTACCAATTACAGACACCTTCTCGTCCGCTACCGGGAGGTGGGAAAAAAGTCAATCTCTCTCAACACACATGATAATTTATCGCACATGCCTACACGAAAATGTCATCCCCTCAGTACTCGAGGTTTGGCGGGGTGTGAGGGTGGCTCAATATATATTCATATTTTCCCCATATGACCGTTGTCTTTATCCCTTTTCGGGCTGAGACTCTGGCGATGATTTGCAGCCGCTGCCAGTAAATCAAGCATGCAGCATTAGATCAGATCAGCAGTCTGCAAGGATAATAAATGAATTGTTTATGGACCGACAAAGTGGGCGAACTCTGGCGCACACCTATCCGTATTTATTCTCCACCTTTTATTTTTGATATATTGCGTCTTGCTTTGAGTGGTCTGAGCTGTGTAATAAACATATATGAATTTAATCAAGATGATTGAGAAAGTCAAGAAGTCCTTCCTAAAAAAGGGAGTAATAGGTATAACTAGTTAGTCTCAATCATCAAATTATAAAATCTAGTAACTTAGGAGAATAATTTAAACTTCCAACTAACCTGGCACTGTACCCCTCAATCTTAAATCATTTCCTTTATGTCTCCCTGATTTTACGCTTGTCCCCACCATCTCCAATATTTATTGTCCTTCCAGCTCTCTCGAAAGGACAATCGTCAGGCGTCTGACTGTCACTCGTTTGTTTTTGTTTATTTCTGGTCGGTGGCCACACGCCGCAGCCAAGTTCCTCAATTAAAAAGGGTCCTGCGACTCGGAGGAAGTGGCATGTCCAGGCAAATACGCCCATTGAGGGCTCTGAAAAGAGTTCAATTGATGCCTGCCATATTCCTTTGTGCCGGGGCCGGGCCCTGGGTGGGTCATGCATTGAAATTGAAATATTTTCGACTGACCAACAATTGCGGGGGTAGTGGAGGCAGGCCACGGTTTCCCACCTTTTCGTCCTGTTGTGATTGGTTTTTGTCTAATGGAACTCGAGCGTGGCAACAATTTCATTGAATTGGATTTCAATATGGCATATATATTCGTGTCGGTGTGTCCTGAACAAAAGGATCCGCGTTACTTTTGATGCCCTGTAAGAGAAAAAGGCAAAAAGGGTATGCCTCGTTTATTGTATGTGTAGGAAGTCGAACGAACTATTAGTAGAAATGAGCTACAAGTATCATTTCAATTAGATTCTTCCCATTAAGTTTTAACCATATTGCTCTATAAATAGTTGTGACATTGTACAGAGTATTTTTATGTCCAAACACTTTATTGTAAAATTTATACTTTTTGATTTTCTTTTTTGGGTATGTGTGTGTACTTTCCTTTCACAATTCGCTGGTCATTAAAAGGGACACGTGCAGGGAGGCACGTGGCCCGTGCCAGGTTTCTCTTGTTCTCCTGAAAATGAAACTCCGAAACTGGACTCTGGATCCTCTTGCATTGTTTTCGAGACCTTCCTTCCGCTTCCTTCCGTTTCGGTTTACGGGGCTCTTGAGGAATATGTTTTACAATGATTAGTGTAAATATTTGAGGGCCAAACTGCTCACACAAGAACCCACAATGCCCAATAACCGAAAATAAATTGGGACTTGAGCCGAGAGCCATTTGTCGCTTAATTTTTGTACAAATACATTCATTATGTCGATGTTTGGCCAGTAACGCGGTTTTGGTTTCACTTCCGGTCGCACGTCCACCGGAGAGCCCATCATGTTAATTTGTTATTAATTGTGGCATATTGATTTTTGTTTTGATTTCTATTGTTGTGGTATTGATGGTTTCGAGTGGGAGAAAGTGGGGTGCGAAAAGGATACTCTGGGAAAGTTTTATTTTCCATGTTGAACAGTCAAGTAGATAGTAGTGAGAGCCAAAGGAATACCATTACCTTTTTCTTAAGTTTCTGGCACTGAAACTGACTATCTACCATTACCAACTTTAAAGTGAATTGAGACCATGCGGGCGCATCGAATTACCAGCAACTTGCATAAATTAAAAAGCGGAAGGAGCAGCAGGAACATTTTAGATGGCAGCGTTTTAATCAACATCAGACACACGACCCACGCTCGTAATCCCTTTACGACGAGCAACAGATCGAGCCGAAGGGAAAGGGTTAACAAAAAATAGGATTGTCTGAAAGGAGCGGGCGTGAAAAAAGAGCAACTCAATGTGGGAATCCCTTGCCGCAATGGTGTTGCGTGTTTTGAAGTGTCTGGAGTATCTGGGACGAGACCATCAATGTCAGTCATAAATTCATCACGCAAATCTGCTTTGCATTCGTGCGGTCACGTGGCATCATCCTTAACATTAGATAATGTTTGGTATTCGGGGATATTAATTGTACAAATTAAATAGATCGCACATCTGGCTGCTGGCCCTGCGGAGTGTGAACAATGTTGTTGCCGCAGCAACTCCCAAAAAAGTGTAGATGGGGCAACAGAAGTGGGCTTGCAACTATTGGCAATTAAGTTAATTGTGGAAGTTTCAGTAAGCACCGCAGGACATCAGACTGCTAAGGCCCACCTCCCAGTAAAATCAACTTCCAAAAAACAAGCATCACCCCAATTTCCTGGCTTCCTTTTTTGGCGAATTACATAAATACGAACAAATTCAGGGACGACAGCATCAGGGGCATCATCGTCATTGTCAGGACAATGTCAGGCGCAGCTTAGGCAAATAAATTTGTACATATAAATAAATCCTGGGACAAAGGACATGGCACAAAGTCTACGGGTGTGTGTTTGTGAGTCAGACATAGAAAAACAAATAATTACAAGTAAAAATCGCAGCTAGCATAATGGGGCAGATAATGAGGTGAGGTCGGAGTTCGAGACCAGACGATGCCAAGTCCCCGGCAATTAAACATTTTCAATAAAATTTACACCTGAGCTCATTTTAATTGAGTTGCAGGCAGGGCAGGGCAGAGGCAGAGTCTGCACTTGAAAAAGGATCGCCAGGAGCAGATAAACTTGTGCTCTCCGGGAGTGAAACGATGCGAATCGGAGTGAAGTGGAGTGGAGCAGCACTCGAATCCTTCAGATATAATTGCCCGGCCCAGCCAGAGATATTCAACTTTGGACTCCCTGACTCTTGTCTGTCTGGCTCTTCACAGTCCCCCCGGCTCCTTATTCCAATTGATTTTTGCTTCAATGTAGTGGAATTGATTTGTGTACGAGTGGCCACGCCCACTCCACCAAATTAGTTGCCATAAATAAAAAAATAAAAGAAAACCAAAACTGAAAACTGAAGCCAGAGTACAACACGAAAAAATTAAATAAGAAATTGGCAAGGAAAGTACGCAGCGGACAAGTGAAATATTTTTCCTATTTGGCTCGGAAATTTGCATAAATAAGGTTGCCATGACATCGGCGGGATATTGATATGATATGGAGAAGGTAGCCGCTGCTGGGATATTTGCATACAATTGTTAAATACTCTTAAAGTGAAGAGTCTCTTCAATATTACATGAGTCTTGATTGAATTACTTTAAAGGATATGAGCATGTAAGTTGTGGCTTATATTAAAATACATTTTAAGGGTTTATCTTCCTTCCTGCTTGATAATTGGTTTATTTTTAATATATGTAGTATGCAGAGCATTTCCAATTCGTTGGGTGCCTTTTCTGTGCCCTCTTTTGTCATCAACCAACTCTTATGACATCGTGAAATTCTTGCCTCAATAAACATAAATTTGCACTGGCATTCTGGCCAAAGAACCCAGTGGCCCACCACCCAGACCGCCCCGAAAGTGTGTGCCACCCTCAGTGAACTATAAAAATTGCCAATAAGTTGATCCCCTTGCAGAGGAACGAAAAAAATAAAAGATTGAGCGGAATGAGGTCTCGGAAAAATGTTGTCGCATGCAAATTTGCTGCCTGATTTGTTCATTTTGTTTCAATTTGCGCTCTCCTCGACTTCCTCTTTTTTTTGCGCCTCAATAAAGTTCGCTACGAGTGCATTCCACAAATAATTGCAATGATTCGCTTTCCCCGAAAGTAATTGGGGGATGTGTGTCCTGTATCCTAGTATCTATTTCGTTTTTTTGAATTTTGATATGGTAATTTTTCTGATTTTTTCCTTTCCTGCCTTTGGCACTAAAATTGATACTCGATGATGGTAAATTGGACTTCTCCGATTGTTATTTGAAGGTTTATTTTTAGCCTTTGACTTCTGATTGAGACTTTAAATATTTGGCATATGAGAAAAATATTTAAAGCATAAAACCCAGCACCTGCTAATCGCAAGTACTGTCATCTGATATTAAGAATCCTGACCCTTTTTATCCCCAAAAAAGACACCCTTGTCAGTTGAGCAATTAAATTCAGCAAGACTTTAATTATATTTCAGCAAATTTTTAATAAGGCACCTCGAGACCGCACTTTTTTCCCTTTTATATCAAATATAATTCCTTTTTTTTATAAATTCCAAATAAAAAGGGCAAAAAATTGCTAACAACTTCAATTAAGGGGGCATGCGCACTTGGAGGGCCAAAAAATAGGCATTTTTTCCGAATTTTTTTCTCGTAAACTATTGAATTTTTTTGAAATATCGTTTTATTATGTGAAAGTACATTATTTTAACTTAAATTTGAAAAAAAAAAAGTAGAAAATATTTAGGGGTTGCAAAGTTATGCCCCGTCGAAGTGAGGTCCATCCGAAAAAGGCGAGTTGCGGTGACCAACACTGTGAAAAACTGGATAGTCCGAAATCAAAAAATGAAACGGATTTACATTTACTAAAAGTAAATCTAGTACTTAATCGAAGGATAGTAAAAAAAAAAAATATTTGACAAAATGGCGACCTTTCAAAGTTGAAAAATCGTTTTTCGTCAAAAAAATCGGTAGTTTTTCAGCTGTAAAAAAAAAAGTTTTGCATAAAAAAAAAAATCCTTCGATTAAGTACTAGATTATTATGTAATAAAAGAGCATGCTAAATTTCAAGACAATCGGGTCACTAGTTTTCGAGTAAGAGTGGTCACCGACTTTGAAAACGTAGTTTTGAGAAAAACGTGTTTAAAGTTTCAACTCACCATTACGCTTACCGGACGCCCCTCCCTTTCAACATGTGTATCTCACTGAATTTTCACCGGATCATTTCAAAATTTTGTGGACACATTTCTAAATGTATATACTTTAACAAAATGCAAAAAAAAAAAATTCGATTTTTTGAAATTTACAAGTGCGCATGCCCCCTTAAATTATCAACTTTCCGCACGTAGAAGTCTCGACCTGCGGACGGGGTCAGAAAAAATTGGCCGCTGGAAAAGTTTTTCGGTCGAGTTTTAACTCAATTTGCCTGCGAAAAAGTTTTGCCATCACTCCCCATCTCGATTTTACTGGAAACGCTTAACGCGGCTTAATTGTGGTCACAGGTGTCTGGGGCACAATTTTTATCGTTCTGTTCACAGTTTGCAGAAAAAAATGGTTTCTTCACCCAGGGGCGGCGGAAGTGGCAGGCTGAAATGAGGGAGATTGGTTGGCTCATTTCGTTTAAGACAATTTTTATGACCTTTACGACTATTTGCCGAGTCGTTGCATTGGATTGGCTTTGATTGCGTTTATGGCTCTAAGCTTCTTGGGCCAGAAATAAAATTCCTCAATTTATTTGTTTGTCTTAGCCACATAAAAAAATAATGCGAGAGACCACTTCTGACTTTTCTCTTCGGTAATTTGATATCCTTTCGCGCAACCCTTTTTTATTCTTCTGGCTGCCGGCCAAAATCCATAGCGCGCTTTTCAGCGTTGCGCATTTTTTAATTGCTTGAAATTTAATATTTTCTGGCTGGCTTCGATGTTTGTTTTATTTTATGCTAATTATATTCGTATGCACCGCGAAGCAGTCCCTCGTTTTATCTTCGCTTTTTCCGCCGAAAAGCCAATTATAAAATTTCATTTTTGCACTCTTCGCTTTTCAGTTTGTTATTGAAAATAGCTTTTGGCGTTGGTAATCCGATAGGCGCAATTAGCGAGGGGAGGTCAGCCACAGAGTCACTGCCAGATGAGGATTTAATAACAATAAGCAGATTGTGGGATTATTTCCACATGAGATTGTATCGCAACAGTAATATGGACCCATTTTTGATACTTTGACTTTCACATACTATCCCATAACCTGAAACTAACTTAATCTAGAGTTCCTAATTATGCCAACCTAATTAAAAATCTATTTGAATTCTGTTCCTAATACAAAGTATGCTCCAAAATGCACACACCTATTTATATTTATGAGCTGACCAGTCCATCTACTTCACATGGGCATTATAATTCAATAATTTCCTCACTCGCTTGGCGCACAGATTTTTTAATTGCTTTCCAATAACAGCTCGGAACTAGAGGGTTCATTTGAATGGAGAAAGAAGGACATTGTCCTGGATGTGGAGCCTGTTCAGGCGCTGATAAGCCGCAGGATAATCATCACCATGGTCAACGCGTTAAATGCTGAAAAATTCATACGTGTGCAACTGAAATATTTACGAAACGAATTAAAATCCTCGCTAATGTAATTCACTCGGCCAGCGCTAATTTAAATTTTTAAGTGGACCAGCAATATGTAAAAAAACAAGAAAGGAAAGCTAACTTCGGGCGGAGCCGAAGTTGATATACCCTTGCAGTTCAGTCGCAGTCCGCTAGGTGGCGCCACTCATCTTATATTATTAGATATATAGCGGATCGTTTATAGTCGGCCGATCCTTATGAAAATTGGCAGATCAGATTGTTTTACCCAAAATAGAATCTGTACCAAATCCCATCTTTCTAACTTAAAAAACACCAAAGTTATGCCAATTTCGATCGTTCTATGACAGCTATAGGATATAGTCGGCCGATCCTTATGAAATTTTGTACACAAGATATTTTGGTCAAATATAACATGTGTGCAAAGTCCCAACCCTGTAACTTAAAAAACACCAAAGTTATGGCATTTCCGATCAATCAGTTATATGGCAGCTATAGGATATAGTCGACCGATCCCGGTCGTTCCGACTTATATACTGCCTGCAAATGAAAGAAGGATGTGTGCAAAGTTTCAACTCGATAGCTTCAAAACTGAGAGACTAGTTTGCGTAGAAACAGACAGACAGACAGACGGACAGACGGACAGACGGACATGCTCATATCGACTCAGGAGGTGATCCTGATCAAGAATATATATACTTTATAGGGTCGGAGATGTCTCCTTCACTGCGTTGCACACTTTTGACCAAAATTATAATACCCTCTGCAAGGGTATAAATATATAAGAAAAAAGTTAAAGAATTATGAATACTCTAATAATTTCCAAGTTATATGTTTAAGTAAGCCTACTGGAAAAATTCACATAAATAAAATTACAAATAAAGGAACAAATTAATAAAAAAAAAAATAAGGAAATCGATATATAAATTTTTACTAAACATTGCATGGCAAAGAAAAGAGCAACGTTTAGCTGCTGCATATGCAACAAATTGTTGCATGGCTTTTCGAAATAATGCTTCCATCTCTTCTATGCCGCCATCGTCCTCTTTCTATCCTATTGGTGGGAGTGCTACAATGTTGTGTTAATGCTTACACATGTCCATGACACGACCACAATGAACAGGAGTCCAGAACAGCACCAATCCAGTTGGGAATCTGCTTACTCCACAGTCGGTTGCTCCACTTTTCCCGACCATTTCAGGCCAGACTATACACTGGGAAATATTACGATTGTTTTACTTTACATGCTCCTTATTAATATAGATTGTATACATATTTACAATTATTCCTTTGTACATTCTATTTCTTCCTCCCTTTTTACGATATCCTTTTTACAGATATGTATAAAATCTAGATTTCCACAAAGTCAACTCACTAATATCTAGGAATAGTACTACGTTTTTCTCCAGTGCAGCAATTCAATTCAATCCAGGCTGGTCTGTCCATAAAGTGCATCAGTTGCGCTGCATTGCACTTTGGAGTAGCGTCGAGCAAAGTGCCTCAAAATGCATCGTGTCTGTTTGGGTGTCGATAGCAGGCCTTAATTAATTAAAATTAACATTTTTTGCACAAAACTTAACAAGCCTCTGGCCTTCTCCGCCTCCGCCGCTCTTTAAACATTGTCGGGTTATGCTTTTAGGCCAAAGTTAACTCAATTTGTTGTGAGTCCTGCACAAAAGGGATATGCCGACGAGGATATGCAAACGTGTGGGTACTTCGGCTTCTTTTAACCTCTAACCCTAGCCCCAGATTTCTATTGATTCAGATGATGGTTATTTAATTTGGAGCGTCAAGTGTGCGTTATTGATGCGAGCCGAAGAGGCTTTTGAGTGCATTTGCTGTTTTAATAGCCTGTGGCCATCAGGATGGGTACATTTTATGGTAATTGAGGGGTAGGGAGAAATATTACACCTTGTAGTGTGGGGATGCATAAAATATTGCTTTAGAATTTTTGATGGCAGCTCTACTAAAAAGTGATTAAACTATTATCAACACTTAACAGCACTAATATTTAAATTATTATATTAATAGTAATACTAACATATTTTTAAAAATCATTGGCATTCCATCAACATAATATTAGAAGTATTAATTGTATTAACCAACAATACTCTCATACAAACTTAAAAATCTTGTTCTTATTACTGCTTTTAAATTTACTTATTCAGTAACTAGTTATGAGCAACAATTAATGGATAAATTAACCTCTTATTTTTATAAATAAATGTATATAATATATAAATAATTATATGCTTATTGATAACTCTATATTCTTAACACTAATTGCCTCATTATCCATTTCTAATCAAATACTATTATAAGCTTTTATAAAAAAGGCTTTATTAAATTGTTATTAAATTTATTAAAACTTATTAAAGATCCCTTTAATTCCAAAATACTATATGCCACAGCAAACTGTATATATTTTTCTATAATCCCTCGAAAAACGGCATTTATCCACCGAAGCCGAAAAGCGCATGAAACCGTATTTAATAACGGGCTCATATTTCCATGTAGTTTATTTGACTTTTTGCGAAAATGCATTTCCGCGGCAGTCGCCTGCTGCCGTTGGCGATAGAGGGAGGGTATGCAGGTCTGCCCGGGTAAATATCAATATTTACACCTTTAATTAAAAACGCTAACAAGGTTATTTAGTATGTTGTAGAGGAGGCAGGACTGATAGGAGGGGACTGGCCCGGAAATCTGGCAGGAAGTCAGCCGTGGTGGCCAAACAAGCGAAGCTACGGTTGCCCCCGATGTTGGAAAGCTTTTAAGCGAAAATGCCAAAATGGAAATGTAAAATTTATTTTTCATTTACTGGCTTAACTTTAAATAATGCAGTGGGTGGGAAAGATATTTGGTTGGGTTGGGTAGCAGAGTGCGTCTACTAAGTTATTTACGATATTGGTTACTAAAAATTCCTCTAAAATTCTTAGTCCAATTGCGGATAAAATCCAGCTTAGTGGATAACTAATTCCTATTTGAATGGCACAATCTGGATACCCCAACTGCAAAAATCGCGCCTGCATTGTGTGCCTAAAATATTTGTCATATTGCACGTGCCACCAAAGGCGCCGCTAATGCTTCATCACCACCCACAGGGCAAGGTGGTGACATTAAAATCCAAATATTCAGACTCTACGCTGCATGTCGTTTAATTAAAAAATGCCCCAAAAGCATTTACCCAAACCAGAGCCAGATGATGCCGCAAAAGGGCTAAAAACCAGTGCAACCAGTACTGGGGATGCAGCAGTTGCAAGTGTAAAGAGGGAGGCGTGCACTTTAATGAAAACGGAAACCAAATAATCAGGAAGTGACAATCTCCCAGGGTGGTGGCGGTCAAGCTCGGATGGTATAATGCCAGGACCTCCAGGACAAAGGCACTCCAGTTCAAAATGGGAAAAGTGCAACCCATGGAGCGTATGAATTTAATGATTTAATCGCAGTCGCCCACCCCCATATGGATTCGCTTCCTTTTTTTGTGCCACGCCTTGTTGACACTGCATGCGTGTCAAGAGAATTTGTCAAAAAATGCAACCGCCGGTGGCCGCCCCGGGGGAAATTGGACAATACCAAGTGGACTTGGAGATGGACTTGGCGATGGAATGGAATATGAGGGTACAGGGCCAGGCCGTGCAAGTTATTGACTTTGTGTCTCTGTCAAATCCTGGCATGTGGTCAACATTTAAGTGTAATTAATGCCCGCGGCCAGTCGCCAGTTGCATTTCATCCGGGAACTCCGAATATGAAATCCAAATATTGCGCTTAATTTGATTAGCATGTCTGCGTCCAGATTCCAATTGCATTTTTGGTTTCATTTTTGCATTTCTAGCCCGAAGCACTTTCGGGTTCATTCTTATTATTTTTGCAATACCGGAAATATGGTGACAGCATCAAGTATGGGTTTCCTAACCAGCAGAAACTTAAACTGAAAATATTCTCTAATAAAACATCATCTTTATAAAGTCTTTAGTATTTAGAAATTGATTACAGAGTTCTTAGCACTACTTCCACCCTATTTCCTGTGTTCCCCTGGGACTCTTCTTATTTGGTAACCTTTTCTTGTCAAAGGGCGCTAATCGAAAGTGTTGCTACCTTGGTAATTAATAGTTTTCATCATCAGAAACTTTCAAACACTTTGAACTGTCAGAAACTATATGCAAATGTGGCAAAGATCCTTTTCTTGGGCAAGAAAATTGAATTCTTGGGTTAGTTGGAGAATTTTCCTTGCCCTTCCCATGGGTCGCCATTAACCCCCTTAAGTCCCGTGTGGCCTTTGACGCCTCGTGTGTGGAGCATAATTACAGGGACCAGTCAAGTTCTTCAATTAAAATTTATTTGGTTTTCAAAGAGTGGGAGTTTGGGGGTCTCTTTTAGTTTCTGACATGGAATGGCAAAGTTTTCGACGCGCCTCGTTGCGGTTTTGTGCGATTTTTAATCCTTTGTGCCTCTGACAATCCAATTAAAAATGATTTGTGGTTGCTTTGAGTAAATGGGTAATATGTTTCAATAATATTGGATAGTTATTAGCAAATAACAGATCTACAGATGGTAAAAAATTCCTTGTTTTAAATGCAAAATAAGTCTTAGTAGAAAAAAAAAGCAACTGCCTGGCAGTAATATCCTTCACACACATACTCCACACTTTGGAGTCCAAAGTGTCGAACAAAAAAGTAGCAAAAGCCCCATGGCAGTCATAATGATGACACACTTACCACATAAACCGCACGCACCACATATAACCACCGACAGGCCAACCACCAGATCCAGCTGAGAGTGGTTCCACAGTATTGTTGGTGGCGGGGAAAGTCCCGGGGACCGGGAAATCCCAGCAAAAAAGGGTTGGCTAGTGGAAAAGGCTCTTGTAGCAGCTCCAGAATTGCCACTAAAATGCACGCTAATGAGTTTCAATTACGACCGACGACTGACAAGACTGGAAGGAGCCGAGGAAGGGTGAATGGTTGAACGCATCTGAAACAGTTTTTATTTTTATTGACATGGCATTTGGGCCTTCTATCGTCGCCGTTGTTGTCGTCGCTTCTGTTGTCAATTTGCGTAAAATTTTCGTCCTTTTTTGAGTGTTGGTTTGTCGCTGCTTTGATTGAAACTAAACGACGAGCTGAGCTGCAGCTTTTAGAAGGTGTGGCGTATGGCATGTAGCCGGGGGAGGGCGTGGGAGACTTAGATGGGGGCTTGGAAAGTGCTTGATTTTAATTAAATTCCCGTTCCCACAAAATGCGACGAAAGCAGCTGAGGCCGTTCTAGTCACCGTCGTCCTGTGGCTTCCACCTCACACCTACTGTGTTCTGCTTCTGTTCGTCACTTGTCCTTCTGATTTCAGTTTTAACTTTTTTTAAATCGTAAACTTTTATGATTACAAGAGCCCAGCGCGTTTGTTGTTATTTGTACTCCTGGTGTTGTCGCTTACGCTGTGGCCTGGTGGTGTTTTGTTGCCTTTTGCAACTTTGCCACATGTTGCACCGAGTGGGAGTCCCACCTAAATGGTTATGGCGCCGAGCATTTTAAATAATTAATGGCCAAGTTCGAGTCGCTAGCACTCCGTCTGCGTTGCAAGTGCAACTCCACAGAGGCGCCACAAATGTAATAAAAATGCTGGGCCAAAACTTTGACCAAGACGCACAAACTGGGAGAGAACTTTGGCCTTCTGCAGACATTTGCCAACTTCAGGCCAAAAATCGACTCCTCGACTGCATTTCAATTCCCAAACGATTATAAACTACCGACGGTTTGCAAATTTAATTTACAACTACACAAAGTGAACAAACCGCAACAAGAGCTCCCTGGCACCAAGTTTTTACTTTGTTAAGGTCGGAGGGCAGACTTTTATTTGCCACCTACGAAACAACTTTGGCAAACAGGGGTCAGCTGGCAGATGGAGCTCCTGCCAGCTCCTGGAATTAGCTGCTAACTAGGGAATAAAATGCACTAAAGAAAAAGTTATTATTCGGTATAAGTAAGTAATCATTTCGAATTATATTCTAAAAGATATATATACATTATTTGAAAACAGATCCAATCTTTCTCAATATATTTTTAAACATTTATCTTAATATTATTTCTCTCAGTTTAAAAAGGCATGGGGAAACTTCTCCAGAAACAGGAAATTATGTTTATTATTACTTTGGCACACACAATTCCGAACTGAAAGTAGCCAAATGCTTTCCCCCGAACAATATGCAAATATTCGGAAGCCAAAGGAGCCTCAAAAGACCCCGAAAGGGCTCTACTTTTCTCTTACCCATTTCCAGAAAACTTCAAATTTAAATTAATAAGACAGGAGCCGGGATCGCCTGGTTGGATGAGCTTCGTTAGCTTCCTGGGCGGCAGTCATCAGCATCAGAAGGAGCGTCCTCGTCTTTGGAGTGCACACTAAATTGCACTTTAATTGCACTTTAGGCGAGAGCCACTCGCCGAGAAAAACTAGAAACTTTTCGGCCATTGTCTGAATGGAGTGCAGACGGGAAATTTGGTAATCATCATAAATAAGTGATTCGAATTAATTAAATTCAGTTTTGGGACAAAAGTCTCTTTTCAAGGAGTAAGGTAATCAAAGTTTACACAAAGAGTCCACAGAGAAGAGCTGCTCACACCAACTGATACATATATAAAATATATATTTATATTATTTATACATTTCTCTATATAATTTTTCTATAATTTCTCGAAAATCTCAGGAACAAATATCACTCATAATACCATAAATAGGAAATTGAACATTTAGCTTAGTTGTATTTGGTCCAGTTGCAGTTTATTCTCCATGGCCGGCACCGTTCGGCCGTTGTGCTTGATGCCTTTGAGCCAACTGATGTACTCATCCGGAATACCCGTCTCCTTGGCTCCTTTCACTAGCACCTTGAGGTATGTTTCAGAGGGCTGGCGATCGAGGGGAATGCATTCCTGGGCACCTGTAGCATGAACTATTGTATCAGGCTGATTGGTTAAGTGGTAAGCGCGACAGGTGAGGTTGGAATTACTGGCCAGCGAAAAAACTGATATGCTGATCGGAATATAGTCGCGATCGGATACACTTTCCTGACTGTAATAAAGGTGCAAAAGTTAGGGATTTCTATCATTTTTAAAGTTAAGACTCATACTCATCCAGGTCCTTCAGGTTGCTCATGTCGATCTCCCAAATGGCCCCATAGACATGGGCTCCGGGTGTGGACACAATTGTGGCAGGTGCCCCCAGCCAGTTTTTCGATCCTGTATGAAAATCCAACCGATAATTCTGTTCCAATAAAATATATATTCAAGATATATATTTAATTTATAATGTCACCCGAAATATAATATATTTTTACCTCTAATTTACCAGCTCCAACCCTTTTGGCAGTCGGATTTTGGATGTGAATCCTGCTGGCCAACATGTTACTGCCAAAGCCAAAATAGTAAAATGTGCTAGCCATAATTGGGATAGTATATTGTCTGAAAACAATTTAGAAAAACAAAATATTAATTTTATAAGTTTTAAAAGAGTATGATACATTTAGCAATGTTTCAATATCCCTCAGACTGTAAACTGCTTTAAAAAGGTTTTTAAAGCAAGCAGTTTGTAAATGGCTTATAACTTGGCTTAAAATAATAAAACGTTTAAAAACTTTTTTTTATCTTGAACACTAAGGTAAGTCTTTTGGTACCATCATTATTTTTATATTGATTTTTAGTATTTAATAATTTTAATATATATACATAGCTTTAACCATCTAGTCACTAGATTCTAGTGGATATGAGCTTTTAAGCTTTTGCATCGTAAATCAAATCAGCTGTGTCATGACAAAAATAAATAACCAAGGTTTATTTTTTCTTTGTTTTGAAACACACTTACCTTATATATATTTTTTATTTTGATATCACTACCTTATTTATTTTTATATTATATTTGTACCTTGTTTTATCAAACTGTTTTAGAGAATGTACACGTCACTTAACTGAATAAAATTTTGTTTACACGTTTTGCCTCGACAGCTGTGGGAGAACTCTCAGATTGATAAACCCAAACACAATGTTATGATCCAGAGAGTGAGAGATATGTAAGTGGTGGGCTTTTAATTGACAATGCCAGGGCTGTATTGAAAAATAATAAAAAAATAGGGTTACTTTTTGAATGTTCTTTATCTTTCTGAGAGTAAGTATTGGACTCGAACTATTATTAAAATTGGTAACGTATATTGTATATTTTGTCTTATAAAGCTTCAACATATTTTGAATAATATTTTATTGATTTTCTAGAATTCTGTTTATCTGTTCCACCGTAAAAGGTTTTGGCTAATATTGCTTTTAAAGCTTTATGGATGGTTTGAATCTTGGGAGAATATTGAAACTGTTCTAAAAACAGAAGTAAAGACTGCAACCCTGATGAAAAAAAAAACATTTTCAATAAAATGTTTAAATTCTTTGTTTTCGAACAAATTTATTGAATTTTTCTAAACTGAGTTGCAGAAATATTTTTAATATGAAAATTGTAGACTTTTTGTCTCATTGGTGATTTTATTTGGCATTTATTAATTATTCACAATTGGACTTCTTTCAGATCCAGCGTTTCTTCCAGCTTACTGGCCACCCGATTGTTGTGTCTGATGCCCTTCAACCGCCGCACGTAGTCCTCCGGGATGGAGCTCTCGATGGCGCCCTGCACCAGGCACTGAAGATATGTTTTCGAAGGCTGTCGAGAAGCTGGAATGGACTCCTGGGATAACTCGTACAGATTGGTCTCCGGCTGCTGGATCAGCAAATAGGCCCGGGCTGGGGTCGATTCGGATGCATTCTGACGCTTCACGTAGACGGTACGAGGCTCATAGATGCCCAAATGTACGCCTTCTTGGCTGGAATTTTAAGGATGGGTAATCATCACATAATTCCAAAATTATAGTAGATCTTACTTGTCAATATCAGGCAGGTTGCTGAGATCGATCTCCCAGAGAGTTCCCCAAAGACTGTCACCCGGAGTGGGAACAATAGTGGCCACTGCTCCGTCCCAGCGTTTCGACACAAAGGCAAAATCTAGACGATATCCTTCCAGCAGGGCGGGACCAATCCTCACGGCAGTCGGATTCTGGATGTGAATCCTTTTGGCGAGCATGTTGCTGCCAAAGCCAAAGTACAGGAACTTGTTGCCCTGAACCTCGGGCAGATTCTGGGTGGCATTACTCACATTGATGCTGCTGATGCTATTCACACTACCTATGCTGTGGCAACTGTATCCAGGGCATGCTGCCAGAAGATATGTGGCAAAGCCGATGAGACACTGACGATTCATTGGGTGAGTATATTACTGTGACAGTTCCAAAGATTCGATCCCGTTGGCGGTTGAACGCCTACTGAGTTAAATATTATTTTCCAAGAGATTACCTTAGAAGATGCTCTATGTTTTCATTATTGGGCGTATAACAAAAGTAGTGCATTAGGACTTATTCAATATAATTTTTGAAAAAAAAAAACTTATTTTAAGTCTTTAGCTATACTGCAAAAATCTCTGTCTAGATAAAATTTTATATTTATTTTCAAAAATATTGTTTTTGTAAACACATTATTGAAAAGAGTATTTGTAATTTAATGATATCAGTCCAGAAAATATACAACCGCTCACTTATCGCCTTTGTGTTCTAATCAGCTTTTGTTGACATTGGAAAGTATATACATACATACTCGAATCTAATTTAATTTGGGCTGAGTGAATATTGAGTTAAAAGTCACCTATTTCATTTAATGATTTTTGGAAGAATAATTTAACATATTGTTTGAAATTGTTTATACACAAACACAATTCTGTCTGTAATTTAATTTTTGTTTAACACATTTTTATAATCTCGTAAGACCATAACGCTTGGATTTTGATTAAACTTTTATACTTTAAAGAGCTTCGATAATGAATTTAAATCTCTTGGGCTATAAACTGTTAAATTCAATAGACTTTGAATATATTTCACATAAAACGTTTATTTTTCAGATAAAAAAAGTTTATTAACAGCAAGAGGACAGTCTATTTTGTGAGTCAACATTTTTGTTTTAAAAGTAAATTTTGAAAATCGAATTCGATGCAAACACAGGCAGCGAGCGAATGTCACCAAAAACCGATTCGTTTGGCTTTCGATTCCAATATTTGGTGACATGACGGCTGCGGCAACAGATTGAAAGGGTGGCGGAGCTGCCTCTGTTTGCTTGGTAAGCCACAGTGACAGGCGTTTGCTTGGCGAACATATACGAATATATTTTAAATGATTTTTGCGATTTTATTGTGGAATTTGTTGCATGTTCTCGATGGATCTTTGTGTGGCTTGCGGCCGGACTTTGGCCAGTTTGACATGGTTTCTGGCCAAACCAGCAGCAAACCAAACCAAGCCCCATCGGATTGGCGGAGGTTGGGCCAGGACTCCGACAGGGCAGACCAGGACACACCAGGACAGGACGGGAGCTGAATGCGTTAAGAGGCCTGACGTGGTCAACATGACAGCTGCACTTTGTGGTGATTTATGTGTATGACTGCGAATGCCAGGTGAAAAAATGTTTTTTTTTATCACTATCTGACAGACAGCCTGTAATGCGCGCATAATGACAGCATACAAAGCGATTTGTAACAATTCGCGAATAGCTTAATGATTGTGTGAGTTACTATCCGTTGGGAAAATTTAAAATAATTTTTAATTGAAATGTAAGCGTTAATTCATTTTCATTCTTATCTTCTAATTTATTTGCAGACAACAAGGCTTCTCGATCATCAATCTTAAACATATTAGAAATAAATTTAAAATTACGTTTCACACTTGACTTATTTTATGTTTAATTTATTATAGTTAGAATGAGGATAAAAACATTGTATTACAAATAAAGAATTTAATTATTCAATCGCTCGCTGTCACTTAAAATGAAGTAGTTCGGTTTAATAATCTTATAATGTTGTGTCCCATAAAAGTATTGTATTTGTTAATATATAAACCCTGGTAAAAATGTCTGAACAATGTTGTTAACCCCTTTTAGCTATGCCACTTAAGTATATTAAATTATGGTACAACTTGCCGCAAATCATTCAATTGTTATATCCATCCAAGCTTTGAGAGCCGTAAGCAGGCGCCGACATAAATATTCATAAGTGCATGTGCCCCCCAAAATGGCCTTCTCGTCCTTCTGCCGTTGGCCTTGCTATTGTTCCCGTATCTTGGCTAAGTTTCACGCACACATGAGCACATAAAGGACAGAAATGATCCTGCATCATTATCATCAGTGATGTACAGCACAAACAGGGCGAACAATACACATATTTGCGGAGAAAACACAACCCTGCCGCTGCGCATATTCATAGATAGGACATGTAATTTAAATATGCCGCCATTCCCCATTCATGATTTTCGCGATGCCATCGAAATGCCAACTGTGTGGAGTCATCAAATATTTTTTCCACCTGCCGCTAGTTTTTGGCATGTAAATATCGCACATCAAGTGTCTATAGTTACTATTTTCTGTAAAATAAAAAAAATATATATTAAAAATCAAAAAGCAAGTTTCCGATGCAGACAGCAGCCATATGATAAATGGATTTTCCGCATCCTCGAACTTTGGTTGTCGCATCCAGCACTTGGGAGCCTTTTGCTTTTGCTCGTTTGCTGCTCTGCTCGTTTTCACTTCTCATTTAAAGTTTCGCGCGAAAAGTTGAACGCGCATATAGAACATATCTTATTCCCATTCAAATATCGAAATCTCTGTATGCACAAGAATATTTTACGTGCCAGGCTCTATTATGTTCCATTTCGGGCATAAATTTCGTGGCATCGTCAAATAGGTGAAGAATAAGAATACTTTACCTAACGACTCCTCGTTGAACATTTGCTATGCTAATACTTTTTAATTTTTTACTTAAATAAATGGCAAATGTCGGTTTATCATAATATTGAATGATAGTGTTAAATCAAAAAGGTTATGCAGTATTGTTTTTTGCTTGCGGAAACTAAACAGTAGGATCCCAACAAAATCTTCACAAGAAATATCACAATTTTAAGACATCTCTAAAAATGAACAATTCCCATTCCCGTACAAATATGAAGCTTAAGCAAATTAAATATTTATCGTGAATCGATCAATTAACTGAAATTCCGCAGAAGAACAAATAACAGAGAAATATTTGCATTTCATTGAGTTTTGCGCAGTTTTTAATTAATTTTTAATGCTCTGAAATCGACAAAAAACGTTAATCAAACAGAATTTTGTTGAAAAATTGAGCTCTGCTTTATGGCAATTGTTTTACTAAGTGAGCCTGGCAAAAGGATTCAGGATGCAGCACGTGTCACTGTGTGGGTGGCAGTTTGAGTGGCTGGGTGTCTGTGGAATAAATTATCCAACAAAGCCTAACACGAGTCTGCCATTAAAATGATTGAGCCGCAAAACCAAAGAATCCACACAAAAACATTCAACCCAATTGCCAAGTAAACGGATTAAATTTCCGATTGACGATGAGCAAAGTGTTAATCAGATTTTCTTTCAATAAAGACTTTTCAATACTCTCATTAGGATTTTATGTCCTTTAGCTATATTACTAAACGTTATTCTGGGTCTTAATTATGTAAGAAATGTTTCGTAAAAAAGTGTATGTGTATGCCTGCAATTTCAACAAAAACTCAAGGACCTTTGGCAAGTCACGTTGCCTGAAATCCGCCGACACAAGACGAAGCTTCTTGATATATGGTCGTGACATAAGACAACTTTTCGGCAAGATTAGCAGGAAGTTCACAGGTTCGTTGTCCAAATATTTGCGGGAATCCAATGCCAAAGTTTCCTTTTTCTTTGCCTGGAAAGGAAAACATATTTTTGTGGCTTAAAGCTTTTTTCTTTTTTGGATTTTTGGAAATGCACAAAAGCGGAGGTGATGTCAGAATTCAGGTGTGTGCTGTTTACACTTGACCTTAGCTGAACTTTGGCAATCAATGTCACTTGAAACGAAAAACTTGTAGCCAAGGTACATATTTTTATAATTTGCATTTCAACAAGCTCTTATTCTTCAAATGTATCTTAAAATGACAAAAAGTTTGGCCAAAAAAATGGGTTGAGTGGTCGTACTTGACAGACCACAGAAATGTTTTTAATGAGTGGTTTTATTAGGGATTTCTGCGAATATTTCAAACGAATATAGGTTGTGGTGAACAAGCTGGTTAAGACTCGGAGAACACCCAATTTAATATGAAATTAAATTTTAAATCATTTCTAGTTTACAAGATTACCCATCCGCCCTGTGTGCAGACGTCAAGCTGGCAGACTAGTATCCATACAGATGGACATCATCATGGTATCATCATCATAATCAGGCCCTCATATCGAGGGCAGACTTGTCCATTATTAGCGCCACCGTCAATGCCAACAACAAAGTGATAAACTGCTCAACAGCCCAGGCATCAGGGAGTCAATTATATAATGAAGCGTCGATGTCGATGTCGATGTAGATGTTGTTGCCTTGACTATATCTATCGCCTGACAAGCTCGTTACAATTTATGCATTGTTTGTATTGCTGGGTTGTTTGGGTGAAAAGTCAAGGGAGCGAATGGACGGAAGGAAGGATGCCTCTCTGTGTGACGCACTAATTTGTGACGTTGTCTGCAGGACGAGGTAGGACGAATTCAAGGGTTAGCCGCCACGGCACTATTGCCCTGCCCTGTTGGTTTTGCTGCCTGTCACAGTGCCTGTCAATGTTTGGACATTTGTCGATGACCATAAAACAGAAGCTTAAATATTAGATCGCTTGTTGAATTTCCCCATGATA